>NC_092808.1:1984217-2616713 GCF_040954645.1 Diabrotica undecimpunctata | reverse complement strand
GCAAATCTGAAAGCTTTTTTTCTTTCTTCGACCACTTCCTTAAATCTCGAACACATACATAACATATATTGTAAGGAGCTCAATCTTTGTCTTGGTCACCAATTTTAACAACAAAATATGCAAAATACACCACAAATGTATGTGGACAGTTTTTACAACCGCGACTAGCCATACATAAAAGCGTATAAGTCAAACACTTAAAAGTGAGGTTATATTTATTGGAATAAAGGAACTATACAGCCGTTAATGAAAAGAAAGAAAAACAAAGAGTGTTGTACAATTCATTAACAATGCTACCGACCAAGTTCGTTTGCACAAAATGATATGTAATTATGCAATTTTAAATTTTAAATTGAATCTTTTAAATTATTAGTGAGTTTTTTACATTAAAAACCATGATCAATATATTAAATTGTGGTTTTGATCGACAATAGAGTTAGACAAAAGCCAATTATAAAATACTGAATTATAGAGCCTGGAGGTTTTCATATTTCAGACAAACAAAAATGTATTGAATTAAAAATTTCAATGTCATTTAATAAATCATTGATATTATCGTCCCTCAAATATCATTTTTATCCTTAAAACATAAAATACCTAGATTAAATCCCATGTTTTAGTGAGTTTTTGGCCATGTAGAAAATTCTTGAATACAAGAATCATCATTTGGTAAAAGCTCTCGAAAACCCAACGTTTAGATATGATTTTTTCCGCTCAAAACTTTCATAAATTCCAAAATTTGTGCTTGACTTCTGGATGGCACTTTCCCTCTGTGGACGTGGACTATGATTTCAGTGATTTTTTAGAGAGGCTTGTCCGTATTTTCAATAAGGCATTTCCTTTAATTACAATTAAGTCAAAATGTCACAAACCCTAGACTACCAAAGGTATCTAAAGTACAGAAGAACCTATCTAAAACTTATCAAAACAGCTAAAAAAAAGTACTATCAGAATCGTCTAAAAATGTTGCAAGAGAAACTTGGTCCAAAAAAAAAAAACAATCACAAACAATAAAACTAACACAGTTTAACTATTTTCTCTTACATACCCTGAAAATCTAACTAAATACTTCGTTAATGTGTATAAAAATATAACATCAACTATTTTGCTACAACAAGATCCTATTTCCTATCTCCCCAATTTAAAAAAGGTCTCGAATTCATTTTTTATGACAAATCTGAACTGATCCAAATAATCAGTAGTATCAAAAGGAAATCTTCCTGTAGTACTGATGGACTGTCTATAAAAATTTTCTTAAATTTTTCAAAAAATGTATTGGAAGTTCTGGTATCTGGTAATGGAATTAAAGATTCCTTTAAAAAAGGTATATTTCCAGAGTACCTAAGGACAGTCATTATTATTCCTCTTCATAAGGAGGGTCAAAAATCTAATGTCTGCAATAATAGACTTATTGTCTTGCTACCGGTACTATCCAAAAGTTTTGAGAGGCTTATAAAAGCCCTACTATGTCCTTTCTCGTTGAAAACAACATTTTATCACAAAGTCAGTTCGGATTTTTATCTAATAAATATACCAACGCTGCTGTTTTCTGTACTACATAAGGTCTATCAAGCACTAAACAATAATCTTTATACTGCCACTGTTTTTTGTGACTATGCCAAAGCTTTTGATTGTATTCATAACGACATTTTTACTAAATTAGAAAATTATAGACCCATCAGCCTCTTGACACATATGTATAAACTCTTTATGAAAATCTTAACAAAGAGACTAACACCTAAACTTGATTTCTATCAGCCCAAAGAACAGGCAGGCTTTAGGAGAGGATATGGCACAAATGACCATTTGCACACCATAAAGATCTTAATTGAAAAATGCATCGAGTACAACATACCACTGGTTCTTGCATTTGTCGATTACGAGAAGGCTTTTGATACTGTAGAGTTTGAAACCGTACTGGAAGCCCTAAATCAAAGCCGAATAGATTACAGGTACACGTCACTAATCAAAAACATCTACGAGAACGCTACATCAAGTATACGACTACACGAAGACACAGAAAAATTCAGCTTAGGTCGAGGAGTAAGACAAGGAGACAATATTTCACCAAAATTGTTCACGGCAGCTCTAGAGTCAATATTTAAGAACACCCAATGGCAAGATATGGGCATCAACATAGATGGAGAAAGATTAAATCATTTGAGGTTTGCAGATGATGTCGTATTAATCGCAGATAACTTACAGGATACAGTTTCTATGCTACATTCGCTTAAAAGTCTGTCTGAAAGAGCAGGATTAAAGATAAACTTTGAGAAAACTAAACTTATGACAATTCTCGTAATGAGTGGAAATATAACTATCGACAATAATACCATACAACAAACAGACACTTACAAATATCTGGGACACGAGATCAAAATAAACAGAGACAATCAAACAAATGAAATACAGAGGCGAATAGGCCTGACATGGGCAGCATTTGGCAAACTAAGCCATATTCTAAAAAGTTCAATTCCCATGTGTCTCAAGCGAAAAGTTTATAACCGATGTGTTTTGCCTGTACAAACTTATGGAGCAGAGACTTTAACACTCACGCAGAAATCTGCGAATAAACTAAGAGTTACACAACGAGCCATGGAACGTGCAATGCTGAATGTGAGCCTCCGAGACCACATAACAAACCGACAAATCAGGCAAAGATCAGGAGTTCAAGACGTCATCGAAAGAACCACGAAACTTAAGTGGAACTGGGCAGGACACTTAGCCAGAACACAAGATGGACGATGGACAAGACGAATTATGGAATGGAGGCCCAGAAATTATAAAAGAAGCCGAGGACGACCACCGACTAGATGGACCGACGACATAAAAAGAGTAGCGGGAAACTGGCTACAAGCGGCCCAGTGTAGAGAACACTGGAAAGAACTGAGGGAGGCCTATGTCCAGCGGTGGACGGGATTGGCTGATTGATGATAACGACATTTTAATAAAAAAACCAAATTTCTACAGAATTCGAGGTATTTCTTAGAATCGATTCCAATCTTACTTTAGGAATAGGAAATAACTGGTTAAAGCAAATAATACTGACCCTAGTCACAAAAGCATTATATGTGGAGTACTACAAGGTTCAGTATTGGGTCCTTTACTTTTCCTTATCTTTATAAATGACATCTCTAACTTAAAAATCAATGGAAATTTTTTTTTGCTGATGATACCAGTATTACCTAGAGGAAGTCTAATATTGCAACTCTTCATGCAGTTACAAGTTCTGATCTACTTAAAATAAAAACCTGGTCCGACTCTAATTTACTGTCTTTTAATGTGGATAAAACAGTAGCATAATCCTATAAAGGAGCTCTTCAATCTTTGCTTCTTAATAACAGCCAGATCAGTATCGTTGATTCTGTAAAATTTCTTGGTATTTTTATAAACAGCAACCTTTCATATGAATTTTTTAAGTAAGAAACTAGCCTCAGTCTGCTATGCAATAAGATCTGTTTCGAAGGAAATCAATTTAGCTTCTTCCAAAATAACATATTTTTCTTTGTTTGAGTCTCATCTTCGATATGACCTTCCTTTTTGGGATTCTAGTATAGCTGCCCAATCTGATGTTATTTTTAAATTACAAAAAAGAGCAATACGGAATCTTTTTGGCCTCAGTAGAATAACACATTGCAGAAGATATTTAAAAATCACGGAATTTTAACTACTCTTTCTTTATATATTCTAGAAACTGTTTCCTTAATTCGTAAACAACTATATGCTTTTCCAGCAAGATCTAATCATGACTACTCCACCAGAAATTCAAGCTTTGATGTGTATTTACCAATCCTGTCCACTGAGTTAGGACAGTTTACCGACACTGTCCAAATTTTGCAATAGATTGTATATATTTTGATATATTTTATTTTATGATATTGACGATTTCTGTAATTTACGTAAATTTTAATTGTTATTGTTATTATTTTTGTTACTTTTGTAAGCTTTGTCCATAAAATTGTACAATTTTCAGTGTCAATAAAGCATATTTCTATTCTATTCTATTCTATGACTGTAACAATAAAACACTGAAAACTTTGTTTTCAAAACTTTCACAAAATTTATTTTAAATTCTTATCACTACAGCTGTTTCGGCTGATTGTCTTTTTCAAGTGATCTGTTTTTGGCATGGGTTTACACTTTATAGTCTTTATTGAAATAGGTTGAGAAGGGGAGAACTGTTTGTCTCAAGCTGGTCATTCAGAATTATAGAGGATTGCCCATTATAAGTTCATGCTATCAGATATTTTTATGGATCATTTAGAGACAAAGATTTCAAAACATCCCATATTCAAACAGTTTTGATATTGGTGGAGATACGTAGACGACGTACTGGTATGTTTCACAGGAACTAACAGGCAACTCGACCAATTTTTATCGTATATTAATTCACTTCATAGTCATATTGAATTTACAATAGAAACAGATCAAAATCAATCCATAAATTTTTTTGATTTAAAAATTATCAGACTTAAAAACAAACATGACTTATCCATATTTCATAAACCTACCCATACTGACACGACTATTCACAATTCATCATCCCATCCCACACAACATAAACTGACAGCCTATCACAGTATGTTACATAGATTAACAGAAATTCCGATGTCAAAATACAATTTTGAGACAGAATTAAATATCATTAAGCAAGTAACAATAAACAATGGATACACCAAACAAACAATTAATAAAATGTTAAATCAAAAACTTCACAAGAAAGCCCTAAACTTAGTATTTCCACCACCAGAGAAAAACCCTTCAGAAGTACTGCTCGATTACATATACAGGCAAAATATCAAAAAAATAGCCAAACACATAAAAAAGAAAGGAATAACACCAGCTTTATGGCAAATATATTAAAAACAACAAGAGCCAACATAAAAAACACTTACACAGTGGTGTGTACAAACTTAAATGTGGCGACTGCCCAAAAACTTACATTGGTCAAACTGATAGAAATTTCAATAAACGAATAGCAGAACATAAAAGTGCTTTCAATAATAAAAAAACAGATTCTACATACGCACTTCACGTTCTAGATCATAATCATTCTTTTAATGACGAATTGAAAATTCTACACATTCAAAATAAAGGCCTAAAGCTATCTTTGTCAGAATCTATGGAAATCAACAAATGATAAAAACACAGATATAATTCTGAATGACCAGCTTGAGACAAACAGTTCTCCCCTCCTCAATCTATTTCATTAGAGACTATAAAGTGTAAAACCATGCCAAAAACAGATCACTTGAGAAAGGCAATCAGCCGAAACAGCTGTAGTGATATGAATTTAAAATAAATTTTGTGGAAGTTTTGAAAACAAAGTTTTCAGGGTTTTATTATTACATAAACTGAATTTCTATCAAGTAACGGTCGAATCCATCAATTATTCTATGATTTATAAACTTTTTATGTACACTGTACATAAATCACTTCTAACTGTATATCTGCTTACTTATTTGCGTGAAATTACTGTTTATTTTACTAATGAATGCCAAGATTTAATAAATTGTTTAACAAAATAATTGTATCCTTATCTCGTTTCCCTTGCTTAAGATTTGTGTAGTCAAAACAACGTATATGCCTTAAGAGCACAACATTTTCGTATTTACGTACAATGTAGCTCCGTTCTTAATTTGCCCTTACTCCCACCTTTGTTCATTTAACAATTCCCTCTGACTGTTTCGATAAGACTTTGGTGCCTTTGAACATTTCCCTCTGTTGCGATTATTCTTTCGCTCCTGCTCCCTTCAAGATGTGTTTCTGACAAAGCGTTTACATCCACATCGACCAAAAGATCTTCTTATCAGTTCTCCATCATTCGGAAAACACCCTTTCCACTTTCCACTTCCACTTTCCAGAATTTCAGATGCGTGAGATTTCATTCACTCGCCCTACTTAACTACCCGCCGGGTTTAAGAAGGTGAGGGGTTCTGACGTAGCACCGTTGGGGCGTAAAATTAACATATAGGACAAGTGAATAAATATTATAAAATGAAACGCAGAAATTTACGTTAAATAACATTATGCAAAAATACTATTTATTAAAAAAAAAAATGTAGGGAAATATGCAAAACTATGAACAACAGGTTAATGACACATATATCATTTTATACGTAAAATTTAGCAAAGTTTTAAACATTATGGAGAACACTATGGTATAATTTCACTATTTGAGAGAGTGAGTCATCGTTTAAAGGCCCAGAAATGCGGAAAGCTGTTTGGAAATCCAGTGACGTACACTTACTTTTATTTTAACGTTAATTATATTTTATTTTTCAAATATTAATGTTCGAAATAGGCCACAATATATTTATTTACAAGTTTTTACTGACGTTTCCATCTCTATATCCAAAGACCGCTTTCAAAGATATAAATGGTAGTTATATTTATTTTATTTGTTTATTATTATATATTTTTATAATCTTATATTGTTTATTTTCTTTTTTTTTCTATCTTTAAAAACAAAATAGAGTTGGAAACGTCAATGTATTAAACTTGTAAATAGATATATTGTGGCTTATGTCCAACCTTCTCCCTAAAAATACAGAATGCCACAAACAAGCAGGTATAGAAAAATAAAAATATCTGTCATTTTTATGTTTGAAAACGGTCTCTTTATAGAGATCGAAACGTCCGTAAATTAAACATTTGAATAAATATATTGTGGCTTATTCCCAACATCATTTCTAAAAATACAGAACGACAAGCGAAAAGCCATAGAAAATAAATAGTACTATCATTTGTATAATTGAAAACGGTCTCTGGATATAGAGATCGAAACGTCAATAAATAAACATATGAATAAATATTTTGTGGCTCATTCCCTACATTCCCCTAAAAATACAGAATGCCACAAACAAAAAGCTATAAAAAAGAAGTAATTTTGCAGAAAGTTTACTGATACCAACCGGCTGTCGCGGAAGTTACGCTAAAACGTCTTTTGACGTGACCCGTCCTTAAAGAGTTACACAATGAAATTTTTTTAAAACAAATTTTAAGACAGTTTCCACACCACCCCAGAGGTATGTCTTGTGGCGCGATACTTTTTTTAAATGGGTGTTCACCAAGAGCCATATCGTCTTATTAAATAAAATGAACAAAACACTTAAACAGTATAAAACAAAACAAAATAAAATCCTATAAAACAAAATAAAATTCTATAAAAACAAAATAAAAATAATGTTTGATGTGTTTAAACACAATCACTATACACACTTACTATGTTCTTCTCGTTTTTTTTTTTGTTTTTGGTTTTTTTTATGCTGATGTTCTTATTAAACTATTAGAAAATATTATTCGCTGTCTAAACCTGAAGATGCAGTGCTGCTATCGCTGTCAGTTCCCACATACGATGTTCTTCTTTAATTATGTGGCCTATACACTTAGCCCATTTCTCTGGAGTTACATGGAGGATTGCTTGAATCAAAAGTTTCTTAATTTCGTTTAATTTGAACGTTTTGTTATTGCGTGCTACTTCTCCTTTCACTTGCTCCCAGATAAGTTCAATGGGATTAAGTTCGCAATGATAAGGTGGTAGACGCAGAACTTTGACACCATAATCTTTTGCAGTTTCATCTACAGCATATTTAAGATATTCAATTTTCCTTAACCGTGCAATGTCAAGGAGCTAAATTTTGAGCATTGATTCTTCGTATGCAATCCCCTTTTCTGTAAGCCATTGGTAAATCCTCCCTTTCAATTTCTTTAATAATAACCTGTTTTTTTGACTCAAATTAAAGAAAACCATCATCAAGAAACCCTGTATTACTTCCTATATGGGTGACGATTAAACGCCGTCCCTTTTCTGATGGAGCTTTTAATCCTGTATATCAGCCTTCTATAAATGCTTCGCGTTTACTTTTGACATTTAAATCTTGCCAAATTTTTCCAACTGTATGACGTTTTCCAACCTTGGTTAATTCAGGTTTCATCCAAATAACATATTTTGCGTCCAGTGCTGCGAATTTTGCGTATTTCTTCTAAATATTTTCTTCTCCGTACAATAATTTTATTTTTTTCTAATAGCATACTTTTTCTGTTGAGTTTTACATATCGAAAGTTCATTTCACGCATGGTCCTGGTTAAGACTCTACGAGATATCTTGGGTAAGGAGTCATCGTTTTCGAGCTCTTGAGAAATATTTTTCAGTGTTGGAATTTCACTCCGAAAATAAAATGAATGAATTTTTCGACGTATAATATTCCTTGTCTCGTCATCCAAAACAATGCTTTTCCTACCTCTAGTTTTACCTTTTCCTTGCTTTTTATTTTCCGATGTATTTTTAAGTACACGATAAATACAGCTAACGGATACTTTTGTTAAACTGCTACAAATGTCGACCGCTTGGCTAACATTTAATTCCATTTTTCTGCCGACAATTCCTTCATAAACGTTTCGTATTATTACCTTCTCTTCGGACGTTAACATTTTCCGTCTCTTTTGCGGCATTTCATTTTTGGAATCAACATCAGAATTTTGCAGTCTTCTCTTGGAACAACTCGGTTTTTCGTCCAACTCCAATAAAACTCAAACCAAATAATCACAGAATATAACTAAAAATTTACTATAAAACGACAAACTATAACACTCGTATTATCAATAACACGTTTTATCAATAACACAAACTTATCGCATAAAATACCCTACCCTCAGAAACGCCAATGTAAATAACCTATTGTTGATGGACACTCGCTCGACAAAAACTAGTCTTACGGCTTTCTGTGGATCTGAATTGAAACGGAATTCCGTCGCTAATTCCAAAGTTGCCAAACGATTGAAAAATATTGTTTTAAAATATCGATTTTTATTTTATAAATTTAAATATGTAACGAAAAGGAACATATAAATAAAATTTATTTCATTACAATTTTGTGCTTAATTTTTACTATTGAAAAAATCAGGTTTTTTTGTATTTTTATGACGGTAATAATCGCTGCATGGAAGAATACAGGTTTTGTATGACCATAATTACTACTTGTGAACAAGAATTGGCTACATTGTACGACAACTTCTGGTCAAGTCTACTATAGAGAAGCACAAATAAATATACTACTTTATATATTCTGTAATTTCTTATGAGGAAACGCAAATTGCAATCGAGAAAATAGGCAGTTTTCGAGGGCCGCTTTGTACATTTAAATTTGAGGATATTCCACGTTTAAACTATGATATCACTCTTCTAAATTGAGGGTTTCTACTTTAGTGCAGTTTACCGTGCCTTTTATTACAACGAAAGGTTTTCTGCGAATTCCGTTAATCGTTTAGAGATGTAATTTAGTTAAAGTGTACTGTATATATACGAAATAAAAATGGATTCCCAATCAGGACAAAACCTAAGATTAACTTTGACTAAGTTGGGATTAAACTTGGACTAAACTTGGATTTACTTAGGATTACGTTGGACCAATATTGGATTAAACTTGAGATTGGCTTGGGACAAACATAGGACCTAATTAAATTAAAAAAAATTAAGTAAGGCATCTTCTTCTTAGGGTGATTGTCCGTTCCGAACGTTGGCGATCATTCTGGCTATGATGACTTTGTTGGTTGCTATACGGAATAGCTGTGTTGAGGTCTTTCTATACCATGCTCTCAAATTAGCAAGCCAGGATATTTTTCTTCGTCCTGGGGCCCTTGCAAACTACATTGAAGTAGCTTGTATCTGTCTTGATTTCTTATTATACGTCCCAAGTACTGCAGCTTACGTCTCTTCACGATGTTAACCAAATCCGCAGTTGTTTTCATCCTCCGCAGTACTTTTTAATTGGTGACTTTGTCTGTCCTTGGTATCTTCAGGATCCTTCTCAAAAGCCTGAAGTTTTAATAGAGTTTCCGCCTTCAATGTCCACGTTTCCACTCCGTACAGAAGCACTGAGTACACATAACATTTAAGGAGCCTTATTTTCGTTTCTAGGGTGAGGTCATGGCTCTTGAACACAGAACTCATAGTCAAGAATGCACTTTTTGCCTTTTCGATGCGACACTTAATCTCTTGGGTATTGTTCCACGACTCATTGATTATAGTTCCCAAGTAGTTGTGTTGTGAGACACGTTCAATTCTCATTTGGTTCACATACAGATTTTCTCCAGTTGCAGTTGTTTTCCTTGCTGATGATCATTAGCTTGGTTTTGCTGGTGTTTATATCCAGTCCATATTTTCTACTTGTTTCCGTTATTTTGTTCATTAAGTTTTGCAGCCCTTCTATGGTATTGGAAAACACTATTGTATCATCTGCATGCCTTCATCAATATCCTTTAGAGCCTCTTTAAAAATGTGCTCCGAGTACAGATTGAATATCAGTAATAAAATTATGCACCCCTGTCTCACTCCCTTTAATATTTTCACTTGATCTGTATATTTTCCATCTATTTGGAGTACCGCTGATTGATTGCAATACAGGTTAGCTATTATTTTTAATTATTTTCCATCAATCCTTGTCATCTTCAGCACTTCCATCATTAGTTCATGCCTAACTCTATAGAAAGCCTTGTTGTAGTCAATCGGGCATGCAAAAACATTACAGCTGATCTCTACATTTCTGAAACAATACCTGGACGCTAAATAAACCTTTCCTCGTACCAACGGCGTTCACAAATCCAAACTGATTGGGCGCAATTTGTTCCTCGCATTTCCGGTAAATTCTTTTGTGGATGACTTTTAAGAACAGGAGTTTATATGGCCATTCACCGGCTTTGTCAAAAGTGGTGATAATGGTATTGTTTTTGTTTGCAAAAGTAAACATTTTTAAGTATAGCTAAATATGGATGGATTGTCCAAAACAATATCAATATTAATCAGTAGCAAATTGGGTAGCAGTATGTCTCGTGACAAGTGGAAAGAACACAACATATTTATCTTTTAATAAACGTTTTGGTGTGGGTAGCCATTTTTGTTAATTTTTGCTCGTGTAACTTAAAGCCAAGCTGCAACTTGTACCTTGGACAGGCTCAGTGATTTTTATTTGCTGTAGATTGAATTTCATTATGTCATGAAGCAAAACCGGGTCAAAGGGAACCAATAAGTACTGATGCATTGCAAAGTGCAATCGAAGCTATAAATAATGATGAATCCAACAAGAGAATGTCTTTTCGAGAGGCGGAATAAGTATTCAAAGTGAAAAGGTCTACAATAACCAGGCGCTTAAAGAAATAAAAGCCGTTATATTTAAATATTCTGTAAACTATGTGGTGAAGCAAGTATTCAGAGATACTGAAAAGCAAACCTTGCTAAATTTACCCAAAACGTCGCTAAAATGCAATACGGTCTGGCAAAAAGACTCAGAATTTTACCTTTTAATTTTGCAAATGCCAATTAATAAAAATACTCAGAAACATGCCTTGAGGAAGAAATGGCTGGAGAAGAATGGAAGTGAGCATTTTTAAAGAGTCTTTCTGACTAGATTTCGATTCGACAGCCAGAAGCAACAGGAATAAGCACTGTTCAAAACAAATCAAAAATAGTCGAACCTAAGCGGATAAAACAAATCGGTAGTGCAACTTCTGCTACAAGAGGGCAGTTGGTAACGATGATAGCAGTAGTTTATGTAATATGGAACGCAGTTCCACCGTTATTGGTCTTTCCTCGAGTGCATTACAAGGACAGAATGATTTTTGGTGGGCCTCTCGGATGTATCGGTGTTGTATCTGTAACTGGACGGTCAACAGAGAAAACTTTTTTAAAATTTCTTAATCCCTTTCTGACCTATGCTAGTTACTCTAAGGAAAAAAGATGCTTACTTGTTCTTGACAATCATGAAAGATACCTTTCTCCAGAAGCCTTGGACAAAGCCTCTGATGTAGGAGTAGTCATAAGAAGCCATAAGCTTGAGCCGCTGGTCCTCTTAGTCTGTGCACCACTTAAAACCTACTATAACCAAACAGCTAAAGCGTGGTTGATCAACAATGCAGGAAAGCATTCGATATATACACAGTGCTGAAGCTCTTGGAACGATTTACCCTCGAGCATTTACGCCCAGAAATATTACTTTTGGATTTCATAAATCTGAAATCTACCACCCTTTTAATAAACGGGTGTTTTCTTAGCTTCCTATGTCACTAATCGCTCGACCATCTCCCCTCTTTTAGCTTCAGTAGACACCACATCAGAAGTAGAAATTTCAAGTAAAACAGCTAATTCTGTTGCTTTCCCTATAGTGCGTTTAGGTAATAAAAGCCAGCCGTATCTTACTGTTGCAAGACCTTTAAGTGAAGAGCCTACCCATTACACATGTCTTTATGTTTCAGTTAAGGGAACTTTAAGTGGCACAAGTCATTCAGTTCCTATTATTGCTTTAAGTGCAACATGTAATACAACTAATTCTACTCACAAACGAGAAGAACCTGAATTTATATTAACTCCCCCAGAAAAAAAATCAGACTAGAAAAGGAAGGCTAGAAAACAGACAAAAGCACGAGGATATAAACAGAGGATATAAGATGCGGCCAAAGAGACCCTGGGTCTACAAAAAAAGCTCAAATCAACTGAAGGACAGTCATTCGATGAAGAGTGTCGTAACATAACAGAGAGGAAAAATAATGCATATCAACGACTACAACAACAACATAGAACACAAAAGGCAGAGGAGAAATATAGAATGCTAAGGAGAAGATAGAAGAAAATACATCTCAGAAAGAAAAGATAATACATACAAAAAGAACTCCAAGAAATGGAAGAACTAAATAAACCATTAGAAAATAGAAAATTCTACCAAAAACTTAACAAAAGTAGAAAAGAACAATGATGTGCAGAGATAAAGAAGGATATATAGTAACTCAACAGAGTGAAATACTACAAAGATGGACAGAATTCTTCAAAGAAAAGTTTGAAAAAAACTATATGATGGAATTATACTGAATCAAACGGATACCAGAGAAACAACCCCCCTTCAGCAGCTGAAATGCAAGAAGCAGTTACCAGACTGAAAAACGACAAGTTACCTGGATTAGACAACATTAGGGATTAATAAAGGAAGACGGAGACTCCATATTGAATGCGATACACGAACTAATAGTAAACATATGAAATAATAAACAACTGCCACAAGACTGGCATGCCAGAGTAATTATCCCACTACATAAAAAGGGAAATCAGCTTCAATGTAAAAACTACCGGGCAATAACGCTACTAACTGTGGCATATAAAATACTGTCAAATATTGTGTATGTGGTACAGTTTTCCAAATGATCCTACGTCAGCCTAATACTTTTTTATTTCTTTGTTTTAAATTTCTTTATCTAATTCAATAATTTGTCCTAAGTATATATTATTCTTTTACTTGTTCTATCCTTGTTTGCAACAATATTTCGAAAGTACTAGCTTATCTAAGGAGAAAAACTAATTATGTTAATATTAAACATAATTTGTGAAAAGAATTAACGGCACCCATAACAAGAAAATTGTTTAATTTAATGTTAAAAATATTACTTGAAACAGGTGCCTAATCTATTGTAATTTGTTCTTATGTATTTAGTGGATATAAAACTAAAATTAAACAAGGAGAAAAGACTATTTTAGACCAACTCCGATACTTTGGTCGTCCAATGTTCTTTTACGACCAGCTACTCCCATAAACACAAAACTCCCAATGCAACTACGTGAAAATGAACCGGAAAACGTGCAACGTAAGTGAAAGGATTTGCTGCAACCGTTACCTCACGATAACCTTTACACTTTGGACCTTTCGGCCTTTGCCTCAGGCCGTTCTTTCTCCCCTCTTCGGTTGTAACCGCGCTCGGGTTTTAATTCTCAATTTAGAAACAGTATTTCGTAATTTTACCGAAGCTGGAGCAGAGTTTCTGGCGAATATATTTTTAGTTTCCCCAAAATCGCGAGGATTATACATATATTCGGGCGAATTAAGATTTCGGGGAAGATTATTGGAGTAGTTGAATAAACTATAAAGTTGGAGGACAAATTTCATGTTTGGTAGTTGGGAAAGTAATCAACTGAGCAAATAGATGCATTGCTGATAGGAATACTTGCAAGTTACTTTACAGTCAGGAATAGACAGTGGAGTAAATCGATAGTTGGATAACAATGGTATTTATTTAAATGAGATGGGATGTTACATTCTAACTTAACTTGCGAAATGTAAATTAAAAATCAAAATTAATCAATTTTGTTAGTGTAGCTGCTAAATTGAGTAATTAATTAGAAATATTTGTTATTTAAGTTAAAAAAAAGTAACTTTAGAAGAATGTAATTTCCCAAATTTCTTCCTCAGAGTAAGCTTTAAATAATAAAATTTAAAATATAATCATCCATCATTGTTTAATTGCTCTTTTTTCGATATTTTACGTATAATTTTCACTGCCGTTTGCTAATTGTAATAGAGGTTTAATACTTATCTTATATTTTGCTTGTTTTTGAGAATTTTCGTCAATTTAAATTTATAATGGTGTAACATTTTTTTATATAATTAAAATATTAATTATTTTAATTCCTTTTACCCATGTGGATGATACGCTGATGGTCGTGTTTACGATCAGAAATTTTTATTGGAAAACTACCGGAATATGACTGAAAAATCTACCTAAGTATTTATTTAAAGACGCCGGTCTGGCGAATCCTTAGCTAATCCTCCTTTTCATAAATGCGGTAATTGTCGTCGAACGCCCGTTGTAATGTTTTTCGGGAAAAACCTAATCTAGGAGATTTGATGTTTCATCACGTTTGTAGGTAGAAGTATACCGTTATGTTCAATGTTAATTAGAACTTTTTACCTTCTCAGAAATACATACAGCTGGCCTATCATTTTTATGGGGAAGATACCCTCACCTTTTCTTGGGTAGCTTGGTAAAATTTTTCGAGGAACCAAGTCACTTCTCGGTGGGCACTCGTAGAGAAAACGACTTATCGGTGGGCATTTGTCGAGTTAAGACGCTTAGTTCACATTATCGTATCTGCTACCTTACCGTCTCTGTGCATTTTCTTTATAAGTGTGTATACACTTGCTTATTAGAGTTTTTTATCTTACACTATATTAGTTTAAGTATAGTTGTAAAGCACCTTTAAGGGTAATTAAATTCAGTGTTTAATACCACTACCGTATTAACTTCAGTGAATTAAAGCAGCAGTCTTCAGGAATTACTGTAAGTTGACATAATTTTAATATCTCCACCTATCTGGGCAAGTAACATGGTATAGCATCATATCATCTTCCATTATCTGGACGTATCCAACGATCATACATGTCATCAAATGTAGTTGAGTGTAGCTACTGAATTTTGCAGTCAATTAAAGAACATTCTATACTTTTTTTTGTTACAAACCAAATAATCGACTTAACCAAGTGCGGTTTGGTTAAATTTTTATGTTTTCACTTCAGTAACTTTTTTGTTATTTTTTGTAAATTTAGATTTTATTAATTTTTGTTATCTTTGGTTTTTGTTATAATTTTTTATTCATTTTTTTTTGCTGTAATATCTCGAGATACGCCAAAACTTTATTTGTGCATGATTGTGTTATACTTATATCTTTATAAAGGTATTTTCTAATTATATTTCTGCCTATTTTTATATGTATACCTACCACCATTTCATAGTTGTTTGTGTATTTTTATTACTTGTGTTGCATTCAGCAGCGTCATAATTTTGTTGTTGAATATATTGTTATTGTTTTATGTATGTATTTTATTTGTCGACTCCTAACAAAGTTCCCTGATATAACCATAACTCTGAATATTTGCTTTTTACCTTTAAATATAACTATACCTTTGACCAGTAGAAAGATTAGGCTGATTAAGTTTTGTAGGTAAGTAAGTGTAATACCTTATATATTTATTTTTTGTTTATGTAGAGTGTTGACCAAATTTATTCAATACATAACTGTGATATCTTTTGTTGGGTTTGATCTCTGAATCTAAATACATTTCCTTATCTCTTTTCTTTTCTAAGGTTTCTTAATTTTCTCCTTAAACCCCAAAAAATTAAGTGGCGCCCTGTTCCCTATCTTATCTTATCTTTGGTAATTTTACCCATCTATCTTTTTGTTTATTTCTGTATCTTTTCCAATATCTCTTATCGTATCTTTACTTATTTCGTCCGTTGGACCCATTCCTGGTTCCAAAAGCTAGTTTCGAACCCACGACTCGCTCTCCACCAACCATCTGGCTGCCGTCCGCAGTGTCTCCATTGGTGACCTTTCTAGCACCATCCAAAAAAGGTTTTCGAGGTAACAACGGGCTTTTGAAAAAGGCTTGTCCAATAACACTTTATTTTTAAAGTTTTGCCAAAGGTTTCTTTTAAAAATAATTCTTTTGGCATTTAAGGAGCTAAAACCTTACGTTTTGATTATTATCATCTATATTGATAAAAATGAATCGCCGAAATGTTTGTACAAGTATCACTTTAGAACTACTGCTCCGAATTAGATAATTTTGTTTCTCTTGTTTTTTATTATCAAAAAAAGTGTTAAAGATAAAAAAATTGATGGAAAAATCCCAGTATTAACATTTACAAGCATTTTCATCTACCTAGGGTCGCATTATAATTTAAATTTAAATATTTAAACCATATATTGATGTCTTCACTGCAATTTTAGTGTTAGCTACAAAAGAAGGCACTGAGGATGATCTGAGCTAGATTGAAAACGTTATGTATCTATAAATTTTGGACGACACTTTTAGTAAGTTTTATTTAAATGTTTTTGTACTAATATACAAGTTTTTTTACTTCTGTATAAGTTTTGTAAAAGATAATTAGAGAAACGTGCTTTGGAGAATCTCTGCATAACCTCACTTTCTGTTCTAAATGGACTTATACTAACATTCTCTGAACGAACAACTCATTCAGGTGTATCTGCTGTTGATTTCCTGGTGTAAAGGTAGTGAAAAATATATTTATCATTACTAGTTGCTTTTCAACACCAAACGATGCAACATATCTTCTCTTTCATTTCATTTGCCCAGACCATAGTTTCCTATGATATCTTCCTGCTATCCTTCGCAGTAAAATCCCCCATGAGCTCGTGTAACTTTGTAAATATCTTCTGCATAGTCTTGTGTGAGTTCATACTTACAGTACATTCACATTTATTATGTGAATACGTTGTTTTGTATTAGTGTTGTTTGTATTTATAACATTAGTACGTTATCTGACAATAGGACGACGTTTTTTACAGCTTTATCTGCTTTCTTCGTTACAATTATTGCTACGCCATGCCGTTTTTAATTGTCTTTTTCAGAATAGTATATAATGTGATCATCTATAGTTAGTTTGACAAACGCAGGCTATCTCATTTAGCTTCATTCGCTTCATTACTTTTATGTTAATGTGAACCTTTCCTTTATCATACATGCTTCTTAAATTCCATGTGAAATTTTTTTTTTTATTTTCAGAAAATGTACCTAAATTATTGATAATTGTAAATATACGAACAAATTTTAAATAAATTTGTAATTAATATTTCCCTTGACTATCTACAGCACTCAGTTTAGTTTATCGGAATAAAATAAAACCAAATCGATAAAATAACACTAAACAACTGACCCGACCCTCGACTGACAACACTGTGACTCGCCTGCACGAATATCAACATTTATAAAATAATGTTGCTTTTAGAAATAATTTTAAATTGATTGTATAGGTATTTCAATTTCACGCATTAGTTGTACAAAACAAACAAGTCAATATTGTAAATGGTGCATTCAATAAACATTAACAGGCTAATACAAAACAGTTTTTAGAAAATGATATTTGGAAATATTTAAACTTAATGCAGCGTATCTTAAGGATACCTTAATTAATTTAATTCATTGTAATAAATTAATAAACCCAATGAAATGTTAACTATAGGGTTTCCTTTAACTGCAACACTTACACCACTGAACAATATTTACCATACAATTATAATTTACCAGATTTTAGTATGTCCTTATCCAGATTTAGCCATACGGCTCACACTCCCTCTAAGGGGAAAATTCACTCATCCCAGATACTTACGGTATCAAAAGAATTGAGCTCTGGTGGGACTCTGTCCTTGTTATCCTTGTTATCGAGCCTTAGGTGACTTATTATGCCAAAAATTTTCGTACACATCTGGACGTCGCGAAGAGTACAGCTTTCTGCATGGCCTTATAAAGATATTCGTTTAAACCCAGCTGTTTCATGTTCGCTAGGAAGTTTTTGGGAATAAAATCAATGGTAGATAGAATAATAGGTACTGTCTGAGTAGTTTCAATTCTCCATTGTCTCCTAATTTGTATTTATAAATCTCTATACTTGGCGATCTTTTCGTTGTATTTAACATGCAAATTATTGCTGTTAGGTATCGCCATATCAAGTGTGGTTTGCCTGGTAAGTTTATTAACTAGTATGAGATCCGGTCTATTATGTGCCACTAGTTGGTCTGTGAGCACAGTGCGGTCCCAGTACAGCTTGTCGTTGTTGTTTTCAAATATTCTGTCAGGGACGTATTGATAGTAAGGAATATGGTCGGTTTGGAGAAGTCCCAGTTTGTCAGCTAGTTTTTGGTGGATAATCTTTCCTACTAAGTCATGGTGTTCTTTATAATCAGTACCGACAAACGCCTCGCAGCTCCCGGTAAGATAATGGAAGTTGAGTTCAGTATCTGAGATAGTGATTCGATTGCTAGACAGAACCAAAGTGGACTCAACGAATCCCCCTGGAAAAGGCCGCGGTTGATTGGGATATCTTCAGTTTCGATATTATTTTCACCAGGTATTTGAAGATAAATTTTAATCTTCCACTCCGTCATTAGATATTTTAAATATCAGATGTCAATATATCATTATCGACTTTTTATATTTTCAATATATCTATAAGCCATTCATGAGGCACTGAATCAAAGGTCTTCTTGTAGTCAATGAAGGCAGTAAAAGGTTCCTTTTTTTGCTTTATGCTTGGTTAGAAATGACAGAGTCGATGATAAGTTGTTCCTTGCAGCCCATGGAACTCTTAACTTATCCTTTCTGTTGAGACTCTATGATATTGTTTAGAGCACAGTGTTGGTAGATACGCTAAGCTACATAGGATGTGACCAATTTATACAGAGTTGGAAGATAAGTAATTGGATGATACTTAGTTAGATCTTGGGTGTTATTTTAATCCTTTGGTATGAAATAAGTCGTTCCCTGGGTTAGGAAAGATTGTATTTCCTACGAATTAGAAATAGTGTGAATAATTAACGCTAATAAGTACTCATGAATACTCCAAAACATCTTAAGCCCGAAGTTTTGAACGCCATCTGGTCAAGGAGATTTCCAGTTATGAAGCTGTTTAATAATATTTGAAACTTCTTTAGTAGTGAATGGTTCGTAGGAGGCAGTAACGTAGCGTTGGCAGTTGTGCGCCGTATCTTCGATCCATCCAGCATTAGTGTTAAGAGCAGCTGGTGTGGAAAGATGATTTCCCGAAAACTCATAAATTTCCTCTTGGCTTGGGTAGTATTGAGTATGAGAATTTCCTTATTATTATTATTATTATTATTATTGTATAGGATCTTCTGATGCCCCTTCAGTTTCTAAATCAATAATGGGTTTCTATACTTTATCTTACCTTAACAACGAAACGTTTGGCTTATGCAAATTAGTGTTACCAAAACTCTTAGGCACGTGTTGCTACTATACTGCCCATATATACGAGTCATTTTAATCAGAGCCGAGTATTCAGCACTGTCTAGATGTAGTTATCTTAATTTCACTAATAAGCGGATATGTATAGTAGGTGAATACAGAATAATGAATTATAAAAACTTGTTTCTTTAATAGACAGACATGGGTATGTTATTATTATAGGTTTGATAGTTCATTTAGTAACCAAAAAACTGCGGAAAGCCATTATCGCATTTACACCAACATCAGATAGAATTTGCACAATAAGATTTAAAGGTAAATTTCATAACGTGACAATGATTAATGTATATGCACCGACGGAAGAGGCTGATGAAGAAGACGTTGAAAGATTCTACGGAGAACTACAGGATGTATGTGATAAAATCCAAAGACACGATGCTGTTATAACGTTAGGCGATTTTAATGCTAAACTGGGGAAAGAAGAAACGTTTGCAAATATATTTGGGAAACACAGTTTGCACACTGAAACCAGTCAAAATGGACTCAGGGTGGCGCAGTTCGCAGCAGCAAATAATTATGTAGTTGTCAGTACTAACTTCCAGAGTAAAGATATCCATAAAGGAACATGGAAAATACCAGGAACTAACGAAGCCAATCAAATTGACCATATACTCATGTTAAAAAGATGGGCAACAAACATAACTAATGTCAGAACGTATCGCGGGGCGAACTCTGAATCAGATCACTATCTTGTAGGGGCAAAATTACGGCAGAAAATAGCGACAGTAGCAAAAGGGAAAAATATTCAAATCAAAAAATGGAATGTCGAAGGATTCAAAAGCGCAACAAAGAGACAAGATTACAGAAATGCTCTCCAAATAAAACTCAACCGAACTAGAGAGAAAGATACTGTAGAGGAGGAATGGAGACAATTAAAAACAATTATAACGGAGTCAGCAGAGGAAACTGTCGGAAAAGCCAAAAGGCAAAGAAATGCGGAATGGTAATTATTATGATGATGAATGCAGAACTGCAGTAGAGGAAAAAAGACAACCTAGACTTAACCAACTTCAAAGAAACACAAGAAATAGCAGTGAGATTTATAACGAAAAAAGAATACAAGCGACTAGAATATGCAGAAGAAAGAAAAGAGAGGCTATGAAAAAACAAGTAAAAGAAATCGTAAAGCATACCAACAGACGCGAAAGCAGAAAATTCTATAAATGCATAAAAGAAAGCACACAGTTATTTGGACCAAAATTAACGATATGCAAAGACAAGGACGGAGAACTACTAACAGAGAAGCAAAAAATTATAATGAGATGGAAACAATTTCGAAGAAAATCTAAATGCAGACAACGAAAATGATCAGAACGAGACAATATATTATACGGCGGAGCTGCACATCGAAAATCCGAGTTATGAAGAAGTAGTTCAGATAATAAATAAACTAAAAAACAATAAAGCACCAGGAACGGACGGAATTTCGGCAGGATTATTAAAGCATGTAGGATCCGAACTCTGGGAAAGAATCCATTACCTAATAACATTAATATGGACGAAGGAACAAATGCCAGAGGAATGGACAGTTGGCCTCATACAGCCAATATATAAAAAAGGAGATAAGAGGGAATGCCAGAATTATAGGCCAATTACATTGCTAAATGTAATATACAAAATTCTTTCTGGTATAATCTACAATAGATTATTAGAATACTCTGAAAATATAATTGGTGATTATCAAAATGGATTCAGACCAAATAGAGCCACTACAGATAACATATTCATACTAAGAACGATACAAGAAAAAGCTTATGAATACGACATAGACCTATATAATATGTATATAGACTTTAAACAAGCTTTTGATAGTGTGAAAAGAGACAGAATGCTGGTAGACCTTTGTAATCTAGGTATAGAAAGAAATACATCAGCCTCATAAAAATGACGTTGCAGGATTCAAAAGTCGCAGTCAGAGTAGATGGAGAACTGACTCCCCTGTTTAACATCAACATGGGAGTAAGACATAGAGATGCCCTATCAACCATGCTATTCAACCTAGTTCTTAAGGCAGTCATCAGAAAAACCAATACAATCGGCCATATAAACACCAAATCAGTACAAATTACTGCATATGCAGACGATGTAGCCATCATTAGTAGAAATAAGCCACGACTAATGGAAGTGTTCAAACAAATTGATCCTGAAGCAAGAAAAAGAGGTCTCAAAATAAACGAAGCAAAAACGAAGTATATGATAGTCAAAAGAATAACTAACAATGAAAATAATATCACAATAGACAACTATACTATCTAACGAGTGGATGCCTTTACATATCTCGGTACAGAAATCAATCAGAAGAACTTCGTAAGTAGCGAAATTAATGCACGTATTTCCAGCGGGAATCGTACATACTATGCTAATAAAAGATTGATGACATCGAAATTATTAGACGAAAGAACCAAAATGACTATCTACAGAACACGTAGTAACCTATGGATGTGAAACTTGGGTAATTACGAAAAAAGATGAAGCCCAACTCAGGACATTCGAGAGAAAAATACTGAGGAAAGTATATGGCCCGGTACAAGAGGAAGATGGCACATGGAGAATCAGGAGAAACGACGAGGATAATGAGTTAAATGAAGGTTATGACATTGTAAGATTTGTGAAAAGTCAAAGACTCTCATGGCTGGTACATGTGCAGAGACAAAACGATGCAAAAACAACAAAGAAAATGTTACAATGGAAGCCCATAGGAAGGCGAAAAAAAGGAAGGCCCAGAACGAGATGGTTGGATGACGTGGAAGACGACCTGAAAACAATGAACATAAGACAATGGAGAAGAAGGGCACAAAAGAGATCTGAATGGAAGGACATAGCCAGACAGGCAAAGACCCATCCAGGGTTATGATGCCAAAAGAAGAAGAAGAAGAGTTCATTTAGTAATTCAAAAAAGTTTTCTTTTGCCTCATCGGCGTCGTCTAGATATGTCATAATTTCAGACGTAATTCCATCCTGTCCAGGGCGTTACCCATTTATACCTTATCCATTGCTTCTCTGATTTCGTTTATTGCTGTTGGTTTCACTTAATCTTCATTATCGTAACCTTCTCTTCCTTGTATATGTTCTTAGAAGTATTGTTTCCATTTATACATTATTTCTTTTTCTGTAGTTGTTTGTTTTGGATATTTAAGAACTGACTATTGTTAGAAATGTTAGTTTTAGGACGTATGAATAGAAATCGCGAACTTGTAGAACTTAACGGAAAAACGTAGAACGAAAAACATATCTTGAACATACATATATTAAGATACAAAAGGCAAAATTAACAGAAGGCGTACTCCTGGCAGACGATACATAACGTGAATGCGTAATCTCAAAGATTGGACAGGACTAGAACTCCAAAATTTAATAAGAAAAGTACAGGATATAATGAATTTGCCAACTTTCATTAGAGACCGCAACCAAACAAGAAGATTTTAATTAACCGATACATTCCCCACTTATCAATTCTGTCGTAATTATAGAAAATGCCAGTTACTATTCAAGAAAAAGTAGAAAAAGGAATACTCAACAAAAACTTTTTAAAATTATCTAAAGTATAGCTGTAGCTGAATTAGCAAAAGAATATTGAGTTTTTAATAACAAGTACCAACAAGTTTTTTATTTTATTTTAATTGGTTTTCTAACTTACATTTTTCTCTATAAATTTAACCCTTTTATATACAGTATTTAGTATGTTTGTT
The DNA here is from genome assembly GCF_040954645.1 of Diabrotica undecimpunctata. Taxonomy (NCBI): domain Eukaryota; kingdom Metazoa; phylum Arthropoda; class Insecta; order Coleoptera; family Chrysomelidae; genus Diabrotica; species Diabrotica undecimpunctata. The sequence continues at coordinate 2,593,426 of NC_092808.1, read as the reverse complement.
CCTCCACTAGAGTTTTTTAGTATCTCAGAAACCAATGATTAGACCAATAATTGTTAAGTTGTCAAGCATATTTTACTTCGACATCAATTTAATCTTCAACAGAAATAGAAGGCATTGTCTTACGTAAATCTCTAGCATTTAAAGAACAACATTTTATAAACAAATAACCTCAAAACAACAAAATTTTCCAGTTAGCTATGCTTTATATTCCTTTACGGTACATTTATGGCTTTATTCCATATAAAACCGTTACGGTCTGACCTATTTCTTTTTACCTCGTCGCTTTTCCTACGGTCTTTTATCCCTTTCCTTTATGGAAGGTATATAGAGCAGATAATTTTTGTAATTTTATTCATTTGGAACTTCTACGTGGATGTATCTTTAAAAAAGTTACTTTTTACACATTTTCTGAGTAGAAAACTGCTCAAGGAAATAATGAGAGTTGAAAACAAATAAGATTTTTTGTTTATCAAACTTAAAAACGTTGTTTGTTTAAGAGAAAAATGGCTTGGATTGTTGCATTTTATTTGTCAGAGTATTAGCTTTTATTTTATAGCTACGAGGTATATTGACTCTCAGAAGGCAACAGATTTTTTGTTAGCCTTTTACTAGCTTTATTTAAGAAAAATTACAGAGTAGAAAATTTAATGTCCGTACAACGAAACTGTTTTTATGTTTTGTTTGTGATCAAGGTAAAGATTACTTTTGTCTTCTTTTTGAATTTATCTTTGTACATAGTAAATAAGGTATATTGGTATAAAATAATACGGGTGGATATGCAAGTCAATCAAAATACACAAATAAAAATAACTGTTTGAGGATACTTAGTTGATAACCAAAATTCTTAAAGTGAGCTGCAAATTCTATCTAGAGTGTAAGTTTTTAAAATCAAAAATATCGAAATTTTTGACGTCTTCTTCTTAGGATGTCTATCTGTTCCGATCGTTTTTGATCATTCTGGCTAAGATGACATTGTTGGCTGCTATACGGAATAGCTGTATTGTCTTTCTGTACCATGCTCTCAGGTTAAAAAGCCAAGATATTCTTCTTCGCTCTAGGCCCTTTTCTCTTTAATTTTACATTTTAAAATGTGTTGAAGTAGCTCATTTCTGCCTTGATTTCTCATTATATGTCCCAAGTACTTCAGTTTACGGCCCTTCACGATGTTAACCAAATCCGCGGTTGTGTTTACCCTCCCCAGTACTTCTTCATTGGCGCCTTTGTCTGTCCATGGTATCTTCAGGATCCTTCTGTATAACCATAGCTCAAAAGCCTGAAGTTTTGATAGATTTTCCGCCTTCAATATCCACGTTTCTAGTCCGTGCAGAAACACTGACTAGACGTAACATTAAGGAGTCTTATTTTTGTTTCTAGGGTGAGGTCGTGGCTCTTGAACATAGAGCGCATGCCTTTATCATCTGTTATTTTTCCACTTTTGCGTTTTCGGCACTATCCAGCTATTTCCTTGACATTTCGATGGACATTGAAGTTATCATATCGACTCTGATACTTCTTTATTTCTTGACATTGTTCTGTTACTTGTCCTTCTCTTATCTTTTTCTGACGATGAAGTGTATTTTCTTATATTCTTGGAGATTTTCTTTGTTTTATTTTCTCTGATCCATAAGTTCAAGTATTTCATCGGTCATCCACGATTTCCGTTTCTCTGTATCTTTCTTCAGGTGTTTTTCTTTTATTTCTCTCACTCTTTCTTGTATGATGGTTAGACTCTCTATAGTTCCTGCATTTCTGCATTTTAGCATCTTTGTATTGAGAAATTTAAAATGTTTGGAGAACATTGGAATTTTTTAGTTTTTTAACATCATACTTCTTTATCGACTTACTTGTATTCCTCTTCATTCTGACTTTGAAATTACCTACAACTGGAACATGATCAGAATTTATGTCTGCCCCGGGTATGTTCTGACAGATGTACAGCTGTTCCTATACTTTTTATTTACTAGCATATAATCAATCGGATTTCTTAAAATGCTTTCCACAGAATCCTGTGAAGATTTACAGGTGTAAGGGTGTAGCGTAAACCAGGTGTTCATTATTACTAATTGATTTGCTTCCGCAAAAATCTCTAATGTATCTACCCGATCGCTCCTATTCCCTAGTCCAACTTTGGCGTTGAAGTCACCCATAACAACTGTTAGTTCTTGATTTTTCAACTTTTCACGACTTGATCAATGCTATAATATAGTCCTTTGACCTCTTCTTTTGTTCCTTCTGTTGTAGATACATACACTTGAATTATATTGATGTCGATTGGTCTAGCTTTCAGTTGTATGAGCATCACTCTTGCTGAGATTGGGATGAAGTTGTCAACAGATTTTACAACTTCTTTTGCAAATATAATGCCGGCACCTAATTTATGTTTGCCTTTATCTGTTTCAGAATAGTAAACGTGGTGTTTTTAATATTTAAGAAGATTTTTTAGAAGAATATTTAATTTCATGTATGCCAATTTAGACGTTTGCATATAAAGAAAAAAAGGTAATTAACGATAATTTACTAGAACAAGTGAGTCCTTTAAATTATTTATGATGTTATATATATATATATATATATATATATATATATATATATATATATATATATATATATATATATATATATATAAGCGGGGATCCTACAGCTTCTGCCGCTTCCTGCATTTCGATCGCCATCTTTTTCTATCTCTCCAGGTGTCTTCATCAATGGCTCTGTCTTTCATGGTTTCCATGACACCTTGTATCCAAGACTTGGCTGGTCTTCCTCGTTTCCTTCTATTACTTGGATTGTATTCCATAGCTGTTTTTGGCCATCTGTTGTCGTCCATCCTCTGTACGTGTCCATACCATATTAACTGTCTAGTTTCTATTCTTTCAGAAGTTGTATGTACTCTATCTGTTTTTCTTCTAATTTCAGAATTAGGTATACGTTCTACTCTTGATATACGGCAAGCTCTTCTCAGGTAGTCCATTTCAACGGTGTCAACTTTTTTCTTTCCTTTTACTGTCATTTGCCAACATTCTGCTCCATATGTAAGAATGGGCTCTACAATTACTTTGTAGATAGTCATTTTAGTTCTCATAGTAGCTTTGTTGGACCAAAGTATCAAATTCAGAAATTGAACACTCTTCCTATCTTGTTGCACTCTATAGTCTATATCTCGTTCCGTTGTTCCTTTACTGCAGATAATACTTCCCAAATATTTGTATTCGTAGCACCCTTTTATTTGTCTAATTTCCAAATCCGGGTCTTCGTCTTCACTGCCTATTCGCATATATTCTGTTTTAGACATATTCATGCTCATCCCCCATTTTTCGTATTCATCTTTGAGCTTTCTAAGCATATAATCTGCATCTTCTTCACAACTTGCAATTAGTACTTGATCATCTGCAAAGAACAGCGTTGTCAGATAATGGTTGTTAAGCTTCAACCCCATTCCCGTACATTTTTGTCTCCACTGGTGCAGTGCTTCTTGGATATATATTTTGAATAGGGTGGGGGAAAGACAACATCCTTGTCTCAAGCCTTTCGTTACTGTAAATACCCTTGAGAAAGTATTTCCTGTTTTTACAGTGCTTTGAGGACATTTATAGATGTTCAGTATTGCTTTTAGATATGTTTTACTAAGGTCCGTTTTCGTCAAGACACTAAATAAGAGTTTTAAAGGAACTGTATCATAAGCCTTTTCCAGATCTATAAATACCAGATGCGTAGGGAGGTTTCGAGCTGTTCGTTTTTTAATTACTTGTTGAAGGGTAAATGTGTTGTCCACGCACGATCTTCCTGCTCTGAAGCCGCTTTGTTCTTCAATTTCTTTATACTCCTCTTCTATTCTTCTTTTCAATATATTTATGATATTATACAAAATTCAAAAAAGATAGACGTTTTATCACAAAATTAATATTCTTCTTCTTCTACCTTCTAATTAGGTAAATCTGCCTATATTTCGTTCCTTGGACTGTGCCTACATGTTATATTGTCACTCGATCTTTTTCGTGGTGGGCCCACACATCTTCCCGATAGCGATTTGTCTGTTGCAAACTTGACTAACCAGTATCCTGTCACTTTGTTTATATAATTGTTCTATTATCTCTTTCCATTCAGTATCCATTCGACTATTTTTTCCCACCTTGCATCACAGGCGGATCTAGGTCAGATTTTCAGGGGAGAGGGGCATGAACATTTTTTTGGGGTGTCTGAGACAAATTTTTCTAAAATTAGAGTTAAAATGATGAGTTTTAGGGCACTTTTTACACACTTTAGAGTGCCCTAAAGGTATTTAAAACTTATTGTTATCAAAGTATTTTTCAAAGTATTTTTATTTGCCTAACAACAAAAAATCGAAAAAAAATTAAATTATTACTGATTAAAACAAGGACAAAGAATCTTGTATCTTTCAAATATGATATGACATTAAACAGCCTTAGTCGCCAGGTTAACATCAAGAGATTTTGATTGAAGAACTCAGCTTGGTGACAATGTTAATTTTAGTATGTCAATCAGTGATATTATTGACACTAGAAACTCGGATGTGCATAACGAATTAAGCAAAGTTGATGCAAGTGTAGCACTCTTGAAATCCTTCCATGTTGAGATAGATGTTAGTGCTTCAATTATATCTAAAATGCTAGATCTGAACTGGATTACGCTGCCTGGTTCCTATGGCCAACTTTCTGAATCCAGCCTTGCTTTTCTGATTTCAGCAATTCGTTTTTAATCCCTTGGTGTGTTTCTCGTGAATCTTCTTCAGTATTTGTAGTAAATAATAAAAATAAAATTTTGAATATGACACTCATGTATACACCAACCCACCAATAGATGTCCAAATTTTTAATCTTTGATACTTATCACATGTTTGGCATTACCCATCATTATTTTTGATATTTTTGGCATTATCATAACAATGTCTATAATCACGCATCACAAAAAGAGAAACAGAATTTAAACATTTAAAATAATATTACCTCCAAAATATTCTAAAAAGATGAAGTACAACCACAAATACCACGATATTTTATAAAAACAAAGTTGTCGTCTAGATTTATGATATTGCAAATAAAGTGCTTAGAGTGCATTCCTCTTTAATGTTTCCTCATTCATAATAGACCAGGATTTACTCACATCTTTAACGGCGCGACACTTTGACAAACTTTGTTTGAAATAACTTTTAAAACTTTTACGAAAACCCTTTTGCGCTTTCTGCAAATATAACATTTTATTCTAAGAAAGTTAAGATCAATCTTGAATAAGGAACTTAAAGCGGTGTTCGAATGGACTGTTGTATTTGTGTATGAAAAATTGGAACAAGAATCTTCTTGATCGCCTTATCCCAAGTCTTTTATTGAAGTTATACTTCTATACGCGCGCTCTACGTTGGAAATTTGTATGTGAGTGAATCTGTGAAATCATTACATATGTAAGATAATGTGATATGTTTTGTATTATTTATTAAATGTTCATAATTATATTAGTCTTTTGTATTTCAAAACAATAATCTCAATAAATCACTGTATGACCTAAAACTGTCAATTTTGAAATACGTTTGTGTCATGTCCTCGGTAGTATAGTCGTCAGTATCCCCGCTTGTCACGTGGGAGACAGGGGTTCGATTCCCAGTCGGGGAGGACTTTTTTATTAATATTATTACATGGTAAATTAAACATATATGCGTAAGTAGAAAAGTTATGTATATTATTGTCATTTTTAAATACTTATGAATATTGCATTTTAATTTGTATTGTATTATTATATTGAATTATGTTGCACTGTATTGAAGTGTATTTTTTTATATATATTATTGTCATTTTTAAATACTTATGAATATTGCATTTTAATTTGTATTATATTGAATTATGTTGCACTGTATTGTAGTGTATTTTTTTATGTATATTATTGTCATTTTTAAATACTTATGAATATTGCATTTTAATTTGTATTATATTGAATTATGTTGCACTGTATTGTAGTGTATTTTTTATGTATATTATTGTCATTTTTAAATACTTATGAATATTGCATTTTAATTGTATTGTATTATTATATTGAATTATGTTGCAGTGTATGGTATTGTATTTTTATATTACTAACAAAATAAACAATGAATTTTACTGCAGAGTATGTGTAAAAAAATTTTTGCATTCAACTCCTTTCATACATATATGAAAATAAAAATATACATTTTCATCAAAATATTAATTCAATCCTTCATTTACTATACTCCTATTACAGGTCAAATGTTGTTTATTAATTGTTAGTAAGTTGTTATTAATTCTGTTTCTCTTTCTGCTATGTCTTACCTATAGCATTACATATGTAATGATTGTGCAGATTGACTCCCAAATAAATTTGTAACGGCGAATGCGTGTATAGAAGTGTAACTTCTACCGGCAGTCCCACTGGACTGCCACACCCGTTTTTTTCTATTTTTGTCGATCTTTCTTTCCATATTTAAGTAACAGGTGTTTTGTTTTCAATTCTGTGCAACTGACCTAACCAACCCATGTGTATCTTTTCTATAAACTGTGTTATTAGTTTAATATTATGGTCAGTTTTTAATAAGTATCAATATGAAAATTGCTTTAAAAACGAGTATTTTTGTCTTGTGAAATATTTTTCTTCATATTAATAAATGTTTAATTCATTGCATGGTATACATTGTTGGTTTTTTTTTCTATAGTTTATTTTACTTTCTTATGTATCATTCCATATGTTGAGGACAAATTCTATATATGATGGTTAAAGTACTGATCTAATATTTTTGCTTATGACAGTTTATGCTCTCTTTACTAAAGCTTTTTATGTTTTTTAAACAATAGAATACAATCCCTCGTAAAATTAGTCATTAGAAAATATCATTCAGGATTTAGACAGGGAAGATCATTATTAACCAATTATTCACAATTAAGTAAGTTTTAAGCAAAGCCTGCAAATATGGGATATATGACTATTCATCGACTTTTAATAAGCATATTATTTAATAAACAAGGCATATTTACATATACAAAATATTAAGTGAATTTAAAATAATGTTCAAACTAGTTAGGCTCATTTGAATAAAGATGACGGACACACTGGCTCAGATACAGATACAACGCGAAATGATCCATTTTAAATAACACAAACATTAAGACATTGTGATGAGCGGTTATCACTAAAATACGTAGTTAGAAACACGTCAGAAAGTAGAACGATATACTTATCCCTATCAATTAATTAATTATTTCAATTGGCGTCATATCTAGATGATCATCAGCTTAAATCTCATGAGAAAAATCAAATAAACAAGCGAGAATACGTATACGCAACTTAAATCACATACCAAATAAATAGGTCTGTCAATAAACACAAAAGCCTAAAATCCAAGCAGCATTATATTACCTGAGAGTTAACAACTGAAAAAAACGTAAACAGCTTTTAAATAAGTGATGGATTTCACTGTTCCTTGATGAAAGTTCATTTTATCTAAAAATCAGTCACTAGAAACTTATGTTGTCAACCCTTCCACAAAATTTACTATAATTTTATATTATTACAGCTGTTCCGGCAGAGTTTCTTTCTTAAGTGATCTATGTTTGCTATGCGTTTACACTCTATAGTCTTTAACTGAATAAGTTGAGGAGGGGGAACTGTTTGTCTCAAGTTGGTCATTCAGAATTATGTCTGTATTTTTTAATTTATTAATTTCCAAAGATTTTAGTGAAAATAGCATTTCGAAAATTTGAAATTGACCTTTAAAAAATTATTATGATCTAGAAGGTGAAGTGCATATGTAGAATCTATTTTTCTATTATTGAAAGCCCTTTTGTGTTCCGCTATACGTTTTTAAAAGTTTCTACCAGTTTGCCGATGTAAGTTTTTGAGCACACACACACACACGCCCGTTTAATCCTGCTCCTAAGAAACGTGTGTACCATTGTACCGTGGGACCCACATGTCCGAAGATCAAACCGGTCTCATTTTGCTATGAAGTGGTACCTATCTGACAAGCAGGCTTTTCCTCGACCCCTTCCCATCATGTGACTTATGTGGGACGTGGGGAGGCTTATGAACTGATCGTTACGTTGGTTGTCGTGGGTAATTAAATACCTATTTTTCTCGAGTATGGCTAGACCACTGAAGTATAGGGGTGGCACAAAAATCGGCTCTTTTCCCCAGTTACATTTCTGAATTTACTTCTGATAACAAAAAACATGACTTCGGGATTGAAAAAGTGTGTTTTGAATAGAGAGCTAAGTTGATTTCTCAATATCCAAAAAATGTGTGTGTTTCGTTACTCAGCTGCCGAATTGGCAAAATAAATTTTGTTCTCCTCGTCAGCTGAGCACCCGAAAGGCCAGGACATCGAGACCATGCTTGATGTACATGACCTTGATGCTCAGCTTTCGGGACTAAGGTCCTTTCAGCCTGATTTAAGCGGATATATAAAAGGCCGGACGGATCTTTTATACTATTTGTATGTAGGTACATGTTGTGTAAAAAAGCTCAGCGTTCATTGACTATCGTACAGGAAAACCGAGTTATTACAGAAGGTATTTTTGTATTATACATGTTTTGGCTGCCCAAAAACTTACATCGGTCAAACTGGTAGAACCGTTAACAAACATATAACAGTACACAAACAGCTTTCAATAATAGAAAGGCATATTCTATGCACTTCAACTTTCATGTAGATCATAATAATATTTTTAATGACTAATTTGAAATTCTACATATTCCAAATAAACGCATTTCTGTTCCGAGACATAATCCTGTTTCTATAAGTTGTATGGATTTGATCTATCAGTAGGGTGTTAACCTGGCTGTAGACCCCCTTCTCCAACGGGGTTTCCTTTCTCCAACAGTTCTTTTGAGCTACTCGATCCACCCAACAAAACTGCAGGCAAAGCACTGTCTAGCTATGGAAACCTGGAGAAAGAAGTGAGAGATCAAGTACAAAAAGCAAATAGACTGGCAGGACGTCTTAATAACACTATATGACGAAACAAACACATTAACACTGAAATGAGGTCACGAATTTATAAAGCCAGTGTAAGACTAATAATGACATATGCTTCAGAAACAAGACCCGACCTAGCCAAAAAGCAAATGCTACTGGAAACGGCAGAGATGAGAGTACTAAGAAGAATTACAGGAAATACGCTAAGAGATCGAAATAAAAGCGAAGACATTAAAAGAAAATGTAACGTATAGTATATAAAGGAATGGACATAAAATAGAAAAAAAGAATGGAACAACTACATAAGGAGAATGGAGGCAACATGTATTATCAAAATAGCAAGATATGTCACCAATCGGCAAAACAAGTTTCGGACGACCACGCAAAATACGGAGTGGCAACCATTGATAGTAGTATTAATCCGCCAATAAACACGCAGAATTGCTTATAAAGAGGAAGAAGTAGAAAAAGAAGAAAGTAAACGGCCTAGTTTTTTTTTTTATTTCATACGACCCAGTTCTGTTGTTATCATACCTACATATGGTGCTTTGTTATACTTGACTTTACTGATTGCATGTGTTATTTTACTAAAGGGTATATTATGCTTTTCTTCCGTTTCTTTAGGTGCTTGGTGAACAACTTCCTGTCGCTCCATGTCTTTGCTATATCTTCTCTGTTGGTTCTCTGTATGTTCTTCAATGCCCTAAGTTAAGCCTCTTGTTATGTAGCCTATTTTTCTAAACAGATCTGATTGTTTTGATCGTGGCTCTCAATTTTTTTGTTATTATCATACAGATTTTTAACGTATTTTCCACATGTTTCCTAATTTACAGCATTTATGACTATTTTATCGTTGAGTAGTTTCTTCGTCTTTCTACTTGTGTTCTAGATCTTCTTCTTAGCTCTTTTGTGAACTTTATATTCTTCGTGCGATCTGTTGGCAATGTAATGTATTTTTTGAGAGCGTTCTTCTTTTTCCTTGTCAGTTCCTTGGTTACTGGGCTAATCCATGGTCTACTATTCTTCTAGTTGTGTTTACCGTTCTTCTCCCTGGATCTTCTTTCACTTGTATTTTCACAAAACTTGTATTTCATAAACGACTTTGAAACATTAATTAAAATGAAGACTTTGCAATATTATTTGTGAATTACGTTTAATTCACAAATAATAAGTTATAAAAACGTTGCTGTTATTTTGATTATTTGTTTTTTTTTGTCTCCTTTAATACGAATGCAACCACTACTATTAAATAAGTCATGTCTCTGGTTTTGGTACATTATTGTAACTTAATGTTTAAGTAGTATTAAAGTGTAAACCTTTCACAAAAAATAAATAATTTTTGTCCAAAATTTTCATTTTCACAGTTCACTTAAATATACAGAATCACATTCAGTAATTTTCCTTTACTACAAGAATTAACCCCATGTACCATCGATTATTCGAGCATTGAGAACTCAGGTAATGCAAATTAGGGCAAAGCTATATTTTACCTTTAATTTACTAAGGGAAATGAACGAGGAAATTGCTTATTACAAATTTATAGTTACTCTCTACCTTTGGTATGAGACGTTAAATGTATTTTAAAATAAAGGAAGTAACCAAAAATTGAGAAACTTATCTAAATATGTTCTTACAGTAAAACCAAAAGTGATAAATTTTATCGATTTTAATAATGGTAGAAAATAAGTCTATAACAAATTTAAAATGCAATTTTATAGGAAGGCAGCTAATATACAGGGTGGAACAGCCAAAGGAAATAAATTCGATAATTAATAAATGGGGGCGTGTTCAAAAATACGCTCGGACACTTCGATTGGTATTTTTAGTTGTGCATATTCTGAAATAAATATTTTGCATACAAGGTGTGTTATGTAACAGTGGTTGATACTAACATTCTTATTTCAAATATAATACCCTATATATTATTCATTTTCTAAATTTCCCAGAATATACCTATGCCTCTCTTTCACTGTTTTGGAAATATTAAGTGTTTTTAGATTTATGCTATAAACGTTTAAAATGCTCGCCGCAAATGTCTTGGCCACATCCTAATCTTAATTAAAAGTTTCTTTTAACGATACTTAACATCTCAGGCGTGACAAAATCACGACAACCTAAATTGTAAAACGAAAGAAAGAAATGTAGGACCTGAATTGACAAGAAGTACCACCTGCTGCCATTTATTCTGCAGGTGAAAAAAAAAAAAACCTAAGGACATAGACGGCAATGACGTCAATAGCTTTATTCAGCCGTTAGAATGGTAGAATGTGATAGCCGACATACATAGACTATAGGCACTTTAAGAAGAAGAAAATTGAAAGTGTCGAAAAACCTAGAGTATCCTAGATTTATGTAAAACAAGGCTAAATAGTAAGAAAACGAATATTCTTAGATTCTAACATAGTTAATATCAGTTAATATCAGAAAAAATCCAAAAATGCCTATACAAATTAGGAAGTGACACAGAGGGAAAATTATAGAAGACAAAAAAGCATAAAATAGCTGGAAAGAAGGCGTAATATAAGCTATTGACAAGGTCTATAAGAATAATAATTGTACAGATTAGAACGTAGTTATACGGATCGAATCGTTTTGTAATACCCCTCTGTCCGCTTCTTCTCGATCGACGATGATAAATACAATAAAACGTTGAAGTTGTGGAGTAAAAATGTTGGTTTTATTGACAGCTACTGATAATTACACTATAGATGGTAGTTAGGTAACTATCTACAACATACTGCCCTCAAATGAGCTCAAATATCAAATACCTCAGCACAGAGGTTATTGCTTCTATCATAATAAAAAACTTTGAACTATTAGCTTACAATACAATTTAATCTAGGCCGTAATTGCAACATTTAGGAAGTTTAATTGGAAAATATATTCTTCGGCAATTTATTACGTTGTAGGTGAATGAACTAATTATTAAAATATTACAAGATATGTTTTCACAATGTTTCAATTATACACGGTTAAACTATAAAATGTCAAGAAGTTAAGAATAATGTGAGATTACAAATTAAGGAATTAATTTGTGATTGAACAATAATACTCTGACACTATTTACTAAGGCTCCTACGAAATCACTACTAATTTTTATATTCAAGACCTTTTTCATTCTATTTGATTTCGATTTTGTTTTATCTTTTTCTGGATATACAACAAATTATAAACGTGGTTCATATTCATTAGTTCAAAATTCTTAATTTTGTGATTAAGTTGGTTTTACCATTTTTTTTAAAACTCAATAGACCCAGTATGTTTATGTAAAACGCTGAAACCTATGTTTCCCTTACAATTTAAAGAATAAAAATTTAACATTTATCTCAATTCCTACAAACGTTTTTGTGTTTCTTTCCGAACAACGTGTTTCCCGTGTCAGTCAATCAAAGTTGCACGATGCTAAAGCTAGCGTAAGTGTTTTGAGATTTTAAAATTTAGGAAATAGCAAATTCGTATAAGATTGGAGTGTCTACTTACCCATTGCCACGTGCTTGGTCTCCTCTAATACCAGATTCTTTCTGAAAAGTGAAAAATATCGATAAGTAAATGGAATAAAATAAAGTTTATAACTGTTACTACAAAATTACATTAAAAGGGCCATCAGCAATTGTTTATCTACATACAATAAATTGTTCATCATTTCTAAACATACCTTATGAAAATATGTTACTATTAATATAAATTGGTGCCAAAAAGAATATCAAATTTAAAAAAATGGTTTAATTTTTATGAATTAAACATTTGTTTATTTCTTCTCACATTTAGGGTTAAATAATTCCTCATTTTTTAAAAGTGTTTCTTAGGTTTATATCATACGTCTTGTAAGGACTAAGAACAGGTCATCCTTTTCTCTATCTCTGTTTATATAATTTATTGTCAGATGTTTTTATATCTCTAAATTGTGTCATAAACATAATACACTTTACAGGGATGAATCTTCATAAAAGGCAACAGTGGAATGAGAGTAATATGCAGTAAGCTTTAAAAAGCATACAAGAAAAAACTATCGGGTTTAAGCTGGCAGCAAAAACATTTAACGTTCCAAAAACGACTTTGAAAAGGCGCTTTAATAAGCAACAAGGAAGTACCAAAGGTAATTTGGGAGGATGACCACCATGGAAGCTCGTTTTTTTGGCCTGACCAGTAAAGATTTGTGAAAACTTGTATGGGAAGTAGCTGAAAGAAACAATATTAGCCACAGTTTTAATAAGGAAACCATGATTGCAGGCTGAAAATGGGTCAGAGGATTTTTAAAGCGAAATCCTCGAATATAATTACGAACTCCAGAAAATACTTTGTTGTCAAGGGCTCAAGCTTTTAATAAACCAAATATATGTGCCTATTTTACAGCATTAGCACATATATTAGACGAGTTTCAATTTCCACCGGAAAATATTTATAACATGGACGAGTCCTGTTTGACAACTGTGCAAAAGAGATCGCAGAAGATTTATTCTAGTAAAGGTCGCAAAAAAGTTGGTGCTTTGAGTAATGCAGAGCGCGATCGTATGTGCAATGAATGCAATTGGAACATATGTTCCTCCTGCTTTGATTTTTTCTCAACAGAGAAAGAAAGACGAACTTATGATCGATGCACCTACTGGAAGTGTAGCCTTCGCTCATGAAAAAGGATGGATGACTTCCGACATTTTTTGTCTCTGGCTGCAACATTTTTTAAGGTATTCAAAGGCTTCTGAAACCAATCAAGTTTTGTTGTTACTCGATGGTCATGGTAGTCATAAAAGTATTGAAGCTCTCCAGTTTGCAAAAGAATACGGTATTATTATGTTTTGTTTAAGAAAACTTACTATGGCCAAGAAATTCAATTATAGCTGCGACAGAATCCAGGTAAAACAGTTAGCCAATTTAAAGGAGCCTGTATCTTTAATAGAGCATATTTAAAAAGTGCTCTTCCATCAAATGCAATAAATGCATTTAAAAAGACAGGAATAGAACCGTTTAATCCAGATGTCTTCGAGGATTGGCAATTTTTGCCGTCTATAACAACAGATAGAGAAAATTATGAACAATACCCATTACCAGGATGTTTTGACGAGAACTCACTACCGGAACATCAGAACCAAAATGTTTCTTCGATTTAAGGTTTATTAAAAATCACTGATCAGAAATCAACATCATCGTCAGTCCTAAATATCTCGGTCGAATATATTTGTCCTCCTGCTTTAGCTGGAGGATCTGAAGTAACTCAGAAAAGGGGTAGAATACGGGGCAAAACAGGATATTTAAATTTAACGCCAGAAATTGATGATATTAAACAAAAAATTGCGGAAAAACAAGACGCAAGAAAAGTAAAAAGGCAAGTTCGTGTTTCAACTACAAATAGTTCTGAAGATTTATTTATTTATTAAAACTTACAAACGCCACCTAGGTAGTAATTACATGTAAGAGTGCTCATTACTTGGTATAAAAATATACACACAAGTACAAAATAAAAACACAGGAAGTAAAACACATTAAAAAAAAAGACACAATTTAATAAAATTTTAAAATTCAGTCCATTACTTATCTATTCATAACATTTTTTAATATCCCTTACACTACAGGTAAAGAGGTCTATATCACAGATCTTTATTAACTCATTACACTGATATTGCTTATAGTTTATTATTGCACAAGAATTATATGGACTACAAGAAAATAGGTCATTACTGTTTACCCTTAGGTTGACCTTTGGCACATGAAACCTAATAAAGTTGATCAAACCACATGTCTTATATTTAACATTATTAATGATATTATGAATAAACAAAACACAATGCATGTTTCTTCTTTGCTCTAATGACTGCAAGCCAAATATTTGAAGCAACTCTTTTGATGGCGTAAGGTGAGTATACACATTGTATTTCTTAAGGTATAAATGCCTTAGAAATCTTTTTTGTACCTTGCCTATATGATTAATATGAACTTTGGCTTCAGGAGTCCATACCACTGATGCATATTCCAAGTTTGGTCTGACTAAAGCGTTATATAGTCTAATGGTTGTGTTTATACTAAAGTGTTTGGAATTTCTTATTACAAATCCCAATATTTTGTAGGCCTTATTAACAATATTTATATAGTGTTCATTAAATTTCATGTTAACCTGTAAGTATATTCCCAGATCTTTACATTTGGTTTTCCTAGATACTACACAATTGTCAATTCTATAATTATTTTGATTTTGCGAGTAAAAGATATGACTCTACACTTCTTAATATTCAAGATCATATTGTTGTCCCTAAACCATTGCACAACTGAGGTCAGGTCCTCCTGTAGGTACTGACAATCATTTGAAGTATGTATAGTCTTAAAAAGCTTAAAATCATCAGCATAGATCAAACTAGAAGAAAATTTAAGAGATTGTGGTAGTGAGTTGACAAAAATTAAGAAAAACAAAGGCCCTAAGTGGCTCCCTTGGGGGACACCAGATGTAGCCTGAAATTTATCTGATAAACACGATAATACGATACCATACGATTTTATAAATGTACAAGCATCATGCGAAAAACCTAACTCATTCAATCTCGATAAAAGAATGCCATGGTCAACCATATCAAAGGCCTTTAAGCAGTCAGTCATTATTAAATCTAATTGGATTTTATTATTTATTGCCTCACTAGCAAAATTAGACAGAATGTACAGATTACTAGTTGTGGATAACCCAGGCAAGAAACCATGTTGTTCTGGAGCAAATTCATTTTCAAAATTTTTTAGTATATTCATATAGAGAATAGATTCAAATATTTTAGCCAGAGAGTTAAGGATACTTATAGGACGATAGTCTTCTATATTGTTTTTATTACCTGATTTAAAAACTGGAGTAATGGTAGCCTCTTTGAGTTTGTCTGGAAAGGTGTTAATTTTAAGAGATAGATTAAATAGATGTGATAATGGCTTTTGAAATATATGAGAACATCCTTTAAAGATATAGGCAGGGATATTATCACTACCAGTGGCCTTTTTTGGCTTTAATTTTTTTATACTAACCTTTACATCTTCTTCACTAATAACGGAAAAGTTAAAAGATCCCTGTGAACTACCCTGATGTGTGGATGATACCTGATAAATTGAGCTAAAATGATGAGGGAAAGCCATGACAATATCCTGAGGGCCTGTATATGTATGATCATTTAAAGACATCTCGTGAGGAAAACCGCTGGTTTGTCTGCTACTTCTTATGAATGTCCAAAAACTATTTGGGTCATGCAAAATGTTATCTTCAATATTATTTTAATGCTGCATAAATTTATTTTTTATTTGCTTTTTAATAGTATTTCTAAGACTCTTGAATTTATTGTTATCGATAGCACTAGCTTTCCTTATTTTTATATGTTTGCTTAATTTGTTTTTTGTCCGATGTGTCTAATGTTGAAGATGATTGTGAATCTTCTTTTGAAGAAGACGACTCAGACGATGCAGCTTGCATTTACTGTAACGAACTATTTTCGTATTCACGATTCAAAGAAAAATGGATTCGTCAAATGTGTAAGAATTGGTGTCACAATAAATGTGCAGATGTAAATCCTGGACGTAAACAATTTGTATGTGAATTGTGCCTGTAACTTTTTTCTTAAAAATACCTATTTGTAATATTATTTATCGTTTAGAATATCTGTTGGTTTAATAAAATAATTTGGTATTTACTTATTTTATACAAAATGTAACGGGTCCATCATGGGCGTATCAAAGGGTCCATCATGAGCGCATATATGCCCATGATGGACTCTTATCAGGATTTTAGTAAACTGTGAATAACTTTTGTCATCTTAATTTTTATCCAAAATTTGAACCATTTGCATATTATACAAATAATAAGACGTTGTCTGGTCATAGTTAAAGCCTGCTAAGTAAATAATTAAACTGATTATGGAGCTTTTTCCTTCATCATCATCCAGGGGTTAATCATAGGCACATTTCCCCTATAGTATTAATACAAAACTTACCTAAGAGTAATAAAACCTAAGTCGCAAGACGGAAAGCAGACAAGATATGCAGAAACAAAAAGAGAGCTTATAAAAATGGACAAATAGAAGAAATGGAACAAAATTTCAAAAAAAACGAAACTAGAGGAGCTTACGAATACCTAAAAAAGATAAAAAGTGGATATAAACCTCAAACAAGCCTATGCAAAGATGAAAGTGGGCAAATAATCAGTGACCAACAGAAAGTCACAGAAACCTGGAAGCATTATTTTCAGACCCTACTTGGAACACAAGTAGATATGGAAGATGAAATGGGTACGAACCATGTAGAAGAGAACGAAGTTGAAGTAGAAGCTCCAACCATAGAGGAAGTTCTCGAAGCTATTAAGGCCCAGAAAAACAATAAAGCCCCGGGAGTTGACGAGATTCCAGCAGAACTGTATAAGGTAGGTGGCAACCACCTATCAAGTCATATCCACGCGCTTATCAAAGAAATATGGCAAGAAGAGAAAATACCCGACGAATGGAAGAAAAGTATAGTATGCCCAATCTATAAAAAAGGAGACAAACTCCAGTGCAAAAACTACCGTGGAATTTCTCTACTATGTACAGCGTATAAAGTCCTCACGTATATTATAAACCAGCGACTCCAACCACTAGCAGAAAATATTATTGGAGAATATCAGACGGGCTTCAGACGGGGAAGGTCGACAATGGATCAAATATTTACAGTCAAGCAGGTCTTGAGCAAATCGTGGGAACACGACATTGATGTTCACAACGTGTTTGTAGACTTCAAACAGGCATACGATTCAGTCAAAAGGGACAGACTATACTATATATTGGCAGAATTAGCAATACCACATAAGCTGATTAGACTCATTAAAGCCACAATGGATGAAACTCAGGCATGTGTACGAATACAAAACAACCGGACAGACTTTTTCAAAATCTCGCAGGGACTAAAGCAGGGAGATGGGCTGGCACCAACATTGTTTAACCTGGCACTGGAGTATGCGGTTAGGCAAATGCAAATTGGACGAGAAAACCTACTGACCAATAAAACGGTTCAACTGGCTGCCTACGCCGATGATATTAATATTATGAGTAGAACATCAACAGGAGCACAGGAAGCATACGCAGAGTTAAAAACACAAACGAAAAGGCTAGGTCTGGAAGTTAACACAGAAAAAACAAAAATAATGGTACAGACGAGAAGAAATATAATCCCACAAAACATTATGCATGAAGATGACATTGAAACGGTTGGAAAGTTTACATACCTGGGAGTAGAAATATATGCCGATGGAGCAGAGGATGGAGAAATACGAAAAAGGATAACGCAGGCAAACAAAGCTTATTTTGCCCTCTCCCATATATTTCGGTCTAAAAGTGTCCACCGAAATACAAAGATGAGAATCTATAAAACTTTAATTCGGCCAATAGCATGTTATGGCAGCGAAGCATGGGTCCTGAAAGAAACATCCAAAAACAAACTCGACACATTCGAAAGAAAAGTACTGAGGAGAATACTAGGACCTGTGAGGGAAAACGGAATCTTCAGAATTCGATATAACAACGAGCTCTATCAACTGTATAAGGAAACACCCCTGTCAGACTTCATTAGAATACAAAGATTGCAATGGGCCGGACATGTGATACGAATGGGAGAGGATAGGCTACCAAAACGAGCACTGAACGCCAGAATGCAGGGAAAGAGACCAGTTGGAAAGCCAAGAAAGCGCTGGGAAGACACAGTAAGCAGCGACGCACAAGCACTTTTAGGAGTCCGTGTATGGAGAAGAGCAGCCACAGACAGACAAGGGTGGAGGCAAAAAATAAAGGAGGCCAAGGCTCATTTTGGGCTGTAGTGCCGTAGAAGAAGAATAAAAACTAACATTTTGGAAAATATTGAGACAATTCTAGCAAAACTCAAAATAAAACTGTCTATAAAAATATTCTGGATAAAAATGGGAAACTTTCGATCAGCTTCAGTAGCAAATCCCACAATGTCTTTACATTTTTAATCAATTTTCTCAAAATAATTTTGTTAAATTATAAACCTGACCAAACTTAAATTGACAATGCCAAAAGTTAAAAATTTGACATTTTGTCGATGGATATTTTTTCTGTTTACAGCTGTATTAAGCTATTTTAGCTGTCTATATAAATAAACTGTAAAATATATTACTTATTTCCATTATTTCTAAATAATATAAGTAAATGTTAAAGTGAAATTAAATTGTCAAAAATTCTGTAATAGATCTGGCGCCATCTATGGGAAATATAAAAAACTTAATTTTTTAACACAATAAATTTATGGATTAAAAAATTCATTAGCCTAATTTATTAAGTCGTCTTAAAAAATACACATAATTACAGTTTTTCGTAATCTAAAAAAAGCAAGTGTTATTTGAAAAATGTATATACTTAACTTTGCTTTTATATTCAAGTAGAACATAATTAAAATATTAAATACTTCATAGTAAAGCGAAGGGACAAAAGAAACTTAATCTAAGCGTATATTGGGCATATCTACTTAATTAACCAAATACCTTCCAGGTCGCATGGAAATGTTTTACACGTAATCCACCGGCACGTCGAAAACACGGACAAACACGTAATATTAAAATTCCAGAGCAATTCTCCATCGCTTGACGCACAGATTTTTCTTTATTGCTCGCAACTTTTTCGACTAACGTGGAAAGTTATGCCATGCTCAAATTCTCGAATACAATAAAACAAAGGCGATTATGCCCCTTTTTTATCCGGCGTATCTAGAGACAATTTTGTGCATGAAAAAGTGCCTGACACGCCGTAAAAATTCAAATTGCGGTGTCTTCTTCATGCGTTCAAGCTTTCCGGAAGAATGCTAAGCATAATAATGTATATAAGTAATGTGTGTGTTGATATGGTTTTGTGCAATGCAAAGTTAAGGTTTTTTTCGAATTATTTAATAAAGAAACTTTTTTATGTGTTTTTGTCCAAGACAGTTGACGCTTACTGCCACTTCATCATCGCTTTTTCACCAAAATTATTTAAAAAATATCGGCTAACGTACCTATACAGGGTAGGCCATTAAAAATATTCTACTTAAGTTTCGTTTTTATTAATAAAAAACTCCGGATTCCATAATTTCAATTTAAGGGGACATAATTTGTAAATATAATAATTCTAATAATAAAACACTAAAAACTTTTGTTTTCAACACTTCGACACAATTTATTTTTAATTATTATCACTACAGCTGTTTCGGCCAGAGTGCCTTTTTTAGGTGATCTATTTTTGGTATTTGTTTACACGTAACATATACGGAAGTAAAAATAAATTGAAGTACAACTTAAACACAAAAAAGAACAAAATTTTTTTTAAAAATGGCATCATAGATTGTGAGAGGTATAAATGGGAAGGAAATAGAACTGGGGGAAGAAATTAGAGATAAGAACATTGAAATAGTAGCTATAACAGAGACAAAGAAAAAAGGAATAGGATTAATAATATTAGAAAACGGAATGTTACTAATATACAGTGGAATGAAAGAAACGAAGAGAGCTCAGGCAGGAGTAGCGTGCATGATAAAGAAGTAGAGTATCAACAAAGTAAAAAATTGGATATATTACAATGAACGTATATTAAGAGTAGATATAGATATGGATACAGAGGAAACCAATACCAAGCTAATCATATGCTATGGACCAGATGAAGACGCAACAAAAAACGAAAAGAATGAATTCTGGGACAAATTACAAGAAGGGATAAATGATTGTACAGAGAAAATTGTGATCACAGGAGACATGAACAGTAGAGTGGGAAAAGGAGCAGAAAAATGGAACAATGTCATCGGACCTTATGGGGAGGAAAAAATAAACAAAAATGGAAAATTACTACTCGAATTCTGTCTAGACAATAACCTGGTGATTATGAACACACACTTCTAACATAAAAGGATACACAAGATCACAAGAGAAGTCAAATCAAGAGACGAATAATTAATTATAGACTATACTATAGTGTAAAAAACAGAGAAGATCTGGATAAGAGACGTAAGGGTAAAAAGGAGTTATGAAATTGGTAGTGACCACTATCTACTAGAAACCTCATTCAAAAGCAGAAGAAAAGAAATAAAAAGAAATGAGAACATAAACAGAAAACACAAAGAAATAATAAAAATTTATAGACTAAGGGAAGAAACAACGAAAATAAGATACTCAGAAGGGTTAGAAAAAGAGATGGACAATGAACAGGAAATAATAGAAACAATTGAAGAAAAATGGGGAAAATTTAAAAATGCAATGATAAAAACAGCTAAATCAACATGTGGAACTACAAGAAATAACAACAGAATAATAGGAATGCAAATATTTTATTTTAACTGTTTTATGCAATGGACAAAGTGAACGACAGCATTTTTAAATATGCAACTATTTACAAATTAATTAATCTAAAACCGCGGACCCGGTTCAACCTGAAAAAATTAGTTAAATCAAAAATCAAGTGAACTGAATCCGGAAGCGGCACTGAGCAGAGACACTGGAATATCGCGTTAGCGTAAGTTTGCTTTCCGTCGAAATCTGTATTTCCATGGACCCGGTCCGGATTCTTTGAGGGATTCGGTCCGATTCGTTCCACTACTGGATTCGATCATTTGGACCGGGTCCATCCGGACCGACACATCTCTAAATTCTGATGATGCCAAAAAGTTGAAAAACGCAAATATACGGCAAATAGACGAGGGATGAATATTTCTGTTTTTATATTCTGTGTACAATATTTAACACTTTTATTTTATTTTGCTTTGTGGATATTTTAATTTCCGATTTCGTGTAAATTTTTAATGTTGTACTCAATCAAACGTTGTGTCAAAATTTCAACGATTGCCCCAGTCGCTCTTTATATCTTTATGCACCCAACATTTTTATTACTGTTTGAGTTATTATGCCAATTTTGCGAGTTTTATAGCGAAAATTGCAATCCAATTTACCGAAAGCAATAAACTCAAAAGTGATTTCTCGTTAAAGAGACGAATCCCTCGATTTCCAGTTTCCAGCTGGAAATTGCAAAATTTATTCATACTCGATTAATTCCTGTGACATTTTCAATTTTGTCAATGCAATATTGTTTAGAATATATCACATATCTTTACGATTATTGGTTCACTGCATCGCTTTGGGAATCTTATACATGGAGACATTTATAGCTTACACCGCGGCAGGCAAACGGCGGCGCCGTACACCAAGTTATTGTGTGATAATGCAGTTGAATGATTAGCAGAAAACGGGAGGGCGACATGGGAATAAAACACTAAAAGGCAAAATGAAAACGACTCGCTTGTGCGATGAATCATTGACGAAACGTTGCAGATGTTTTAATATTCTCCAAGGGAATTATTAACCTTACGAATATTTTCTTTTGTAGACCATACAACTGACGCGTCACTCTGAAGAGAGATTATTTTTATTCTTCTTAAAAAAGCACGTGGTTTGCTTCTTATTGTCATCTTGTAATTATCGTAACTTATTCTGCCTTAGTTGACAGAAGTTAGTTGACAGATCTCGAGTAGTTGATAATTATATTTTTTTACTATTTAAAATAAAAAAAAGGTAGTAGAAAAAGTATAGTATTCTACTCGCATGTAATGGCTATTGCTCACTCTGATTAATTTCGAACACGCAAACTTCATCATCGTGAGTAATAGCCATCATTACATGCTCGTGGAATAATATACTATTGTAGCTACATATATGTTTTGTTATTTCATACAAATTCCACCTAACTATTGAATTTTTGTTAGAAAATTTTTGGTGGCACGACTAACTTTTCATAAACAGATAGTGACATACTGTTAAGAAAGTTTGGCCACTCCTGTCTTTAAACATATGTACTCGCATATTTCTCGAGTTCAAATTATTAGAAATCCAAAGCGTATCACAAATTATATTAATCATTTCTTAACCCGCAATCACTATCGATGTTAGAAAAAATCTAACAAATTCGAATCTACCCTTATATTTTTGATTTTCGGGTATTTATGATTTAAAGCTTCTAGATATGCCTGGTGATGCTTTGGATATATCGCATTTTAAAGCGAAACAATGGGTTGGAGTGGGAGGTGCGGACTGCGCGGTGCACGTTGGATAAAATCTAACACGACAGTGATCGCGTACTCGCTGTCGAGTAAGGTTGTTGTTTATTTCGTGTAGTCTGTCGAGATTATTTACGATCGTCTTTTACACTTATTATCTAAAATAGATGAGAAAACACAAGAACAGTTGATAAAATGGTTCGAGGAGTGTGAGAGTGTTGTGGAAATGGATAATAACTCGGATTCAGATGCTCCATCTGGGCATAGTGAACACTGTTCCGATACAGAACAATCTGGGTTGAGTGAGAGTGAGGAAATAATTGAAAGTGAGCCGGTTCCATTCACAAGTGCTTCAAATATAACTATTTTGCCAATTGATGTGCCAATCTCTAGAGGAAAAGACAAAACAGAGCGGCTTCATCACAAAAGAACTGATCTCAGAAATAAAACTTCCCGGCAAAATATAATTACGAAGTTGCCAGGCGTAAAAAATGTAGCGAAACGATATAAAACAGCTCTAGATTGTTGGAAACTGTTTTTCCCCGATGAGATAATTTCTTATATTGTTGATTGCACCAATCAAAAATTAGATAAAATGAGGCCATCATACAATAATTCAAAAAACTGCGCGCCAACCGATTTTATAGAAATTAGTGCATTCTTGGGTTTGCTTTATCTGGCAGGAGTCAAAAAAGCTCAGCATTTGAATACCGCAGAGTTATGGAGCACCGATGGAACCGCACCGGACTTTTTTGCGGCTACATTATCAAAATATCGGTATCATATTCTGGTTCAAGCTATAAGATTTGACGACAGCAATTCAAGGAAGGAACGAGCAAAATTTGACAATTTAGCCCCTATACGTCACATTTTTGATGTCTTTGTTCAATAATGCTTGAATAATTACACAATTAGTGAATACGCAACAATTGATGAAATGTTGGAAGCATTTCGGGGTAGATGCAAATTTAGACAGTATATTGCTAATAAACCGGCAAAATACGGGATTAAAATATATGCGCTTTGTGATGCTAGAATGTTCTATACATCTAATATGGAAATTTATGCTGGCAGATAACCCGATGGGCCTTTCCAAAAGCCCAATGATGAGAGTAGTGTAGTAAAACGACTTATTCAACCAATTAATAACTCAGGAAGAAATGTTACTATGGACAACTATTTTACATCGGTTCCTCTAGCCAATGATTTATACAAAAACCACAGATTAACTATAGTAGGTACAATACGAAAAAATAAAGCCCAAATTCCTCCAATGCTACTGGATGTTAAAAATCGGCCAATAAAAAGTTCCATATTTTTGTATGGTGACAAAGAAGGAAATACGAAAAACCATTGTATATTAGCTTCTTACGTACCAAAAAAGAACAAAAACGTACTAATGTTATCAACATTGCATGACGATGATTCCATAGATCCTTCATCCCAAGATCTGAAACCTGAGGTCATTACCTTTTACAACAGTACGAAGGGAGGTGTAGATGTTGATCGGCTAAAATCAGAGTATTCTGTGAGCAGAATAAGTAACCGTTGGCCCCTTACTGTCTTTTGTACTCTGCTCAATATTGCCACTGTAAATAGCCAGATAATTTTTAGAAGCAATACTAATGTAATTTTAAAACGAAGAGCTTTCATTACTGATTTAGCAAAACAACTTGCACTACCCCATGTAACTCGTCGAGCATCTATACCAAGGTTATCTACAAGTCTTCGTCAAAAAATACATAACGTAGCTGGAATCAAACCTCAACCGGCACCGTCAACAGCAAATAATGAAAAACCAAGATGCCTTTACTGCCCAGTAAGAAAAAACCGCTTTACCCAACATCGTTGCAATATTTGCACAAGCCCAATTTGTAAAGAACACAGAGAACAAGTTATACATGCACGGAATGCACAGATGACGATAATGATGAAAATTAAATCATTGTAAGTTTTTTGTTTACTTACCTTTTTAGCTTACTTATTCCCTTTTTGTGTTTTTTTAGGCAGTGAGACAGAATAACGTTAAGCAATTGTTCGCAGAGTCTAAGCGAAACAGGGAATACTTTGCTTACCAAAACTTACTTTTTCTTATCTTTTAACTTACCCTTTTCGGTTTTGTTGCCATAATTGTGTTAAGTTTGAATGTGTTAAATAATTTAGTTTCAGTTTTTGCTTATTAAAATGAGTTATTGGGAAACTAAAATTGTTTTATTGAAAAAACACTAATGTTAGATAAAATCTAACACGACAGTGATGGTGTAATAAAATTAACGACATTGATGCTGGGTTAATTGACTAAATTCACAAACATCTTTAAAAATCAGTGTTTTCCGAAATATTGGAATTTTAGCTCAAGCAGTGGTCGTTTCCCAGTCTCCCCTACGGTTTGATAACGTTTTTAAAAATCTGCATACTAAACGAAAAGGTTAAATTGCGGGAGCCCTGGGTATTATATTACCCATTAAATCCGGTGAACTAATTTTACCTCGTTAATATTTTGCATTTTTGAATTTGATTAGTATCACCAGTGATGAATGTACAAATGCAAAGTTAACGGGAAATGTCATTTCTACAAAACTTAAAACACGAAAAACTAACAATGTAAATCAGTTTGTATTGATGATATATCGTCGTCGAAGCGGATGTATCGTCTGAGTATTTGCTTTAATCGCGCAAGTCGTCACAATGTCATGATTTGTATTTTTCTTCGATTTTTGTTGATTCATCGATTTTTGTGTTATTTCGGTATAACTTCTCGCTACCATTAATCAATCAATTGATAAATACAAACCAAAACATTATGACAAACTTTACGACTAGACCGATTAAAGCGGATAGTTGGACCGAAAAGCGAAGTTAATTTCTACTTTCTACACATGGTTTCCCACGTTGGGCGCCAAATCGTTGCAGAACACTAGCCGTTACGTCCTCTTACTGGCTATTTTATTCAGTTACTGTAGGAGGTATATCACCCTTTAGTTCATCCAAGTGTATATGTATGTTTCTGTGGTTTTATTTCCATGATATGTCATCATCAGAGGGCATTTATTCTTACAAAAAAATTATTCTTCTTCTCCTTTTTCTTTTTATATGGACATGACTCTGTGCCTCCAGTAAGTTGTCGTTCTATCGTTTTCGTGGTCTTTCTACTGATCGTCTTCCTATTGGGCAACCGTCTCTTGCCGTCTTTACTACTCTATTTGTTGTCATTCGCCCTATATGATCGTTCCATTCTACTCTTCTATTTCTTATCCAGTTCTTGATGTTCTCCACCTTGCATCTAACTCGTATATCTGTACTTCTAGCTTTGTTCCATAGTGTCTTACCATTAATTTTTCTAAGTATTTTCATCTCTGCTGTTTCTAACATCCTTTTTGTCCTCTCTGTATAGGTCTTGTTTCTGCTGCGTATGTCATTATTGGTCTGATGACTGTTTTGTAAATTCTGCCTTTCGTTTCTTTCCCGATATTTTTATTTCTCCATATTGTTTCATTTAGGCAACCTGCGGTTCTGTTTGCTCTATTCAGTTGATCTTCCACTTCGAGAGCGTTCCGTAGCTAGATAATGTGATACCTAGATATTTAAACTCCATCACTTGTTCTATTATCTGACCTTTCAGCTCCAATTTACATCTTAGTAAATTTGCTGTTATAACCATGCATTTTGTCTTTTTTGGGGAAATTAACATGTTAAATTTTTTGGCGGTTATATAAAATTGGTTCAGCGTACGTTGTAAATCATCTTCACTTTGAGGGAGCAGTATTGCGTCGTCTGCATAGCAGATTATTTTAAGTTGTTTTTCTCCCATTTGGTATCCTTTTTTAGTTCTTAATTTTTTATTATTTTATCCCTAATCAGATTAAACAATTAAGGATTCAATGAATCTCTCTGTCTTACCCCATTGCCAGCTTCAATAGGGTCTGTTAGTTCTTCTTCTACTTTTCTGAGGTTTCTTATTGTATGCTTTCTTTAATTGCTGATAATAGCTTATTGAATAGTTTTTCTCGAATGTTACATAGCAATTTTATAGAAGTAAGTAAGATCACTATTCCACTGATAAATAGTTTGTTTATGTATCGGAACTGCTTTTTTCAATATTGATTTCGCAAAAACAAAGCCAAAAACACAAGTTACTAGTATATTATAGTTGTCAGAAGGATTGTTATGGTTCTTTACACATAGACCTTGGTGTATCAAACTCAATCCTCCCATAAACAGAAAGAATTGGTGTTCATAAAGTCAATAATATGGCGTCCCTTTGTATTCTACCCTTCACTATCTCTGGTGGAACTTCTCCAATATCTGATACTTTGCAGTGAAAATCTTAGCCGATTATAAGCAAAAAATCGAAATGATTTTCTAGAATTTTCGACAGAGATAGTTAAAACAGTTCTAAAATATTCACAATATCTAAAAAGAGTTTAATATAGGCTATATAAATAATAATATACTCTTCAGGAATAATATTGTTTTTTTCTAATATTGTTTTTTCTCATATTGTTAATATAAATAACTTAACATCATTTTTTGCTAAATCTCAGAACATTGTATCCAACAATCGGAACATCTATTATCATTCACTACCTTTTATACCATCATTAACACCTAAATTAATACAAACACTAAAGGTTATTGACAATATAAAAATAGCAACAAAGCTATTTTCTCTTTATATTCCAAAACTAAGTATCTTATAGACAAATTAGATAAAACAAATGTAGTAAACAGCATTAGTTGTATTCAGTGTGAAGCTAAGTATGTTGGTGATACTGGAAGAAATCTGTCAAATCACATTATTTCCCACAAAAGTGATTGTAGAATTAAAAAACCATCTTGTGCTTTAGCAGAGCATGTAATCGACAAAGACCATATTATGAATTTTGATATCATTAAAATTTTGTGTAGTGAAAGTAATAAATTCAAAAGGACTTTTTTAGAAATGGTTTGTATTAGCAGAAGTGATAATAATTTAAACAAAAGATCCGAAATTTAAAATCTAAGCAAAATTTATAATTATATTATTTCTTCATAGTTTATTTATAAAATCAGTAAAATACACATTTTGAATTAATTTTCCATATACTTGTTACATTTTTTCAGACATCTATCAATGATGAAAAAATCTTCTTTTTTATTACTAAATAAAAAAGAATTTTTAAACAAAATTTTAGTTTTTGGCAACATAATTGTAAGTTGGCATTTATGACATTGAGGCTTATTTGTAATTGGTCGCTATTTTAACTTATTTATAAATTCAATTGTTTTTGTGTTAAAAAAGTTTTTCCAAATTATATTACATAATTTAAAAAACATTTATTTGATAAGAAAATTTTTAGAATAGTTTTTTTGAAATATGTTCAGCAGCAATTTATTAACAAAACTAATTTTATTTGGTGAGTTACTATATTTTTTTGTTTCTAGTTCCACTTTGTAAGATATTTTGTATTTTTTAGCAGCTCTTGAAAATAATTGTAAGTAAACACAATTTATATATATATGCGTGTGTCTATATATACATATAATTTTCTTATAAAAGACTCGAAACGTTAGGAAAATAAAAATGGAAGTCAGATGCAGCACAATTCTAACTGTTTTTGGACTTCTCGAATAGTTAGACCGAACTAAAGAATTTTTTAGTTTTAATTTAAGTGGTGGTAAGACAAATTTGGGGGCCAGAACATTGATTTGTTGTTCTTAAAGTTTATAAAAAATTTAATCTAAATAAAGATAGAAGTCATAGAATGAATTTTTGTTCTTTTGTTTACATTTTATTTTAATATTGCCATATTAGTATGATATCAAAGTTCTGTCTTAAAAAATTGTTGGTTTAAAACGAGCCCCAAAGAAGCAATAAAACCACAATCTACGTTTTATTTAGGCCTCAACAAAAACCATTTTCTTTATGTTAATCCTAAGACCAACCCTTATTATCGTTAATTTCTAGAATAAAGCAATTAACGCAAAGTCTCTCCGTCGCTTTACTCTTCTCTCGCTCACCGTGATATTTATACAATTTTTGGACGACGATGTCATTATAAATTTTAATGAGACGAGATTTTCAGGTGACGCTTATACTTTTTTAATTTCATTTTGGGCGTCACCGAAATAAAATAACAATCTAAAATATCACCGGCTTTATGTTTAAAATATTCAAAGTTTATATGCTGCAAATGGGAAATGAATTTTAAATTAAAATTTTTCAAATCCGAAATAACAAAGCTTTTGAAAACCGATTTAAAATAAATTTATTATACTCAGTATAGGTAGGAGTTTACATCTTCTATCTTTATATCGTCAACTATTAGTTTAGGTGTCTGATTACCAGACTTGAAGACGCACATATAATTCATTTTTTGGGCATTTATTTTTAGTATCATTTTTAGTACAGACACACTGACGAAAAGCCCCTGTCAAAGATTCCCTGGATTGAGCGATTATGTCAATGATGTCTGCATATCCATGTTTGTTCAATATTGTACCACTCGTATTAATCTGGGACTCACGAATAACCTTTTCCATAGCAAGCTTAAAAAAAGCAGGGATAGTCTATCACCTTGTCTTAATCTATTTTTGCAGCTGAAGAACCTTGAGGTATCGTCCTGGATTCTGGACTCAATCTATTTGTTGAGTCATAGGCTATCAAGTCCACGAATATAATATGGTGTGTGTAGACGTCAAATTCTAAGGTTTTCTCAAGAGTCTGTCCTACTATGAAAACTTATTCAGTTGTTGATTTATTATTCCTTTCTTATTTATTCGATGTAGATAAGCATACGGCAAATATTTTCAAAATTAAGATTTATTTGATTTTTTCAAATTCGTTTATAAACTTTTAAAAAGATTGGCAACAAAGATATATGTCGATAATGTGTGTGATCATCAATAGATCCTTTATTCTTAAACATGTAGCATATTTTTCTGCTTTAAATATTGAATATATAAAAATTTATTTGATACGCCCCTGTTTGATTGCGTGACAGCGACCTAACACTGTTTACTTCTCAATGTTTTTACCGAATCATGGCGTAATTGCCGAATTTGCCCTGGACTTAATTATGTTTTAATTGAAATCAGTTCTCACAAAAAATTTGAATACCGAGTGCTATAAGGACTAATTTAGAAGAGAGATCTGATTGGCCGCGAGTTAAATCTGATACTAGAATGTACTATTTTGACACGAGGAAGATGGGCATCGGTAGCCGTCTAGAAGTAGAGCAATGGGGCGACTAAACGAAGGTTCGTTTTCGTGATTTCTTGAAAAACCGGAAAAGTTTCGCTTAATTCCATGTGTGTGTGGTGAGAAGCAGTCCATCCCAAGAAATCCTTATTCACGACCTTGCTTTCCAACCAAACCGCGAGTAGCCGTTCGAAAACGTTTCAATTTTTTTGAAAACTCTATCTCTAAGCCCAGTAATTATTTAGCTCCCCCTTTAAGCTCCCTATAATCAAAGAATATTGCTACCTTCGCAGATTTAAAAACTTAGAAATAAGTATTACAAGATCTTCATGGATTTATTAAAGTTGTTAGAGGCTGGACAATTATATTTTAATGGTTTTAATGAGTATTGTGTTAAATACATCAGGATCTTTGCTGTTACTATTTTTCATTTCTGAAATAGCTAAGTCAACATCAAGTCCACTGGCTGAAAACTTCAAATAGTCATTAAGAGTTAGCAGACACTCCCCTAGGTTTATTTAATACTCCTTCAGTAGTCGCCCAGAAGTAGTTATTAAAACTATTTGCCCAAGTTTAGAATTGCCAGTGATATCGTTTTTATGTCTGTTACCATTTAATAATTTTCCACATAGCTTGTTGGGAACTACCAGAATTTTTTAGAAACATTGTTTGTGATAGCTTTCCTGTATTGTTTTCTAAGTTTAATAATGATAAAGGTACAGTAATGCTTAAAGTATTAATAAACCATTTAGTTTTTTGATCTGGATAATTTTTATTCAACAATTTAGATTTTTTTGGAAAAGAGGATATTTATGAAATTAAATAACACATCAATTAGCATTTTAAATTTTAAATCAAAATAATTATTATAATGTAATTATATAATTATGTATTAATCTAATTAATTTCAATTAATATAATGTAATCGAATGAACTATCTTACAATAAAGTCGTCGCAAAAATGAACAATAGGCAAGATTTCGCGTTTCAAGCAAAAATTAAAAAAATAGAGCCTCTTCCTTACTTGGCGAAAAAAGGAGAAATTGTTGCCAACAGGGGATCACTTTCTCTAAAGTACAACTTAACAAATAACTCCGATAGTATGTTTGGAATGATTTTTCTTCAAAATAAAGTTTTAAATAAAAAACTTCCCAGCCTCAGGTATTTACCATCTGCATGTGGAATATCAAAAAATAAAAAAGAAACCCTTGTTAAAAATCTCAAAATCATGCCTTCAAATAAATTACAATTTTGGCAAATTCTTGAGGAAGATAAGGATTAATGAGATAATTTCTATACGAAGAACCACTTACCACTACCTAACACATGTTTCTGGGTCTACCCGTCATCAGAGAGAGTTTGTAAGAAGACTTAAACTAAATCAAAACGCACCGACTATATACAGGGTGGTCCTTAAGTAATTGTACAAAAATAAACAGTAGAGTCTACACTTTAAAATATTACGATTTAAGCCAAATTGCTTTAATAAAATGTTGATATTAAGAAAGATACAGGGTGTTAAAGTGCAAAATTAAAATTTTATTTTTCGCTATAACTTTCATGTTTGTAAACATTTATGCATAAAAATTTACAACTGGGTACTTTTAAATATAAGAAATTATAACTTGATGCACACTTTAATGTAACTGATAGAGGGCGCCACTTATACCACATATGTGGTATAAATTTGCACTTAACTTTTTTGCTCTTTAAGTTACCTGTATTTGGGATAAAAAATATTAAAGATACATTATTTTAACAAAAAAAGGTATACCTGTTAAAAACTTCAAAACTCAACAGTTTTCGAGATAATCTCATTTTAAAAATCAGCTGCATAATTCTGATCTAAGGCAATTACTCCAGGCAACGAAGAAAAAATAGACAAAAACATTAATACTTCTGAATTTTGGTATAAAATACCTTTAACTAAAGTTAATAGTTAAGGAAATATTAAATAAAATAAATATATCAGCAGGATAATTAATAATAGGATTTGACAAAATAACAGAATAATAGGATTTTACATCTAACATTTTACGTTTTATGTTAAATTAAAGTCATAATCAAAACATTTTGTTTACAAATCAAATTAAGAAATAGTTAAACTAAATAAAATAACTTTTTTTTAAAGTTAGTGTTCGATATGTCCACCATTTTCTTTAATTCATTTGTCAATATATTCCATAAAAGATCGTCTCATATTAAATAGTGTCATTGGTTCTAAAGAAACTGCTGCAGTATTTATTTCTTACCATAGTTGGTTGCGAATGTTTATGAGATTCTTATAGACACGTTGTTTTAATGCGCCCCATACACCAAAATCAAGCGGATTAAATTCGGGGTTACGTGGTGGCTATAATGTATAATGGATGAATATCCTATTTTGGATACATATCCAAATCTTATGCTATATTATAGAACCACATCTTATTTGTCGCAGAAGATGTCATTACTTATTTATATGATTACGTTACAGCTTACGAGTAACTATAATTACATCTCGAACAAATGGCCTATTATGATTTACTAACGAACTAATATTATGCTGAACTAAATTGCCTGTGTGTTTACTATATTTATAACAATATCGGTTATTAGGGCATCGATGATGTTTTTGTAAAAATGCTGAGTCTTTCAGGTTATCTTTGTAGGAAAAGTATTATGAAAAAGGACACGTATGTGTTATTCAATACCTGTGCCCTAGTTTCTATTTGTCCTAATAAAAATGGGTAAATAATTTACGTAATGAACAATAAGTATTTTTTCGGATTTTTTTATGAATTAAATAATCATGTCATAATTTCACCACATTGCCAAGGAATATGACTACCATGACCAATCCAACGTTCAGAAAAGTTGTATTTAAGTATATTCTAACCATCTTCTCTCTAGAATGTGGTGGTGTACCATCTTGCATAAACCACATATTTTGGGTTTTTAGCATTTTACAATAGAGAAAAAGTAATACAACGCCTTTATAGAAACTTGTAGCGAAACTTTGAAGCGATAGCAAAGGGAAATTGTAAACATGATGACGTCTGAATACGGACACGGCACCTAAAGAAGAAGATGAAATATCTTTTCTCCAATAAGACATTTAGCACCCATAACAAAGCATTTTGTGATGTTACATTATCATCTTTAAGTTGTTTTAATAAGAATAAACTATGAATTATGCGTATCTACAGGTATTCAGTGCTTTACCGCACAAATATCAAACTAAGAATTATTGTGCAGCTGACTTATAAAATGCATTTATCTCGAAAACGGTTGAATTTTCAGGTTACTAACAAGTATACCTTTTCTTTGTAAAAATAATGTATCTTTAATATTTTTTAACACAAATAGAGCTAACTTAAAGAGCAAAAAAGTTAAGCGGAAATTTATGCCACACATGTGGCATATGTGGCGCCCTCTATTAGTTACATTAAAGTTAGTATAAAATTATAATTTATCCTACTCAAAAGCATCCAACAGTAAATTTTTGTCCATAAATATTTACAAATGTAAAAGTTATAGCGAAAAATAAAATTTTAAATTTCCACTTTAACACCCTGTATCTTTCTTAATATCAACATTCTATTACAGCAAGTTGGCTTAAATCGTAATATTTTACAGTGTAGAATCTACGGTTTCTGTTTGTACAATTACTTAAGGACCACCCTGTATATATATATATATATATATATATATATATATATATATATATATATATATATATATATATATATATATATATATATTGTTATGATATGTAAAATCGAGAAAAATATTGGTTTGTTTAAAAATATTTCAAAGTTCAAAAACATTAAAATAATTCAGATAAGTAGGATAATATCCAACAAACATTTCGGAGAAGGAAAGTTATTAAATCCTTGGATTTCCTGTACTAAACATAGTGTAAGCTTTGCATAAATTATTTCTTTGTTATACTTGAGTGACCCGCATAAGTTTAAGTGAAAGCCACAGACAATTGAACGGGGTTTTTCAAAATACATTAATGCAGTGATTAAAGACAATAGAAGGGATTATAGAAAGTGGTTTTTGTTAGTTTTTAAGAATTATAGAAAAATATTATTTGTAAATAAGTTTTAGGAAATTTATAAGTATAGGTAAAAATTTGTTTGTTATCGAAATGAAAAAATGGGGGAATTGTGACGAGTTTTGATTGGCGGAGATTGAAAAAGGCGGGATAAGTATGTAGGAAAAAGTTTAGCGAGATTGAGGAGAGAGAAGAGAGGATCAGTTGATTTTCCAAGTCTGTAAGAGGAACAGTGATTGTTCTCTGGTGGTTCCAAAGAAGTAGCAAGCAGTAGTGTTGAATGTTAGTGAGTTTTTGTGGAGTTAGTGTATCTGACAGAAGCTGAAGCAGCAAAATATTGTAAGTCATATTTTCCTACTTATATTCCAAGAGTCACTGTTCAGGCCAACGAGAGATTCAGTTTATCGTAAAGAGAAGATATTCCAAGAGTCATTTTTCACTCGGGCCAACGAGAGATTCAGTTTATCGAGAGGAGAAAGGCTATCATAATTTGAATGATTTTTGCTTTTGAAGGAGATCATTAAGGACGATATACTTGCAACAATCTGTTGTAAGATTGCTGATTACATAGGGAGCGGTTGAGAGGAGATAATACAGTCTACAAGGAACAAGGATTTGGACCACTCATCATCAGAGAGAGATATTTTTGTTTTCTGCAGTTTTTTTTTCTTTTATTGATAACACAATTTTTACTCGTAATTTAGAAAGGATATAAATATTTTGATTAGGAGAGTTAGAATAGTTTGGGATTTTGAGTTTTCAATTAATATTGTTTGTACCATAAATTTTGATTGTTCACGTACGGAGAACAAAATTTTGAGAATCCTTATATGAGATTTGTTTATTGAAAACTTTTGAGTGTGAATTATTTCATTATTTTTATTTCAATATATAGTGTTAGATCATATGTGTTTTTTATTATTCCGGTATTCTCTGGACCTTACCTTTCACATGTAATAGCATAGATATTGAAGCACGAATTTAACCCTGAGATAAAAGAATTAAAAATTGTGATAGAGTCATAATCATATCATTTAAATAATTTTAATTAATCAAAAAAATTAATTAGCTAATTATTGCTTGGCGCACCAAGACTTTAAATATCACAATAATATATATATATATATATATATATATATATATATATATATATATATATATATATATATATATATATATATATATATATATATATTTATCGTCCTTACTCGACGCAATAAGTACAAGAATGATGGTAATTTATATGGGTAAATTGTTGATGTATAGTAGAATATAAATATTCCCAGCATCGCTTTGAATGGCTTGATTAAGCTTGGGTATCCAGTTTACTTTAATTGCTATTGACATATTTAACTTCAAGATAATTTCTTTCTATATTTAATTTTTTCTCTTTTGTATTAAATTTTGTTTGTTAGGGTTTATCCGGTCTAATAAATATGGTTTTATACTAAATATGTAGTTTTAATAAATTATTTAAAAACTTATTTTATTGTTTAAATCTGTTTTCTTTAACATTATGCTAAGAAAAAACACCGCATAAGTATAACATCCGTAGATGCTGTAGTTTTACTTAGCAATTCTTAATATTACTTACGATTTTTTCCAGTATCTGCCATAGTAAGCATAAAATTTGGAAAAACTACTGCTCCTTTTTTTTAAACACTTTTTTTAGGAGGGCAATTTGACGCTAATCATCTCTTAATAGTGTAGAGTCAATAACTAATAATGCATAGTTATGCAGCAGTTAATTGCACTACATGAAAAACTAATAAAGAATTATCCATTAAGTCATAACGCACCCTCAGTGCAAGACTGCAGTAACTCAAAATTTTATGAAAATGAAGTAATCATGGAATTCGATTGTAAATATGCATATCTGTCCTCTGTAAAACTTTAGTAACTTTCAAATGCTTAACCGGCTAAATATTACAACAACAACAGTTTAACTATTTTGCGTTTTTGTACATAAGTTCCGTGCAAAACTGTTGTAACTCTAATGTAACAGAGTTACAACAGTTTTGCACGGAACATTGCAATGGTTTCGATAACAAGCAATGAAAAGCACGAAAAAAGTGAGATATTTGTCATATTTGTTATTTTAATATGTATATCTGTGGTGTTTAATATTAATATACAGTGTGTCTACGTAATCTATTAACGGTCGAGACAATAAACAAAGATTAACGAGACCAATCTATTCATGTAAGTTTTATTTCCTTTATGTGTCATTATATTTTCCATAAAATGTTTGCGATGTCGTTTGACCATTTATATATTAGATTGGATTAAAAACACATAAATTAACACTAATTATTTACAGCCAAATAGTATTTTTTTTATGAAAGGAAAAACAGTTATCTTAAAACTTGTGTATTAACAATACTGACAGGTTAAAAATATCTATTCTCAGAAAACTTGTTCTATAAAAACTAAATCCCAAACTATATTAAATCTTCACATAACCTTCCGGGGCGATTGTCATCATATTATTGTCCCCACGTAATTCCCAACTTTTACTAAGGTAGTGAATTCCAATCCTTTTGTTAATCACTTTACTCAAGGTAACCTGATTTGCATATTTTTATTATAGTCCTTTTGTTTTGAATTTAAATAAAAATACTCAAAGTTTTACAAATAATGTTTCTACCTTGTTATGACATTGTCATTACAAAGCAAAGGATTTGTGGCTATCAGAAACATGTGCAGAAATAAAAATATTAAATTGCCGCTAACAATAAGCCGTTTTATTAGGTATAATACCTATTTATTCTAGGTAGCTATCTGATTTCAAGGACTCTATTAAATGTAAAGTTTATTACCATACTAAACCACGATTGCTGTTGGGGATTATTTTTTCTTTACTTACCCGATGATTTATTGGAATTTATTAAACGTATATACTAAACCCCGTGAATTACTTTCCCTTTATCTGTCAGGTGATTTCTGTGAATACATTAAATGTAATGTTTAGTACTATTCCTATCGTTGTTGTAGATTACTTTCTCTTTACCTACCCTATTAACTCATTAGAAACGAGTTCTCAGGGAAGAAGTACGGGTAGGTACATTTTAGTAGTGTAGTTTTTAATATAATCTGTTATTAGCCCTTGCAAGTGATAGATGCAGAATTAACGATTTCGAAAATGTCAAAATTTAATAGTTCCAGAACATTGAGGATTTTATCCCTGTGTGTGCAGACAAGTGAGGATAGCAACGACATGCAGAGTAAGTTGAATTTAAATAAATCGTTGTATTATAATCTATTTATCTACTCTTGTTTTCAAATTCAATGGTGAGAATTTCTACGACTAGTGTAAACTGAACGAAATAGGGGCGTTCAAACAAATACTTCTGATTTAAGCTAAATGATTAAAAGTACATAGACACAATGTATTAGAGAAACAATAATACTAAAGTTTATTTATCAAAATAATTTTATATTCGAAACAGCACGATAACAATATTACTACTTATTTACAGAGATTATTTCAACTTCTTCTTTTTCTTCTTCTTTCGGTGTAGCCATGTCTACCTGTTTTTTCAATGCGTGGTCATTATATTCTATTCTTCCGTTTCTTACTCAATTATTGTTTGTTTTAACTTTAAAATCATTATTATTTTCAAATGCTATCAATGGTACTTCATTAACTGCTATCGGTGATCAAGTTCAAATTTTAACGAACGTTGAAATACCGAGAGAGGACTTAAAGAGAGATCTCCCAGAACCAATTCCAACTTATGACGCTACATTAATGGAAACAAAAAACGAAGCTACTGAATATATGGAAGAGGACATTTTGACCAGTGAAATAGGGATTCAACAGAGATACAATGGTGTTGACAACGTTGTAGACGGGAAACAGGTTGATGCAGAAAACGACTTTTCCAATGATGATTCTATGCAAGATCTCCCATATTCAGAACAGAATTCCAACCTATGACGCTGCATTAATGGAAACACCAATCGAAGCTACTGAAGATAGTGACCGTGAAAGTGACAGTTACAGTGTATCTTGTGCGAGAAAACGAAGTGCAAATCCTGAAGAATGGAGACGAAATAAGGTCAAGAAACTTCGCAACTCTGGTAAGTCCTACAAGTCAAATAAAGGTACAATCATGCATGCTCGACAGATGAAAGAATCTCAAACTTGTCGTTTAAAATGTTTTGAAAATTCTGTGGATATAAGAACGCATATTCATCGAAAATTTTGGGACCTGGGTAACATAAATTTACAGACTTTATATCACGACACACCAATGAAGTTAGACCTAAGTATCAAAATAAAACACCTGGAAGCAATCGCAAACATAACTTGCAATATAAATTTAGGATTAATGACAAGGACACTCAAGTATGCAAGACGTTTTTTCTCAATACTTTGGGAGTGAGTGATCGATACATTTACACCACATGGAAGAAAACTGATGATGCTGGTATCTTCGAAGATGATCGAAGAGGGAAGCATGTGGCTCATAAAAAGATCATTAGGTCTCCAGATTCTTGGGTTCTGGAGACCTAAAAAAGATCAATGTTCAGAGTGTGAAGTGTATAAAAACTCTAATGAAGAGCAGAGAAAATCATTGCAGGACAACTACGACTTGCATATTAAAAACAAAAATCAAGCACGCGAATCAAAGAAACAAGATCTAGAATTAGCTAATGATGTAAATCAATATTCCGTTTGCGATTACGATCTTCAAGCTGTATTACAGAAGCCATGCGGAGATGTATCAATGTTTTATTATAAGCGACGTTTAAATGTGTATAATTTCACATTATTTGATAACGTATTCAAACAAAGATACTGCTGAAGAGCGGTCCAATTTATGTTCCTACTGAATGGGAAACTGTAGTGAAATGTAGCAAAAAAAGTGGTTCACCCTACATAGTTCGAGAAATGGAAACAAAGGACTTCATTGATTTTAAACATGTTTCCTTTCTGTTGGCAAACAATTATAAAATTGATCAAAATAAAAAAAATGTGAAGTGGACAGATATAAAAATTCTGCAATGTAGAAAAGATAGTCCGCACATAATTTTCTTTAAGTACAACTATGATGACGAACTATGGAATTCTTTTAATCTAAAAAAATCATCGCGGACTACACATAATATACGAGAAGTGCTACTTAAACCTGCCTACAAAGAACAGCCAAAAATTCAAATGGCCAAAAAGAAAGATTTGGTATACTTATGCCATTCGAGTATGATACCAGAAGCTTACCATAGTTTTTATGAAAATATTTTGGCCCAAGATGATCAAGAAGAGGACAACAACTAACAGAAAGTGTGTCTACACTTTTTACAATTTTTTCTGTGCAAAAGTGTTGTAACTTTAAAATTCCTAATTTTTTTAGCATTAATATTATTTTATTTAAATTTTTATTTTTCGTTAATCTAATATAGGCTAAAAAGCATGCAAAATAATAATTAAATGTTAATTTTTCTTCAAACTTGTGTCTTATTTCACCGATATTAGCACGAAAATAAACAAAATCATCTTTATCTCGAAACTTACTTATTCTGACTTACTGCAGTCTTGCACTGAGGGTGCGATAAATGAACAGTCCTGCCATGCTAATTTATCTCTGTCAAAATTTAGACAAACTGAAACAAAAACTATACCAAAAAGAACTATTTTCTGAAGCAATAACTTCTGATGAAAAATGAAAATCTACGATGTTTGTATATCTCAGATAAAAACTTTTCTCTAATATTTATGTAGATAGAAAAGTCTTCACCGTACGACAATAACTTCTGATATCGATAAATCTTCATCAATACAAACTCGGCAAGACATGAATATCTCATAAGCGTCAATATCATCTGTACATCGGTAGACGCGGGTAAAGGCCTCAACAATAAGGTCTAAAATCTGAAAGTTTCGTATATCCATTTCGAAATCCGAGGAATCATTTATCATTCGGTTTGTTAAATTACACAGAGGTTACTAGCGTGTCGCTTCGATGCATCTGTGAGGAACAAATAGTGGGAGTTCGTAGTTTATACAACGGATTCGGTATTAAGTTTTACAATTAAAACTTCTCGAAAGAAATTGCTGTGTTGATTGATTAAATAAACCAATACATGTAGAAAGTAGAATTAAAATTTGAATTAAGTTATTTTAAGCATAAAATTTTGTAGATATATTTTTCTAAAAGCTCTCTATTTGCTCTCTTAAAGCACCCAGTTTCACACTGGTTGTACCGCAGCCCATTGGTTTATTGACTATCTCTCATCAACAAACAAGTCAAAGGGTCTTTGGAATACATGTACTCTATATACAGGGTGAGTCATGAGGAACTTTACATACTTCTACCATATGTAGAGTCCCTCAGAGAGCATATCATGTGGCCACTAAAAAATGTCAACTCCTCTTCTTTATTAATTAACAGGGTGATTTGT
Source organism: Diabrotica undecimpunctata (assembly GCF_040954645.1). Lineage (NCBI taxonomy): Eukaryota > Metazoa > Arthropoda > Insecta > Coleoptera > Chrysomelidae > Diabrotica > Diabrotica undecimpunctata. The sequence goes on along the minus strand of NC_092808.1, from coordinate 2,552,860 downwards.
GTAATTAACCATTTATTTCATTTTACTGTAGTGTTTATACGGCTCCTTTGATTTTTTTAATTTTTGCCTGATACAGTACACTACTATCAAGCATTCGACTGGTATTAGCTAAACTTAAAAATTCCAGGACTGGCTTTGGAAAAATTAATTTAGGGATTCGTATTAAATATTACACCCTGTATAATTTTTTTTAAAATGCAATAAGTGATTTTTAAACTACATAAATAGCCAATGAAAACGACATATGCGACAATGTTGTCGCACTTTTATTAAATTTTTAGTGAACGATCAAATCTTATCAAAAATAGAACAACCATAATGAAGTATCAAATTATAAGGTAATTAATTTAAACAAATGTTATAAATTTCAAACATTTTAATTAAAATGAGTTCCTACAACATAATCTAATACGTAGAAAATTAACATCTTTACTGTCACTTTGTATTTGTTTGTATTTGTCACAATTGTTTTTAAATTTTAAATTTTTACTCATAGATCGTATTGGGGCATTATTTTCGATAAATAATAAATTAAATTGATTAAAAAGTCAAACCTCTTGCATGTGTTAGTTTTTGTTGATTGTAAATGATTAAAATTGTATGTCAAATAATAATACATTGCATCAACTGTACTAAATAAAAATAAATCTAAAAACGTTTAAAATGAAGGTTGGCGTTGACCGTTTGACGTTTCTTGATATTTTATACCCATTGTCATTATTGTCATTATCAATTGTTATTTATGTGTACAAGAATACATATTTCTTCTGTCATATCTACGTTAAGTACATTGTGTTAGTTTTGGTAGAGCTTTTGTTACTTTCGTTCAAAATGCCACATCAGTTTTCGACCACAGAATATGCAGACATAATATTTGTTTATGGATTCTGTAATGGGAATGGTAGGGCTGCTAGTAGAGAATATCGCAGGAGATTTTCTAATCGTCGAACTCCCAGTCATCCAACATTTGGGTCAGTTTTTAATTATTTGCGAGAAAATGGCACTTTTCCTAGTGGAACAACAGAGCGACATGTAGATGAAGCGCAGGAAGATGACATTATGGACGCCGTTACTATGAACCCTACAATAAGCACTAGACAAGTAAGTCGAGAACTCAATGTTACTCAATCAAAAGTAAGTAGAGTCTTACAAAAAAATAATCTATACTCATATCACATTCAAATGGTTCAGCGACTACATGCTGGAGATGAGATTGATAGATTGGAATTTTGTAGATGGATTAACAATAATCGACCAACGCTATACAGGACACTATTTACAGATGAAGCCCAATTTACCAGAGACGGGATAAATAATTCACGAAATTCACATGTGTGGGCAGAAGGAAATCCCCATGCTATTCGAGAACGTCGTTCTCAGTTAAGGTTTTCGGTTAACGTGTGGATTGTTGTCATAAATAACCAATTAGTAGGTTTTCACTTTTTTGATGGTCCTTTAACAGGGCAGGTCTATTTGAACTTTCTACAAAATATTTTGTCGAATTTGCTTGCCAACGCGAACGTTGCTATCCGAGGGATGTATTTTCAGCATGATGGGGCACCCCCACACTTTTTACTGGCAATGAGACAACATCTCAATAATGTTTATGGCAACAGGTGGATAGGACGAGCAGGTTCTATTTCGTGGCCTTCAAGATCCCCTGATTTCAATCCCGTTGATTACCATATTTGGGGACGATTGAAGCAACTAGTTTACGCAGTGAATATTAATAACCGACAACAATTAATTGATAGAATTATACATTGTTGTAATACTATTCGAAACGATCCCCAGAGTATCCGTAATTCAATACGTCAATTAACAATTCGGCAACAAAAATGTGTTCAGGCTGCAGGGTTCCATTTTGAAAATCTATTTTGAATTATTTTTATTTTGTTACCATTATTGTATCTTTTCCAGTTCTAATTTATGGGTTTATCATAACTATGTACATATTTTTAGTTTTTTTTTAAATTGTTCTTCGTTATTGTTAGTAGTTACTGTTTGTTGTGCAGTGACTCAGTTTATCATTTCAATTAAAATGTTTGAAATTTGTAACATTTGTTTAAATTAATTACCTTATAATTTGATACTTCATTATGGTTGTTCTATTTTTGGTAAGATTTGATCGTTCACTAAAAATTTAATAAAAGTGCGACAACATTGTCGCATATGTCGTTTTCATTGGCTATTTATGTAGTTTGAAAATCACTTATTGCATTTAAAAAAAAATATACAGGGTGTAATATTTAATACGAATCCCTAAATTAATTTTTCCAAAGCCAGTCCTGGAATTTTTTAGTTTAGCTAATACCAGTGGAATGCTTGATAGTAGTGTACTGTATCATGCAAAAGTTAAAAAAATCAAATGAGCCGTATAAACACTACAGTAAAATGAAATAAATGGTCAATTACACAAATCACCGTGTTAATTAATAAAGAAGAGGAGTTGACATTTTTTAGTGGCCACATGATATGCTCCCTGAGGGACTCCACATATGGTAGAAGTATGTAAAGTTCCTCATGACTCACCCTGTATAATTTCTGTTATATATAATTTGGATCATTAAAATCTATTTGTGGTAAAGACAGAATCCCCAAATGAAGAAGCCCGTTTTTTATATATTTTAATTTCTATGTAAAGTTAGCTGTAGAGTTACTTAAAGCCGGAGGTCCACTACTAATAGAACGAATAACTTTTCTAATTAATCAATGCTGCCAACAAATTAAAGTACCATCTGAATGGAAAACCGCTCACCAAGTGTCCATCTTTAAAAAGGGTAATCAAAAAGATTTTAACTGCTACAGAGGATTAAGTGTCGTACCTAATTTCGGGAGTTTGTTTGGAAAGATAATAAATGGAGAAATACAAGATGATGTACGCCATCTAATTAGCGAAGACCAAAGTGGACTTACGCCTGGTAGATCTTGTACTGATAACTTGTTTATACACCAAAAACTAATAGAAAAAAGAATAGCGGTTGGTATCGAAGTACATCTAGCCTTCATCGACCTAGAAAAAACGTATGATACAGTTCCAAGACTTAAATTGTGGCAAGTTTTACAACAACTAGGCATTAGTCAATACCTTTTAGGAATAGTCACAGAAGTATACAGGGATAACACTACGTACCTAAAAATTGGAAATAGATTACCAGAACCAATAAAAGTAAATAAAGGACTAAGACAAGGATGCAGTATGTCACCCTTACTGTTTAAATTATATATTGAGGCAACCTTCCAAAAATTGAAAAAATCACTGCCAGGGAATGGGAATTCCCGTTGGAAATGCCGTACTGTTCTCCCTGAACTTTGCGGATGACCAAGTCATCCTAGCTCAAGATTGTATGATCTAGAATTTATGATAAAGCGTCTATACAGAGAATATGTAAAATGGGGGTTACAAGTCAGCATGAAGAAAACAGAATATTTAGTTACCAATTCAGATGCAAGGTTTGAAGTGTTGAAAGACGAGGATGTGCAAATTATACAAGTGGAAAAATTTAAATATTTAAGTGCACTTATTGATAAGAACAGCTAGGGAGAAACCGAAATTAAACAACGAATTAATCAGGGACGTAAAATTGTAGGATGTATGAACTCCTTATGGTGGGATCGCAACATTTCCAAAAGGAACAAAAAAAAGAATAGGGCAAACCATGGTTGAATCAGTTCTTTGTTATGACTCTGATGTATGGACAATTAATGCAGACCTGAAGAGAAGATTGTTGGCAGTTGAAAGGATTGTTTGAGAAGAAAGACTAAATGAGCAAGACTGGAATAGAAGACCAAAGAATCTATAAGGAATAACATGGATGCTACAAAACGGTTATTGACAGAATAGAAAGAAGAGGTTTAAAATGGTTTGGACACCTATTGAGAATGCCTGACGAATGTTGGCTCCAAAAACTTCACAGATGGAAACCCCTGTAAGAAGAAAAAGAGGTAGAACTCAAAGCTCATGGAGTGAAGGAATTAGAAAAGCGATGGGATCGAGAGGTTTGGAAGAGGAGCATGCCTTGAACCGGGAGGATTGGTGGAGGAGAACGGGAATACAAAACGTATTGTATTTACAAGTTGGATCCTGTAATATATATGTAATTTATATGTCATGCATTCCAGAATCAAGATTGTGTTACACTTTGGTACTCGAATGTTGAAACCAGAAAAATAACTCATTGAGAAATAAGAAACTCACAGAATACTTTCAAAGTGAGTTCCGAAATCTACATATTGCGTACCTAGAATATAAACAGATACAAGAGCAAAACAGTATTCGTGGTTAAGAAGTATATGGCACTCGACAAATAATATCAGCTAAACAACCTCATACATGTAGCTGAAAATAGAGACGAAATTTATATGATAGTCGGAAATCTTAATAGCGATAACACATGTGAACAGAAATAAAAAAAGAATTATTTAATTGCACAATTCTCAAAACTTTGTAAAGCCAAAGTTGGTGGTGTAAAAGCCATCGCTTATTGTGCACTATAGGCTGATCTTATGTCTTATTATACCGATTAAAGATTAACTAAAAAGATAGTTATTTCTTTGACGTGATGATACTATTTTTCTGAATTTTATTCCATATGTTTGTGCAGCCTCTCTATCAAAATTGTAAAGTAAGAAAGCAACACTGAGAACAAAAAATATACAAAATATATAAATATCCATTATTATCCATCAAATTTAGATTTTAGAAGAAAAAATAAATATTTCTTAACTAAGTATATTGTCGTTAAAATATTTACTTAATCCGGGCCTGTTCTTTTAACACGTGTTGTTATTTTTTGGACCAAGTAGTCAAAACCTAAACAAATTTCAGACCAAACAAGATGTGCCTTGTTAAAAAACTATCAAATATATCTCACAATTTTCTCTTAATAGCTGTAAGTTTAAGTATCAAAAGTAATTTGAAAGATATCTAAAATACAACAATATATTTGTACTCACATTAGTTTCGACAGTGGGTTGCGCTGGTGATTTGCACTGATTACTTTTCTCTTCGGCTTTCTTTTCTTTCAGCGTCTTCAACAGCTTCCACCTGCTCCCCATTTGAACTCCTTCCTTGTCTTCCTTCTCCTCTTTCTCCTCTTTATCCTCTTTGTCCTCTTTCGCCGGCGTTGAAGATTCTAAAGTAATCGTAGGCACTACTTTCTGTTCCGTCGTCTCGTGTGTGGTAACGTTTAATTCTAGTTTTTTGTCTTCTTCCTCTTGTTTTTCTTTATTGACGTGACATAGAGCGAACTCGTCGTTGATGGCCATTTCAGCTTCGTCGTATTCGTCGGTACTGTGGGGGCTATCTGGACCAGAAGTATTTCCGGATGAGTTGTGCTCTTCTTTTTCATGGGGACTGTGGACTTCTAAACGGTCAAATTTCTTATCGATAAACCCCTCTTCTTCTTCATCGTGATGATAGTTTTTTATTTTCTCGAATAAAGAAGCAGCATTGTCTAGCTGAAACGACGATCGTTTTTCGTCTTTATCCTTTTTCTTGCGAGACTTTACCGTCAGTAAATTATTTTCTTTTTCGTCCAGGACACCCTGCACTATTTTTGCTTTCATTCTTAGTTCTCTTAAAACAAAACTCATTCTTTCCTTGACTTCTTCACCTGGTTCCAACTCTTCGTCGCTTGGTTCAGGTTCTTCGTGTAAAGTAGTACCCATTTCAATTTCCAGCTGGTTTTGTCTTTCCATTTCTTCTAGTTTTCTTAACTCGTAACAATACCATTCATCTTCACTGTCAATGCTGTCTTCAGTGCTTTGCCTTCTAGAAGAAACTCTAGAAGTGCTTCTCCAGGAATGAGTACTTCTTACATCATCGTCATCTCTACTTCCAGGTATTTCTAGACTTTGCTGCTGCTTTGGTAAAAAACGGTTAGTATGTGATTTAATACTTATAGTAGAAGGACTATCTTCAGAGACTGGCTCTTCAGTTCTATCAATGATCGTTGGTTTGTTATTATCCGAACTTGTCTGACTATCTGTAGACTTTTGTTCTGAAAGAACTTTTTCTATTTGAGGCGCTGATTCAGATTGATTGTCTCTTTCTTCTGTTATATCTTCGATTATAATTTCGTCTTCTTCATTAAATATTTGATCCTCAGAAAATGAATTTGATTGCCTTTGTCTATATTTTCCCAGTGCTCTAGATACCGCAAACTCCATAGAAGCACCTGCTCCTACCACAACTACCATTTTTGTATCTTTACCACTAGTATCTTCATTTTCTGAGTGTATGGAGTTTTTTCGGGTCAAAAATGGAACGGTGCTATTATTTATAATATTTCCTTCGCTGTCGGCTTCTGCATTTCGTACTGACATATCATCACTGCCTGGTGTATCAGTTTCAAATAAAGGTTGCAAAGGAAATATATCTGTAACGGGCTGACTAAATTTTCTTGACTTTCCGTTATCTATGCTTGCCGTGAAATCACTGTCAGTGTCTATGTTACTTTCTGAAAAGATACTAGTAGTATCTTCGCTTCTTTCGTCTTCTGATGCTACAGATTTAGATTTTTCCGTTGACCACTCTGTTTCAGAATGTTCAGTATCTGAGTACGACGATGAGTACTGATGTGACAGACTACCTCGTCGTTTAGCCTTTTGTATAATATCAGACACTGTCGAGACGATGCTGTTTTTCTTTTTCTTTTTATTTAAATTAACTTTAATTGCATCTCTTTTTATCCCAGGTAGCGAGTGAGATCTACTTCTTTTCGTAACGTTTAGATTGGGTAACCATTGACTAACGGAACTCATAGCTGATTTAAGAGTATTTGACCTCTTTACTTTTTTGGTACTTTCAGTCGTGTGAGGTCTGGTGTCAGTACCAGACGATATGGTAATATACCCTGACTGAGTCATTATAATCCCACCAGTATCATAATACAGATTCTGGCCATGCTGCGTTTGAACTACATATTCTGGTAAATTTTTATTTCTAAGGTCTAAGTCTAGGTAAGGTATTTCTTGGCGCTGATTCCACTGTTTTTGTTGCTCTGATGATTGATTTTCGTAGGCAGGTGGCTGAGATTCATATTGCCGACTTCTATCTACGTTTGGGGGATAAGCAGCTTCAGACATTTCGTGTCTATCATCAGGATCGTAGGTAATCCAAATTTCCTGCTCTCCATAATTAGTGTCAGTCCTTGACGATGTCGGATAATATGACAACGCGTCAGTTATATTTCCAGATGGAAACATAGTTCTGTACATAGCAGTTTTATACCCTTCATGGTTGGAAAAATCCTCAGTCTCTCTACCAGTGGACGACTTATATCTAGACACATTCCCACTAGGACCTGAATAAGGCATGTACGATGGAGAGGGATAATAGTTTTTTTGTGAACTGAAAAATTCGTTGTTTTCGTAAGGCTCAATTAAGTCGGGATAATTTATTTGGCAATTGTAATCGGTGTTTCCGGTGTAAACAGTGGTATAAGAATCTCTGTTGCTGCCAGCCACTGAATATATTGCTGGTTGATCGTACCTATACATAGAAATACCAGAAGCTCTTTCTTCATTAGTCGAAGCTGGCGATTTATCTTTCTTTTTGTTTGGACTAACGTTAATATCGGACGCAGGAGCAGGAGCTGGTACAAAATTTCCGTATCCTTCTACTGTCTCAAGGCCTGAAGGCGATTTAACTGTAGTGAAGGCAGAGAGATGATGGCCTCCTGGTAAAAAATTTGAAGAGTTTGATAATTTAGAATCTAACGAAGATTCCGTAAATGGTTTAGAACTGCCTGGGACTGATCCGTATTGGTTGTGTACAGGTGAGACGAGTCTACTGCTATGCCGTCCTTCAGCATAGGAATTTGCTCTAGAGTTTTTTGGAGATCCTGGCGATTTTTCAAGACTGGACCAGCCACTCATTGATGATAGACCGGAATCAGACTTCGCAGCTGCCAAAGAATGAGATTTGCTTCGTCTTGGAGATGATTTAGTAGACTTGGGGGAATGTGAAGGTTTCGGACTTAGTCGTTCATTTTGGTTAATTGACGGTCCATCAGATGTATCCAAAAAAACATTTGTGGAGCTAGCTGCCTTGTTCATACTTAAAAAGTTTTCTGTTGCGTCAGGTGCAGGCGGAGGCGGAGGACTATGACTTTTACTAATACTCTGCTGTCCAGGTTGGTCTACATATCCATCCTGCCTTGTTCTGATACTGCATATAGATAGAGTAGGTGACGCAGTTTTTTCAGATCTAACACTATATACATTAGGCGTCGAGGAAGATACCGTTTCATATGTAGCGGGTAGTAATGAATTGAGGCCAGGACTCATACAATAAAAAGGGTTCTTAGAATTTTGTATAACCATAGCAGCTGCTGCTGCAGCTTCGGCTTCTTCTGCATGCTGCACAGCAGCACTATAGGCCAGTCTTCCAGTTACAGTAGTAAAAGGTTCACTTGAAGTATTTATTTCTGTTTGTCGTCGACGTGGTGATGTTGGACTCCTAGATTCTACCCCTAACGTTTCAGCAACTTCTTTATCTGCATCTGATAAAGAGAATCTAGAACTGGACTTGGAGGAGTATGAAACGTTCGATATAAGACCGGGTAGATCAGATTTTGCTAGTAATAAGAATTCATTTTTGTCTTTAATTCCACTAGAAAAGCTCCATTGTTCCTCGGGATACATTTGTTGTAAAGTTTCATCTATATTTGACAAATCCGCGGCTTCTTTAACGTCTATTTGTTCTTCTTCGATTTCATTAATAGAAATTGGAGATTCCATTAACTTTCTTCTCAGATGTTTTATATTTACTGAATCTTGATGTAACTTGTTACTCAGTCTATCTAGTTCATCTAATTTTTCAATAGCTAAATGATCAATTGAATCTATTTTTGTTAATTGAGCTAAGTCTTGTTCACTAACACAAGGGGAGTTTCCTCTGTAATCTTTATAGTCTAAGGCAGAATAGATCTCTTCCCTATCTTCCAATCGACTTGAAGGATCTATAGCTTTTCTTTCCCCATTCTCACTGCCTTCTTCTCTCTCTTCCCATATCATTCCTAATTGACTTATCCTATAACTGGAATCATCACCCACTAAGTCTTCCCTATAGGCTTGATTAAGGCTTTTGTAAAAAGCCTCGTCAGGTACATGCAATTCATCAATTCCTGTATCCATCTCAAGCTCCTGAATGCTTTGCTGCTGATCGTGGGACAACGTCACATCCAAGCCCTCCTCCAACCCTTCTTCGACAGCACCATTGCCTAAAATTTCTCGTATCACTTCCAACTCGCCTAATTTTCCTTCCAAGGATGCTGTAGCTACTTGACTAGCTGATGCCCCACCTGAAGTATAAAAATCTAGCAGCTGTGATATAACGCTTTGTTGCTCATAGAGCAAACCTTCTAATTTCTCCAACCTCTCCCACATTTTAACATACTCTTGAGACAAGAGATCTAAGGCTCTCCACGCGTACTTCAGTTCCGTCTCTAGGATATTTAAACGAGTGCCTAGCCTCTCCATGTATTCGTTGATTACGTAATCTACATTTGGATCGTATTTCTGTGAGACTATGGCGGGAGCCATCAGATCAGAATTGCTGCTCATGACGCCACAAGCTTCCTCCGTATTTTCCATCGGTCACATGCCAGGTTCGATTTAACGAGAGAGCGCAATTCCATAGATAAATATAAAGGTATTAGTTCGTTGTGGAAATATAAAGCGTCGTAACCGATGAAGGTCATGTCGTAGGATTGTTATGATCGGAATCATGCTTGGATCATTACATAAATTGTTCCGCACGATGAATAAAACGATAAATACGGATTATTTACATTCCTAGTTTTTATAGGGCTTCGTCGTTACATCCAATGGGGCCGGGTAATGGTATTTTGTCCTTATCGTCATTGTATCTTCGCCGACATGTTTTCCTGGAAGTATCTGAAAATAAACAAGACGTTCAGCATTTATGGCTTGTGTAATACAGTGTAAACGACAAAATATTCCTAACGCTTGTTAAATACTTTTATAGATATGTCCTTCTTTCGTAATTTGTTAGTTAATGTATCGTGTACAGGGTAGAATGAGTTCTTAACAAGATTCAGAAGAAATTGACTCGAAAACTTTTACATAGATTGAATTTTTTTCTATTTATTAACAAACAATTTTTCTAAGTTGAGCAAACAATCGAATAGTTACTTAAATGATGTATTCGACAGTTATTTGATGAAACGTCATTTTATATAAGAATAAAACACTAAAAATTTTGTTTTTCACACTTCCACAAAATTACTTACAATAGATTTTTACTACAACTGTTTTAGCAGAGTGCCTTTCTCAAGTGATTTATCTTTTTTTAATAATTTCCTTAGAATCTAATAAAGATAGGTTAAGATCTATTTTTTAAATATGACGAATTTGAAATTGGTCATAAAAAGAACGTGCGTACGTAGAATTTCGCTTTGTATTATTGAAAGCCCTTTTGTGTTTTGATAAACGATTCTTAACGGTTTTACCAGTTTGACTGATGTAAGTTTTTGAACTGTCACCACATGTAAGTTTTTTATACACTACTATATAAGTGCTTTGGTTTGGGCTTGTTGTTCGTAATATAATTGTTTAAGTAATTGTTTTTTCTGAAAGCTAGAGCGATTCATTTCTTTTTTTAATGTGTTTGTTGATATTTTGCTGTACATGTAACCAAACAAATGGTATTGGGTTTTTTCTCTGCTAGTGGTAAGACTAATTTCAGGTCTTTCTTATGCAGTTTTTGGTTCTAGTCTTGGTTTACCTGTGAGTTTATAACATAGACTTATTTCTGTTTTGCTGATTTTAAATTTTTTAGCTCCAGTTTCATTTATTTTTGGAACTTTACTTTGTTTTGATATACATAATTATATTTAATTCTATTTAGAATAAAATGAATAGTACATATATGAATATAATTGAATATCATTAAGCAAAAAGCAATGGATGTAACAAACAAACAAAAAACATAATTTTGAACTAAAAGCTGCACAAGAAAACCCCAAAATTAGTGCTTCTATCACCAGAGAAAAAACCCAATAACTTTTACTCGATTCCATATTCAGCCAAGATATCAACAAAAATAGCCAAACACAATAACCTAAGCAAATATATTAAAAACAACACATTGGTTATACAAAGTTACATGTAGTAAGTGCCCAAAAACTTATATCGGTCAATTTGCTAGAATCTTTAAAAAACGTATAACAGAACAAAAAAGGGCTTTCTGAAATAGAAAAACGGGTTCTACGTACGAACTTCACCTTCTAGATCATAATGATTGTTTTAATTACTAATTCAACTTGTCCATTTTTAAAATAAAGGCCTAAAGCTATCTTCTTGTTGACTAAGAATTAGGTGAACTGCGAATCCAAGCTTGATGCAAGTTGTTAAACAGTGGTATGAGTATATTCCGACAATACATCTACAGTTTACCCTTCCAAAACACCAACTTTTGCACTGTTTACGTAAATAAATGAGTTTGAAATGATGGTGGTAAATTGAATTTTTTTTCAATTTAAGGTCAACCGTTTTTTTACACGTTTTTTGGGGTTTTTCCTCTCCTCAGAAATGCTTGTGGTAGGTCGAATTTTAAATGAAATGCTGCTTATTTATATGGCTGTTGTGGCAATATAACATGTCTGATATGCTAGCAGCGACCTCAGCGACCTAGTCAGAAGACTTTTTTGTGTGACGTTATAAAAATTCTTTTATTCCAAAAATATGTTTACAGTTTACCTTTGCAAATAAAATCCAATAGGTTCCAGCAAGCTTGGGATCACAGTTTACCTAATTCACATATTATATAGATAGTCAAACTTTACGTGTATGAATTTTTATCCATAGACTGTTATAACTTTATTTCTGTTTGCTCTACATCTTTAGACATTCGGGTGTATACAATAGACTCATGCAAGTAAATCCAGCAAATATATAGGTACTGCTATTTCCTGCTTAAATTTGTAAATCTTTTACACATTTCGTACAGCTCAAAAAGACAAAAAACGACAGTTGTTTTCGTTTAAGGCTACCAAAATAGATGGCTATATTTGCAGCTTATACTGGAGAAGTGAAAATAGCAGCACACATTTACTGGCTTTCCATGTATGAGTTTGTGTCTACCCGAAAATAAACAAACAAACAAATTATTTAGAAGAAAAAAGCTTAAAAATATTTATTATTCAGTTAATGTGAACTCAACATCATCAGCTCCTTTATTGTGTAAATTGGTGGTATTCATAGTTTTAAGCACTATTTCTGACAGTATAAAACTCTTTTAGAGAGAAACTTGTTGCCATGAATGCCATATAAAGTGTCTAAACCTAAACTTGCCTAAACTTTACCTAAAAAGCCTAAACTTAGTGATCTAAGTTTTCTTCTAAATTGTTAATATTTATATGGGTTACTCTTGGTTTTGTGATTAATTTAATTCTTTCTAGATTCAGATCTAAAACAATTTTTGCTCTGATTAGTCTATGGTTGCTGCCTGTTTGAAATTTATTTATTACACGGACATCTTTTATTGTAGCAATCTTGTTGGTTAGAGTGAAGTCAATTTCGTTCTTAGTGATTCCATTTAATGCTACCCAAGTCCATTTTCTGTTCGATTGTTTTTTAAAGAATGTATTTGCAATTAGTATGTTTTGGTAGTGTGCAAACTGAACTAGTCTTTCTCCCCTTTCATTTATATCACCGATTTCATATACTTTCCCACGATATGTTCCTTGTTTCTATTTTCCACTTTGTCATTAAAGTCACCAAATAAATACTTGAAATGACTTTTATTGTTATTTAATGCTTCATTTATGTTACTGTCTGTAAAGTTCCTCTATTTCGTCGTTAGCGTGAGTAATCGTTGGGGCGTATATTTGTATAATTTGTATATTGTATCTCTGTGATAGTTGTAAGATTAAGGTAGCTACTCTATCTGAGATACTAGTTATTTCTACTATTCTTCCATTCCATTTCTTGTTGATTAGGAATATAATACCGCCTGTTCTGCCTGTTGATTTGCCTCGGTAGTAGAACGTGTATCTCGATACTAATTCCAATAGCTCTTAATTTTTCTGTCTTACTTCGCTGATTCCAATGACGTCCCATTTTATGTTTTCTGTTTTTTTTCCAGTTCTACAAATCTAGCGGTTTAGTCTCAGCAGATTTTTAGCACCCCTTGCCTCCTGGATTGATCCCGAAAGCTACCCATTTCGGGGTCATTTGGGCCTACGCAGAAGTATAAGGGATTTGTGGTGCTTCTTTTACAATTTACGACTAATGTTTCTCTTCTTGAACAAATCCTGCTGGTGTTCCGATAGTTTTGAATTGCACAATGCCGGTTCGGTAATGTCTTCTTTAATAATTTTATTTGCTTCAATTTTAAATACGATATATTTTAGTTGGCGGCTTTAGTTGGAGCTTTAGTTGGTAGTTCATCAGGCGGCCAAAGAGGCATTGGGGTACGAAGAAGCTGACAAAAGAAAAAATTATGAGTGGTGGAACGAAGAAGTAGGAAAATTAATTAAAGACAAAAAAAAAGTTTATCAAACATGGCTATCCACGAAAGACTCAGAAGACCGCAGAATTTACAGCAGACTCAACAGGGAAGCAAAGAAGGAAGTCACTAAAAGAAAAAACGAAATGTGGGAAGAGAAATGCGAAGAGATGGACCGATGCTTAGGAGGAACCAAAGTGACACAAGCTTGGAAATTCATAAAAAGTATTAGAAAAGAAAGAAAAGATGAGAGAAATATAAACCTGATTCAAAATAAAAAGTGGGAAAAATATTACGAAACGCTATTAACAGAAAGTAGGCACGAATTTATGGGAAGACCTGACCATATCTCAATGACAGAAAACTCAGAGGTGCATAAGATAAACAAAGAAGAACTGAAAAAAGAATTAAAACAAATGAAAAATGGAAAAACACCCGGGCCTGGAGACATTCCCATCGAGTTGGTGAAACATGGACCGGATGCTCTTTTGGAAAGCTTAGTGAATATTTTTAATAAATGCTTAATTGAAGGCCAAACGATTCCAGACGATTGGAATTTGGCCCACATTAGCCCCATTTATAAAAAGGGAGACAGAAAAGAATGCGGAAATTATAGAGGCATTAGCGTAACTAGCTCGCTGGGTAGGTTATATGGTCGTATATTGAAAAGAAGAATAGAAGAGGAGTATAAAGAAATTGAAGAACAAAGCGGCTTCAGAGCAGGAAGATCGTGCGTGGACAACACATTTACCCTTCAACAAGTAATTGAAAAACGAACAGCTCGAAACCTCCCTACGCATCTGGTATTTATAGATCTGGAGAAGGCTTATGATACAGTTCCTTTAAAACTCTTATTTAGTGTCTTGATGAAAACGGACCTTAGTAAAACATATCTAAAAGCAATACTGAACATCTATAAATGTCCTCAAAGCACTGTAAAAACAGGAAATACTTTCTCAAGGGTATTTACAGTAACGAAAGGCTTGAGACAAGGATGTTGTCTTTCCCTTACCCTATTCAAAATATATATCCAAGAAGCACTGCACCAGTGGAGACAAAAATATGCGGGAATGGGGTTGAAGTTTAACAACCATTATCTGACAACGCTGTTCTTTGCAGATGATCAAGTACTAATTGCAAGCTGTGAAGAAGATGCAGATTATATGCTTAGAAAGCTCAAAGATTAATACGAAAAATGGGGGATGAGTATGAATATGTCTAAAACAGAATATATGCGAATAGGCAGTGAAGACGAAGATCCGGATTTGGAAATTAGACAAATGAAAAGGTGCTACGAATACAAATATTTGGGAAATATTATCTGCAGTAAAGGAACAACGGAACGAGTTATAGACTATAGAGTGCAACAAGGCAGAAAGAGTGTTCAAATTCTAAATTCGATACTTTGGTCCAACAAAGCTACTATGCAGAAATGACTATCTACAAAGTAATTATAGAGCCCATTCTTACATATGGAGCAGAATGTTGGCAAATGACAGTAAAAGGAAAGAAAAAAGTTGACAAGGTTGAAATGGACTACCTGAGAAGAGCTTGCTGTATATCAAGAGTAGAACGTATACCTAATTCTGAAATTAGAAGAAAAACAGATAGAGTACATACAACTTCTGAAAGAATAGAAACTAGACAGTTAATATGGTATGGACACGTACAGAGGATGGACGACAACAGATGGCCAAAAAGAGCTATGGAATACAATCCAAGTAATAGAAGGAAACGAGAAAGACCAGCCAAGTCTTGGATACAAGGTGTTATGGAAACCATGAAAGACAGAGCCATTGATGAAGACACCTGGAGAGATAGAAAAAGATGGCGATCGAAATGCGGGAAGCGGCAGAAGCTGTAGGATCCCCGCTTATATATATATATATATATATATATATATATATATATATATATATATATATATATATATATATATATATATATATATATATATATATACTTTAGTTGGTAGTTGTCACAGATTTCAGTATTTATTTTGTGTTGTTTTCAATTGATATCCTTTTACTTTTATTTTCATTCGTGTTTTACCATGAGGCAAACTGAGATTACTTTCTTCGTTTGATTAATATACAGCTCTTATATCTAGTTCTTTACCAGTAGTTGTAGAATTATATATACTCGTAATTAAAGCGAAAATTGTCTTTAATATTTTTTAATTGTTGACATATCTTTCCGAATATTAAAGCTAAATAACGACATTTCGTTTAGCACCTAACTCAACTAGAAAAGCTTAAATTTCTTGTGCCATATGACTGCGAGTATGTGTATCCTGCCAGCCGCAGAAACTCACTAAAACCAAGTTAGCATTCAAGGAGTTCGCCACTTTATCTAGGGACGACAACGAAGTAATACCGGATTAGGTTTTGGTTGAATTGGTAACAGTCTTTACCGCAAGTTAGTTTGTTTAGGGATGCTGGAGATCCAGACGGTAAGTAAACATTTTTCTATGTTAGTACAAGTTTGCGAGAGGTAAGTAGATTATTGTCGACTTGATGAGGACATCGGTAACAAAAAGTTTAAGGTTTGGAAATTTAAAAAATTGTGAAAGTAGTTGTAAGCAAATTGATATCTAAGAAAGAAACAGAAAAGGGTGTAAGATAATAGAAGAGGTTCGTTTTATATTTTCAGATCATTTTATAATTCATCGGTGGAAAGTTGAAATTTCTAAGCAATATACCCTTTAGAAACTACTCTATCCACAATATTCAATTTCTCTAATAACTCTCCCTGTGAATTTCCATACAAATCGCCACCTTTACGAATTTTTAGACGTCGTCTTCCCAGTTTTTCTTAAGGTAATTCTCCAATATGCTTACGCATAAATCGGCATAATCTTTTTGATTCTCGCTCACTTTTTCTTATCGGTATAACAATTTATAGCAAATGAACTATATAACATCAAAAAAGAGCCGTAACTTTTTTTTATGCGAACCCAAGCCCGAAGTGTTGTTGATAACCTTTTTTAACACTGAACCAGTGGCGGTGAGAAGACAAAATATTGTTTATTAGGCTAAGATAAATTCAATGTAATTAAATGCAATATAATGAGATGATTAGAGAGGATTAGAAAATATTATCGATGTCAACAAAGAAGAACAACTTGGTTTTTACAATAGAAATAAACGATAGATTGCACTAGTCAATGAGTAACTCAAAGGTTTTGAATTAACTATCGATATACAAAGGGTGTAGATGTAGATGTATACAGGGTGAGTCATGAGGAACTTTACATACTTCTACCATATGTAGAGTCCCTCAGGGAGCATATCATGTGGCCACTAAAAAATGTCAACTCTTCTTCTTTATTAATTAACAGGGTGATTTGTGTAATTGACCATTTATTTCATTTTACTGTAGTGTTTATACGGCTCATTTGATTTTTTTAATTTTTGCATGATACAGTACACTACTATCAAGCATTCGACTGGTATTAGCTAAACTAAAAAATTCCAGGACTGGCTTTGGAAAAATTAATTTAGGGATTCGTATTAAATATTACACACTGTATATATATTTTTTAAAATGCAATAAGTGATTTTCTAACTACATAAATAGCCTATGAAAACGACATATGCGACAATGTTGTCGCACTTTTATTGAATTTTTAGTGAACGATCAAATCTTACCAAAAATAGAACAACCATAATGAAGTATCAAATTATAAGGTAATTAATTTAAACAAATGTTATTAATTTTCAAACATTTTAATTGAAATGATAAACTGAGTCACTGCACAACAAAAAACAGTAACTACTAACAATAACGAAGAACAATTTAAAAAAAAACTAAAAATATGTACATAGTTATGATAAACCCATAAATTAGAACTGGAAAAGATACAATAATGGTAACAAAATAAAAATAATTCAAAATAGATTTTCGAAATGGAACCCTGCAGCCTGTACACATTTTTGTTGCCGAATTGTTAATTGACGTATTGAATTACGGATACTCTGGGGATCGTTTCTAATAGTATTACGACAATGTATAATTCTATCAATTAATTGTTGTCGGTTATTAATATTCACTGCGTAAACTAGTTGCTTCAATCGTCCCCAAATATGGTAATCAACGGGATTGAAATCAGGGGATCCTAAAGGCCGCGAAATAGGACCTGCACGTCCTATCCACCTGTTGCCATAAACATTATTGAGATGTTGTATCACTGCCAGTAAAAAGCGTGGGGGTGCCCCATCATGCTGAAAATACATCCCTCGGATAGCAACGTTCGCGTTGGCAAGCAAATTCGGCAAAATATTTTGTAGAAAGTTCAAATAGACCTGCCCTGTTAAAGGACCATCAAAAAAGTGAGGACCTACTAATTGGTTATTTATGACACCAATCCACACGTTAACCGAAAACCTTAACTGAGAACGACATTCTCGAATAGCATGGGGATTTTCTTCTGCCCACACATGTGAATTTCGTGAATTATTTATCCCGTCTCTGGTAAATTGGGCTTCATCTGTAAATAGTGTCCTGTATAGCGTTGGTCGATTATTGTTAATCCATCTACAAAATTCCAACCTATCGATCTGATCTCCAGCATGTAGTCGCTGAACCATTTGAATGTGATATGGGTATAGATTATTTTTTTGTAAGACTCTACTTACTTTTGATTGAGTAACATTGAGTTCTCGACTTACTTGTCTAGTGCTTATTGTAGGGTTCATAGTATCGGCGTCCATAATGTCATCTTCCTGCGCTTCATCTACATGTCGCTCTGTTGTTCCACTAGGAAAAGTGCCATTTTCTCGCAAATAATTAAAAACTGACCCAAATGTTGGATGACTGGGAGTTCGACGATTAGGAAATCTCCTGCGATATTCTTTACTAACAGCCCTACCATTCCCATTACAGAATCCATAAACAAATATTTTGTGTGCATATTCTGTGGTCGAAAACTGATGTGGCATTTTGAACGAAAGTAACAAAAGCTCTACCAAAACTAACACAATGTACTTAACGTAGATATGACAGAAGAAATATGTATTCTTGTACACATAAATAACAATTGATAATGACAATAATGACAATGGGTATAAAATATCAAGAAACGTCAAACGGTCAACGCCAACCTTCATTTTAAACTTTTTTAGATTTATTTTTATTTAGTACAGTTGATGCAATGTATTATTATTTGACATAAAATTCATTTATAATCATTTACAATCAACAAAAACTAACACATACAAGAGGTTTGACTTTTTAATCAATTTAATTTATTATTTATCGAAAATAATGCCCCAATACGATCTATGAGTAAAAATTTAAAATTGAAAAACAATTGATTCTATCGTAGAGATAATACAAAGTGACAGTAAAGATGTTAATTTTCTACGTATTAGATTATGTTGTAGGAACTCATTTTAATTAAAATGTTTGAAATTTATAACATTTGTTTAAATTAATACCTTATAATTTGATACTTCATTATGGTTGTTCTATTTTTGGTAAGATTTGATAGTTCACTCAAAAATTTAATAAAAGTGCGACAACATTGTCGCATATGTCGTTTTCATTGGCTATTTATGTAGTTTGAAAATCACTTATTGCATTTAAAAAAAAATTATACAGGGTGTAATATTTAATACGAATCCCTAAATTAATTTTTCCAAAGCCAGTCCTGGAATTTTTTAGTTTAGCTAATACCAGTCGAATGCTTGATAGTAGTGTACTGTATCATGCAAAAATTAAAAAAATCAAATGAGCCGTATAAACACTACAGTAAAATGAAATAAATGGTCAATTACACAAATCACCCTGTTAATTAATAAAGAAGAGGAGTTGACATTTTTTAGTGGCCACATGATATGCTCCCTGAGGGACTCTACATATGGTAGAAGTATGTAAAGTTCCTCATGACTCACCCTGTATACATGTTTTATTGATTATCGGAAAGCATTTGATTACGTTAACCATAAAAAGATGATTGCAAATGATCTCGGAACTATATTGGCACCAATAATAAAAAGAATTATTTAGAATAATTAAAGAGAGAGAATTACAATACTTGGGTTATGTGTTGAGAGGTGAAAGATATGAATTACTCCAAATCATATTGGAAGGTAAAGTTCAGGGCAAAAGATCAGTTGGAAGATGCCAGGAATCGCGGCTGAAAGACCTGAGGAGATGGTTATACCGATCATCCACAGCAATCTTTCGTACAGCAGTTTCCAAAGCTACAATTGCTATTTGGATCGCCAACCTTCGAAAAGAGACGGCGCAATAAGAAGAAAGAATACAAAAGGTAATATTTTATCATTTTGTCTTGTCCAGCAGGTTTTATCCAACGAGATTAAAATAGCGAAATACGTATAAACAGGAGGTCGCAGATTGGCGAGATGTGAATATTCCTTTTCGTATATTATTTACAAAAATAAAGGATTTGAAAGTATGAAAGAAAATATGCCCAACATAACCAATTAGAGCAATCAAAAGTATTTACAAAAATACAAATAATGTAATTAATTTACAGACAACACGAGCCAACCGGTATTGATAATCCACTTAATGTGTATTGCGTATCTGACAGTGACTGATAGAGAAAGCAAGTGTGTACCAAGCAGCTGTATTTTTTGCCTTCATAGACTATGAAATGGCATTTTATAGTATCGAGATGTGGGCTATAGAACAAGCTATTATTAATTGTAAAATAGATTTGAAATATAAGCAGCTAATAAATAATTTATATGAAAACACAGCTATGATAATACAACTAGACAAAAATACAAACTTAAGAGAGGACAGGAGAAAAGGCGACGTATTATCTCCAAATCTTTTTAATCGAGTCCTAGAAGACGTGTTTAAAACTACAAATTGATCGTGATTGACATCGTGATTATAACAAGCACATTCAAGGAAATTACAAATTATGATAAAGAAACTCGCAAACAGCTTTCAATACTCTTTAAAATCAGTATGACAAAAACAAAAACAGATCTAATACAGACGAATAACTATAAATGGCAGTGAGATAGAGCAAGTCGAATGTATCTACCTAGGCTAAATTTTAAAATTTGATATAAAAAACTAAAGTGTGAAAATAACTAGAATAGCAAGACTAGCATAAGCAGGATTTGGAAAACTTAGTTGGATATCGCAAAATACGTCAATACTTGAGTAGCAAAGTGTTTAACTAATGCATCCTTCTCATCATGACATATGGATATCAAACCTGAACCCCAACCAAGGCAAATATGAATAAACTAGCCACAACAGAAAGGGCAATGAAAAGAACAATGTTAGGTATGCGACTGTCAGAGAAAAAAAATGTCAACTGAAAAAGATGATAAACAAAATTTAAGAATATCACAATAAAAATTGCCAAAGTCAATTGGTGCTTCGCAGGTCATATTGCTAGACAAAAAGCCCAACGTTGAAACGCCACAAAACAACATTGGAGACCTTACAAAGGTGGAGAACCACAGATGAGATGGGTGGACGACATAAAAAGAATAGCCAGAACAAATTGGAAGTATGTTGCTTAGGATAGAGATTGATGCAAACATTTAAGAGAGACCTATGTCCAAAAATAGACAGAAAAAGCTAAGACAAAGAAGAAGATAAAAGTGTTATGTGTATTTGTAAGAAAAGAAAGTGGGACCACCCTCTAGAATATTATATAAAATAGTTTTGCAAGGTTTAGGGAATCAATTAGGTATATCTAGGTCATGTCATCAAACTAAGAAAACCAAATCAAGATGCTGAAATTAAAAGAAGAACACAACTGGCGTGGGGCACTTTCGGCAAATTAGCATATATCTAGAAAAACACCTCCATTCCTGTAAACTTAAAGAAAAAGATGTATAACACATGCATACTACCAGTTTGTACCTAAGGCTTGGAGACAGTAGCCCTTACCAAAAAATATGCTAAAAAATTAAAAACAACGCAAGAAGCAATGGAACGAATCATGCTTGGAATATCACTGAGAGACAAGATTAGAAACACCGAAATAAGACGTAGAATGAAGATTAGGGATATTGTGGAAGAAATTACAAAAATAAAATGACGCTGGGCAGGTCACGTAGCACAATATAATGACGACAGGTGGACACGGAGAATTCTAGAATGGAGACCAAGAACGACAACAAGAAGCACCTCAAAAAAGATGGGTAGATGACATAAGAGCGGTAGCAGGCAAACAGTGGATTGGGTTGGCGCAAGACAGAGAAAGATGGAAGCAATTGGGAGAGACCTACATTCAGGAGTGGATGGAAAATGGTTTACAAAGAGAGAGAGAGAGAGAATCAACAATATCAAATAAATTTATATTTTAACTGAGGCCAATTGTAAGGTTTCAGGTATGTCAGAATTTGAATTATTCATTTCACATGTACTTTACGTCTTCAGAATTTGAACATGTTGAAGCGTACGCCTAAATTATTGGAAAATATACCTCTTATTCAGACTGTTAATAACTGTTTTTGTTTTTTTTTAACTTCTTAAGAAATACAGTAGGAAAATTCTTAAGGGTTCACAGTAGGAAAATCATGCCTAGATCATACGTACACATTAGAACAACTGATAGAGAAGAAAATGGCAAAAGGTAGACCGGTCCATCTGGCTTTTGTTGATCTAAAGAAAGCATATGACTCAATACTTAGAGTCAAATTATGGGAAGCAATGAATGATCTCGGAATCCGACAAACACTAATAAAAGCAGTTAAAGCACTATACAAAGAAAACAAAGTAGCTATTAAATGTGGAAATAAAGCCTACAATCCATTTAAGACGACAAAAGGACTTCTACAAGGCTGTGCTACGTCCCCTACTCTGTTTAAAATATTCTTGGAAAAGACACTCAAACCATGAAGGAGGAAAGTACGAAGAAATGGGCATACCAGTAAGAGACGAATACCTATACACCTTAAGTTTTGCCGACGATCAAGTAGTCATCGCACAAGATGAAGAAGATCTCAGCTTTATGCTCAGAAAACTAGAAGAAGAATATAAAAACAACGGAATGGAAATAAACTTAGAGAAAACCGAAAACCTAACAACAGAAAACAAGGATATGAGAAACCTAGAGATTGACGAGGGAAGACAAATAAATGGAACAGATAAATTCAAGTATTTAGGAACCATAATATCGAACCAGGGAACAACAGAAGAAGATATAAACAACAGACTGAGACAAACAAGAAACTGTATAAGACAACTAAACTCAGTGTTGTGGGATAAGAACATTACGATAAAGACAAAAAAGAGAATATATAATACCCTGACAAGAAGTATCCTGACATATGGGTCCGAAAACTGGACAATAAACAAGAGAAATAGAGGTAGATTAAGAGCAGTAGAAATGGAGTTCCTGAGGAGAAGCTGTAGACTTACAAAAAGAGACAGAATTGAAAACGCAGAGATTAAGCGGAGAATGGGAGTGCAATCAGACATAATCGACTATATAGAGGAGAAGAGACTATCCTGGTACGGCCACGTCAGAAGAGCGGACAGAGGACGCTGGATAAACAAAATCACATAATGGGGCCCGATTGGAAGAAGAAAGAGAGGAAGACCCCGAAGGTCATTCAGAGATGAAATCGACGAGGCTATGGAGAAAAGAACCCTGCGAGATGGAGACTGGAATGACAGGGAAAATTGGAAAAAAGGTTGAGTGAAGGAAGACAGTGAAAACTGTGGAAATCCTTAGTAGTAGTAGTAGTAAGAAATACATATATTTTAAAAAACCCTGTTACTACATAGTGGTGTAGGGACAAAATAAATTATAATACAAATACAATTCAATATTAATACGAAACTATATATTTATATTATGTACAAATTTGACTCATTTTTGACACTTTTTATTTCTGGAGAACGTCCTTGCTTCTTTCTATGCTGTTCCCTTTTTTATGATGTTTCCTAGGATTATATCACCTGTTATTTATTGTACTGGTTTTATTATCCATTGCCATGTTTGCTACATTATATTCCAATCTATCATTTACTCTTAGTTTTTTGTTTTTTATCGTTTTCCTTCGTTTCTGCTCGATTTCCATTCTTCCTTTCCTACAGTTACTATGTTAAACTCACATCTCACTAGATTCCCTTATTTTTTTTTTCCTTTGTCCTTTTAGTTAGGTCGTAATTAACATATATGTATTAGTACCTAATTTTTAGCAATTTGGATTTATTTTGCATGATTTTTTTGTTGTCTTCAGCATTATCAAACTCAAATTACATACTGTATCTCTTGCAATGGCCACTTTTTTAGATATAGACGGGGCATTTAATAATGTTACTACCAGCTGTTTGATAGCTGCTATGAGTAGACGAGGCGTACCTGCGGTAATATGCAGATGGATAAGGGCATCCCTGGAGAATAGGACAGTAATGTTCACTCTGGATAAAGAAACTATCAAAGCAAAAGTACGTGGAGCCTGTATACAAGGAGCAGTTCTGTCCCTTCTACTTCTACTAGAGAACCACAATAGAGTAGACCAAAAGGCCACCTCTTTATCTATCTACTTTATCTCTTATCTTTCTCGCTGCTTTTACCTGAACTCACACTTTTATTTTTTCTACAAAAAAATTTATTTAAATTTCTTTATTTCTTTATCTAATAATATTGTTTAATCTATCAATCTCCATCTTTCTATATATGTTATTGCATCGTTCATATTATTGAATCTGTTAATATTGGTGATAAATTTTTTGTGAATGTACCAATAATTTAACTTTTAAAAATTTCTTTTCCTCTATTTATCACACCCATTCTCTTATTTTTCGTTTCCCATTGACATTTGACGAGATAATCTACTAATTCAATAAAATATTAAATATTCGCATCTCCCAATTGGTAACCGCAGATTTCCCTAAGGTTACACTACTGACCCAGACCCACGACGATCGAAACTCAAATTGACAATGCGGGGGGAACAACCCCAAATTGATCCCTCGGCCAAGTTTCATCATGAATATGATATGAATCCGGGGCAAATAAAACTGCCGAAGAAAACGTATTCACGTCTTCTCTGTTGGTTGTTGGCTATTCGAAAATCGCGAGAGAAACCGGCAAGGAATGAAATTTTTATATCTTACAGGGTAAGGACTATAAAGCGGTTATTTGTATATAATTTAGAGGAGAGTTTATCTTGTAGAGTTTAAGGATAACTAATAAGATATAATGAATATTAGAAACATAATTTTTTCTAACCTCTGCACTTTCTACATATATGAGGTCAATTTTCCTAACTTCCGAATATTTGAATTTCGTACAATTTTGTCCTTTTTGTTAAGCAAATTTGATATAGTACGAAATTCATACACATAGTTTCGAATCGTTATTTAGATTCCTTTTTATGGCAGTGCCGTACATATCGGCTAGCATCCCTCTATTTTTAAGTAGTACAAGGGAGGTGATTTAAGCCAATTAGAAACTCACTAATCTAAATTAAGTTGCATAAAATAATGCAATAAACATTTTTGGACATGCCTTACATTTTTCACGGTACATGTGCTTATAAAAGAAAAATTAATTTTTCTTTGATAAGTGGGATAATGCGATTAAAATCTTTTGTACCGCATTCTGAAGTAGAAAATCTACTTCAAGCATTAGCAAAAAGCGTTACTACCTGACTTGACAATGGCAGCCGAAACGTCGTCAAAATAATGGTTTTTTTAAAACCAAAATTACTCAATGCGGAGTCGAACCCGGAAAACCACAGAAAGCACACATAATTCCCGCGGAAATTTCAAGTGTAATGTATATATATATATATATATATATATATATATATATATATATATATATATATATATATATATATATATATATATATATATATATGTATCTATATATATATATATATAATATTTATTTTTATGTATATAATACATTGGGAACAAACTATTTGGTCTCCTGCATGAGATCTTGATGCTGGTATATTTGATACATACTAAAACCCACATTTTTCTGAAAGCTCCAAAATAAGACTGAAAGACGAACAAGGTCTTGATATATAAGGCCATATTAAAGCCAATATGGAATTATGGTAACTCAATCCAAGAAATCTTACAAAGATTTCATAAAAAAGCTCTATGAATCATATACCATAACTAATGCTTTATAAATGATGCTCCAAAGTATGTTATAAACAATGTAATTAAAAATAATGTTCAAATTCTATCTATATAGCTGAATTTACAGAGTATATGGTCTAGTAGTAAGAGATTTGTTCTCCGAAAACCGGATGAACAAGCTAAATTTTGTTGAGAATATCAATTTTGAGACACCAAAAAGATGCAAAAAAAGTTTTCCATTACTACAACCCCCACTACCCGACTTCATCCTAAAACCATTTCGTAAGGGGAGGGGGACTGGGTACACGTGAAGCAGCTTTCTGAATTATCCAGAATCTCTATTGGAATTAAAAAGCACGAGTGAGATTGAACAAATCAACCAACACAGAAGAATTTAAAATTTTAAGAGGGGTGCGACAGGGGTGTATTTTGTCTCCAATGATCTTCAATCTCTATGTGAACAACATTTTTGCAGTGGCACTGGAAGGCTCTGTGTGTGGAATAAAGGTAAACGGGTTCCCGATAAATAACATTCGTTACGCCGACGACACCGCGATAATAACAGACAACGAACATGATATGCAGTTGATGTTAAATAAAATAAGCACTAAATAAGGAAAAACAAAATGCATGGCAATAAGAAAAAACGCACTTTTACGAATACAACTTCTTCTTCTTCAAGTGCCATCTTCGTTCCGAAGGTCGGCGATCATCAGGGTTATACGTATTTTCGAAACTGCTGACCGAAACAATTTGTTGCTGCTGCAAGTAGATACTGCAAGTAGATAATGCTCCAATCGATCAAGTGAAAACATCTAAATACTTAGGAATGATGATGAATGATCAATAGGATCATCAACAAGAAATAAAATGCCGTACCGAACAAGCAAGACAAGCTTTTATCAGATTTAAACCGCTACCATGTAGCCGCAATCTTTCCTTCAATCTCCGCTACGGGATGCTTAAATGCATGTATGCTATGTATGGTCCATATTGTTATACGGCATGGAAACATGGACGTTAAGAGTCCCTTCCATTAATAAGTTGGAGGCCTTCGAAATGTGGACGTTGCGAAGAATGTTTCGCATACCATGGACAGATAGGGTAAGAAGTCTTAAGAAAGGCAAATACTGAGAGAGAACTACTGAATTTGATCAAGGTACGAAAAATTGGATACCTCGGATATATTCCGAGAGGAAAAAAATACGCAATCCCTCAACTAATCATCCAGGTAAAGATTGAAGGCAAAAGAGGAATAGGTCGCAAACAAATGTCGTGGCTACGGAACATAAAGAACTAGACAGGCATAAATAACCCTGGCGATCTTTTGCATGTTGCAAAAGGCAGACGTCTGGCCTTAAGAGCGTAGGCGAAGGAAATTTCGGGCCAATGCTTTTTAAATGCATTCATTTTTTTTAACGCTGAGAAAACTAACAAATATCTGTGAAAAAATAAGGGCCGAAAGTCCCTTAGAATAAACAAAAAGATTTTTTGAATGAGATATTTAAAACTAAAAATCACACTAATTTTTTTTTTATAACTTTGGAACTTATTAAAATAAACATTATAGAAGTTTTCAAGGACTTTTGGCCCTCAGTAATAATGTATTGTTTCATTCCGCGTTTAAATTTTTCAAAAATACTTATTAGTTTACTCAGGATTCGAAAAAAATGAATACATTTAAAAGCATTGGCCCGAAATTTTACGCCTACGCTCTTAAAATAATTTGCCAACGCACTATAAGTGGGGGACTGTAAGAAGAAGAAGGGGAGGGGAATATAGATTTACCAAGAATCTGCACCCCGTAGGGAAAATGTTTTATACAAGAAATTTAGCCGAAATAATTTTAAACAAAAATGTCAATTATCACTTATTGTATTAAATAAACGGTTCTCTCAGAAAAAAAGCATGAAGCAACTGGTGATTGTAAAAGTCAGTTACGCGCGGGAACTCATTTTTTTAAATAAAATTTGTTTTACTTCGACGGTAAAAATTTTATATATTTTAATCAGTGTATCCGTGATAGGACTGGCAAACTTTTTTGCATCTTTTTTGGAGGTTCAAAATTGACATTTTCAGCAAAAATTTAGCTTTGTCGTATCATTTTTAGAGATTCAGTGATATTTTCGTCTTTAACGACTGGAGTAATAGTAAAAAATAAAAAACAAATAAAACTAGTGCACATTCTTTCTAGCGCGTGGTCTGCACAAAATAGACAATTCGAGCCAGCCGCTATAGATATACCACAATGTGTTACGCGTGTTTACAAGAAGAAAGAGTTCGTTTACTTGCTAGAAGATTATATCAGCAAAATATCGTAATATCTTTAAAGCGCCGAAGCGGCCTTTCGATGCAGTATGTTTTAGAAAATTTCATATTTTCAAAATTGTTATTTCATTTTCATACTCTACTCACCTCTACCAATATTTCCTCTATAACTCTGAGTCTGCTGTTAGGATTGAAGCCAGGATAGTGTCATTTTTAATGCAATAAGGAAGCGACTGTAGCTTTTACTTTCAGTACTTATATTTGATGTGAAAATAATGGGTAAGTATAAAATCGTTTTATTTTTAAAAACGTCTTTATAAAATAGATGATTCAGTTGTTTGAATCATTCTGACTGCTATTAATTAGGCGTGCATATAAAGCCCATTTTTATATTACTCGGGGTAATCAAGATTAAGATTTATTGGGCGTTTTGTTACAAAAAATTAAAATTCTTAATATTAGCCTACATCGAGAAAAATAATTCTGTACGCCTATGTTTTAGCCTCAGCAGGTATAAAAATTAAGGAATAAAATATTGCATTAGGAACAATAATTGGGGAATCTTTTCAAAATAGATTTTCAATTTAGATTTAATCTAATTTAATTCTTTGAATAGATCGCTGGCTTTGTGCATGTATCGTATAGAGTTCGTTTTACGCTAAGTTATTAATGAGACTATATAAAATTAAATCGGCTAAGGATAAGTGAGATTTGAGAGTAAGATTTGTAGTAAAGTAAAAATTTAGTTCCCTAACATTTTCAGATTTGGTACAAAGTTGTTAGCGAAAAAACTTCGATATTTAGTACATACTTTTTCTTTATACTTTTTATGAATCTTGGGTTTTGCCAAAACATATTTTTAACCCAAATATTTTTAACCCAAATCCTCATAAATCTAAAAATGACCAATTTTTTACTTATGAAGTTGTGACATTTTTTTAACCATCGAAAAGCTCAATCAGTGTCGCCAAATGTATATAAATATTTCCTTATATTCCTTTGCCAAGAATAGACAATAAAACATTTGATTAAAAGGGTATTTTAACCATCTTGAACCATTTAAATATATTAGGATTATACAGGCAAGATATTAACAAAAATAGCCAAACATATAAAAAAAAAATATTAGCCATACAACAGGCAAATATATTAAGAACAACAAGAGCTAAAAGAAAACGCACTTACACAGTGGTGTATACAAACTTGTGGCAGAGACAACTGCCCAAAAACTTACATCTGTCAAACTGGTAGAATTTTTATCAATCGGATAGTAGAGCACAAAAGAAATTTCAATAATAGAAAACAGATTCTGCGTACACACTTTACCTTCTAGACCATATTTATTCTTTTAATAACCAATTTCTAATTCTTTACATTCAAAATAAAGGCCTTAAGTTGTCTGTATTAGAATATATGGAAATAAACAAATTAAAGAATACAGACATAATTTTGAATAAACAACTGGAGAGAAAAGACTATAAAGTCTACATGCATGTCAAAAATAGCGCACTTGAGAAAGAAACTCTTCTGCAAAATACTGAAAAAGTTTTCAGTATTTTATTGTTAGCCAATGGACTGCTGAAGCATCATAGCGAGCTTCAAGCAATCCTAGATATTGAAAAGATAGATGTGTGTTTAATTTCTGAGACACACTTCACCCATCAATCATACATTAGAATTCATGGATATAAGGTATATCACACAGTACATCCGGACAATGTAGCAAAAGGAGGTAGTGCAGTGATAGTCTAAGACAACATCAAACACCATGAAGAGATGAAGTATGTCACCGAACACATACAAGCTACCACAGTATGTATTAGGATTGAAGACGCAGAAATAAACATAAGTGCAATTTATAGTCCTCCTAGACATGGGATGGGACAATGGGGGTCTAGGCTTACAACTACTAAAGGAAAAGAACTATTAGCAGCTGTCAAAGATCAGAAAGGAGATGTAATATCTACAGGGAAGCCAACTTATTGGCCAACTGAAAGGAATAAAATACCAGATTTAATAGATTTCTTCATAATTAAAAATATCTCATCCAATTACTTGGACATTTGTGAAGGATGGGATATGAACTCCGATCATTCACCCATAATTCTAACCATGAGTGATATGATTATTAGAAAAGAGAACAACCCAACCTTAACTAATAAGCTCACAGACTGGGAAAGTTTCAAAGTAACTCTTGAAGAAAAGATCATTTTAGCCGTGCCACTAAAGACAATTGAACAGATAGATCAAGAATTAGATTTATTTGTCAAAGATATTCAAGATTCAGCATGGGATTGCACTCCCATACTGAAAACAAAAGTTAAAGGGAATAACTACCCTAAAGAAATTCGTGAATTAATAGAAGAAAAAAGAAAACTAAGAAGAAAATGGCAGCACACGAGAGCCACTCGAGATAAAACTAACCTAAACAATGCAAGCCAGCAACTTAAAAGAGAAATCCAAAAAATTAAGAATAAATCTATTAAATCTTATCTGGAAGTGCTAACAAACGACAGCAGCACAGAGTACTCGCTTTAGAAAGCTACAAAAATAATTAAAAGGCGAATATTACACTCTCCTCCAATAAAACTGGAAGACGGTAGTTGGGCTAGAAATAATCAGCAGAAGGCAGAGAGATTTGCCACTCATCTAGAGAACACATTTAAGTTGCAAGATGACCAAGACAATGACCAGGATTGGCCCGAACCAAAGCAAATAGATTAGAATATCAAGCCAACTTCCCCAAAAGAAGTAGCTGAGTTAATTAAAGAACAAATCGACCCAAATAAAGCACCAGGTTATGACCTCATTACCGGAAGACTGCTAAAAAATCTACCAAGAAAAGCTATCGTAAAATTAACAAATTTAATAAATGCTGCCTTTAGACTACAATATGTTCCAGATTTATGGAAGATAGCTGAGGTGATCATGATACCAAAGCCTGAGAAACCCCCCAATGAGGTGACATCATATAGACCAATATCACTCCTACCTGTGATGTCCAAGGTGTTTGAAAAACTCCTCCTGCGAAGAATCCTACCAATAATTGAAGAAAAGAAAATAATTCCAGATCATCAATTTGGATTTAGAAATAAGCATTCGACAATTGACCAGGTGCATAGAATAACTGCTATAATTGAAAGATCATTAGAGAAAAGAAAAGTCTGTTCTGCAACCTTCCTAGATGTGGCACAGGCGTTTGATAAAGTCTAGCATAAGGGTTTGATACATAAACTTAAATCATTCATGCCTAAACAATATTCAAATATATTACAATCATATTTAGCAAACAGACATTTTAGAGTTAAACAAGAAGATGCATACACTGATCTCAAAGATATTGAAGCAGGTGTTCCACAAGAAAGTGTATTGGGTCCAGTCCTATACCTAATATACACGTGTGATATACCTGAACTAGAAGATGACACCATAGCTATCTTTGCAGATGACACTGCTGTCTTAGCGGTAAGTGACACCGTCGAAGAAGCTACAGAAAAACTACAAAATTCAATAAATAAAATCCATGAATGGAAAAAAAAATGAAAAATTAAGCTGAATGAGTATAAATCAGTCCATATAAATTTTACCAATAAGAGAATTAATAATATTCCCATTAGAATAAATGATGTCCAAGTGCCTATTGCAACATCAGCAAAGTACTTGGGGATCACTCTTGATGCGATATTTCGCTGGAAAGCTCAAGTAAAAAAGAAAAGAGAAGAACTAGGGATCCGCTACAAGAAAATGTATTGGTTGATGGGAAGACATTCCTCTCTATCCATAAATAATAAACTCCTAATCTATAAACAAATACTGAGACCAGTATGGACCTATGGCTGCCAACTCTGGGGCTGTGCCAAGCCTAGTAACATCAAAGTAATCCAGATCTTCCAGAATAAAGTGCTGAGGAACATCGTAAATGCGCCTTGGTACGTTAGGAACAACGACCTTCACCGGGACCCCAAGATGGAAGTCGTCAATCAGATAATCAAGAAATTTGCAGAGAGCCATGAACAACTACTTTATCATCATGTAAACGTCGAGGCTATCCAGCTCCTCGACAATACGAACCTAGACAGAAGGCTCAAAAGAACAAAGCCTTTTGAACTGGTATAATGAGTGAGTGAAAAGCAGAGTAAAGTGTTGTGCGAGTATGCATGCTAAATTTAATGCTAGTTATTAGAAATAATAGGAAAGATACTAGTGAGTAGACACCTAATTTTAAGATTTCATTAGTAATTTAAGTTAGAAACAAATTGATAATTGGTCTTACTGACCAGATTTTAATGTAAGTACACTTCTGTGTCTTTAGTAAAAAAAAAGTATTTTATTGTTAGATATTAGGATTTACTGAGCGATAGTGGCTTCCTTGGTTGTCTCAGATGTGAATTTAATCAATCACTTGATCAAATTAACAAAACATGTAAAGAACCTTAATTTTTTAAAAACTTGTTTGATGTCAGGTTAGTTTATAATTGTGACATTCTGTATGTTTTATTCTGATTGGTGTAGCGTTGCTTGTCCAAGTAAGACAAATTCATGCTACTTTCACCCTTTTATACTTTTTATAATCCTTCGTATTTCGCTTTCTCATGTGTATTGGATAACAGGTAAGATGAATAATCTTGTAGGCGGAGCAATGCCTAACTTGAAATCAAAAAAGTTGGTACGTATTATAGAAAATGGATCAAATAGTTGGATGGTTCTATTACAATTAATTGATTACAAAAAAATATTGCAAATAAGATAAATGTTTGCTCAACTTTTGTTTTAATAGAAAATACTGTACATGGATAATTTATTGTAAAAATAAAAAATATTTTGTCGTTGATTGTTCTAATAACTACAAGAGAAAAAATATTATTCATAAGAGTATACAAATTAAAATTCTTTTAAAAACTTCCGAAGTAGAATTATTCGAAATTTCACCTATAAAGAACTTTTATTCAAAATGTTGATTTAATTTTATTAAAATATTTATATTTAATATAATAGATACTTTGCGGAATTTCGATAGTTGGTCTCTATATCTTTTTCTCTGGTAATTTTGTACGTTTCAACATTTTATAGAACCAGTACTTACCTTCGTCAACAAATCGATCTGCAATTGATGCCGGAAAATAACCTAAAGATGATCCTTTTCGTCCACGTCCATTTGGCCGGCGTTAGTATCACTTCACATGTTTTTTTAGAGTCGATGTTTTCCACTCGTTGTCGAAAGTTCTCTGTTAGGATTAGAAAAGAGAAAATACTTCATATATCGGGTAAACGCCGATATTTAATTTTAGAGAGTTTGTGGAATCTTTGGTAAACTGTTTGGTATATTTTGGATTTTGGACTAAGAATGATTTTTTAAATAAAGATCAATAGAATGTCCAAAAACATCACAATCTGATCAAACAAAATGAATTATTAGCCACATTATCTAGCATAAATTATTAATAAAAACTTGAGACCGAGGGCAAACTCACCGGTATCCCTTAGGTTCTGTTAATTAATTTTACAAATTATTATCTTGTACCAGCAGTTGCCCTAAACTCTGCTTTTTACTTCTAACTCGAAAAGTTTCTCCTTTCTCCTAAGTTTTATAGCCACGTTTGTGTTGTCAAAGAGCTGGCCTTAACATTGACGTGTTAAAAACATCGTTGTTCGTAACTCTTGGTAAATTTTTAAATGGGCTTGTTAACATAATCCATTTCTAGGTTCCTATGGTGGTAATCGTTCCTATACTACCACTGCTCCTTATTACTTTATTTTGGGAACACTAAATGATGTCTAAATTACACTTACTAGCACAATCCCATAGCTGGATATCGTATGTCCATATAGGTTTTAAAACATGTTTAAACAAAAGAATTTTATTTTAGATTGACATAATGGATTGTCTTTCCAATAACCAATACATTTTTAATATTTTTGTTGAGCTATTCTGTTTACTTTACAACATGGACCCTTCAGCATATTTGAAGACCTAAAGTCTAATGTAATACCCAAATATTTGGCAGTATCGCCATATGGTATCTAAATATTATTTACTTTAACAGCAATGTGTTGTTTTCTCTCGTTTATAAAATATTATACACTACTTTATTTCATTTAATTCGACGGCATTTAGACCAGTTGTTAAGTCTGTCAGTCTTAACAGCAGGGCAGTATCATCAACAAATGTAGCTACTGTGTTATGATTTAATCCAGGGATATCACTAGAGTGTATAATAGGTATAGGACTGGTCCTTTCACAATACCCTGTGGTACACCTGCATTAATTTCTTTTAATTTAGAGTAGGCTTCTTCTTGTCTAACCCCAAAAACTTTATCTGAAGTGTATGATTCCAATATTCCAATAATTCTGTGTATTTACTTAAAAAATCCTGCTTAATTTACATTTAAGTTCTTTGTGCCATACTTTATCAAAAACTTGCGCCACGTCGAGCAAGACAGCAGAGCAAATTTTCTTTTCTTCTAGTGACCTCTCTATTATATCCAATATTCTTTAGACTTGATAGTTTAATGACTTAGTGTGATAGAACAAGAGCTTTAGCGTATATGAAAATAGCTTGCTATATTTCAGCAATAGCTTCTCCTGTAGCTTTGAAATTACAGGTTTAAGGATATATTTGGCTGCTTTTCATGTTTAGGGATCATTATAACCTATGCTACTTTCCATATTTTGGAAATATATCTTAATATGAACGAAACATTTATAAGATATGTCACCTTTACTATGGTTTTTTTTTTGCTTTAATCTCATAAGACACTTTTTTGTGTGACACTGTGTCAAGTTACATTACTCAAGTGTCAGGAAATATTTGCATTGCAAATAAAACACCTCTGTTGCCCATAACATTTCTAAAACCAAATTAGCCTTCACTTCATGAGATCAACTATCTTTCTCCATAGTCAAGAGTGTAGGATGCATATAAATGCTTTAAGTGAATGATACATCCTTTTGAGTTGGATTTTTTAGGTAGCCCAAGAAAGTAGAATGGAGCTATTGCTTGGGTATCTTGCCAGTATTATATATTCTGTTTAAGATTGTAAGTATACGAATAATGTTATACTTGTCCGATAGTTTTAGGACTTTTTTAGTTTTTTCCAAACGTTTTTTAATTCTTATTTAAGTATGTCATGTAAATCCAACTCGCCATCTCTTTGTTGTGTTGGATTTCGATAACCAGCAAAACATTTAGATATGTAACTTTACAAATTTCTGCTTCTTTCTGTTTATTTATTATTAATTTGTTGCTTTCGTTGATGAGTTTTGTGGGTGTTTTATGTTTGCAAGAGCTGCCATGAAGTTAAAAGAACATAGCCATGAGTTAATTGTGACTTATCAGGTCTAGAAATTAACGAAGGAAAAACAAAATATCTACTCTGCTCTAAAAGAGAAGATAACAGGACGAGAGAAATCAAAATAGAAAACTACACTTTTAAAAGAGTCAAGAACAACAATTTAAATATTTGGGAGTAATAGTGAATGCCCAAAACAAGAGAAGTGAAGAAGTAACGGAACGAATACTAGCAGGCAACAAAACATACTGGAGATATCATAGGCTCATGAAGGACAAGAACTTATCCAGAAATACAAAACTGAAAATACACAGAGTTGCAATCAGACCAGTAGTTACGTACGCAGCTGAGACAATATGCCTCACGGAAAAAGGTGAAGAAAAATTAAGAATTTTCGAAAGGAAAATCCTCAGACATAGTAAACGGAGAAGATATAGTTAGATTTATTAAAGCACAGAGGTTCAAATGGCTGGGACACATAGAGAGAAGGAAAAACGACCTACTGATTAAGAAGATCACCAGATGAAAACCAGCAACTGAAAGAACCAGAGAGAGACGGGACGAAACTTTGACAACATACAAGTGGAATGTGGAGTGATTCACCGCAATAAGCGAATCAGAGAGTTCTTAGTAAGAGCGGCAAACATTCCACCCGGAATGAAATGATGATGATGATGATCTATATTAAAGGGGTGGCATAATTCTTATTGTAGTCTTTCAATCTTACAGCACTATTCATTAAGCCCATTTTATTTTACTTCTTTTATATTTTTTTGTATTTTTTGATGAGAACTATATAAGTATATACCTTTTTCTTAGTGGTCTAGATTTTTAATTAATTTTCTGTTTTCTATTAACTGGAGAATTTTTTGGTCCATATTTCTTGGCTCGTCAACCATAAATTTTCTTCTTCTTTAGGTTTATTCTTGTTTGTTTATTTTAACTATGATGCTTTTGGTTATTCCAGTGACAGTTTATTAATTTTTTAATAATTAATTTTTTTAAGACTAAGGCAGAAAAGAGAAATTGCTTTTAAAATTTTCTTTTAGCTCATAGTATAAAAGCAACAGCATGATAAGTTTGGCAAAAGGAAAAAATCCTACAAGTACTCTCAATCACATTATTTTTCAGTAAGTAGACAATATGACCGTTATAGTTGTAGTAGTATAGTATGAGATATTACAAAAAAAGTCCTATCTAGGAATTCATTAATTGTTTAATAGAAATATGTATAAATAAACAATCAACACGTCAATCTCTCTTTTTTGCTCATAACTTAAAAATTTTAGTGATTTGACGTCAATAGACAACTCAAAAAAAATACATTTGTGCACACAAAATGATTTATTAATAAATACCATGTTTTAAGCTCATAAACATTTATCATATCTACGTAGATTTACGCAATTTAGTTTAAATTAAATGGCAAACAATATTCAGAAAACTGACAAAGACTGAAGAAAACTTTTTAACGTAACAGGGATTTTTAAATCCCTGTTTCGTTAAAAAACAACATGAACACAAACAGATTGAAATTTATCAATCTTTTATATTAATTATAATAATATTTATTTAATATAGTAGTTGTTAGCTGCTTTCTTTTTCGATAATTTTTGCAATAAGAATAGGATAAATATCATTATTTTTATTTATTTAAACCAATTTCTATTAAAAAATTTATGAATCCCTAGATGAGAGTCTTTTTGTAATTTCTCATACTACACATTTCAATTGTCAAACGCGTATATACAGTTGTGTCGACTAAAATTCCAACTTAATTGGCCTATTACTGGATATTACACTTTAACTATTTCATTGCCTAGTTTACCAAAGATTCATTGTTGATTTAAAGCGAATTGTTATGATCAACAAAATGACGCTCATTGTAACTTTGAATTAAATAATTGTATTGTAACACATGATATTTTATGAAACATCTTATGTATGTCCAAGTT
This sequence comes from Diabrotica undecimpunctata, assembly GCF_040954645.1. Classification (NCBI taxonomy): domain Eukaryota; kingdom Metazoa; phylum Arthropoda; class Insecta; order Coleoptera; family Chrysomelidae; genus Diabrotica; species Diabrotica undecimpunctata. The sequence continues at coordinate 2,515,819 of NC_092808.1, read as the reverse complement.
TACCATTGCGCGATTAATATCTAATAAAATAAAACATAGAATTCGAAAGAAAAAGTAGATAATAAGATACCTCAATACACTATGACTTTTGATTCATTATTTTGGCGAATGCGCAATTTTTTGGTGGATGCGCTATGTCACGGTAGGTTATGTTAGGTGTACAACAAACGGGTCACGTACGATGTCAAATGTCACGTTTTATGTACGTAATCTGATGTAGACCTACCGTAGCCTAAAGTACACCTAAAGTATACCTGAAGTAACCTGAATAACACTGTCGTTTTCACCAAACATTGGATCAAAGGTAAAAGTATCCTGAAGTGTCAAATTATTTACTAGCAAGACCTTAACAAAGTTTTTTTGGTTAAACTATATTTGGCATGGCTTAATTCAAGACGTTACTGTTAACTTATGCAGTCATACAATTATTTATAAATTCCAAATATTTTTTAGACTTTAGTGTGCAATAAGTTTTCTTACCGCACACTTAACAAACACCTACACGCTTTTCAAATTGTTTAAGTTTTAAGAAAATTAAGTTGAGGTATTTTAAGTTCTATTTTACGAGACCGTCAAAATAGCAATTTGTGTGCTCAAATAAATAATATCTACTTCGAGTCGTCATTACGTTTATCATCGATAATACAAAGTGATAATCGAAAATAAGCTTATAAAATTGAGTGGAAAATGTTATGAGTGAATAATGCGATAAAATCTTCAATAGCAACGCAGATAGGGTTTGTTCACGTTATTTAAAATACCACAATTTATTCATTGGTGTATTTCTGGTATGGCATTAGATTCACTATACATAATAGTGTTTTTCAGTATACTTTTAACATAAGTACAGTTAACACAAGTTAACATTATAGTGTTTGTATTATTTTTATGAAAACTGATATTTTGTGAAAACTTAAATAAATGTAAGTATATAATTATTTTATATAGATTGTCTTCGTCTAAATAATTTAAGTCATATATAATTTGTAATGCTTGTAGTTCATGTAATTATTGCTAATATTGTATGGACTGTTTTTAAAATCCAATCCTTTTGGATATTATTTTTATTTTTGACTTTTACTTTGTTTAAAAATAGTTTGGGCCACAATAGCTCTGCTTTGGCTCGATATAACTATAATAATAATAAAAATAATATTTTAGTAGATCATAAATAGCTAAATTTGCCCTCTTTGCAACCTATAAAACATCCATCACTTCTATTAACAAAATTTGATATGTTGAAAGATTTCAACATTTCGTTGAAATTAAATTAAACACATTTTTTTAAAAATCTTTGAAAATTCTTAAGATAATCGATTGTCAAACACTCAGTAACATGCCAAACCGAGAAAAGCCTTTAATAAAAGCTGCCGACAAAACTTCTCTCCGGAATGACGTACAATTGTGCTATTTTTTCTTACACACGACTGCGAAAAATTGTTTCAATTTCACACAAATGAACAGAGTGAAAAATGAGCTAGACATTTAAAAAGACATTCCGATTTTTTCAGCACAAAGCACAGGCAACTTTTCTTTTTTATTCTTTAACGCACGTCAGTTTTTCATGTTTTATATTTTTGTTGTAGTTGTCTTCGTATTATATATTATAATGAACATCTATAAATCAAGAATTGCAAAATAACAGGCTGACCAAGCTTGTACAATAACAATGCAATAACAATACTGGCAATTTATATTATTTTAATAATTTAAGTCAGTATTGTAGAGCAAATCGTCTGTCGACAAGAAAAAGTCATTAAGTACATAAATTAGCGAAACACAGTTTTTGCTGGAAAAGGTCACTAACTACAATAATCTACCAATAACAGAGTTATGTACCTCTAAAATTCATTAGGTGATTTTTTTTTTCGCCTGAAGAGAAAGGACAAACGACGCTATAATAGGAAAGACCAGAAATTACCACAAATGAAGAACTTAATATAAAATTTATTTATTTAGGTTTATAGTTATATCAGTTTTATTTAGGTGAAACATCAAGACCATTAAATGTTAGAATAAGTGAACATCAATCCTATATTAAAAATAGAGAATTTGATAGATCTCAAATCTGTAAACACGCATGGGATAATGAACATAGGGTTCAATGGAATGATTCAAATATAGTCCTAAAAGAAACGGATGGTAAAAAGAGAAAAATCAAAGAAGCGGCTCTAATTATGCTAAATGAGACCAATTGGGATAATGAACATAGGGTTCAATGGAATGATTCAAATATAGTCCTAAAAGAAGCGGATGGTAAAAAGAGAAAAAAAGAGAAAAATCAAAGAAGCGGCTCTAATTATGCTAAATGAGACCAATTGTGTCTCGAATTCCTCGGCAGAATGTAGTAGGATCTGGTTACCCATATTGAAAGACGAAGTTATTAAAAGGAAAATACCAGTATTGGTAAGTCAGTAACATATGGAGAATACATCATTTATGTTTTTTAAATAACAAACATATAAAATCGTAATTTGGTGTTTATTGAAGGTAAACTAAATGCACGATCAAATACTTACCATGTCGGGATAGTATTATGAGGTTTTTTTTCCTGGTTTTTCCCTCATAATTTACTATGGAATCACTAACAGGAGAATTTTACTGTCATCATGGCATGTATTTGTCTTTTTAAAGACGAATTACATGTTATGATCTTTTCTGACGGATATTCTCAAGTTAAAGTTGATTTCATGTAATCGAATGAACTATCTTATAAGTAAAGTCGTCCCAGGAACGCAACTCAACAATATTGGCAATATCATTTTAAAGTCTTCTACTTTAAAATGTATAAGGTATGTCTGAATTGTCAATATAGATGAGTCAGATAAAATTAAATTATTAGAAGAATTTTTCACTAAGTAACAAAAAACAAAATTTGTTTAAATTACTAATGTTTGTATTTTGAGAACGATTTCCGAAGTGAAAATTGAAATGTCAATAAACGTATTTTAACCTTTAAATGTGGCTTATTCCCATTTAAATATAAATTAATTTAAAATGCCACAAGAAAATAGCTTCAGAACAATATTAATATAAAAGTACAGGAAGTTCGGAAAATAATTGAAAACCTGAAGAACAGAAAAGCAGGTAAAGATGGAATACCAAATAAGTTACAACTAAAATATTGTGGAGCAGCAATGACAGAAAAATTAACAGCATTAATTAATAAAATTATAAAACACAATAAAATACCAGAAGAATGGAGAACGAGCGAACTAATTCTACTTTTCAAAAAAGGAGATAAAAACAGCCAGAAAACTACAGAGGTATAAACTTGTGAAATACTATGCTAAAACTTATAACTAAAATTTTACAAGTGCTAATAAATCACAGGATAAGTTCAGCAGGTCAACAAAAGATGCAATTTACAGATGCAATATTCGTTATAAAGCAAATTAGTGAGAAATCATTAGAGAATAATAGAACAGTATTTCCGTGTCTGATTGACCTAAAAAAAAGTTTGACAAAGTAAGACTTAAAGATGTAATCCATCTTCTGTATAATAGAGAAGAATAAAATATTATAAAAACTATCGATAACATCTACCAAAACAACAAAATGAACAAAATGGAAGTCAGAATAGATGGACAACTTACAGAATCTATAGAAATAGGCAGCAGAATAAGACAAGGGGATTTGTTGAGATTGAGCCCCATGCTCTTCAATTTGATTATGGATAAAATCATCAAAACCGTTAACAAAGGAAGAGAATACAGAATGGGAAACAAAGAAATCAAAATACTCTGTAACGCAGACGACGCAATATTGATAGCCCAAGATGAAGATAGTCTGCAAAGACTTGTCCACAGATTTAACATAAGATCAAAAGAATTTAATATCTCATTTTGAAAAACTAAAACAATAATAGTCAGCGAAAAACCAACCAGATGTAAAATAGAAATTGATGGCATCAGTATTGAACAAGTAATGAAAATAAAATACCTGGAAATTACTCTGTCTAGCAATGAAGATCTGGAGAAAGAACTGAGAGATCAAGTACAAAAAGCAAATAATTGACACTAAGACACATTGACACTGAGATGAAGTCAAGAATTTATAAAGCTAGTGTAAGACCAATAATGAAAAAACAGAACCCGACACAGCCACAACGTAAAGGCTACTGGAAATGGCAGAGATGAGAGTACTAAGAAGAATTACGGTAAATAAGCTAAAAGATCGAAAGAGAAGTGAAGACATTAGAAGAAAATGTAATGTTTAGTTATTAAATGTAATTAAATGAGATACTAATCCGCCAATGAAAAGCAGAATCGCTTATAAAGAGAAAGAAGAAGAAGAAGAAAAAGCTTTTTTGTGACACTCTGATACAGGTATTTTTACTTATAAATAATCTATGTATAAACAATGTTATAAGATTGATATTTAATTTTAAATATTAAAAGTAAAGACCGATAAATTACATGGAAAAGTGACACAACTTTACTGAAAAATGATAGAAAATCCTTTAAAATAAGTGTTTGTAAAGTTTAATATCATATAGCATTATTAAATTGTTTATAAGTAAAAAATATTGTTCATTCAAGCAGTTGTTGGGTTCCTGTATCAATGAGTTTCACGGGAAAGTCATTAGTTCCCTGGTCTTATAAATAAAATTAAATAGAGTAAAACAATAATATATTTTTTCTTCAAACGTCAAATAATGATGACATTACTTATCTAACTTGATCCTGTCAAAGTTTGATGTCTCCGCCGGCAGCAGTTTTTTTCCCATTTCTTTATGGCGGAGGGAAAAATGTTGTCATGGCAACAATATGAAACATTTCACAAAGCAACAATACAAATGTCATTAACAACAATTAAACATCATTTTTATTTATAGTAATATTAAAAGTACAATTAGTTAATGAGGCATTTTCAAAATTGTAACTGTGCAAAAATGTTCCCGACTCTTGATACGCATTGGTAATTGTTGATGATACTGATGGTCGAGAACAACTTTCAGCAATCATTCCCGATGTTGGCGAATCATGAGGGTTTAAAATTTTTTGAGCATTATCGTTCTTATTTCTTATTTCGTTTAGGTTTTCCATTTTCGCACTAAATTTGCGCTTGCAGTTGCAACAACAATAAGCTGTCTTTAATAATTGCAAACAACTGTCAAACAACTGTAACCAGGAAGACGCAAATCCCACCGACGACTTAATTATTTTAATTTCTAACATCTAGACGACTTTGATAGTTGTCACAGTTAATTTCGAGTAAAAATAGCGTATGAATTGTACTATTTATGGTTGAAAATTGCTACGTTTGAAGAAAAAATCTTCTTCTTATGGTGCCGTGCACCTATAGTGCGTTGGCGAATTATCTTAAGGTCAGACGTCCGTCTTTTGCGGCATGCAAAAGTTCGCAAGTGTTAGTTACGCCTGTCCAGTTCTTTATATTTCGCAGCCACGACATTTGTTTGCGACCTACTCCTCTCTTGCCCTCAATCTTTCCTTGGATAATTAGTTGAGGGATTGCGTATTTTTCCCCTCTCAGGATGTGGCCCAGGTATCCAATCTTTCGTGCCTTAATCAAGCTGAGCAATTCTCTCTCAGTATTTGCTCTTCTTAGGACTTCCTCGTTTCTCACCCTATCTGTCCATGGTATGCGGAACATTCTTCGCAAGGTCGACATTTCGAAGGCTTCCAACTTGTTAGTGGAAGATATTTTCAACGTCCATGTCTCCATGCCGTATAACAATATGGACCATACATAGCACTTAACCATTCTGTAACGGAGATTGAAGGAAAGATTGCGGTTACAAAGTAGCGGTTTAAATTTAAGAAAAGCTTGTCTTGCTTGTTCGGTACGGCATTTTATTTCTTGTTGAGGATCCCATTGGTCATTCACCATCATTCCATCATTCCCAAGTATTTGAATGTTTTCACTTGCTCGATTGGAGCATTATCTACGTGCAGTTGTACTCTGAAAAATGCGCCCCTTCTTATTGTCATGTTGTTTTTCCAGCATTTATCTTCAGGCCATATGTTTTTCCTGTGGTGATTATTTTATTTAGTATCAACTGCATATCATGTTCGTTATCTGTGATTATTGCGGTGTCGTCAGCGTAACGAATGTTATTTATCGGGTACCCGTTGACCTTTATACCACAATCAGTGCCTTCAAGTGCCTCTGCAAAAACATTCTCCACATAGAGGTTGAACAGCATAGGAGACAAAATACACCCCTGTCGCACCCCTCGTAAAATTTCGAATTCCTCTGTGTTTGTTGATTTGTTCAGCCTCACACGTGCCTTTTGATTCCAATAGAGATTCTGGATAACTCTTATATCTTTCTCATCAATATCAGCATTGTGTAGCATTTTTATTATTTCATCATGTTTTACGGTGTCAAAAGCTTTTTCGTAGTCGAGGAAAAAATAGTATACTTTATTCACTTCGTTCGGCGCGTAATATCAGGCGCGTCAAGAAAAGTCATGCTTCTCCGCCTCATAAAGTAATATACTATTATAAAAAAAATAAAAGTTTTTAAGTGATCATTTATAGCATCCAATTTGAATGAATAATATTCTAGCCATTTAGTATCTATAAATTTGTTATAATTTAGCTTCGCAACAATATTTTTTCTAGATGTCGAAAAATTTCTTTTTAAAAGACATGTTATTGGTTATTGTTAATAATTGTTTTAATTCTCATAGCCTGCAAGATAATCTAGATTTTCTATAACTCAAATAGCTTTAATTATAATAGTCAAGTTTTAAAATTTCATAATTTAATTTATATTTAAATGGGAATAAGCCACAATTAAAGGTTAAAATACGTTTATTGACGTTTCAATTTCCACTTCGGAAATCGTTCTCAAAATACAAACATTAGTAAATTAAACAAATTTTGTTTTTTGTTACTTAGTGAAAAATTCTTCTAATAATTTAATTTTATCTGACTCATCTATATTGACAATTCAGACATACCTTATACATTTTAAAGTAGACGACTTTAAAATGATATTGCCAATATTGTTGAGTTGCGTTCCTGGGACGACTTTACTTATAAGATAGTTCATTCGATTACATGAAATCAACTTTAACTTGAGAACATCCGTCAGAAAAGATCATAACATGTAATTCGTCTTTAAAAAGACAAATACATGCCATGATGACAGTAAAATTCTCCTGTTAGTGATTCCATAGTAAATTATGAGGGAAAAACCAGGAAAAAAAAACCTCATAATACTATCCCGACATGGTAAGTATTTGATCGTGCATTTAGTTTACCTTCAATAAACACCAAATTCCGTCCGATTTTATAGGTTTGTTATTTAAAAAACATAAATGATGTATTCTCTATATGTTATTGACTTACCAATACTGGTATTTTTCTTTTAATAACTTCCTCTTTCAATATGGGTAACCAGATCCTACTACATTCTGCCGAGGAATTCGCGACACAATTGGTCTCATTTAGCATAATTAGAGCCGCTTCTTTGATTTTTCTCTTTTTACCATCCGTTTCTTTTAGGACTATATTTGAATCATTCCATTGAACCCTATGTTCATTATCCCATGCGTGTTTACAGATTTGAGATTTATCAAATTCTCTATTTTTAATATAGGATTGATGTTCACTTATTCTAACATTTAATGGTCTTGATGTTTCACCTAAATAAAACTGATCGCATTCACAAGGTATTTTATAAATGCAATTCTTTGTCCTTTCTTGTTCATTGTTAGGTTTGGTTTTGGACAAAATAGATCTCAACGTGTTTGTTGTTTTGAATGTTGTTGAAATGTTGAATTTATTTCCTATCCTTTTAAGCTTTTCCGATAATCCTTTTATGTATGGTATTGTTATTTTCCTCGTATTATTCCTTGCATATGCTGTAGGATCTCGTTCTAAGTTGTTTTGTTCTATTCGATCGATTGTTGAAAATTCCTTGTTTATAAACGACAAAGGATAACCATTTTTTTAATAAAACAGTTGTTAACAAATGTTTTTCCTCCAAGAACGAATTTTCGTTAGAACAAGTAATTTTGGCTCTATCGTATAAGGATTTAATAATTCCCTTTTTAATATTAATATTGTGATTTGATTTGAAATTTAAATATCTGTTGGTGTGTGTTGGTTTTCTATACACCTGAGTTTCGTATCCAGTATCGTTCTTAGAGATTAAAACATCCAGAAAAGGTAATGTGTTATTATATTCCTTTTCCATGGTAAATGTTATTGTCTCTTCTTTATCGTTTATATCATTTAGGAATGTGTCCAACAACTCTGATCCATGAGGCCATATTGAGAATACATCATCTACATACCTCCACCATACTGAGGGTTTTAAATTTTGTTTAGAAATAATATTTGTTTCAAAATCTTCCATAAATATATCGGCTAATAATGGAGATAAACTAGAGCCCATTGCTAGTCCAAAACTTTGTTTATAGAATTTATTATTTGGTTGAAAGTATGTATTATCAGTACATAATGTTATTAACTCCATTATAGCTGATATATTTAGTCTTGTTCTAGAAATTTAATATAATATAATAAAAGGAATATAATAACACATTACCTTTTCTGGATGTTTTAATCTCTAAGAACGATACTGGATACGAAACTCAGGTGTATAGAAAACCAACACACACACAGATATTTAAATTTCAAATCAAATCACAATATTAATATTAAAAAGGGAATTATTAAATACTTATACGATAGAGCCAAAATTACTTGTTCTAACGAAAATTCGTTCTTGGAGGAAAAACATTTGTTAACAACTGTTTTATTAAAAAATGATTATCCTTTATCGTTTATAAATAAGGAATTTTCAACAATCGATCGAATAGAACAAAACAACTTAAAACGAGATCCTACAGCATATGCAAGGAGTAATACGAGGAAAATAACAATACCATACATAAAAGGATTATCGGAAAAGCTTAAAAGGATAGGAAATAAATTCAACATTTCAACAACATTCAAAACAACAAACACGTTGAGATCTATTTTGTCCAAAACCAAACCTAACAATGAACAAGAAAGGACAAAGAATTGCATTTATAAAATACCTTGTGAATGCGATCAGTTTTATTTAGGTGAAACATCAAGACCATTAAATGTTAGAATAAGTGAACATCAATCCTATGTTAAAAATAGAGAATTTGATAGATTTCAAATCTGTAAACACGCATGAGATAATGAACATAGGGTTCAATGGAATGATTCAAATATAGTCCTAAAAGAAACGGATGGTAAAAAGAGAAAAATCAAAGAAGCGGCTCTAATTATGCTAAATAAGACCAATTGTGTCGCGAATTCCTCGGCAGAATGTAGTAGGATCTGGTTACCCATATTGAAAGAGGAAGTTATTAAAAGAAAAATACCAGTATTGGTAAGTCAGTAACATATAGAGAATACATCATTTATGTTTTTTAAATAACAAACATATAAAATCGGACGGAATTTGGTGTTTATTGAAGGTAAACTAAATGCACGATCAAATACTTACCATGTCGGAATAGTATTATGAGGTTTTTTTTCCTGGTTTTTCCCTCATAATTTACTATGGAATCACTAACAGGAGAATTTTACTGTCATCATGGCATGTATTTGTCTTTTTAAAGACGAATTACATGTTATGATCTTTTCTGACGGATGTTCTCAAGTTAAAGTTGATTTCATGTAATCGAATAAACTATCTTATAAGTAAAGTCGTCCCAGGAACGCAACTCAACAATATTGGCAATATCATTTTAAAGTCGTCTACTTTAAAATGTATAAGGTATGTCTGAATTGTCAATATAGATGAGTCAGATAAAATTAAATTATTAGAAGAATTTTTCACTAAGTAACAAAAAACAAAATTTGTTTAAATTACTAATGTTTGTATTTTGAGAACGATTTCCGAAGTGAAAATTGAAATGTCAATAAACGTATTTTAACCTTTAAATGTGGCTTATTCCCATTTAAATATAAATTAATTTAAAATGCCACAAGAAAATAGCTTCAGAACAATATTTCATAATTTAGTCACTTAATTTTTTTTTCTAAAGAAAATGTTACTCCATATAACATGCTAGTGTCATCAATATAAATTCTTACGTACACATTTTTTGGGCATCTATTGTTTTTGTAGTAAATAATGAATGCCATGTGACCCCGAACAAAACAATCCATTTTACTGTTCATTGCCGGCATTTTTTCGCAAACAAAACCTACAAGTCGGCAAAAAACACTTAAAAGTCTCTCTGCGATGTCACACCGGATAATTAACATTTTGCGCCGGACATAAAAAGGAAAAAACGCCCATTTTCAACCATCCCGACGGCACCTGTATTAGGGATGATGCAGGTCTGGCAGAGAAATAAATCACTCGATAAGGACAGTGGATAAATTGGAAGAGGGTAGGAAAGGTAATGCACGAACCTGTAGATAACTAACGGCTCAAATTCACTGACCTGCAGTTAAAATTTCTATTGATTTAGTCGTCTGATAAAAAATCTATCAGAAGTTCAAAAGAGTGAGCTTTGATACTTAACAGGTCATTAATTGGCGTCAAATTGGATTTATTGGGGACTAATTTATGTGATTATTATATACGTAAGTCATCCAAACATTAAAATGTCCTTTATAATGTGAAACGAACTTAAATGGAAATCATTTTCTTGCCTTGTGTTTTTAGTACAGGATATGATGGTTTTCTCGTCAGAATTCTTTTTGTATGCATTAATTTGCTTGAAATGTTAAAAGTAGGTGGAAAATAGCTTAAAGATCAAAATCTGCTCTATATTATTTAAAATATGTGCTTTTCCTCTGAAGGTGGTTACAACCTCAACGCGGAGGTGGAAAATGTTTATAAAAAACATGGTAGTGACTAAAATTGGGAATTTTAAGACAAAAATTGTTCTTTAGAGTTTTCTCGAAAAGTCAATATTTTTGGAGTTATTCGTGACGAAAGTTCACAAATTACACGGCAAAAAAGCATGTTCTTGAACGATTTTTGGTGAATAAATTTGGAGGATGTAAAATAAGGCTTATAAAATAAAGAGATTCGTTTTCTTATTATTACTAAGAGGCAAAATTAAGAATCAGCAACTTACAATTATTAAAACCTCTATCTACTTAAGTATAGTTACGACATGAAAGATTTGAAAGTAGGCATCCTGTGAGTCAATTGTACAAAAAGTAAGTGGCATAAGCTCTCTCTCTCACCCAAGAAATAATAAATTGAAATTACCAACAAGTCTGACACTAAGACTGCACATTTTATTTTTGTTACAGAAATGGCAAAAAAGATGACGATGAAGGATTATAAACCTTCTACGAGGGCCGTCAAAGTTAGACGACACTGTAAAAAAGGACCCTTTTCAAGTTAAAATGCCTGATCAAGACAATTTGACTCTTGCTCTTGCTTCATCCAAGAAACAAAATACCATCGACAACGTTATTGCCGTACAAAAAAAACAGTATGCGGGCAAATAACAGTCCAAGTATTGATAATCTCAAGAAATGTGCTAGAGTTACCGAAGAAAAGCTTATCAATCATGTTTGTGAGGAAGAACCCTACATATTACAAACACAATCACTAATGGTACAGAAAGATCAGAAGAGGGCATCTCACGCATGCAAAAAACGAACTGCCAAGATAATGAAACGTCCAAAAACCCGGACTTTATAATCAAGGAAGCAGAAATGGAAGAAGAGATAGGTGGTTTTGAAAAATTTATGAGTAATGAAGGATGTAAAGGAAATAATTTGAACAACAGTGTACTAAATCCAAAAGAATCAACGAAGCGTTCAATGTCTAAAAGGAGTAAAACAGACAACAAAAACAAATGGAGCAAACACGAGAACTATAAAAATAGAGAAAATAAGCTAAAGTATCAGACAAGAAAAAGAGAAAAGGACTCATGGAATTACAATATAGAAAAGGTGGCAAAGACTATCAACCCTCGTTGCAATTTCAAGTTAAGTAGAGACAACAAGACAAAATTGAAACGTGGTTCTATTTCTGACAAGGCTAAACACGAAATATTCGACAACATTTGGAGAAAAACTTAGGGTGAGAAAAAACTTTTGTGAATACATTAGTAACGGTGAAATCTACAGAGAGACGAACGAGAGAACGGGAAATTACTAGATGGCAAACATTGACTGAGTTTTATTTAAACGTGAAAGATAATTAAATACGGAGAAATTGCTATAAAGAAGTTACCAGCGGACCTAGTGGGCCAGAGAAACAGTTACAGATAATAAGCAAGTTTAAAAGCAGCCGAAAAGCGGAGAAGCAATAATAGTATACTATTTTTTCTTCAAACGTAGCAATTTTTAACCATAAATAGTACAATTCATACGCTATTTTTACTCGTGACAACTATCAAAGTCGTCTAGATGTTAGAAATTAAAATATTGTAGTCGTCGGTGGGATTTGCGTCTCCCTGGTTACAGTTGTTTGACAGTTGTTTGCAATTATAAAAGACAGCTTATTGTTGTTGCAACCGCAAGCGCAAAAATTTAATGCGAAAATGGTAAACCTAAACGAAATTGAGTCCGCGGCTAATGATGCAGTAGCAAGTTTGGGGCCCTCCAAGTCCGGAATAAAGTATCGGTTAGCGTACAAGCACTTCCAAGAGTGGTGCGATACAAGAGGAGCACGGCAAGTTACCGAAGACGTTTTACTGGCACATTTTAATATAATGGAAAATGAAAATAAATGGAAATCTTCAACAATGTGGTCACGATACTCTATGATAAAATCCGAGTTAGTTATTAGAAAAAATGTGGATATAAGCAACTTTTTAAAGTTACGTTCCTTTCTAAAAAAAACAAGCGAAGGATATACTGCAAAGAAGTCTAAAGTTTTCACTAAAGACGAGTTTGATAAATTTTTGTTTGAAGCGCCAGATAAGTTGTATTTAGGATTAAAGGTAAAAAAAATTATATTGCAAAGCATGTAGTATACTCTACTAAATTATAAAAATATTTCAGATTTTTTTGTTAATTGGGGTTACCGACGCCTGTCGATGCGACGAAATGGTAAAAATGAAGACTGTGGACATTGAGAATACAGAAAATGTAATAATTATCAAAATCCCAGACAGTAAAACACGACAAATTAGATCTTTTACGATAATTGGTCAAAACTACATTAAACTGTATAAAATGTATGCATCACTGCTGCCTGAAAATTTCACAGAAAACCGATTTTTTATCAAGTACCAAAATGGAAAGTGTTACCGAAGCATCATGGGAATACATTCGATCAGCGCAGTAGCCCAAAAAATAGCTAGTTATTTAAATTTAAACGATGCAAGCGCATACACAAACGACATGTGGGCTGGAAATCAAGCACGGTTGCCGAAGGATATATAGAGGATTCAATAAGAAATAAGAACGATAATGCTCAAAAAATTTTAAACCCTCATGATTCGCCAACATCGGGAATGATTGCTGAAAGTTGTTCTCGACCATCAGTATCATCAACAATTATCAATGCGTATCAAGAGTCGGGAAAATTTTTGCACGGTTTCAATTTTGAAAATGCCTCATTAACTAATTGTACTTTTAATATTACTACAAATAAAAATGATGTTTAATTGTTGTTAATGACATTTGTATTGTTGCTTTGTGACATGTTTCATATTGTTGCCATGACAACATTTTTCCCTCCGCCGTAAAGAAATAAGAAAAAAACTGCTGCCGGCGGAGACATCAAACTTTGACAGGATCAAGTTAGATAAGTAATGTCATCATTATTTGACGTTTGAAGAAAAAAACTTTATTGCTCCTCTATGGACTCAGTTAATAAATGCAGGAGAATTATTACATGTGTCACAAGATCAAAAAATCTTTGTAATAATAATCACAAACGTCGAATAATTCTGATATAGTACATGATGAAGAAGAAGGTAAAACGATTAAAAAAAAGACTTACTTCTTCTTCACAAACTATTAATATAGCCAGTTATTACATAGAAAGAAAACAAATGTAATTCATTAAAGAAGAAAGCTTTAATGAAAAATAACGAAAATAAACCTAGACCAGTAATCACAAGACCGGCAAACGACATACTCCTTATTCTAACAAAGAAGTTAAGAGAAATGAAGAACGAGATGGTGAGATGACACCAAAAATAACATAAAAATCATAAAAATAGAACAATGGAAAGGGAAACATAGACATTGGCAGGAATGGAGAAAATAAAGAAATCAGACTGTATATACAATAAATTTTAAGCTAAATAAAGCCACTATGAGGACTAATCCACCACAGTATAGGATAAGCGTAAGCCATAAATTTTTGTTGAAGTAAATACGTTGAATTTTTTGTAGTAAAATTAATGTAAACTTTTTACATACAAATAGTTCAATTTCTAAATCTCCCGAATATTGTTTAGTTCAACTTTTCATATAACCCGTGAAGTTAATAACCGGAATATAAGCGCCCGACCGCTGATTTACGTTCTGCAATCTCTTGATAGTTTATTCGTTAACAAGAACAAAACCTGTAATTAAAATTCTAGTCGTGGCCCATTTTCATTGAAAATCTCAACCACCGGTCGTCAAGTAGCACAACGTGCGATGAGGCTTTTAAGCCCAGCAACAAACTTTTACCTGGTCCGCAATAAAACGAACAAAGATGATTTAACTTTGCCGTTGTTGCCCGTTGTACTGCCACTTTAGCCATTATTTACTCACCTAAATGTAACTTGTTTAATTTCGGGGAACGACAGAGATGAAGCTAAAATATTACCCGCTGAACTTAGAAGTAACTGGACGGAGTAAGTACGCGCGTATTTCATTTGTGATAATGAACTGAGATGGAGTTTTACAGATTAGTTGGTGAAATGTGTGAATAATACGTGATGAGGAATATTACTTGAAAGCATAGAAGCCGAGTGGTTTTAAAACCCATGCAAAGGAGTTATCAAGAAGAAAATTAGGGATATAGGAAAAAATTATAAAGAGCAAAGAACAAAGTAAAAACAAGTATGAAACGGACTCAATATCTGTATTGAGAAGATTTTGTCTTTGTTACAAGGGGCTCAATATATATACAAGATCCTTCTTATATGTCTAATTTCTGTATATCTCAAGTCTTCTTCTACTTGTTGTCTCCGTCTCAGTTTAGTTCTGCTCTGGTTCTTTTACCTGGTGGTATCCATTCCTTTATAACAACGGATTTCTTTTCTCTCTTCTCATTATGTGTCCGTACCATCTAATTCTTTGTGCCTTTATTGCTCTAACTATATTCTTTTGACCAATACATTAAAAGTAAATTGCTCTACTAATAAAATTATAACTCAATTAATTTCTAAATTAAATTAAAAAATCCTTTTGTAATATTTTTTACAGTATTAATAATAAGATACATACAGTAGATCCTTTTGATATAATTCATGTGCTGTAACAAGTCTATCATTTAAATCAGTTTTAACTAAAATCCTTAAGTCTTTAACTTTTAAGTAGACGCAGGTTGTCTAGGAGACCGGTGGGAGTCAATCACAGACGGTCAATTCTAAAGCCAATCGGCAGCTTCCGAGTTTCTCCGGCTTTATACCTTCTTTTAAAGGTACATTAATCGACTGTACTGGGAAACATAGTACTGGAAATAGAGCATAAAAGGGACATTTGGGTTAAATACGTGGAAAAAACTTTTGAAATATACGAAGTAACACTGGTATTACAACAAACACCAATTGCGAATCTGGACCACCATTTACAGTCGAAGAAGCAAAATATGCCATCAAAAACACCAAAGATGGTAAAGCAGTAGGCCCTGATAATTTTCACTCAGAATTCTTAAAACTTATGGACTATGATGGCATAAAATGGTTGACAAATATATTTAACAATATATATGATACAGGCATAATTCCCCAAAAATGGTTAGTGTCAACTTTTATAAATCCGGTACCCCTATAACAGTACAGTCTGCCGAGGCAGATTTGCCTCTTCCATTTTTGAAGGTGCCAAAACTACAATGTCCGGTCAGAAACCGCGTCAGGAAGTAGTCTACTTTCCTAAACTTACATTCCCACCACAGCTTCAGATCGGGAATAAGCTCCTTCATCCACCTTGCCTTTCCGCTATCATTCGCTTATTCTCTCTGCTACTCTACTATCGTTCTTTCTCTCTCATTTTCATCTATATTTAAAGTATCTGTCAATTACATTGATCAGGTACTCACTAACGCCCAATTTTCTCAGCTTGGACATGATTTTTTCCCATAATGCCGTATTAAAGGCATTCTTGACGTCAAGCAGCATAAGAGCCACCCATCTCTTTGTATCCTGCGTAACTAAAGAGGTTACTTCTGTGACCGCATCTATGGTAGACCTTTTGGCCCTAAAACCATATTGGCGGTCGCTTAGCGCATGCTTTTCTTCTAGCTCTCGCTCAATTCGGCCTTTTACAATCTGTTCGTATAATTTAGATATCGAACTAATAAAGCAAATTGGCCGAAATCGTACCTCTTCCTCTTCACCTCTACCTTTCGGGATAAGGACAACCTTAGCTTCTTTCAACATTGTTGAAAACTTCTGTTGTTTAAGCAGTTTGTTTAGCAATCTCACGAAAACCTGCGGGTATCTTACTCCAAATATGCCAGGTGCCTTTCAGATCTTCATCCGTCCAACAGCCTTGCCGAGTTCCAAATTAGTAAAAGGTCTTCGAAACCAATAACCCTTTTACGCCTATCCTCCACCTGAGGAAAGAGTTCCCGTAATAAATGGAGTTTCTCATTCTCAGGCAGGGGGTAGGGTGTCTTTTTCCTCTTCAATTCGGTACAGACAATCTTGAACCTCTGCCCCTAGATATCCCTTTCGAGATCTTGAAGCAGGTTACTTCACCTTTCTTTCTTAGATCTTCTTATCTCATTCCTATATTCATTCTGCATTCGCTTTAATTCATTTATTCTCTCTTCCAAATATCCTGTTAGGTACTCTTCTTAACCTCTTACACTCCCTTCTTACTCTCATGCAATTTGTCCTCAGATTTTCAAGCTGGTCGTTCCACCAGTATGACTGTTTTCTTTCATACCTTCCATTTGACCTTACACAAGCCAATTCCTGTGCATCACTCAGATCCTCAATTAACTCACGCACATTCTCACGTCTCGGATCAATCAAGCCAAAAGCATCTACAAAAACCTTCTCATTTAAATATCTCTTTAGATTGATATCCCCATTTTTACGTTTCTGTCTTTTGCTAGCTACTTCAAAGCTCACAGACTCGTGTAAGCTAAGCGACTCTTCTTCCCAATCAGTCCAGCTTATGACCCTATTTAGAAATGTCGTTGAAACCAGTGTAATGTCCAGAAATGATTCACTACTACCTCTCACGAATGTAGGTACCTTACCGTAATTTAACACAGTAAGTCCCATGGCGTGGATCCATTCTGATAGGTATTTTTATACTTTATACCTTATACTTATACTAGAGAATGCAAAATTATAGAAGATTTTTTAACAGAAAACTAGCATAAATAATATCAGGTATACTGATGATACCGCCCAATAGCAAGCAACGCACAAGAATTTTGTCGCCACAAAAAAAACTTCAAGTGATTCTTAGCCGACTTTGGCTTGGATACACAAGATTTACGCATGGCTAAATGTTTTCCACTGAACTAAAAATAACTTGCCATAGATGCCAGTCATCTCTCACAGTCAATAATATAATCATTGAAAGTCCAGAGTACACCACAGCGAAGGCGATATTCTTAATAGATACCCAATAGCCTTAAAGAAGCACCAAAATCAATGAAATTCTATCTTTTTTATATACTTGTAAACTATATTACAAATCTTGATTTTGAACCCTCCCTTCTACGAGAAAATCAGAGGATATCTCTCTCTCCATATTATTTAATTCTCAAAAATTTTTGATCAGACAAATACAGTCACACCCTCCCCTTGAACCTTTCCTATGTAATATGTGACCTAAGAGGCCTTTCAGACGAGGATACTGTATCCGAGATACGCGTATCCGAGACGCAGATATTACATAGACTCAAATGGAGCTTTTCACACGGGACGCGCGACGGATACAGTATGCGAGATACCGAATTCAGTATCTCGGACCTTCCTGTCGCCGACGACTCAATGCGTATGCCAGATACAGAAGAAACATTACGTTAAATGAACGCTTTCAGACACGAATACTTTTGCACCACATTCCATAGACGCTCGATTTTCTGTCGAATAATTGTGAATGAGCAATGAAAAAAAGAAGGTATTTTCTAAATATAGTTAAATAATGGAGCGTGCTGTATTTGATAATGACAAATTTATTTGTTTGGTACAATCAAATCCCTGTCTATGGGATACAGCATCGCCAGATTACTGCAATAGAAATAAAAAGCAGCAGTGCTGGGTCGAAATTTCTAAGCAAACGTGCGACAATTTTGAGGCCATGACTGCAGTACAGCAAAATGAATACGGTAAGAAATAAACATGTTTTTATTATAAATACATAGGTATTTTGTTTCATACCTATACAGCTTAGTTTTAAAAGTTTGCTAATAGGAATTTTGATTATTTAACGAGTATAAAACTACATTATTGTGAAAGGAATATGGTCATTTTTTATTTAGGGCGAGGTAAACGATTTACAAATTAGAGATAAGTACACAGATTTATTTTAAATTTAAGTCATAGACATTAACTTTAACTTAAAGTCATAGAAAGCCGTTCTTTTGATGAAATACTTTTACGCATAGTTGTGTCTTTTTTACTCAATTGAACTTCCAAAATTTTATGTAGTTCTTCAAACGACTCCACAGACATTCGAAAATAATTAAAAAACTTCGATGGATCTTGTAATAAATCTTGATACAGCAAATTATACGTTCCCTTGGTTTCTCTTAATTCTACAATAGGATGAACCCAAAAATTACGTCATTTTTTCAGTTTCTTTTTCTTTTTATTTAATATGTACCACAGCATAATACACTCTTCTACATTCATATTTTAAAAGTATAACCGCGCTGCACTGCTACTGTTTTCATACTGACGAACATGCCTGTGAATACGATACAGCAGCCATTGCAAATTCTGTATCTCGCATACAGTATCCTCGTCTGAAAGCCCTCTAACTCTTTCTAAATACAATAATCTTAAGCTTCCTCACGCAACATTTATTCAATTCTTATACAACATACTTGTTTCTTTCCCAGATCATTGTCATAACTATACAGATTCGTCTCAACTTATTGATCGTGTAGGATGAGCAGTTATAGCTTCGAACATTGCATTACAGTTTAAATTGTGTGTCAAATTATTAATTGTGTTTTTAAGCCTTAAAAATCGGTATTTTGCGTGAAAATCGTTAACTCAAAAACGATCAACTTTAGAGAAAACTTAATAAAGAACTTCCATGATCCAAATGATCCAAAAAAGCTAAAAGCAATATTTGGCCTGGTCGAAAAAAAATTTTTGCTACATTTTGCTAAATTTGTTTAAAAAGAAAA
Organism: Diabrotica undecimpunctata; assembly: GCF_040954645.1. NCBI lineage: Eukaryota > Metazoa > Arthropoda > Insecta > Coleoptera > Chrysomelidae > Diabrotica > Diabrotica undecimpunctata. The sequence continues at coordinate 2,496,394 of NC_092808.1, read as the reverse complement.
TTGTTTAAAAACAATTGAACAACTTTTCGCCTCAGCTACCTTATTTTAAGAATTCTCATTAAAGTGATTGTGCAAAAAAATTTCATGAGAATATTTTTTCGAACAAATCCGAGCTCGTCGCCGTAACTAATATGTTTATGTGGCACCAAGAAATAGCTTAATTGTTAACTATTGTTTGCATTAATTTCTTCGTAAACGATTATATATCTTTTTATACTTGTATATCACCTTCCAAATCAATCGAACATTAACTTCAACAAGAACTACCAAGATTGGATAGGAAATACAAAATCAGAAAAACCTTTTGTTTAAGCCTCCCAAAAAAACATTTCTGTATTAATCAAGCTCGGTCGACAAAGAGAAAACATTTCATTCTTAATGAGAATCTTTCCCGTCTTCGTTTTATAGACGTTTCCTTGTTTGTTACCACCTGTTACTTTATGAAATAGAGTGAGAACATTCCAAAGAAGTGACTAATAGATCATCAAAAATCGGCGGCATAAAAACAACTTTCGGGAAAAATAACTCTTCCACAAATATTTTAGAGAGGAAACAAGTTTAACGATTAATAACGTTTGTCGACATAGTTCAAAGTTTGAGTATAATGGAAATATGTAAGCTCAAATAGTTGAGGTAAAATGCGATGAAAACCCACAACTTTATGCAATCTACCTTAAAAAATATGAAAATACTTTACGTATAATAAAAGCCGCTTTTCACGGTATTTCAAAGCATTCAATTAATGTTTTTATTTTGTTAAATGACAAACTTATTGAAAAATTTACTATTATTGTTGTATTATTCTTTTATATTAACTATAGCTTGATCGAAAAGTAAATGAAATTTGAAAATATCATACAATTACTTATCTACAAAATGGCAGAAAATGGCAGCAATCAAGAAAAATTGCAGAACAATTAAGAGTAACTCAACGGGCCATGGATAGGACCATGTTAAATATAAGCCTCAGTTCTCCTATCAAAATCGTCTTCCATGAGCTCCTGAGTAGGTATCGTCTTATAGGGATGCAATTTATTTTCTTTTAATATGTTTACTATCGATGTATAGCTAGCATTGAATGTAGTGGATGCCTGTCTACTCAATGTATGTGGATTTTCCTGAAACTCAAGCAACACATCTAATTTGAGTTCATCATGTTAGAATATCCAACATAAAAAGTGGATGTTGTTCTATATGAAGTGACATTGTTGACAGTGCAATGAGTAATGTCATAAATAGGTAATAAACTACTGTCAGTCAAGTTTTGTATTGTTCTATATGTAAGAAGGAATAAAGTATAATTGTTGATGGCCAGACGTTTATTGGTGCATATTTCCTAAAGTACATATTTCCTTGTCTCTTGATGTCTTCAAACTAGAAGGAGGACTTCACCTAACTTAAATTATAACACATCACTCAGTGCATTGGCAGCTGCTTTTTTTATCTGCCTTACATGACCAAACTCGCGAAACTGCCTCTCTATTTTATTTATTGTTCCTTGGGATATAGGCGGTAAATTAGGAAATTTCTCATGAAATAGGCTTTACTTCCTATTGTGTTCGGGTGTTATCTCCGTAACCAATCATTTGTAAAACTGTTATTTTATGATTTCCGTTAATCTAACCATTTTTCAGAATTAAATTGAACTAACTTTTTACTTAAATTAAAATACTGACAACTTAAATAAAACAATTTACTAATGCGTGTTAAAATAACGTTGCCACGGAAATTATTTAAAGTTTTTAATGGTTACCATCTAAAAACCACATTGCTATGGTTTTTGTTCACTTTCTCATTATCAAGACCTAAACGGGAAATAAGTTTTGAGTATATTTTAGCGAATTTCGGTAACCACATGATTTTAATTTATTTTATCTTAATTAATCTTAATAAACTTGAAAGCGACAACATTTTTGAATGGAGAATGAAAAGACCTTTCAAACGATATATCACAAGCCTATACTTCCTATTTTAAAAATTGGGGGTTGTACCTGTCATTCTAAGGGGGTTAAAGGTAGGGGTTGCATTTTCACGTTAAAGAATGTCAAGTTATAATTTAAATTTGACGTGTTTTGGGATTTTTTATAAATATGTACAGTAACCTAAATAATGAATTTATTCCATTTGGCTGTTACACACTGTATGTGTAATTTGTGTTTTTGTATTAGAGTGCCTGTGTGATGCTCTATCAACAGATCTATAATAAATGGCGTGGCTCCTTTCCTATTATTTTTAGTACAATAATGTCTAAGCTAAGGTATAAAAATTTTCGGGGATTTAACATCACGTACGAAAATAAAAAAAAAAAACGGCAACTAATTCAGTCTTTCCATTTTCAAGAAAAACAAACTTTGGATAAGATAAAACAAGCGGATAAAAACTAAACGTGTATGGAGAAGCATTTATCTACATCATACACATCCAAAATTTATAACCCCCTTATCCAACAAGTGTTTTTATTAAGAATGCCTCTATCAATATTCCACCCGCTATTCGTAATCCAGAACGGAATTGTTTTTATTCAAATTTTATCCCAGTAGAGTGTCAAGTGATCTGAATTCGAAAAGAAAACCTTTGCCCGACGTTTATAAGAAAACGAAAACCAGAAGGTCTGCTCCGGGGATTTTTATCTGGAGGAAATGTATCGGGAACAAATATGGATTTAGGAAATATGGAGGCGGCGCTGATAGGAGGAAAACGGAGATTCATATTCCAGAATGTGCCAGATAAGCTGGATCACATTGACCTAGGTTACAAAATATACTAGGAATATATTTTTTATAAAAGATATTTCCAAACCAAAACGATTCGATATGTAAGCAGAATATACAGAGATATATATCTAATATTTTTGAATATAAATATGAAATGTCTATGAAAAATATCTTACCCTGATTTAAAAAAAAAAGAAATAGGGTTCGACAACCATTCGAACGATGAAGCAAAGTTTAATTATTAAAAGAAAAGTATTATTTATGATCTTGCAAATATATATATATATATATATATACACTCAGGTGCAAAAAAATATGTAAAAACAAACGTATGTAAATTTAGGTGTACCCTCGTATACGAGAAATAAAATAATATTTTTAATATTGCTTTTTATATTTCTTGGTATTTCTCTCTAACAAATTGGTATTTCAGGTTTTTGTCAAAAAGGGTCTGAAGCAAGTAGATATTTATTGAATGTTGTTTTAGTTTCAACAACCATACTAGTGTAGTGATTTTATTTTCAAAACGTGTTATATTTTTATTTAATTATCCTTCCTTAATGTCTCTAACTCCGACAGATATTGCAAGGGCGGTGACTTTAGTTCAAGATGGTCGTAGCCAATATTATGCAGCTGGAATGTTGGGTGTTAGTCGATCTTCGGTTCAAAGAGCAGTTCGGCGTTTTAGCGACACCGGTAACTTCACAAGAAGACCAGGATCAGGTCGTAGAAGGGTAACATCCGAAAGAAATGATCGATTTCTGGTCTCATCATGTTTGAGAAATCGGCATCTAACTTCAGTTGAACTGGCAAATCCTCTGAGCGAAGTGAGAAATGTGGATGTAAGCAGATGGACAGTTCGTCGACGACTTGTAAAAGGTAATTTATTATCCAGAAGGCCAGCCCTATCTCCAATACTATCCATAGAACATCGCAGAGCTCGCCTTGCTTTTGCAAGAGAACATGAAAACTGGAGTGATGCAGATTGGAGCAATGTATTGTTCTCAGATGAGTCCAGATTTTGTCTAAGGTCACCAGACGGCCGAGAAAGGGTTTGGAGAAGACACGGAGAGCGATATTTACAATGTAATATTGCGGAAAGAATAAGTTATCGGGGGGCTCCGTTATGGTTTGGGCTGGTATCAGTTCAGAAGCACATATTGATTTAGTTATTGTAGATAGAGATTCTATGACTGCTGCAGGATACATAACAAGTATTTTAGACCAGCATGTGGTACCTTTTGCTTCTTTCGTTGGGCCTAATGTTATTTTTATGGACGACAACGCGCGTCCTCACCGTGCTAGAATCGTTAACCAATATATAGAGGAGGTGGGAATTGTCCGTATAAACTGGCCAGCTTGCAGTCCCGATCTCAATCCCATAGAACATCTATGGAATATGATGGGAAGACGTCTTCGAGCTCGAGCACGAGTAAACAACTTGGCTGAACTTACAGCGGCTCTTCAAGAAATATGGGACCAATTGGATCAATTTGATATCCAGAGGTTAATTACCTCAATGCCTAGACGTGTACAGGTTGTTATAAGGGCCCGAGGGGGAAACACTAGATATTGATTTATTATCAATGTTTTTCTTATTTTCAGAAAGTTTTGAATATTATTGTATTTTTGAGTTTTGGCGTATGTCTCTATAAATAAATGATTTTTTTGGATAGTCTGTAAAAATTATTTTAATCTAACATATACTTTTACATATATACCTGATTTAAAACTAATATCTTCAAAAGTTTCCTTTTTTCAGCAAATAATACCCATGGATCGATTTTTTTGCACCTGAGTGTATATATATATATATATATATATATATATATATATATATATATATATATATATATATATATATAATGGGGTTTTGTAGCTAAACTCCTATTAGGCTTCTGATTATGTCCAAAATAAGAGAGCTTAAAGGAACTATGTACAACGTTAACGGTGTTTTATTGTTTTATATGATCAATGGACCTCCAAGTATGAAAATACCGCGGAGTGCTACCATTAAAACAGGTGAGTTTATGAGTAAGGGTTGATTTAGTCCCTATGCACTAGGGTGCATTTGGATAAAATCTATGCACTTTCCTTATATATACATTTACAAAAAAATTTTTTGTTGAAATGTCACCTTTTAAATTAAAAAATATATTTTTTTTAGCAAATATATATTCAAAAAACAAAACAAAAAAACACGAAAACACGCGACTGTTCTTTTTTGTCCATAATTGTTTTCCACAGGAGTAAATGTATAGGCCTTGCTTTACAAACAAAAACTTATGTCTTTCTTTTTCAATATGGCATTTGGAAGATGTCCTTAAAATTCTTCACTTATACCATGTTCGGGCCATTTATCGTATTTTTTCGCAAACATTGTTCTATAACTTTTTTCTACGGAGATATAGGTATTTAGTAAAAAAAAAATTAATTACCTTTAAAATAGTCTATTGTAAAATATTCTAGGACTAACGGTAACCAAGATATGGTTCGTCCAAATGTGATGCTTGCAACGATTTGTATATACCGAAATGTACAAAGAAAGAAAATAAAACTAGAATTTAAAAAGATATTCGAAAAAGTTAGTAAAAATCCTTGCAAGCATTCATAGCGACGTCGTTGCTTTTTAACACTACTAATGACTGATTGTTGCGATAGTGTTTCTCCTTCTCCTACTACCGCAAGTTCGGACATTTGGTTAACGCACTTACTCGTGCTGGTAATAGTACGCAGCTATCATCGGTGGTATTAGGCCTGAACGCATTTAGACGTATCCTTCCTAGTCAAAGGTAGCGATATCTCTTGGAGTTCGAGAGTCAAAAGAATCATAGATCGGATTTTTAGACGGACAAACATGGGTATTAAATTCTTTTCGATGTTGGAACTCAGAATTTTCTGTAGAGAACTAACTTACTATGTACCTGACAGGGTGCTATACCTGTTGAGCAGTTTTGACGATCTATTTAGACTTAGCTCTCAGATTGGGTATTCATTTTGTCGGTTAGATAGGACCTGTGGTATATATTAAAAGATAAAGGCTGTTTTCTCTATAAAAAGGTCAGATGTTTCGGAATTGTAAAGCAACGTAATGAAATCTCATTTTTGAATCATATCATGCAGATTTTTTATCTTCTAACTAAATTAGACACAAAATTAAATCTTTTCCTTTTAGATCAAAAATGTGTTTAGATTGTAAGCTGTTTTTCTCTCTAATTTGTTTTTCTATTTATATATTGATAGAGTAACCCCATAGAAACAAAAAAATCCCTGTAATTTTATTGATCCCCAACAAGAAAAAGGTCAGCATTCGCGACCCTACCTGTAGTCTTCATCCAAAAATAACAAAACCAGTTCTAAACTTTCAGATCCTAAAAAGCAATTACGATCTTTTAAGTGTTTTTTTAAAAAGCTAAAAGAGGCAGCTACACTAATTACTCCTGTCAATTTTCTTTGCATTTCCAAACAAAAGGAGCTGGAAAGAAGGCAGGAAAGAGTCAACAATAACATGCAAATTTTTTATTTCAACATGACTACATTTCCTGTTGGAAGTTTCTTTGTGCTTTACGGTAAAAATGAAATTGTTTTTTGTATAATTTTTAATAAATTTGCACCACTATATTTTAGTAAAATTGTTTTTCTACGACTATTTCTCTTGAGCATTAATTCGTAGTTATACTTAATTTCAAATTGTTTGTGCTGTCACTAACCAATCAATTTTTATTTTTTAACTTGAGACTACAAATGAATCAGTTGATCTGCATTGATACCGATCACGTACATTTTTTAACCAAGAATTCTGTCTCCGTCCAACAGATTTTCCTTGAATCTTTCACTGTATTACAGGGCTTAAAATGCCTTTATTAAAACCATATCGACAGGAAGACGCCTCATAATCCTTACACATGGGGAATGTATTCACACATATTTACATATAGTCGACATCAGATTAAGGACTTAAAAACCCCTTGCGGTAACAAGCAACACAGGTACTGCGGGGAGGGTGGAACTCCACAGCACGGCTACCGTACCACCTTCACTCGGATGCTGGCAAAACCTTTTATGCTACTCTAACCATAAAGTCCTATTAGGTCGTCAATGTTTGGGGGTCCTTGGCCTTCACACCGGGGAGGGAATCCTTGGTATCCATTTTTGTTGACACGGATTCGTTGATGAGTATTGGGTCTAGGTTTTATTGGGTTTCCTAGACTTTGAATCCCTTTTGCCTCGCAAAAATGTCCTGCCAGCGTGGGATGCATGCGGTGAGTCTGCGCCTAGGCCAGAACACCGTGTAGTGTTTATGTGGATAGTACAATTCTATATTGGATCTTTTTAGTGTTAGGTTTCACAAATGTATTAACAAGTTAAGAACTAGTTTATACTGTAACCACGCTTACAGCCTAATTAGGTTATTGTTATAATAAAAACGTTTTAGATAACGTTGTAGAAATGTAAACTTACTTTACTAAATAAATATTGTATTTGTATGCATTTTTCACGTTGGCACCTGGGAACTTACCTAACACTCTTATGGTGGCAGCCAATGTGTTAAATATAATTACTTTATAAATAACGATTTTTAAGATTTAAATTAACAAAAATAAACTAAAACATTTTAATAATAGTTGTATGGATTTTATTCCGCTCCAACTATTGACTTCCTCAGTAACAGATCCATCCTATACCGAGCCCATCATAGAATCAATTGCTACCCCATTCGCGCAGGTTGTTCAGCGAAAAACTCCTCTTTAAAGCTGACCCATTTTCCCCGAGCTTTTAAATCAAACTTATCATCGTTGAAAGTTATTCCCAACTGGAGGCGGACAAGTGACAATTGAACGATTAGCGGGATGGTACATTTTTACTGCTTGTCTCCTCGATGTGTTGGCGCTGATTGGAAGCAGTGGAACGATAACTATGTGACAAAACTGTCGAGCCGTTAATTGAAAAATGAAATTTCTTCTCGGCGCGATGAGAAATGATAGTAACGTTTAAGTTGGTGCTAAAAAGAAAATGGATTTTGGAATGATATAGTGCAATAAAAGCTTCAAGTGAGCCATTGATACTCGAAGAAATAGTTATATGACGGATAGAAATATTCTCGTAAAATAGACGTAGTTCGTAGGTTGTGATCTCACCATATTTTTATTTGATACTATAAAAAGATCTTTTAAGCTATTTAATTATATGACATATTAGATAAAAACCTATAATTATTTTGTTAATTAAATTATAGTCCAAGTATGAACTAGTTGCCAATAAAAGCATCCCAGGTTTGTAGAGATAGTTCATGTTGAGGACTTTGGAATAATCCATGTAGAGCTACAGCTATTGAATAGTTCACACTATTCAAAATGTTTAGTGTATTCATGTTTTTTACAAAAATTTCGAAAAATGTAAAATTTATTTAATTTCAAAGTTTAGTTATTCCACTTTACCCTACTCTTCCCTACTACAATACCTAATTTTGGACGTAACATCAAAGTGTGGGTTTGAAGTCATAAATAATGAAAACTTTCGTCTTATTGTGCAGTTTCTAGAGCAACAAATTAATTTTTAACTTTTACAATACATTTTAAGAAATATGAATGTTTTAATAGTTAAAATTGTGTGATTGTATTTTAAATAATAACTTATCTTTTTAATAATTATCAAAAATTTGAAATAAAATGCATTTATCGCAGTTAATTGCTAATGACAAAACACAACACCGGAGTATCTACAGAAAACATGTAAATTTTATTTCTATAAGTATATAATATAACTAAAAACTTGCTAGATACATGAATTTTGCGCCAAAATGCGGCGCTTGCATTTACTCTAACATTTCACAGACTAAAAGTTTGTCCCTAATAATTTCCATTTCACTACTTGACCCGCCTCGAACTATAGCAGTTATAGAAACAGGCAGAAACGCCTCGCAGGCCAATATCCGCAATTGCTACTTCCAATTTCTATTCTCCTAACAGGACGATGAATATTGAGTTTGGAACTGTGATCGGTCATTCGATTGAACGTCGCTTATTTGCAGCCGTCCCATGAGATTGGCCATTGCAACCCTAGTTGTGCCCCAATTTTATTCCCTTAAGTCAATGCTCTAAAAAACTTGTTAACTAGATTAATTTGGAATACGGTAAACGATATTGTGTTGCTTATATCACACTGATATATCATATCGTGCTCTTTATTTCAAAGAAATCCAACTACGTATTTTGAAATTACGAACAGTTTATTTTAAGAATGTATAAGGTAGCATTAGTAAGAAATTGTTATTATTTCTCAGGAATCTGTTAGTTTTTAACAATTCATACCAGTACAAAATGACCATGTTAATTGCAGTTTACTCCACTTAGTTGCTGCTACTTAAATAGGAATCTTGCATTTACGATTATGCCTTCTGTAAAATCGAGCAATCCAATTGAGTTTGACGTCGGACTTACTATCAAACTCTGTAAAAAAATCCATGTTATGAATGCTACAAAAAAAGCCGGACTGTGACCTTCGAATTTCGACCGAACCTTCGAAATAAACTAAGAACAACGATTTGAAAATTTGCCAGTCCCTTAAACTAAACAAAAAGTTTTTTTTTTAATGAGATATTTGAAATTAAAAATCACACTAAATTTTCTCTTCTTTTTCATCCCTGTAATTTGTTCAAATAGATATTATAGAAGTTTTCAGGGACTTTCGGCCCTCAGTAATAATGTATTCTTTGATTCTGAGTTTAAATTTTTTATAAATACTTATTAGTTTTCTCATGATTCGAAAAAAATGAATGCATTTAAAAAGCATTGGCCCGAAATTTTGCGCCTACGCTCTTAAAAGCCTTTATTAACCTTTACACATATATACACAATACATATTAAAGCATCAAAAAGAGGAGCAGTGTCAAATGCCATCCAAACTGTAAAAAAGAGAGTTAAACTTGATTGCAATTACTAAAGAATCATTACTCTGTTAGTATCTGCATACAAAATATTCGGCAACGTACTTTTTGAGAGACACTCTTTACAAAGGAAATTATTAGGTACCGTCCTAACTGATAAATAACTCAAAACGATCCATCTCTAACCAATCCATTTAAAAGTCTCAATTTTATTAAATTTAAGAGTATACAAGTCCGTGCAGGCTGGTGACAGGACGTTTACCTCATTTGCGTCACAAGGCACAGTCGGGACGTATTCAAACTCAATTCAGCAAAACTAGGAGAAATTCAATGGGAGTGTTTTATCACAATTGCTTTTGTATGCAGGTTTCGCATTATTGGTTTCCGTTGACTACGTGTCGTCGGCAGCCTACTTGTGATTGATTAGTATAACTACTCAACCGGCCGGTCGGAACTGCTTTCGACAGGAAAGGCTTCGGCGTCTCAACAACGCGAACGGGGTGATATAAAGAGAACGCGGCATTAATATCAAATTAAAAACATATAAATAGAACTGATATTGGAGGAAAATCATATCTTCCTCATTCAATTTTTATGAAATTGAAATTGAGTTATATATATATATATATATATATATATATATATATATATATATATATATTGTGACGATTAGGGTTTATAGAAAATAATTTATAAGTTATATACTACATAATATTAGATATTTGGTTGTTTTAAATAAGTTATATACTAGAGAATTTAATAAGAATATATTTATGTGAGGGCATTTTTAATAAATTAGCATATAATAATTATAAAAAGTTGTATTTTAATATTGTAAATATATATAAGTGAGCCATGTGCTTAGGCAACCAAAAATACTCTCGGAGATTGACAGATATTTATACTCTGAAGTGACGTTTAAAAATATTTACGAATATAAAGTAGGTTATAATAATATATTGTTTGAAATGTGTATTTTATTAAATTAGAGTGTTAGTTACCAATTTAATTATATATTCTGATCTGAAAAGCCTAAATGTAAACAAAATTATTAATAGAAAAGAATGGAATTCTCTGGATCTCCGGAGATGGCCATGTTTGCGAAATGGTTTGTTCCAGAAAATTCAGACATGTATTAAATAGAACTAAATTGGAACATGATCTATTACGAGATGGTTCTGGAATATCCGAAAGATATAAATACCCGTGATTTGGATTCAAGATGGCAGTTTTTATTCAGAAGAGGCAGTTTTTATTCAGAAGAGGCAGTTTTTGAAAGTTTTTAGTCAGAAAAGTTTTAGATAGTGCAGTCAGAAGAGTTTTTGGCAGTTTTTGAGTTTTATCATGAAAGTTAGTTAGAAGATAGATACATTTACTTAGTGAAGTCAGTTTTTGGGCAGTTTTTAGAAGTTTTTAGTCAGAAGTCAAGCAGTTTATTATGAAAGTTAGTTGGAGTCAGTGAATCAAGTACAAATAGTCAAAATGTTTAATATAGTGAGTTAAATGAAGATTAAAAATTATGCATATATTTAATGCACATTTATAATTATACACAAATAATTATTGAAGATAAAAAAGGTATATTGGAAGAAATTAAATTATATTGTGGTTGGAGATTAGTATAAATCAACTTATAATAATTGGATATTGGTATATTGAAAAGAAGAATAAATATAAATGCTGTTTGCTGGTTTGGTTGGTGGTGTATAGATGCTGATGAAGAAAAATATATCTTAAATTGGTAGAAGCTGATAATTGAAAAAAGTAATTTCACAAAAAACAAGGATAACCGAAGTACGAAGACTTTCAGTGGTGATTAGAATATATATAGTGGAAAACAGTTCATTTAGGCATTCAGTGAAAGAAAGGTACAAAATTTTGTTAATATAATTTAGTTAATATCATAACAATTTCAATTTTGAAGATAGTTTGTTTAAATTTTAGATTGTCTATAGAATTTAATTAGTTTTTATAAGAATATCAGTTTAAAGATAGTTTATTTTAAATTTACATTGACTAGGTTAGATGTATATGTGTGTTTCATAATAGTTATAATAAAGATAATTTAAAAAAGTACTTACAAGCTAATTCTTTGAGAACCGCGATAAAAACCCTATATATTATATTATTAAAAATACTCATTGCTCATCATTCAAACAAAAAACACATCATAACAATTTTGGCACCCAACGCGGTGGCTCTCTATTTAAAAGAATTAGTTTGGGAAGATAAGTGCTCTCATATAAGTAAATTAATTATCAGTAGAAAGAAAAAATTATAGATTTTATTTTTAATTATATTTGAACAAGTAAAGTCTCAAAATGTCTCAAGGAAAGAAAGGTACAAGAAGCAAAAAGAATGAAGAAGATGTGGAAGTAGAAACACAACCTATACAAGAGGAGAGTTTAGTTCAAGTTCCACAAGATACTGCAGAAATGAATCCAGAAAGAGAGGAAAATGTCAATATGGCAGCTTTGATGTCATTAATGATGCAGATGAACAAGACAATGGAAGAGAATTCAAAAGAAATCAAAGAAGACATGAAAAAAATGGAACAGAAAATAGAAGAGAATACGAAAAAATTGGAAGAGAATTCAAAAGAAGTCAAAGAAGACATGAAAAAAATGGAACAGAAATTGGAAGAGAATTATAGAAAATTAGAAAAGAAAATAGAAGATAATAATAATAAAATTGTAAAACAAATGGATAAAAAACTTGAAGCTGCAGAGAAAAAAGTAGCTAATGAAATAAAAAGTATACGGAATGACTACAAGAAAAGGATAGACAATGAGAGGACAGAAGTAAAGAGGATTATTCAAGATAATAAGATAGATATAGAACAGAAAATAGAGTTACAGAAATGTAACTTAGAAGTAAAAATTAACGAAGACAGGAGAAACACAGAAGAAAAATTAGACGATATACAACAAAATATCCAAATAAATTGTAATCAAATAAGAAATGTGGAACAGAGAATAGATGATATTTCTCAAATGAGAGACATAGGGAGACCTTACTTAAATTTAACAAATGAGACTGGGATTAAATTCTCTGGTAATATAAAAAATTTGCATCCTAGAGTATACATAAATAGTTTAAAACATAAATTAAGATTTGTGAATAATATTAATGATATTAAAGATTATATTAGAATGACATTAAATGACAATGCAGCAACTTGGTTTGCTAGTATTGAGAATGATTTAGATAATTTTCAAACATTTGAAAATAAATTTTTAAATTATTATTGGGGTGAATTAGAGCAAGCCAAGTTTAGAGAAATTCTATATTTTGGAAAGTATAATCAAAATTTAAAATCAAATATGGTAGATTATGCATTAAAATTGATAACAGTTGCAAAATATTTAGAACCACCACTTAGAGAAGATGAAACAGTCTTAAATGTATCTAGACATTTTGATGCTGATGTTGTGCAAACCGTAACTGTACAAAATATTCAAACAATAGATAGTTTTATTAATTTTATTCAAAGAATACAAAGAGGCAATATGACAAGTAATAATAACAACAGAAAAAACAATAATAACTTTCAATATAATAAAAATGATATTCAACAATATAGACAATCATATAACATTAATACTAGGTATGGTAATAATTTACAAAATGTTAATAATAATAACAGTAATCCAAATAGACAGAACTTTAATAATAATACTAGTTATAATAGACAAAATTTTAATAATAATACTAATTATAATAGACAACATTTTAATGACAGTACTAATAATAATAGACAAGATTTTAATAATAGAAGAAATACAGAGCGACCTAACTATAACAGACAGGTAAATTGTGTTCGAAGGAATAAAAGCTGCGAAGACAGGGAACAAAATAGTACAAGGCAGGAAAATGTGAGTAGAAGTCATAGTAGGGAAAGACATAGGACATCAGATCCAAGTGGTCAGATACAATCTGACAATTCTAATAATCAAAATTTTGTGCAGTAAACTTTCTGAATTACAAGTTAGGCCATTGCTATTATGAAAAACCTTCTGAATTTATTTCTTTAGATGAAGAGAAAATTATTGAATCTATTAATTTAATTTATATAAATGCTTTGGCCAAAAATAAAATGATTAAAATTATGATAGATACTGGTTCAGAAAGTACATTAGTCTCGGAGAATTTTATTTTTAATACATTAAAACTATCAGATATAATAAAGATTCCAAAAATTAAAATTATTGGTGCAAATAATAAGAAGTTGGGTGAAATTGATAAACTAGCCAATTTTAAAATTAATATTCTTAATAAAGAAATTAATATGCAAGGATTTATTGTCAAGGATTTATGTGTTGATATATTAATGGGAAATGATGAATTGGAAAAGAAGAAAGTAAAGATAGATTTTGAAGAAAAAATGGTAACTTTGGAAGGGCAAATAATTAAATTTATGCAGAAAGATGAGGTAGAAGAAGGAATAAGAGTTGATAGGATATTATTAAAAGAAAATAATGATGTTTATGAAGAAGAAATGTATTTTGATGATAGGGAAATGTCCCAAAAGAATGTAAAGAATAATTATTGTAGTGAATATTTAAGGAATGGAAATTTTAAGCAGATGGATGCCTACGAGGCGGAGTGCGTAAAATTGGAAGCAAGGAATAATGAGTACATAATGAAGAATAATGTTATTTGTAAAGAAGAAGATATGATGAAAGTTTTAAATTGCCCTGAAGAATATAAATCAATAGTCATTTCCATATTGCAGCAACACAAGGGACTTGTCAATAAAGAAAATAGAATTGCACAAAATTATATCCATAGTATAAAAGTTAAAGAAGAAAAAGATTTTAAAACAAAATCATACCCAATACCATATAAATACAGAGAAGAAGTAAACAAAACAATTAATAATATGTTAGAAGATGGGATCATTGAGAAGGCAGACACACGTTTTATCAACCCCATAGTAGTAGTACGAAAAAGATCAGGTGAAATCAGGTTATGTTTGGATGCAAGGAATATTAACAAGATTACTGAAAAGCAATTTGAAGCACCAATGAGTATAGATGGAATATTAGGAAGAATTACAGGAATGGCATTTTTCACTAAAATTGATTTACAGCATAGTTTCTGGTTAATACCTCTAGAAAGAAAAAGTAGACAGTATACAGGATTTCAGATAGATGGAGTAGTATATCAATTCAAAGTAGTACCATTTGGACTTCAATCATCTTGCAGTGCTCTATGTAGATGTCTTCATGATATTTTGGATCAATATGAACATTTTGTAATTCACTACATTGATGATATCTTAATTTTTTCTAAAACGGCTGAAGATCATGAGAAACACCTAAAAATTATAATAAATAGATTAGACAAAGTTGGACTAAAAATAAATCAAGAAAAATGTACATTTTTTCAAAAAGAAGTAATATATCTAGGTTATAAACTTAACACTAAGGGAATCGAAATGGATCCAGAACGGACACAAGTCATTCAGGAATATAAAACACCACACAATTTAAGAACTTTAAGAGGATTCATTGGAATAATTAATTATTATAAAAGGATGATACCAGATCTAAGTATAAAAGAAATTCCATTACTTGAACTACTGAGAAAAGGTGTAAAATGGAGATGGGATCAGAGAAGAGAACTAGCATTCCAAGAAATTAAAAACATTTTTCTGTCAAATTTGAAAATATACTATCCTGACTATACACAGCCATTCATATTAAGAACAGATGCATCAATAGAGAGATTATCAGGGGTATTATTACAAATACATGATGGGGTCGAATACCCAATACAATTCATTTCAAGAATTACAAAGCCACATGAAAAGGGTTACTCAGTTTCAGAATTAGAACTAGCAAGTATAATACACTGTGTCACAAAATTAAGATTTTATTTGTTGGGTAATGAATTTACAATAGAAACAGATCACCAAGCTTTAACGTCAATATTAAATAACAAATATGGAAACAGTAGAATACATCGGTGGAGTCTAATACTTAGTGAATACTGCTTTGAAATCAAATACATTTCTGGAAAATCCAATATAGTGGCAGATGCTTTATCAAGGTTAGAAAATACATCACAAAAAGGGCTGCGAACAATAAAAATTGGATTAAATCAATTAGTAGACAGTACTGGATTATATTCTAGAGAAGAAATTATAAGAGATCAGATCAATTTGAGTGAAAAACAAAAAGTCCTTAGGAAAGATGGAGTATATTATAAAATAATAAATGGCATAGAAGTATATGTAATAACTAGAACTTTAGCAAAGAAAATATTGAAAAATTTACATAACAATTATATGCATATTGGTTCAAGAAAGCTATGGATGCTATTTAGGGATAATTATTTTGCAAAGAATGACATAAGTATAGCAAAAGAAATTACTACCCAATGCCCAATATGTCAACTAAACAAAGAAAAGAATTTCAAAAACCAGAACACATATAAATCTAATGTTGTATATGAAAAACTAAATACAGTTTCCATGGATTTTATTTCAAATTTAGTTCTCAGTCCAACAGGAAAAAAGCATATACTAGTGATAGTTGATTTATATACAAAATTTATTAAACTATATCCCTGCTCTAGAACAAATGTTAAAACATTAAAATTATATATTAATCAATTTTTCGAAGAAATAGGACCATTTAGAAATTGCATAATAGATAATGCTACATATTTTAACAACCAAAAATTTCGGACATTTTGTGAGAAAAAGGGAATCAACATTCATTTTACAAGTATCAGACATCCTCAGGCAAATCCTGCAGAAAGATATATTAAAGAAGTTATAAAATATTTAAGGATACTGTGCCAAAATCAACACGAAACTTGGCAGCAACATATACCACAAGTAGAATATTTTTTAAATAATACACATAATTTGAATACAGAGGAAGTACCAGAATATTTAATGTTTGGCCATATAGGAAACAGAAAGTGGATTAGTGAATATAATCAGGATATGTTAGAACAAGTAATGCAGAAAGTGAATAACCGAATTAGGAGGAAAGCTGAAAAATATATCAGAAGACAAAATCGAAATATAAAAAAACCAATCACATTTCAAAAAGGAGACCAAGTGTTAATTCGTTCACTTAGAAAAAGTAATGTTAAAGAAAACCGTTGTAAGAAATTACAACCAATGTTTGAAGGTCCATATACAATTGAAAATCAGAATGGACTAAATAGTTATGTGTTAATAGATGCAGAGAACAGACTAAGAGGCATATTTCATATCAACGACATTTTTCAATATCATGAAGAGATTGAATAATGATTTCTATACCTTTAACACAAATATAATAACACTAATAACTTACTGATGTGTCCATTTTGTTCAATAGACTTGATTTGTTAAATGGTAGATGGTAGATTTCATTATTTTGAATCAATTTGACATCGTACTTGTTGAATTTTGTATATATGGAAATTAATTTGTACCCTAAAAATCATAATTTGGGGTTAGACACAAAATTGATACTATAATTGCTATAAAAATGTCTTTCTAATATAATAAAGTGGGAAAACTTACCAATTTATATTGATGAAGTTATTTTGAATGGAAATAATTCCTAGATTTTGTCTATAAACAAACAGAACACCATATCGATTATATTGTAATTAAGGTTATATTTTATTCTCTCCATTTGACATGACAGTTTGACCATAGAATAGCCGAACTGTGATCCGTTGTTCTCTGTTTTGACATAGACAGCGAACAGGGATGTATTTAACACACTTTAAATAAAAAAAAAAAATTGAATTATTAATTTATTAAATTTAATAAGGTATGAGAAAATTAATATTTAAAGAAATAATAAGTAAATTATTTATTTTAAATATTATTTTTGGGGTATTGTGACGATTAGGGTTTATAGAAAATAATTTATAAGTTATATACTACATAATATTAGATATTTGGTTGTTTTAAATAAGTTATATACTAGAGAATTTAATAAGAATATATTTATGTGAGGGCATTTTTAATAAATTAGCATATAATAATTATAAAAAGTTGTATTTTAATATTGTAAATATATATAAGTGAGCCATGTGCTTAGGCAACCAAAAATACTCTCGGAGATTGACAGATATTTATACTCTGAAGTGACGTTTAAAAATATTTACGAATATAAAGTAGGTTATAATAATATATTGTTTGAAATGTGTATTTTATTAAATTAGAGTGTTAGTTACCAATTTAATTATATATTCTGATCTGAAAAGCCTAAATGTAAACAAAATTATTAATAGAAAAGAATGGAATTCTCTGGATCTCCGGAGATGGCCATGTTTGCGAAATGGTTTGTTCCAGAAAATTCAGACATGTATTAAATAGAACTAAATTGGAACATGATCTATTACGAGATGGTTCTGGAATATCCGAAAGATATAAATACCCGTGATTTGGATTCAAGATGGCAGTTTTTATTCAGAAGAGGCAGTTTTTATTCAGAAGAGGCAGTTTTTGAAAGTTTTTAGTCAGAAAAGTTTTAGATAGTGCAGTCAGAAGAGTTTTTGGCAGTTTTTGAGTTTTATCATGAAAGTTAGTTAGAAGATAGATACATTTACTTAGTGAAGTCAGTTTTTGGGCAGTTTTTATTCAGAAGAGGCAGTTTTTATTCAGAAGAGGCAGTTTTTGAAAGTTTTTAGTCAGAAAAGTTTTAGATAGTGCAGTCAGAAGAGTTTTTGGCAGTTTTTGAGTTTTATCATGAAAGTTAGTTAGAAGATAGATACATTTACTTAGTGAAGTCAGTTTTTGGGCAGTTTTTAGAAGTTTTTAGTCAGAAGTCAAGCAGTTTATTATGAAAGTTAGTTGGAGTCAGTGAATCAAGTACAAATAGTCAAAATGTTTAATATAGTGAGTTAAATGAAGATTAAAAATTATGCATATATTTAATGCACATTTATAATTATACACAAATAATTATTGAAGATAAAAAAGGTATATTGGAAGAAATTAAATTATATTGTGGTTGGAGATTAGTATAAATCAACTTATAATAATTGGATATTGGTATATTGAAAAGAAGAATAAATATAAATGCTGTTTGCTGGTTTGGTTGGTGGTGTATAGATGCTGATGAAGAAAAATATATCTTAAATTGGTAGAAGCTGATAATTGAAAAAAGTAATTTCACAAAAAACAAGGATAACCGAAGTACGAAGACTTTCAGTGGTGATTAGAATATATATAGTGGAAAACAGTTCATTTAGGCATTCAGTGAAAGAAAGGTACAAAATTTTGTTAATATAATTTAGTTAATATCATAACAATTTCAATTTTGAAGATAGTTTGTTTAAATTTTAGATTGTCTATAGAATTTAATTAGTTTTTATAAGAATATCAGTTTAAAGATAGTTTATTTTAAATTTACATTGACTAGGTTAGATGTATATGTGTGTTTCATAATAGTTATAATAAAGATAATTTAAAAAAGTACTTACAAGCTAATTCTTTGAGAACCGCGATAAAAACCCTATATATTATATTATTAAAAATACTCATTGCTCATCATTCAAACAAAAAACACATCATAACAATATATATATATATATATATATATATATATATATATATATATAAAACTAATATATATATAAAAAGTAAAACTGGAACAAAACTATGAAGTGGAGATATCCAGGATTGGCTAGTATAGCTAGTATAGAATACAAAGCATGTGGTGTTCGTATGTATCAAGGTATAAAAACATTGAAAGGACATCACGTAGACTTCGGCAAATATGCATATTGCATATTTTGCATATTGTGCATATTTTATGCAAATATTTCATATTTTGGCATATTTGTATAAAAGTTTGCATAAAGTGCATAAAAGTTCAGATTTTTATACTGTATTTGAAAATTTTTAAACATACCAATTTATTTCAATTCTTGTATAAAATTTTGTAGTCATTTTAATCAAGAAATGATCTAAGTACGTAATCTCTACAGGTACAAAACATTTACAATTTCAAAGAAGATCAATTTAAGTAGCCCTCAACATTCTTAGAAAGTCTCGGTCACTGAGGCATTCAGTTATTGGATAATCGCTAAGGGTTCGCTCATTTGCATTTTATGATCTAATCATCAAATCTATCTACAATTTATTGTATCTTAACAGCAGGTAAACCGCTAATAGTTTTGTTCCTAATTTAGGGATTTTCCAAAATCTCCCAGTTTATTGAATTAGGTACCTAAACATTTCTAATTTGATGCTCAGATTTGTAAATCATTTTTGTTTTGATATTCAAAGCGTAAACACTCGTTGTGCGTAACAAAAAGGAAGATTGTGATTTTATAATGCCTAAAACAACCAGTGCTTCAACTTGGATTAAACCTTATAAAGAGCTGTCTATGGATATGGGAAAAATCTACTGTTCAGTCTGTGGCAAAATTGTAAGTATCTAATATTTTCTATTAAATATCTAATATTTCATACATACAGGGTGTTTCCAAATGACACTTACAACGTTTGACTGTAGATACTTCTCGAAAAACTGAACAAAACGATATAGTTAATGAGGGGTCAAACTTATTTACTTTTCGAGATACAGGGTGTTAAAATTAAAAAAAATTAAATTCTTTTAGTTAATAACAACAATAACTTTAAAACCAATAAACGTATTTACTTGAAATTTAGTACTCGTAGGTTGTTTTTAAATGAAAAGTAGCTTCCTTTAGTGAGAAAAAATTGTCCATGGTACAATACAATGGTGTGTATTTAGAAAAATTTTTCACCTTTACTTTTTTTTATGAAGTCAGCTATTCTAAAACACAATTATTTTTATTGTAATTGAATTAACAAAAAAAAAACTTTTGTTGAATTTTAAAATAAGTTATATGATGTACTAATGGTTAGTAACAAAAACTAATTTGTGGATTAATACTGCATTTAAAACACTTAGCGAGTGTTTTTTTTTCAAACCAGTTATTTGATTAACCAAAAACACCTTGTATATTTTTATATTTTAAAGGTTGGGTTAAAATAAAGGTTTTTATTTTTATTTATAGATAGCATGTGAGAAGAAATTTCAGATAGACCAACATGTGAGAACTGCTTCACACATTGCAAAAAAAGGAAAAATAGGAGGAAAACATCAAACTTCAATGGCTAAATGTTTCCAATCTACTTCAAAAAAATTAGATGAGCAAGAAACTTTTAATGAAGACTTGTGTCGCGCATTAGTGTCTGCAAACATACCGCTTTCAAAATTAGCAAATGTAAATTTAAGTTCGTTTCTAAAAAAATATTACAAACTTAATGTTCCAAGTGATCGGTCTCTAAGAAGAAATAATGTGAACGGGCTATACTCGTCGGTGTTAATTAATATTAAGGAAGAAATTGCAGATAATTATTTTTACATATCTGTAGACGAAACCACTGATTCCTCAGGAAAGTATATTGCTCATTTATTGATTGGTGTTCTTAAAGAAGATACCTTACCAAAATCTCATCTTATTTCATGCCAGCAACTTGAGAAAACAAATGCTTTAACAATTTCGCGTTTTATACAAGAAACATTAGCAACTTTTTTTCTTCCGACAACTATTCCTTCTAATAAATTACTGCGTATTTTATCGGATGCTGCTCCTTATATGGTGAAAGCATGACAAAATTTAAAAATATTTTTCCCAGATTTAATACATGTTACTTGTGTAGCGCATGGATTAAACAGAGTTGCAGAGGAAATACGAAAAAAGTTTCTTCTTGTAAATACCATGATATCCAGTGTCAAAAAAGTATTTCTTAAATCTCCTATAAGAATTCAACTTTATAAAGAAATGCTACCTAACATTCCTCTTCCACCACAACCTATTTTAACGCGATGGGGAACATGGTTAGAAGCAGCTAATTTTTATGCAGATCATTTTGTTAAAATAAAGAACATTGATACGTTAACAGATGAAAGTTCCCAATCTCTTTTGGATTCTAAACAAACTTTTCAGAGTAACTTGCTTCAACAAGAACTTTCATTTATAAAATCAAATTTTAGTTTTGTTCAAAAAACAATTACTCAGTTAGAATCACCAATACTGTCATTGTTCGAAAGTACAGCATTAATAAAAGAATTTGCGTCATGTTGTCGGAACGTTAGAGGTAATATTGGAAAAGATATTTTAAAAAAATTTGAAGCTACTATGGAAAAAAATAAAGGTTACCATATTCTTTCTGAAGTAGTCAGTGTTCTAGATGAAAATATTTCGGAAACAATTAATTTAGAACCAAATGTTTTGGTTAGTTTGAAAAATGCTTCCGTTACATCAGTTGATGTTGAACGAAGTTTTTCCATATATAAATATATGTACTCAGACAGAAGCCACAAGTTTTTGTTAGAAAATTTTGAACACCACTTGGTCATTTATTGTTACCATAATTCTAAATAAGTTTATTCATACTTAAAAATGATGTAGTTACTTAAAATAAATGTAAATCTTAATGAATAGTAGGAAATATTTAGTTATGTACACTTTTTTTTTAAATAAAATTGTTACTATTTTACGATTTTTTTATTTATTTGTATGCATATTTTGTAAAATATTTGCATATTTTTGGGTAAACACGTGCATATTTATGCGCATATTTTCTACATTTTTATTTGCATATTTGCCGAAGTCTAGACATCAGTAACAAAAACAATCCTCATGGAATTTTCAAAGGTAAATGCAATAGACCGTTAACTTCGCTAATTAATAAAAACTAAAAATGGGGGCATCTAACATGACCCCCCGGAGCTGGTGAGATTTTGTCGACTTACATTACCTCTGATCTGTGCTGGAGTCTAGGGTTAACTAGTTAGTGGCATTTAGTTAGTGCATATGCAGAGTACATAAAAGATATGAATGTCCAATTCAATTTGAAAAAGGTGTTTTTTCATTGGTTTTTGAAATATATATTAACAGTGCTGTCATTATTCAGTTCAAAATAGTATTATACTATTTCTTTCATTTAAGAGACTATGTCGTGGAAAGACAATCTAAAAAAACGTTTCACAGAATAAGAACTGAAGGACACAGTGATATCAATTGAACGTGGTGAAGATGATTTTGAGATACCTGACGTCATGGTCATCGATTCGATGCGGAAGAGATTTTACTTATTCCTTCAACACCGTGCAGCAAACATTACGCCAATCACCTAATGTTTCAACTTCCTCTTCAACTCCAAATGTCAGTATAAATCATATTAGCGATGATTATTCATCAGGATCATATTAGGATTCAGATGATAGCGTTAAAGATCCTAACTGTAAGGAAGAGGTTAGTTTATTCAAAAGACGTAATGGTACATTTCAATCGTCTGATATGCAAATCAATTCTGATGAAAAGATGAAGCCGTCTGTCACAAAATATGACTGGACCAAATCTTCTTCCTCCTCCTCCTCCCCCTCAATCTTTTCTCCTTGGTAAGGATGTAGTTACGTCATGTAATTTGTTTGACTATTTCTGTCCAATTATCTCTGTCCTGTGCGTGTAATAGTCTCCAAAGCATAAATATGTTTATGTTAAACTCTCGAGATTTTTCGATAATTTGACGAATATTAAGAATATCTTGTTCTTCTAACTGGGACGAATCCGCATTGTTCTTAGGGAATTTGTGGTAAGAGAATTGATTTTAGTCTTTTATTGATGATGGTTAGAAGTACTTTGCTCACGTGTGATATCAATGCTACTGTACGGTAATTACTGCAATCTGTCGGTGAACCTTTTTTATATATAGGAATGAACGTGAGTTTACCCTAAGCATTTGACCACTTTCCGGTATTCCAGATCTCATTGCAAATTCTAAGCATTACTTTCGTCCCTAATTCTCCCATTTATTTGAGCGTTTCAGCTGTTATTTCATCTTCAATCGTAGGTGCTCATATCCCAGAGAAGATCAATATATACTGTCAATGTGGCTTATTTAATACGAAGAAAAATGAAAAGAGGCATAATATGATCTGTGTTTAGTGTAATATGGCACTGATGTATACATTTTAAAGCATAAAATGACATACAATTGCCAAGAATAAGTATTTGTGATTTTTAATATATCATTCTATATATACCTTTAAAATTTCTCATTAGCGGGAAATTTTTATCCCACTGAAATTAATGTGCAACCAGAAAGAATTATAATATATTGGGATAAATATTTCCCACCTCAAAAAAATTGTTTTTTTTTGTAATAAATTGCTTAAAAAACGGTTGTTTTATATTATTTGTCATCTCATTTCACAATTCAAGAAAAAATATTTAAAAAAATATAATTGCCAGTCTCTTGCCACCTAAAGGGTTAAAGGACGTTATTCACTTATTGTGTGTAAGAAATATACCTCTAGGAATAATCAAAATGATCGAAAATATCGAAAATATCTACCAAAACAACACAGTAAAAGTAAAAGTTTAATAAGAACTAACTGACACAACGAATAAGCTAAAAAGGATACCAAATGAAAGAAAAACAACTTAAAATAATCTGCTATGCAGACCAATTTATTATAACGTCAAAAAATGTTAATTTCCTTAAGAACTACAAAATGCGTGGTAATAACAGCAAATTTACTGAGATGTAAATTGAAGCTGGAAGGTCAGATAATAAAAGAAGTGATGGAATTTTAATATCTGGGCATTATACTATATATAGCTATGGTAAGCTCTAAACAGAAATTGTCCCAGCTTACTTAGTGGACACGTGATATGATCATGAGATCAATTTTAAATATTTTTAATGTAAACATCTTAATTAACTTCTTGCAGACACCCTGTATACTATCATTAACTAATTAAGATACAAATTCAAGACAAACTATCTTTTATTATATTAATAAAATCTAAAAGTAATCAAGCCATATTCAAGTTAATTTTCACTAACTACTAATTCCGCTGAAAATAATCTCGAATTTTCCCGTTGTTTTCTACTTAATTACTGGTTAATTATGTGCTGTCATTTTCTCTAACGTCGACTCCCACTTTAAGATATAAAGATAATGAGAATATTGTTTCAACCAAAAGAGAGCTCATTGGATGATATTTTTTTTAATTATTAGTTAAAAATAGGATTGTATAGTAGCTTTTTTATCAATTAAGACTACAAAACCTTTAACTATAGGATTTATAGTTATGTGATACCTTTTTATTTTGTCTTTATCGATCGCTTTACTTATTTTTTTTTCATGCGTATGTGTGCGTATGTGGAAAGAGTGTGAAAATAAAGACGAATTTATTATTCAAGATGATTTAGAGACAGAAGACAATATTGACAATGTAAGTATCAACAGCGATTATCCCTATATGGAACAAGAACCCGAAGAAGAGAATGAAAATCAGCAAGCTGTTGTAGAAAGTATCAGAGGGAGCTTTTATTATTACGGAAATAATGGAATAAAATGAAGTAAAGCACCCAATAATCGAAATATTCGAACAAGAGAAGAAAACTTGATTACACGTTTACAGGCAGTCAAAAATTACGCAAAGCATCAAGACACCGATTGAGTGCTTCCTGTCTTTTATTGATGGACAAATGATTGCTAACTTGGTTAAGCGTACTAACCAATGTGCATTCAGAAGTAACCATCGTCATTAATATGAATTGTGGAACACTGAAGGAACAGGAATCGACGTTTTTAGTTGCACAATGAGCCAACGTCCATTCAAATTTTTAATTTCATGCCTAAGATTCGATAACAAACAAAACCGTCAAGAAAGAGTCAAGTTAGATATAGTAGCTCATTTCTTCGACAGTTTTGTGGAAAGTTGCAAATCTGCGTATTCTCCCTCTGAATATTTGACAATTGACAAGAAGTTTGAATCTTCCAGAGGGAGATATGCTTTCAGGCAGTATATGCCAAATAAGCCATCGAAATATGGAATCAAGGTACATGCATTAGTTAATGTACAGACAAACTACCTACTCAATATTAATGTGTATGTGGGACAAAAGCCGGAAGGTCTATTTGGAGTTAGCAATTCCCCAAAAGACCTTGTAGAAAGATTGGTTGCTCCCGTGTCTGGGACCAAACGCAATATAACGTTTGATAACTGGTACACTAGTCGTAATCTCTTGGTGCAGTTACGTGAGGCTCATAATTTAATTGCAGTAGATACTATCAGCAAAAATAAGCCTGATTTCCCCATAAAATTTCTGCAAGGGAAAGGAAGATAAGTTTTTTCCAGTATATTTGGATTTCAGAACAAATCCACTATTTCTTTGTATGTATCAAAGAAAGGAAAACTTGTTTAACTTATATCTTCTTTTCACTATGATATAACAGTAACAGATACTCATAATAAGCTGCCTAAAATCATTTCCTTTTATAATTCGATCAAAGGTGGAGTTGACGTAGTAGACGAGCTATCTTCAATGTATAATGTTGCACGCAACAACCATCGCTGGTCTTTGACAATTTAATTATCTCTAATCTACACAACAGGAGTTAATAGCCAGATCATTTACAGACAAAACAACGATAGTCCTAACACTGCTAGGAGGCTTTTCCTGAAGAAACTGGGTTTTCAATTGATTGAAGAACATTAAAGAGAAAGAATGAGTAACCCTAGATTATCTAGAGAGTTGAGAAGCATTATCCAAAAGATTTGAGGTGAAAATTCCAAACCGCCTACAGAGAAGAGAACACCTAATCAGCAGAACAATGTCCAAAATGTTCCAGAGATAGGACAAAAAGTGGACATACGTATGTGATGTATGTGAAGTTTTTTGTGTTTAGAACACTGTGTCACATACTGCGAAAATTACTTTAACTTTACGAACTGATAACTCAATACCTAATTAATCTGTAGAATTTGATTTTGTTTTTTTCTTTAATAAGATAGATACTCCTTCTATTGTAGTTTCTTATTTTTATATTACTAATTTCGATAGAAATCTATTGATTCTCTGGTCATAATACACATTTTTTTTTCTCAAAAAATATTGTTATTTCATATAATTAGCTATAAATGAGAAGATATCATGCAAACAGCCTTAAGTAACACAAAAATCGAAGTTGAGTTAGATGTGCCAATGCATTGGTCTTTTGTAGCCAAAGTTGTTTTGTTCTATCTGATTGATACAAAAAAATTATTTCTAATGGTAACATTATGTTAAAAACCACCTTTACAAGCAAAACAACTTATTTCTACTGTACTGGTTCATACAAACTAGCTTATTTCCAACCAACCACTAGAAGCTATGCAACTGCGACTCAGCTGACCCAGTGAGCTTTGCAAATTTGAGGTTAGGTAAAGGTTTTGTATTAAAACTTTTTGTGACTACTATTTAGATTGTCAACGTATTTAGAAAGAATTAGTACTTAATTACGTTATTATTTAAAGGAGAATGGATGGTGCACATGGAAATGTAAGCGTTGGTGAACGAAATAAACGGACTAGAGAGAGAAAAATTATAGGAGGAAAAAGGAAAAGTGAACAAAGATTTTATTGTATTGACATTGTATTAATATTGACATAGTTTTTTACCCGCCGACCGTGTTTTTGGCAGAAGAATAGAAAAGCAGTTGCGAAAACTCCCATAAGTTTAATTAAACAGGAATATCATGACATCTACAGTGGTATAGGCAAGATAAAAGCACTAGGACAAGATTGGCCACTACTTTATACTAAAAATCTAAGTGAATACTATAAGTACATCCAATCAATTAGTAAACTGAACAGAATCAAAATACGCTACCCAACATAAGGAAAAATTGAACACCGCCAAAAAAAGGAAAAGGAAAGTCTTACAAAAAGATTTTGTTGGTAAGTGACTTAAAAAACTACAGGTATGAGTCTTTTGTATCTTTTAGAAAAAAAGTGAAAAATAATATAAGACAAGTGACAGTCGAAGAACTACCACTTCATCATGTGTTAACCAAAGAAAAGACCAAAGCCGTTGACAAACTTTTGATAATAATGTTTGAAAAGGACTGGTCTACTTCTGATCCACTTTGTTTTTTGATAAACCCACTGCAGCATCTGGTGGTGAGTAGCAGGAAGGAATGGTTTGTTGAAAATTTAAAAAACAAAAATTACTTATTTGTGACCTAAGCTTGTTTGTATTTTACCTCCTTAAATATTTTTAATAGTAAATTATTATTAGTAAATGTTCTTCTGGAATTTATTACCTTAATGGATCCTGAAGCTATAATAGTATTACATATTATTATGAAAATCTACGAGATATAAGAACGAGTATATTTTCAACTTGGGGTTTATCTCACCCCACGTGTCGAACAGCCTTACAAAATTTCACCTGACGAATGCCGGGTTAAAGAACAATTATTTTATGAACACTGTAGACACATAAAAGAAAGAAAAAATAATGCATACCGACGATCAAATAAAAACAGAAGCCACGTCAATCAGACAAAAAATATAAATTGTTAAGAAAGAAGAAGAAAAAATACAAAGAAGGAAGCAAAAAGAAAATGAAGGAAAAGAACTTATAAAGATATGAGAACAAAATGGACCTACAGGAACCAGAAAATCAATAACTTAACAAAAGTGGAAAAGATTGTAAACAAAGAACACGCCTGATAATAATTAATAAGAATGTTTCTAACAATTTTTCTTTTTTAGATATCTTGAAAGCGAGTAATAATTTTTTGTACTGGAAACTTCCACGAATCTGTTTTTTTTTATCGTTATTTAAATTATGGCGAGCTTTTTATCGGTTTATACCAAATTTTACTGAACCACATCAGTTAAATTGCATTTTACAGTAACTACATAACACTCAATAAAAGTCCACACTAGTGACCTATATACAGAATTCCTATAAAATACGTTTTATTGTGACCATCAGTAACGTCGGCATTGAAGGTATTCTGCAATAAATTGCACTCATTGATCACTGAAATTGAAGTTAGGGTCTGCGATATTTTTAGACTATGATTTTGAGAGTTTCGGTCGTATTTTATGAAAATGTTTTTCTTGAGGTTTAAATTATTTCCTAGAATTTTTACAGATCAAGTAATATTTTCCGATATATATACGAAAACGATATAAAAATATTAAAATTGTAGACCAGATATAAAAATTGTGTCTTAAACCAAAAAAAAAAAGAAGTAAAATGGTAAAAACTTTTATAATACCCCAGTCAATGAAGAAAAAAAGCTGCAAAAATCTTATACAGATACTTGAAGGTTCTAAAATATATACAGTGTGTCAATTTTAAAACTTACAATGGGCTATATCTCACGAACAAAAGCTGATATCGAAAAATGCTTGAAACCGTTCCTAGGATAGTAAGGGGCAACTAAAAGGACATTAAAGAGAACTCACTCCATCAACATCCCCCTTATCAACCCCCCCCCTCACCCATCCGACCACAACCAAAAAAGTTTAAATTGCAAACCCCTACTTGTGATACATCATTGAAAATACTATAAAAATGCTATCCAATGGTTAAATATAAATTATACAGAGTGAAGCAATAATTGTAAAACTTTGGCTTAAATGGAAACATGGAAAATTTCGGTAGAACCTATTCATACTGAACATCAGGATCAAGCCAGCTTTTACCCTTTTGCTTTACGCGAGGTTTCTGTCCTCGCTGAGCTAGCCTTAGAACACTTGCGTTATTCTTTGACAGATTTACAGATGTAGGCAAGCTTTATCGGAACCACGAAACTGACGAACGGCAAAACGCAACGAAACGTCACTCAGTGCCCTTGTCTCCAGAATACCGTGACCATGCGATCGAGACCAAGTATGTCAATTTTGAAATAAGATAACCTAACAACAAATAACTTTGGTTATAAATTTTTTCCAAAAATTTTATAATACACTTTTTGAGAACGATTTCCGGAGAGTAAGTCGAAAGGTCGAACACTAGTTGGTTTAAAATACGATTTTTATTACAAAAAATTGATTGTGACTTAGTTTCATGTAAACATGGTATTTAAAAATATTAGTATGTGAATTTATTATTTTATTTTTAAATATTAATAGGGAAACAATAACCTTTAAGAGAATCCTTATCATCGTCGAATTACTTTTCCTCGTTTATTTTAATGGAATTTATAAAGGAAACTCTTCTTAATAAATGGTATACAAACAGCAACTGTTTAAATTTCCTTCTTTTTTTCAGAAACTTGTTAAGATATTTGAGACAAAGACGTAAATAGAAAAAGATTCTTAGAAGTTTAACAAAGTTCCGTTAAAGTTTGTCCAGTTTTTATTCGGAACTTGATAATTGGATGTTTTAGCCATAGCTACAAAGAAAGACAAAGTATCGACTGGACTTAAAACATGAATTAAATACTCATAAAACGAAATAATGGTATCTTAAAGGTCTTTTATAATACTAGTGATTTTGCGACGGGGGATCCAATCAATTGCATCTACAATCACTCCACTTAATTTTTTCTGTCTTTCTTCTATTTAGGGCTAAGACAACAGAATAATATTTTAATCTTTTGGACAACTTTCATAATAAATAAGTCACTTTTGGAGAGTCGCTGAACTTTTTGCGTAAAGTCGTCTTATGAAATCGACTTAGGTATAAAACCAGCGTACCTAATTATAGTTTGGTAATTTATTTGTTGGGAAAGCTCGAGTTTTGTATTATATTTTTACCGATCACCAAATTTGCAGCCATTTTTTAGGATCAACAAAATTTTTAAAATAATTAAAAATTAAATTTTTGAAATAATAAACTTCTTGCATTAAATGGACGGCCTTTTTACCTTCAGATAAATATTGTCTTATCTGACAGACAGTTATCTGAAGGATGAATAATTATTTATAAAATAAAATGTACCCGTCTTTTCACGTCAAATTATGGTTACTTATCTGTAAAATAAAAGCAAAATTTATTTCGGATCACACCAATATTTAATTAATTGTCAAAGAAATCACAACAGTTTTTAATATTTCTTTTGATTATACAATTTGTGGTGGCAGGAATAAATTAAATTATGTAAAGAAAAATTGAATAACGAATGTAAAATTAATACATGTTTAATGATTCTTTTCAGGTTTTCCCATAACACTTAAACATTATAAAAAGTTATCTCAAACATCTTTAACTTCAAAAAGTTCAGTGATGTCTTCATTTAGCAATTCATCTTTAAAATTGTCTTAATTTTGATCTCTCGCTAGGTAATACCCAGTTGTAGAATGTTGCTGTAGATTAGAATGGTTGAATTTTGGCAATCTTACAGCCACTTCCACTGGATGACAAAGTACCTAAACTTTCTATTCCATACATAAAAAATTATGTTGCATATCTGGTTCTAATATGAAATTCATTATAGAAATTGGATTGTTTAGTGGACTTCTTAAAAATGGTTTTACTTTATAATCAGAATCTCCTTGTAAGAACCTATTTCTATTCCTACTTATTCCTACCTAGTAGGTACCTAGAAAACATATCCAAGAAGTATCACGAAATTGTTAGAATTTAAAATCAATATTCCAGATATTATATAGAAGATTTATTAAAAGTTTAAAAAATTTACTACTGCACTCTGGATATTTTGTATACTTATTCTGAGTCTTTTTATACAGGGTGGCCCAAAAGTCTGGAAACTTCACAATAAGAGCTTTTTCTGTCACCGTACCCTCTCATCATAGAATAGTAATTCGTTCTTTTTCGTTAAGAGCCATTTTAGAGAATAATTTATCTTGCAGAACTTTTCAAAACGCAACTACTGTCAGTTTTAGTTAATAATGTAAATGGTGAACAAATGTCAAAATCACAGCATTCTACATTTAAATATTTAAATTTATTAAAATCTAAATATTTTGCACTGTTTTATGTATTTAAGACCTTCAAGACTACATAAAATCATAAGTGTTACATATGGCTGAACTCGTATTGAATAGGAGATTCCAATAATGACTGTATATACAGGGTGATGAATTTGAAAAACCAAAGTTACTAATATTATACGGGAAACGGCAAATCTGGCAACATTGCAAATATCAAATAAGGAATCTCCGTATCTCAAAATAGGTGTACCTCAAATTTTGTACACTTATGACAAGCAATTTACGAGATAATTGGCCGTTTCCAGACTTTTGGGCCACTCTGTGTATAATTGAATTTTTTTTATAATTATTAAAAGAATCTGACAACCTAGGTACTATGTGCATATTTTTCATTTTGGAATCTGATACTACTATTATTGAACCAATAGCATCAATATCTCTCGAAAAAGGTTAATTAAGCCATTTTTTAATTATCGAGATTATGAAAATATTGAATCTCTAAATGAAATTGTATACACCTACTTTTATAATCATTTAATAATATCTCAAAATATAGATCACTGTCGGTTTATATAATCTTCGCTCTATCGGGTTCTATTTTGCGCTAAGGCCTTCACCTCATTCCAAGACTTTCCTTGGCCTCTTATCTCGTCCATGATGGATCTTCTCCAGAAGTTTGTACTGTCTTTGCGATACTGCAACTATTTTTTCGGAGTGTGTGACCGATCCAACCCCATTTTCTGGACTTAATTTCATTTTGTACCCTCTTTTGTTCGGTCAGGTGTAGCAGATCGTCGTTTCTGATGGTGTTAGGCCAGAAGATACGAACAATTCTTCGTAGACATTTGTTAACAAAGACCTGCAGTTTGTCTGTGAGGGTGTTTGTCACTTTCCAGGTTTCACATCCGTAGAGTAGAACAGACACGACATTTGATCAAAATATTCGGATCTTTGTCCTTGTAGTATACTCGCCAGATCTCCAAACAGGGTTGAGCGTGCTGAAAGCTTGTTGGGCTTTTCGTATCCTCATACGAATATCGTCTTCTGTACCTCCGTTTTCTGTTATGACACTTCCAAGATACGTAAAGTTTTCCACATTTTCAATCTGCATATTGTCGATAGTAAATAGCGTGTTGTTCCTTGCATTTATTCTCATGGACTTGGTTTTACTAATATTGATTTTCAAACCTATTTTATTGGCTTTAGTGGAAAGTGTTTATATAATCTTAACCTTTTAAAAAAGTCTTTATCATTACAAAAATGTTCAATTCTGCAACAAATATTATATGTATTATCGAACTAAGTTTATAAACATCAGATTTCTTTCCTAGATGGCGTCGTTAGTTTACTGGATAAACATCATAGCCTTTTATATATTTTATATAGATAGATGTCTTGTGGTGTAATCATGATAATGTCTCGATAAAAAGACTTCAAAAGTAAAAGGCACAGCAACAAAAACACTAATAAACAGAAATAACATAGATAAACAGCTTATTTGTGAAAATAAAAAAAACAGTACCGTAAAACGCATGTGTTGTCGGGCTCACACTGCATTAGCCCTACTGATTTTCCATGTTAATTTCCAAAAAAAAAGACGGATTGTACTTTTTAATTTATTGTTTAACTCATACTAGCAGATAACCTCCAAGATCTCCAAAAGCTAATGAACAAGATAGTTGAGTATGTAGAAGAATATGGATTGAATATTGATATAATATAAATTGAATATTGAATAATTTTTTTCTTGTCGATCTACCTTTTTGCTTTAAATATGCGAGTTGCATCGCTATAAAAGTTTGCGTATTTGTAAATGTATACTTTATTATAATAACAATTCTATCTTCGTGTTTAATATTATCTTCTCCTAATATCACGTTTTGGTATTGAACTAAATTTAAATCGAACACACATGTAAAATCGAATTTAATTTGAATCTCTAAAATCTCTGTTCTACATGCAGCAACAATGACTATAGACAAAAACAATAAAAATAAAACCTTTGTTTTGAAAACAACGTTTTCAGTGTTTTATTGTTACATAAAATGAATTTCCATCAAGTAACGGTCGAATCCATCAATTATATAAAAATAAAAGGGTAGAATGGTAGAACAGAAGACAATACCAATCAATTGACGTTTACTTATAAATAGTTTTTCAAAGAAAACAGATGGGAACTTTCTTTTTTTCCAATGCGTTTAGAAACTTTTAAAACGCTCTCAAATAAATTGATCCCGCAGCGGCTCCCGTTCCAGCCCTGTGTAACCACATTTCAAATTCAAACTGTTCATCTCTTTAATTAAACCCGGTGTGCGGACTTTCCTCTTCAGTTTTTCTCGCAACTTTAACATTCGCAAAATAGTCTGCCGTCTCTACTGGAGGTCTAAATGTCCCGTTGAGAAATGCTTCGGAATACGAAATTAAAAAATTTGCACATTGCGTATTCGGGTCAAAATTGAAGAGTAAACGGACGTTGGGGCGCCAATAAAAGCGCAAAGAGGGATGCGATGGTAGTGCAATTGAAGTAAGAAGATGACTTGACCTATATTTTGGTGCGAAAAGCGTTTCTCGTGTACGTTTTCTGAGATTGGTGATGATATTTGTCGAAAATGGGGTGATTGAAAGCAGAAAAGATCTGCATTTATTTAGTAAATTAAATGTGAGGAATATGGAAACGAAGTAGAAGACAGCGGTCCAATTCCAACTAAGCTCAGTAATTGATACAAAAAGAAAGTGAAAGATGTTTAATTGTTAATAGACATTTAAATCAATATGTGAAACAAGCTACGAAAATACATATAAATGTTGAGTGGAAGAAATGTAGTAGAGAGCTTATAACAAAGCCTATTTGGGGGTAAGTTTTTTTATAAGTCACTTCTGATCATTATTGATTTTCATCATCATTTTGGCTTTATAACCCTGCGTGGATCCTTACCTCCTCAAGAATTTCTCTTCAGTCATCCCTATCCCTCGCCTTTTTCCGCCAAGCACGTATTTCCCATATTTCTCATGTCTTCATCGATGTTATCAAGGAACCTGGTTTTGTGTCTGCCTCTTCTTATCTGACCAATAGGTCTATCAAGGAGCGTTTTTCTAGCTGGGTCATTACCCATCACTCCATTCGATGGTTTTGATCGCTTTTTCTAGAGCCCATATGAAAAGTTTAGGTGACATCGTATCACCTTGTCGGATACTTTTTTGGATTTTTATTTGGTTTCTGTTAGCGTGTAGTTGTATCGAGTTTGTCGCATTTTTATATATATTACATATTAGCCTCGAATGCGGCTCTCGTTCCGCATGTTATAGTGCTTCTATAGCACTGTCGAGTTCTACTGAGTCGAATGCTTTGTGGAAATCTACGAACGTTAAAACTAAGGGCTTATTATATTCTATAGATTTTTCGATGAGTTGTTTTGTTGTTTAGAGGTGATCATTGGTTCCAAAGTTTGCTCTGAATCCAGCTTGTTCTTTACTTTGATATAGGTCTAATTTCTTGTCTAATCTTGTGGTGAAGTTTATAAAGATGGTTTAACAGACTGATTAGTCGGTAATTTTCCAGATCAGTTTTTTCTCCTTTTTTGTGCAGAAGAATTGTTTTGGCTCTATTTCATTCAGATGGTATGGATTTCTTTGTCAAACATAGATTAAAGAGATCTTTTATTTTCCTCATTAAAGGTTCACCCCCTTTCTTAACAGCCTCGATGACAATTCCATCATCTCCTGGTGATTTTGGTGTCTAATTTCACTGAGAGTTATTTCTGGCATGAGTTCAGAGCCTTGATTTAATATTGTTTTGCTTATTGCATCTTTTAGCTGTGTTTGGTTTATCCGTCTGCTTTTATAAAGTTCTCCATAGAAGTCTTCTACTATTGTTAAAAGCTCCTCTCTATTTGTTGTTATTTCGCCCTTTTTGTTTTTTAATTTAATGATCTGACTTTTACCAATATTTAGTTTTCTTCGCAGACTTTTTAGGCCTTTATTATTTTCTATGGTTTGTTCGATCTTTAGTGTATTGTACTTTCTTAAGTCTTTTCTTATTGCTTTCTTGACTTCTCTGTTTATCTTTCTGTTTTGCTCTCCATTTGGATCATTTTTTTCTGTAATAAGATTTCTTTGTTTCATCAAATTCCTGGTGTCAGTACTAAGTTTTTCTTCATTCTTATTTTTGGGACAGTGTTTTCTCATGCTTTCTCCAATGGCTTGCGCAATATGTTGGTTTAGTGCATCTATGTTTTCGTTGAGAGTTTTGTCTGTGTTGTTTCTCAGTTTGGTTTCGATGTCGCTTTGATATTCTTTAATATCTCTAGGTTGGGTCCATATTGGTATTGGTTTCGTATTCACTAATTTGCGTATCTCTTGTTTTGTGCTTATTTTAACTTTTGCTCTTACCATTCTATGGTCAAAGCAGAAGTTAAAATAAGCACAAAACAAGAGAGATGCAAATTAGTAAATACGAAACCAATACCAATACGGTGACATAATACTGTGAAAAATATTTTATATATGCTACATATGAAAGCGTAATTCCTCTGTCGTTCATTTAAAGCATTCAAAGATATCACCTTTTTTGTGTATGGTGCAAAGTATTTCAATATTTCAATCATTGGGAGGGATTTTCGTGTCCATGTTTCTTTTAAAAGCTGTTGTAATGCGATTATTATATCGTCGCTACCTTCTTTATATGGTTGAGCTGGGAGATTATCTATTCCTCGTGATTTGTTTTTGGCTAGCTTTCTTTTGCCAGGTTTTTTTCTTGTTCCTCTATATTAAGTGTCTGCTTAAAGTATTTTACCCATCTATTCAATACATCTTTCCTTGTTGTTAATAGGTCGCCATTCTGACTTCTGTATTGTCTTGTGGTTGCCTTGAACTATTTTCTGTTGATGTTAACTTTCTTATAGAATGCGTTTATGCTTGATCTTTGTATCATAATAATTACTAAATTTACATTGGGGTTTTCACCTCAAATACATACGAATCCTTAACGAATCCATTCTCAATACTAGCAGCAATCATAATTAACCTTGTTCCTTTGGAAACTGTCTTTCTCGGACGGCTACAACTGATCACTTCCATTGTATTCCTTTGCGAAATCCCAATGCAAGTACGTCTCATCTGTGAAAACAATCGTTTGGTTTTTCCTATGACATTGTTTAATTATTCACAGATTCTTAAGGCGGCATAAGTTTTATTGTTGTTTAAAAGCTGCGACCGCGGCGGCAATAAAAGTTTAGATTTTTAAAAACTATAATTGTTATGCAATATTTTTTTTTATTTTGGTATATTTGACTCGTCTGTATTTCGAAAAGATAAGGAAAAGTAGTTTAGAAAACTTCTTCCACAAATATTTATTATTTATACCGTCAATACGAAAGTTCAGTTGAAAGAAGACTAACTTTTTGGTTAATAATTGAAAATCCATCGACACTTCAAGAACGTGGTGCTTTCAACAGATTTAACTTCAGCGAACTGATTCCAATTATCTTATGTCAAAGAGAGGGTCTATGATAATCAAAAGCAAAATTTGCAATAATTTATTTCTCTGTACAAGGACTCTAATTTTTCCTTTTTTGGAGAATATGATTTTTTTTATCTATTTTTATCTATTCTGTGCTATAGCATTTTTACTTATTCTAAAGAATAAGACTAAGACTAAAGAAACGACTAAATTCTAAAAGTATTTTCTTATGGTATTTCCATAAGACCATCAACTTTATTAATTGAGAATATTTTTCCATTTTTACTTGAGAAATTGTGGTTTATTCTAAGTAAAAGGGTTTATTTTCTTAAATTTTTTAACTACATTTTATGTAGTGCTAAAAGATCTGTTGGTATTACAATTCTACTGTTCTGAATACAGGGGAAACCACGTTAGTTACTAACGTGGAACTATGGTAGAACATTATATACTGACAATAATTATACCAGTATACCTCTGGCTTGTCGACAGAAGAAGAACACCAACCATTTGGTGGGGACGATTAGAGCAAATAGGAAAAACATTCCACAAGACGTGATGTGTGCTAAACTAAGACGAACAGATTTCCTAGCCAAATAAACAGATGACGGGATTGTTGTTTTGAAATGGCGTAATAAGAGGAATGTTCGAATATTGTCAACAAAGTCCTTGGCATTGAAAAAGCTCTCTAATGAAAGTTGAACAGCACGAACTATTCAAAAACCCATATGTACTTTTGACTATAACAATGATAAGTCGTCAATTGATATTAGTGATGAAATGGCTACGTATTCTTCTGCATTATGGCGGTGCATAAAATGGTACAGAAAGCTTTTGTTAGAAATTATTTGGGGAACGAGTTTGGTCAATGCTCATTTCCTGCATAACGAGAACACTATCCGTAAGAAGCTCACTATAACGAAATTTCGTGAACAGGTTATAACTTTAATGCTTGTAAAATGTTCTGCACAAAATGTCCCAATTGCTGGCCCATTTGGAACCATAAAACAAGAAGTGCATCAACGAGTAACGAATGTCCAAGATGAGAAGAAAATCAGAAGTTACAAGAAATACGGAAGGAAAGGAGTAACAAATGCTGAGGAAAAAATTGTGAGAGTATAGTCTTAAGTAAACACCAAATATTCTGTGTATGACAATACTATGTTTTTTTTATTACTCATATTTTTCATATTCTGGCATATTTTTCTCATTTCACTCAAAAATAAATACCATTAAGTATTCTATTATTAAAAACAACTCTATCTACTTTACTACTTATGTATAAATTATTTTGCCTCAGAACTGAATTGAAATAGATTTCCTGAAAAACAACACAAATTTTTTTTTTCATTTTTCATATTTCATATTTTTAACATATTATGCCACAAAAACCATAGGTATAATACGCCGGCAACATTATTTCTGCCTTGGGTGTTGCGTTTATTGTTCTGTCATTTGTTGGTCGGAATATGACTATCAAACTCACACACCGTGTTTCATTTTTGTTTTTATCTCCTAAATATCACATTAATTGTAATTAATGTCATCCAAATACGCCAAATTTACACCTTTTTAATTTATAAAATGTGTATTTTGGTCCAATTTATTTACTGTTAGCTGCATTTACCAGCTGTTTGCATTTTTGTTGGCATTATAATAATTACTGATGTCAAAATATTAGCTTTATTTAAATTAATCTAATGCAGTATATCAACTTTATTTTATTTTTATCTTTGAAAAATGTGTTAAACAATGTGATTTGTCTTTAATCCATATTGATCCCTCCTGTTGGGGATCTTCCTCGTGATCTTCTGATCGGCCTTCTACCTTTCCTTGGATAATAAGTATTTTCATGTTTTCTGTATCTGCTTTCATAACAGCTCCAAATTATTCCTTTTCTGTAACATTCTTCTCCAACAGAACATTTCAGTGGCGTCTATCTTTCATCTTTCTGCTCGTCATCTTTGGTAAATCCAGTTTTCTCTTGAGGTATTTCTCTTTGTAGGAAAAATGTAATAATCATTCGAAAATAGCGATTTAAGAACAAAATTGAAATTCTACAAAAATATTTTAATATTCTGTCATATTTCGAATTTTGTTGACAAATGACTTCTGCAAAGAGGCACTTTGGTATTTCTGATAGGATTAAAGGCTTAGATACACCTGTCATGCAGCCTCTCGATTATTCTCCAGTCCGATATTGCTCCAAAAATCTGGTCGTTGCGGGAACAGAATGTAATGAAGACACATGTCAACCTGACTTCTTTCCAATTTTACATTTAACTATTTTGC
This sequence comes from Diabrotica undecimpunctata, assembly GCF_040954645.1. Lineage (NCBI taxonomy): Eukaryota > Metazoa > Arthropoda > Insecta > Coleoptera > Chrysomelidae > Diabrotica > Diabrotica undecimpunctata. The sequence goes on along the minus strand of NC_092808.1, from coordinate 2,457,351 downwards.
CAGTCGATCGTAGAAGGTACTCTTCGCGTAATGTTAAAACATTTCAATATCCGTAATTTAGCTATTGTAGCCATCTGATTGGATGAAGACCTAATTAAAAAAAAATTGTTGATAGAGAGCAGTAAACAATGTATTGGGGACAAGATGCTTGAAAAAAAAAGTCATAAGGAATGTGATTTTGTTGCACTTTTACCTCATCTCTTGAATGACGAGACTAAATTTTTTAAATATTTTAGAATGCCGATGTACACGTTTAATGAATTAAAACATAAATAAAAAAAAATGTCCATATAAGACATATATTTTAAAAGAACTGTTACCCTCAGCCTCCACCTACATGAGGATTTGACCAGCTCATCGTCGCGGAATAGAAGAAAAATTCCTAATTCACATACAATTTGGAGTTAGTATGGGACAAACAAAACAGTAGTAAAAGTTTGTCATTATCAGTAAGACAGTATTATTATTATTTTGTAGTACTGTATTAGATAAGATTGTTAAGTTAGACTGTATATTTTTCATGTTTTCCTTTTATCTCAACTTAGAAACAAAGCAGAGGCTCTAAAAACACAATGAAAATACTTTTTGCGGGGCCTAAAATATAAAGGACATAACCTTTCCGACAGATTATTGCGTCTTTGTTGAGCTTTCTCCTGGTGCTGTCCACCTAGATGACTGCTGATTTGATGCCAAAGTGAAGTGATGGATATATTTTTCATCCATATTTTTTTTTAGTTTCCACACCTCTGCGATACCGTTTGAGTTTGTTATGGCATTTTCACTATTATTCTTGATGATCTGTGCAGATACATCCAACTTCTTAAAAGCTACAATTTTCTGTTATAAGACAAATATATATATTTGATTACTTTTTTACTTTTTCGTGTCTGGATCCGACTACAGTTTTTCTGCCCAATATCGGGCTACGTCTACACCCTTTGTATTTGCGAGCCATAAATCATCGAGGGTGCACTGTGATGGGCAAAGTCTGCATACTCTCAGGTACTCCACGTTCTGTATTTCCCCACATTCACAAAGTGCGTCGCTGTATGTCTTGATGTCCCATTTAATGGGGTTTTGTTTCACAGGGGCAACACCTGTGCGTATGCGATTCAGTGTCCGCCAGGTTCTCCAGTCCAGGTTCATTCCATTAGGTCGTTCTGGATGTAGGGGGAACAGTTCGGGTGGTTCGATTCTAACATTTCTCATAAACCTTTTCCTTGATTTAAGTCGGCTGATTCCTGGCGGTTCGTCAAATCCGTATAATTGGTGCCTTTCATCAAAAGTTTGCCTGAACTTCTCCACATATTGTGAGGCGGATCTACGGTCGTCTGGTGATGCGAATCCAGCTACCCGGTACAGTAGGGGTAGAGGGGTAGGCTTCATACAACCGGTAATTATTCATGGTGACTTGTTGGGCATGCCTAGATCTACCCAGAGGGGGCAAACATATTCCCCTTTTGAGAAACATAAGGCCTCAGCTATTGTCTTCAAGACCTGGGGGTTTGCACCCCACTTGCTCGCTACAAGTTTCCGGAGAAAGTTGTTTCTCGTAGAAAACTTTTGTATTGTGCTCTGACAGTGGAATTTATACGTTAGTGACCGGTCTTCTCTATGTATTCTGTTAGGTTCAGCACTTGGCCTGTGCATAATTTACCTGGTCTGAAGCCTGCTTGTTTCGGGATAAGTTTTGCATCTAATGTTTCCTGGATGCGGTTTAAAATGAGGCGTTCACACAATTTATACAAATGGCATAGCAGAGATATCGGACGGTAGCTACTAGGTAGTTAAGAGTCTTTTCCAGGTTTCAGAAGGGCTACTACTTTTGATTTACGCCACAGTTTTGGAATCTGGTAGGTAGAGCGACAGATGTTAAATAGATCGAGCACCCATTGTCTCGCTTTTTGCCCGAGGTATTTTATCTGCTCTGTTAGGATTTCGTCCACACCAGGTGATTTTCCATTTTTCATACAGTCGATACCATTTTTGAGCTCTTCGATGGTAAATGAGTTTCGCAAGAGAGTTGTTTCCAGGTCTTGAGTTCTTATAATCTGATTATAAGATTATATATATTTGATTGCGTAAATAGTATGCTTGATGATAATGAATCTAAGTGACTATTTTATTTCCTCGTATTATTGTAGACCGGCTATAATTCTGTATAATATTTAGCTGTCTTTAACGCAATTTTCATAATTATAGTCCTCTTATTTTTGTCTACTAAGCTAATAAGAAGACTTAAACCCAAATAACATTTCAACATTCTTCTCTATTTACTGTTAACATTGACCGCAAGGATACCTCCGTCACTTACGTGTTTATACAGTAATTATTAGCTTGCCCCTTGTAATTATTCATGAAAACGGCTCCAGTTCAAACTTACACTATGCTAGGAAGATGCTCTTTAACGAGCCAATGGAGGTCTTCACGCGCCTGGAATATTACGTTACGTTTACGATGAAACGACGAATGTAGGGTTTCGTGTTTTATGGGGAAGATGAAAGAGGTGAAATTTAGTGTTATGCGCATGTGGAATAGATTCGCAAGTCTGGCGATATATTCTCTTTGTAACACCACATTAGGTTACACGTTGTACTAAAATATATATTTTTTAATTCAACTTTAAAATTAACTTTCATAGGACCGCAATAGGTATCAAACTTTTGATACTTAATGACATTTGAAATAAATTTGGAAAATTACATACTTTTTTCTACCGGTAAGTTTTTATATTGAACATGTATTCTTAAAATATTAGAACAAGACAACGAAAAACAAGTCAATGACCAATGACATTATTTTATCACTTATAAATTGTGACTAAAAAATATCCAAATTAAAAAAAAGTAGTTTGGATTCCATAAGATACATTTAATTTAGTCTGGGAAAACTTAATACAAATCATAGGTTAGCTTAAATCACGAGTTGCTATAGTCTAAATTTCTATGCAAAAAAAAATAATATGAAGCCAGTATTTAAAAATTAAATTAAACTAAACCAACGTTGAAATGCCACAAAACCTTACAAAGGTAATTTACTTACACCTTACGAATACCTTACAAAGGTAATGTTCAAACCCTTCTCTAACTGCTCACACTGGAAAATCTACAATGCAACCAGTGTAATTGGTAAAAACGTTGGTACCTGTGTACTAATGTTTTTTTTTGTAACAAAATATTAATTGAAGATTATCCAATATAACTTCTTCTTCTTCTTCTTTAGCCTGTATTTGTCCAATGCTGGACATAGGCCTCTTCCATTTGCTTCCATTGATTTCTACTCTGGGCAGTTCTCATCCACTGCTTACCCGCGACTTGTTTGATATCGTCTGCCCACCTCTTTTGTAGTCTGCTTACTCCTCGCCTGTTCTCTCTTGGTCTCCAGTTTGTTAATCTCTGTGTACATTTTTCGAGATTATCTCGGGCAACATGTCCGACCGATTGCCAATTGAGCCTTGCTATACGTTCTGCGACATCAGTAATCTTTGTTCTTTCACGAATGTCGATATTTCGAATTGTCTGTCTCTCAAACTAATCTCTAGCATGGCCCTCTCCATCACCCCTTGGGTTGTACTGAGCTGTTCTAAGGTTTTCTTTGTAAAGGCCATGGTCTTCAGTCCATATGTAGTTACAGGTAGGATACATTTGTTATAAACTCTACGTTTTAGACACATTGGTATATCTTTAATCTTCAAGATAAATGTTAACTTGCTGAAAGCTACCCAAGACAATTGTATGCGTCTTTTTATTTCGGCTATTTGGTTTTCTTTGCCGATTTTAACGGTTTGTCCAAGATATGTATAGTGATCTACATTTTCAAGACTGACGTTGTCAATAACACTATTAGTTTGTAAATTACTCATTATTTTTGTTTTCTGAAGGTTCATTTTAAGACCTATTTTATTTGACTGCTGATTTAATTCCTTGAGCATTTGCTCCAGTTCCTTGATATCTGTACTAAATATTACTATGTCGTCCGCAAACCTCAAATGACTTAAACGTACACAATCCACTATAACAAGGAAGTCATTTCAATTGTCTAGAGAGTGTAAGTTTTATATCGACAAAATATCGACATTAATCAGAAAATTTACAGGCTTCTGTATATATGCGAAACAGTCCACAGAATATTGGACAACAAGACCAGAAACGATTAAATGATAAAATTTTATGAAAATGACCACACTTAGTCTATTATATGATTGCATAAGCTAGATAAAGTGTAGAGTTGTGTTATAAAGGTAGCACCTTTTATTGGAACGACCACATCGAGCGTCATAGACGGGAGATGGTTCTTGATAACTGGTTCTGGATAACTCTCACTTATGGCTCCACGTATCACACCCCGGGTAACTGCATTGGTCTGCAGGTGAGGGTAGCCAGATATGGCGAAAATTTCACCTAGCGATTGCTGGTATAAGCAATCCCAAACTTACTGACCAACGGCTTCATGCGGATGAATGGTAATTGGAAGCTTACTCTTATGTCCTGGCGTTAAGAAATCGGCATTAAAGGCGAATAAATCAAGTGAATGGTCAACAGTAACAGCAGGATGCAGAATTTAAGGAGAAAATACTGCATTAAAGATCCAATTGGATCTCTAGTACAATCATCATGGCAATGAGTACTGAAAGAAAAAAAGAAACTGATCATGGAAATCGGAGCCCAAATTTCGGCAGGGGAGGAACAGACAAGGACTCCAATGTCGTTAACCGGCGAAACCCTTGTCAAACATCGAAACAAGACAAAGAAAAATTCAAGAAATTGAATTTGCGCTTAAAATGAGAAAGAACAGTGAAATCACGGTAGTTATGTACGATTTCAATGCAAAGGTCGGCAAGGAAAGAGCTAGAACAATAAAGATCAATGACTTAAAGAACTTAACGATAGAGGACTTTAAATTACCTATGAGACGGTTATATACATGGCGCTCATTAGCAGATAAACTGAAAAAAGTGGTAAGAAACCAAATCGATTATATATTGATTAAAGAGCGATATCGTAACACCATCAAATCAGATAAACCATATCCAAGAGCAGATGTTACAACAGACCATAACTAATGTCGCGCTTAAGCTTATTTACACGCCAATTACAATACAATGACCTTCGAATCACTAAAAATTTATATTATAAACAGCAGGCATACATACGCATTAATGAACACACAACAGAAGAGTTCGAAATTAAAAGAGAAGTGCGAGAGGAGTGTGTATTATCACCACTACTATTCAATGCATCCTCTGAAGAAATTGAAAAAAGAGCTCTTGGGAGAGAAATAGCAGGAATAAAGATTAATACAACACCAATTAACAACATTGGATACGCGGACGATACTATCATAAGAGCAGAAAGCCTCCAAGACCTCCAAAAGCTAATAAATAAGACAGTTGAGCTTGGAGAAGAATAGGGATTATCAATAAATATCAAAAAAACTAAATTTATGAGAATATCAAAAACCCAAAATAATGATGTAAGCCTGAAAATTAACGGTAAAACTTTAGAACAAGTTGAACACGACAATTATCTTGATGCATAATTAATCACACAAACTATTACTCCAAAGAAATCAAAGTTCGAATAGAAAAAGCACGAATAAACTTCAATAAAATGAGAAAGGTACTTTGTGCAAGAGAACTGAAATTAGACTTGAGAGTTAGGCTGGCAAGGTGTTATATTTCCTTGACTCTGCTTTACGAGATAGAAGCATAGACACTTAACGCATCGACTACTAAAAAGTTGGAAGCGTTTTAATTGTGGGTGTATAAAAGAATCCTGAAGATATCATGGACCGAGCATGTAAGAAAAAACGAAGTCATGAGCATGTAAAGAAGTAGATAAGCTAGATGTTAACGTAAAAAGATATCTCTTTAAGAAATGTGATTTCATAAGAGAATGAAAGACATTAGAAATCTTGAAAGACAGAGGAATGAAGATGTCAAACAGTATACCTACTAAATATGAGAAAAATGTTCTAAAAAAACATATTAAGGAAGTAATATTTACACTCACCACAATCTAGAGATTTTGTTGTAAATATCAACAAGTTGTCAATATTTTAAGATGATATGATACTTGAAGAATACGAATGTGAGTCTTAATCCGAACGATTTTTTTTAATTTATTAAATAAAGCATATTTTATATTATTAATGGCAGTAATTTGTAATTTCTGTTTGTCTGTTCCCTATTTGGCAGATTTCCTTGTGTACTGTTTAAGTTTTAATTAGATTTATGGTGAAATGGAACTGTCCTTTGTATTCACTGGCATCCAATCGTCGAGTAACGATTTCCTTTATCTGACATATCGACACTATTGTGTTAACTTTGACAATGCAGTTACAAATTTTGCTATTTAAATGGATCTCAGGTCGTTCTAGAGACACACTGACTTGGAGATTGTTCCGATGCATATAAATAGACTGAATCGATAAAGACGAGATGTGTTTCCGTGCTCTTGATTTAGTGTTTATGAACTCAATTTCCGTCGATGCTTAAATTTGTTCAATTATAATCAAGAAGCATATTTGCACAATGTTAGGTTAAATACTTCAGCTATTTAAAGCTGAACCTTAAATCCAGAATTTTACAAATATAAATAGGTAAAAAGAAATACATATAATATATGACATCTATTGTAAAGCTAATAATATTATGAGAAGATTATATTATAGTATTTATAATACTCCAGATTTTGGAAATATACGAGACAATTTTAGACTTTTTAATGTCATTAACAACGGGTTGCTATTATAGTGTTTTTTAATTTTATCTTCTGTATTAAATATTTCGGTATTTTTCATTGATTCATGTAGATGATCATGAAATGCCTGATGATGCTAAAACGATAGCTAATAGCGTCAAGTTAGAGTTACTATAAAAATTTTAAAGTTATTATGAAAAAAAATACTACAATTTTGTCAATGACGTGAACGAGAGGAAAGGCTTAAAGAGCTTAAGAATATATTTTATTGACGTGTTTTTAGTTTCTTGTAAGTTACGATTTTCGAAATAAACGTTATTCTTTTAGACCCACTAATAGTTTTTACGAAGAGCTGCTAGATACCATTGAAAATAATGAAAATTAGACTGGGATGTTCCGGGCCCTTGGTCGTAACATACATAATTAACTTATGTAGTAGATCTGTAAAAAAAGCAAACAAACTGAACGTTTGTTTACTTGGAACATCGAACACAAAAAAAACGCGAGCTTTTATATCATTATGGTTCAAAAATATAATAGTGAATTGAAATAAAATATGAATGAAACTACACTTGAGTGCAAAATAATCGACTCAAAATTATTTTGCAAAAGTACGTCTCCTGTTTCAATCTAAAAAGTGTAAATTTAAAAATATTTAGTGTATAATCAATAACCTCATTATTGATTTTTAAAAAAGTTTTGTTTTTTGGTGAATCAAATGACGTATTACAAACAAATAATGCAACATGTAGAGAGCGTGGTCAGAATTTGACTCATAATAATATACACGCACCGACTTAACGCGTTCGGTTAACATCGTATGCCTCAATTTTCATAGCAACCCACTACTACATCAGTCAATTAAGTTCGCAACTGCATTACAAATGGATACCACATCCGTCAAAGCAGCTCAAGCAGTAGCATTATTGAGAGAAGACCTGAGCCAGAAGGCCGTGCCAAATAGACTAAATTTAAGCCAATCTGCTGTATCCCGAGTGTATTGTCGGTACCAAGATACTGGTGATTATATTCGTCGACAAGGAGGAGGCCGTAAACGAATAATAACGGAGAGAGATGATCGATTTTTTGTATCGAAATCCCTGAGAAATCGACATTTGACTGGTGCTAATCTCTAAGAAGAGCTTAGAGAGGTCCGAGTTGTGGTTACCAATGTTTGGACAGTCAGAAGCAGAGAAGGCAGCCAACCTGACATCAAAAAGGGCAGCTACGGGTCCCAAGCTAACTGCTGCCCAGAAGCACTGGAGATTAGAATTTGCTCGCGAACATCTGGATTGGGACGACTATCAATGGAGTCAGGTATTATTCTCCGACGAAAGTAGAATCTGCTACATGACGACAAGAAGCGTCGAGTCAGTAGAACGCCAGGAGAGCTATTTGCTTAATGTTATATACGAGACATTGTGTCATATGGAGGCGGTTTTTGTATGTTTTGGACAGGCATTTACATGGATGGAAAAACCGAGTTAGTTTTCGTGCCTGGTGGAGGACGTGGAGGAGGTGTAACGGCGGATCGTTAAATAAGAGACATTTTGGAGGGACATGTGGTTCCATACGCGAGGTTTATTGGCGATGTCTTTATTTTACTGCACGATAATGTACGATGCTATACCGTACGAGTCACCACCACCTATCTGACTGAGATAGGTATACCTACAATAAATTGGCCTACGTTGAGCCCGGACATAAATCCAATAGAGCACGTTTTGGAGGAGCGTAAACGAAGGATCCGGGAAAGAAATCATGCACCATGGAGCATAATGGAATTGAGAGCTGCGCTTAATAATGAATGGGAAGCAATGCCTCAAGAATTTATTAGAAAACTCATCCGATCGATGCGAAATTGATTAGAAAGTGTAATTAGGAGTAGGGGTGGTAATATCAAATACTGAAAAATAAAGAAATTAATTTTGTAATTGATGATTTCTCTGTTCATAATGTCTTTCTTGCGTTAGTTCCAATGTCGAATATTTAGGAAACTTTAGAAAAATATTTATGTATTGCATAATATTTTTAATATGCGTCTTCCAAATAATGCAATAGCAGTTTTTGTAAGTTCAATAATTAAGTTATTGTTTGCACATTACATCTTTTTATTTTCATACTTCTTACATTAAAACAGAAGGTGTTATCTCAAATATCGCTTTTGAGTCGATTGTTTTGCACTCAAGTGTAGAATCAAATCTATCTAAAGAATAAATACTTGTATTAAATCATTAAAAGATCTTACCCAAACAAATTTTATTGTTATCAGAATATAAGTCATTGCTAGAGTTACTAAAAGATACAAATTAATTATGGTACTGAATCAAATCCTATACGAAGACTTGAAAATACCTTTCTATGTACCTGATTTCTGTTGAAAATGATTAAATATCATGTCTGACTGCAAATTCACAAAACTGCATCCTGACATTTGTTCTGCAAACATCTTTGGAGAGAGAGGTTCAATACATTACAATTAATTAACCTTTTTTGGGATTTGAGAACCGATACAATGATAAAAGTTTTTTATTATATGAATTTCAAATCCAGATATCCACAATTTAGCTATAATAAACTAACACAGTGTATACCAGTACAAAGCGGAGTCAGACAGGGACTTGTTAAGCCCACTTTTCTTTAATATAATAATGGGCGAAACAATACAAGCAGTAAGTAAAGGTCATTTTTACAAAATGGGGAATAAAGAAATCCAAATATTGCAGACGACGCTGCATTGGTAGCTGAGACAGAAGACTAGCTCCAAAGATTAACACACATCTTCAATACAACAGCCAAGAAATACAATATGATAATATCATCACAAAAAATCGAATGTATAACAACATCTAAATACCCACTACGATGTAAAAATTGATGGGAAAATAATACAGCAGTAAGCAAGGTTTAGATATCTGGGAATAGATATAACTAGTTACGAAGATGTTGAAGAAGAAGTACGACAACAAAGCTTAAAAGCAACTTAATGACGCAATCTAGAAGAACAAACACTTAAGACAAGACACAAAAACAACAAACTCTAAAGCAGCAATTAGACCTATAATAACATACACGGCGGAGACAAGACCTGACACATCTAAAACGAGACGACTACTAGAAACAACAGAGATGAAAATACTCCGGCGAATATCAGAGAAAGTCTGTTAGATAGGAAGAGAAGCGAAAATATAGGAAGAGCATGCAGTATAGAAGACATAAATGGAATGGTGACAAAACGGAAACATGAGTGGAACGAATACGCTAGTGGAATGGCAGAGGATAGGATAGTAGGAAAAGCACGAGATAAATTACCAAATAGACGAAAAAGTACTGACAGACTAAGAAAAAGATGGTGCAATAATTTAAACAATTTAGGAGGCTAATATTAAAAAAAAAACTGACTTTAAACTTGCATACAAGAAGGAAGAAGAAGAAGAAGAAGCTATAATTTAAACTAGCGGAATGAAATATCTCAAAATGGGCGCCCAACGTGGGGTCCCCTTCAAGAATCTCAACAAAAAAGTTACGGCATTTGGGAACAAATACCAAAATAGTAATTGACGAATATATACTAGAGTGAGTCGTTTTTAAAATAGATACATTGATCACAAAGCTGACAGGTTTCAATCTATAAGCAGATAAAATAACAAAGCATTAAAGAAACAACATACATATTATTAAAACTTTATAAAACATTGGTCACTTTCTCTTTCATATGAATGTGAAAGTAAGAAAATATTGCAAAAATATAACTGTACAATCGGCAAAAGAGAAAAAGCCACTACAAAACATGTTGAAAAGAGAAATGAAGACGAAAAACAAGAACTGAATATTCTAGATTAACTGTGGAAAAAAAACATCTCTGTCGTTAAATGAGGATCATTAATACTTTTTTTGGTTGTATTTGGTTTTAACCCTTTTCTTTGGAGCTGGTCTCCACTATTCCAATCTAAGCGGTAAATTCCTTACAATATTTTCTACTAACAACGGAGTATCAGCATCTATTAAGAAAAAAGAAATGTTACCATGTAGCTACCTAAAATATTAGCTTTTGCAAAATATAGTAGCTTTTTAAAGCAACAGTTACCAGATTTCAAATAATTATGATGATTGCCAACCTTCGAAGAAAGATGGATCCTCAATAAGAAGGCCCAGAAGACCTTTTTCCTTATTAGCAGATTCAACAATAATAAGAATAAATAAGTACGCATTCTTCTTTTTCTTATTCACCCTTAAGTAATCCATCTTTGGACATAGGCATCCCCCAAATCAATCCAGTGCATTCTATTTTGCGCTACTTGCTTCCAGTTGTCTCCTCCGATCTTCTTAATGCCATCAGCCCATCTCATTTGTGGTCTTCCTCTGCTTTAATTTCCTAACCATGGTCTCCATTATTGTATTTAGTGGTTTCGTCTTTTATCCTTCAGTCGGGCATTGTGTCCTGCGAAACTCCGTTTTAATTTGGCGGCATGTTCTCCCGCGCCTTTTACTTTGGTTTTGCTTTTAATCCATTTATTTGTTTTTTGTCTATAAGTCTCGCCCGAGCATTGATCTATCCATGGCTCTTTGTGCCTTTACTATTTTATCCATATTAGACTTGGTGAGTGTCCACGTCTGTGAACCATTCGTGAGTATAGAGAGGATACACTAATCGTAAATAAAAGTTTAACTTTCTTTTTTAACTTACATTATCGGTCTTAGGTAGATGTATTTGCTTACTGTTTCTAAATTTATGTCATTCAACGTTATTTTTTTAATGTTCGGTGTATTTGTCATTATTTTTGTTTTGTCCAAGTTCATCTTAAGACTTACTTTTTCCAAAGCTTGAAATAATTGCCTCATCATGGTCTGTAATTCTTGGAAATTTATAGCGAATATGTCATCAGCATATCTCAAATGACTCAGTTTTCTTCCATTAATATTTATTCCTTTATCTGTCTAGTTAATGTCTTTGAACACCAAGTCTTCCAGTCTAAGTGTGAATAGCTTTGGTGAGACAACATCTCCCTGGCAAACTTCTCTGTTAATTGGTATAGCTTTGGTTTTCGCATCTATTTGTCATTGTAGCTTTCTTGTAAATAATATGTATGAGCATTCTGTACCGGGGGTCTATCCTGCAGTTGTTCATAGCTCTCTCTATTGCCCAAAGTTCTATCAAGTCGAATGCCTTTTCATAATCAACGAAGCCAATGTATAAGTTCAAGTAATATTCATTAACTTTCTCTAATAGTGTTCTTACTGAAAAAATGGATAAACGACGTAGAGAGAGATCTTCAAACCATGAACATCAGACAGTGGCGAAGGAAAGTATCCAACAGGGCAGAATGGAAGAACATTGCTAAGCAGGCCATGACTCACAGAGGGTCGTAGCACCACTAGAAGAAGAAGAAGATTAGCGTTTTGACTTTAAGAAGATGATCCGCTGTACTGTAACCCTTTCGAAATCCTACCTGCTCTACCGGTTGATAGCTATCGAGCTTCGACGTTAACCTGTTAGTTATTAATCTTATAAATAGTTTGTACATTTGAGACAGCAGGGAGATTGGCCTATAGTTCTTCAGATATTGTCAAATTTTCATTCCAATCATCTGGGACTTCTCCTGTGTGAAGACATTCGTTTAAAAAATTTTTCAATTCTTCAAGAATAATTTCACTCCCCTCCTTCAACATTTCTACAAGTATTCCATCTGAGCCCTGAGCCTTATTGTTCTTTAGTTGTGCCATAGTTTGTTTTATTTCGAAAGATTCTATGTTAGGGAGTATTTCTGAGTTGACATTCGTTATATTTCTCTTAAGATCTTCCTTTGCAGTGTATTTCTGGGTTCTTGTTTGAGGAATATAAATCACGGTAAAATGTTTGAGTAACTTTTAGGATTTCGTTTTTTTCTCTTATTTCTTTTCCATCTTTATTCTTCCATGAGATTATTATATGCTTTCCTAAGTTTGATCTTAAACATTTCAGGCCTCGATTCTTTACTATTATTTTTTCTAACTTGTTTTCATTGTAGATATTTAAATCTTCCTTTACTCCCTAGGCATAACAATAAAAATATGTGTTGTTGCTGTACGTGTTTGCTTAACTAGAAGGCATTTTTTTAAATACAGTATCAAGTAGAAAATGTCGACTACACCATTATTTATCACTCAAAATTTAATAGTTCTACAATTATTATTTTATAGCTAATTATAATAATTATTCTGTAATTTATAGTATTATTAGCATATGCACATAATAGAAATATTTTGTGTTTTGTTTTCTACAATGAATATGCATTATTCAGAGAATATCGCACTCACTTTGAAATACAAATTTCTGGTTTGTTTGTGTTTGCCTTAAAAATACAAATGTCATGATAATTTTCACAAGAGAACTGTTATTTCCACAGTTTATGATACCAATTAGTATTCTATGTGGATAAAGATTTTTTCAGTCTTTTAAGCTTTTACTGTAGGTTAAATCGTTTCAAATTGGAGTTATAATGACAGGAATATTTTCTAGGGTATCTGAAAATTATTTATAGAATGACTGTTTTTGTCAATAATAACTAAAAAAACTAACAATATATTAAGAATTACGTCTATATTTAAAACGTTAAAGAACGAACATGCACTCGAAGAGTCCAAACGGAAATTGCGAGCGTTAACCTATCGATCCAAATCGTTGGTTGCCTCAAATAGGATCTGAGAATATTTTAAATAACTAATGCTATCGTAGACCAGCGTAATCACATTCTGAACCCACCACCACTCGCCATTAAGCTGTTTTCAATTGCTTTTTGTGCTTAGAAACGATCTTTCCTGGATTTTATAGAGGTTCTGAAATTGTTTTCTTATGGCATGTTTCAGTTGAATATTATTTTAAATGGGATTAAATCACAATCCATTGTAATGAGAATTATATTTGACATTTGCTCTGAGTTTCGATTTTAAGTCCCGAAATCGTTTTCAAAAATTCTGAAACAAAAATTCTGAATGATCTTAGCTATAAATGTTTATAATTTGCAATGGCAGATAATACCAATTGGTTGTTGACTTAGGTGGAGTCGATTTTATAGATATCAGCCCTGTCTTGAGGTGTTAGTTATAACAGGCATTGTTGTACTGTCAGATTGATATCTAATTCTGTTTTTTATGGTTGTTATATTATTTAATTATAGATGATTAAAAATTGGTTTTTCAAAGAATTTGTACCTTCAGTGAGAAAATCTCAAGATAAGAAATTGGGAATAGAAAGAAGATGTAAAATGTTGTCATTGAGTTGCCAGTTGTGATTTTGGCTTGTCGAAACTGCGCTTCCAGCCGGAGAAACTATAGTTCTGGTTCAGTGCGCCAAAACTCTGGCGCTTTGATGCCTACCCGTGCAATTAATGAGTGGTCATCGCCTTCGCACGGTGTAATATTCATATTGTTTGGCATTGTTTGGTCGGTGTCTGTTTATTACTTATAGTTTTTTTTTTCGGGGTCACCAATGTGGCCTGTTTCGGGAAGCAAAGTAGTTTGAGCACACTTTAAACTGTTTTATTGATTTATTAACAATAAACTACATACTAAAAACAAGTAAGAAAACTGTAAGAGTTCTTTTCGTTGTTCCCTCGTGGTGTGATCGTGTTCTGAGAGTCATCAGCTGGCCCTGATCTCCTCTTCTTTTCTCCGTCGACGTTCCCTCACTTCGGTAGCACAGTCAACCCATGTGTTGCTGGACGTTAACTGTCAATCTGCCACACAACTTTAGACGTATGTTTTTGCCAAAAAAATACAATATTGCTTATTCAACCCATAGATCAAGGAATAATTTTGGCAACCAAACGAATATATCGCAGAAAGTTTTAGACGAAGTAATAGTTGTATTGTACGATGGAGATAATGTAGAAGATGCAAGAGAGCAGCACACCTTGCAAAACTTAAGGTCTTAAAATTTAAAATCAACAATTTGCAGTATGGGAGGAGGTAAAAGAGCCCACATTAAAAAATGGTTGAAAGAATGCAGACATATATTTAGAAGGATTGGATTCTCCTACAGGAATCAGTAACTTCTGTAGAAAAATACATAATAATGCCGGAGAACACGTAGCTGAGAAAGATGTTTACAATGGCTAGAAGTAGATGAAGTTGACTCTGGGTATAAAAATATAACTGAAAGTGAAATAGCAGATTAAATTAGAACCTATAAAAATGAAGATGGAAGTAAAGATAGCGAAGAAGATGACAAAACAACACTGCCAAAAATGAAGTTATTAGAAATAAGATTGCATCTTGACGATCTAATAATATTTATTGATTATTTATCAGATAACGAAGATCAACTCTATTCTACGCATCTTCGTAATTTTAGAGAGTTAATCATAAAAAAAACAGCAAACATCAAAAGTGCAAAAAAAACTTAATTCCTTTTCAAAACAGGATTTGTTTTTATTTAAACACAAAACCACATCAACCGCGCAGGGTTATTAGTGGATATAACAAATACATGAAATATTACATTAAATAAAATTGAATAACTTGATGTCTTTTAAATAGCTTAACACTGTCGAAATTTTTTTGGTGAGAACTGTCTTGAGATCATCATCTGTGAATCCGTGGGATCTTCTTTTTTCCTTGAATTGAGGACGATCAAGCAGGATGTGTTTCACAGTCAGTGGGTTAGAGCAGCTGGAGCAGATAGGTAGTGGTTCTTTTGTTATTAGGTATTTGTGTGTTAAGGCAGTATGGCCAATTCTTAAACGATTAATAATGACTTGGTTTCTTCTGTTTAAAGGAGTCTCCAGGACATCAGTTATTTTTGGGCAAATTACATTTAATTTAGTACCTAATTTTTTCCAATAATTTTGCCAAGTATTAATACAGTGGATTTTAACCAGGTTTTTTAGATCGGTGTACGGATTATGTCTTCAATTTTGCAGGATGTTTTGAGTTCATTCGACTTTTGTTGGCCAGTTGGTCTGCTTTTTCATTTCCGTAAATACCTGTATGTAAAGGTACCCAAATAAAAGCTGCTTCCTTTCCCAATGATCGAAATTTTTCTAGTTCATTTTTTATATTCTGTATAATAGCGTTGTTGGAATATATTTGTTTCAGTTCCAGTAATGCATTTAATGAGTCTGTTACGATAATGCACTTCATCGTTCTACTCTTTTCGAAGAAGATTAGGGCTTCCAAAATAGCTGTAGCCTCACCTGTTAGTATACTGCAGTTGGTTGGTATCGATATGCTATAACAATTTTCTTTACAGTAGTAGGCAGCAGCGTGACCATTTGGAGTTTTAGAGGCATCGATAAAGATTTGCAAATAATTAGGATAGTGGTCTAGAATTTCCATGAATAGAGATTTAATTATTGTGGAATTTGTAGTTGATTTGGGAGACTTGGTAAGTGTTACGTCAATAGTTAATGGGTGGCTTCTCCATGATGGATAGTTTGCATTTATATTTAGCGATACATTGAGATGATTCATATCGAAAGTTGTGAGCTTTATTCTTTCTAGGACAGGTGTATAGTTTTTGGTCTTATTGTTAGGAGGAAGTCCAGGGTTGCAGATGTGGAAAAATACAGGATGCTGTTTCTGGGGGGATAATATCTTTGGCAATGTAGTTTAAGGATAGTTGCTGTCGTCTTATATGTAAGGGAGGTTCTCCAGTTAGAACTTGCATACTACTAACCGGACTAGTTTTAAAAGCTCCCAGTGCTAATCTCAAAGCTGTAGATTATATACTGTTTAATTTTTTAGATTGGTTTTACATGCAGCATCGTAACATATGCAACCATAGTCGATTTTAGTTTTAATGAGCGATTTGTAAAGCCTAATTAATATTTTATGATCAGCACCCCAAATTTTGTTGGATAATATTTTGAGTATATTTAATCTCTTTTGACAGGAAAGCTGTAGTTTATTTATGTGCGAATTCCAATTTAAAGTTCTCTCAAAAGTAAGATCTAGAAAGTTTATTTCTTTTGATTTTTCTAAAGGTAAATTATTGAATGTTGGACTAGTTGTGAGGTGGGTTTTATTTTTTATTAAAAATAATGTATCGTGTCTTTTCAGTGGAAAAAACAAATCCCGTTTTTATCGTCCAATTACAAAGCCGATTTAGGAAACTCTGTATAATTTTAGTTGCTGTCATTACATTATTCGATTTAGTATAAATAACAATGTCATCTGCGTAAAGATTAGCTTTAATGGGTGCTTTACTTACATCCATAATACTATTAAAAGCGATTAAGAATAAAGTTGGACTAAGAATCGAACCTTGAGGAATTCCATTATCTAGTATCTTGGATGAGCTTTTAACACCATTTATTCTAACTTGAATCAAGCGATTTAACAAAAAAAAATTATAAATGCAAGTATGTTACCTTGAATGCCAGTATCTTTCAATGTTTGTAGAATACAGTGTCTCCGTGCTCTATCGTAAGCTTGGGTTGCCTATCGAAAAATATTGCTATTAGTTTTTGTTTATTTACAAAAGCTTTATTAATTGAAGTCTGTAATGGAACGTGATTATCTAATGTGGACCTGCCTCTTAAAAAACTTCTTCAAAATAGGATTGCTGATAACAAGCGCGTCGATATCAACAGCAACGTCACTTCACGACGAATGTTCGAAAACCATTAAATATAATTTTGTTTGTATTTTGTATTTTTTATTTATACCTATATAGTCCAGATCCGATCTAGAAGTTTTACTGAATATAAAAAAGGGAAAACTTGAATACTTACGCCACCTGATGAGAGGACAAAAGTACACATTCCTACAAAATATAATGCAAGGAAAAATCCAAGGACGTAAAAATCCAGGCCGTAGAAGAATGTCCCGGATGAGAAATTTAAGAGAGTGGTTTGGCTGTACCACTAACGAATTATTCAAAACAGCATTAAATTAAATTATAATCGCTCTACTGATATCCAATCTCCGATAGGAGAGGCACTCAAAGAAGAAACAGAATATAAAAATACATATTTTTATCTACAAATTAAAAAAAAAGTTTTTTGATTTATTTTAAATATTTTCATATAACGGATTTTCGGCTTTAACGGACACCCCGTTTCCCCAAATAGCCTGTTATATCGTAGTTTTACTGTACTCTAACAGAAGCAGAGAATCTTTTTTAAAACTTCTTCTTCTTCTTCATGTGCCTTGTCCGTTCCGAACGTTGGCAATCAACATGGCTATTCTGACTTTGTTTGCGGCAGATCTGAATAGTTCAGCAGATGACAATCCGAACCATTGCCGCAAGTTTTGGAGCCACGAGTGTCTTCTCCTCCCTGGACCCCTTCTGCTGTCTATTTTCCCTTGGACGATCAGTTGTAGTACTCTATATTTATTATGTCTCATAACGTGACCCAAGTATTCCAACTTTCTTTTCTTTATACTTATTCCTACCTCTCTCTCTTTACCTATCCGGCGTAGTACCTCTTCGTTGGTCACGTGCTCAGTCCAGGATATACGTAATATACGTCGGTAAGCCCACATTTCGAAGGCCTCTACTTTTTTCATCAATGTTGCGGTCATTGTCCACGCCTCCATTCCATATAATAAAACCGGGAATACATAACATTTCAGAAGTCGAATTTTGAGAGGTAGGGTGAGGCTTTTAGAGGTGAAAATTTGCTTCATGCTAGTGAACGATGCTCTTGCCTTTTCTACTCTTATACGTATTTCCTTCGCTTGATCCCAATTTGAGTTAACTGTTGTTCCCAAGTAGATGTACGAATCCACGTGTTCAATTCTTTCATCGCCCAATATCAGTTGCTGTGGTGGTTGTTGGGTTTTGCTTACTAACATCCATTTGGTTTTTGTGATATTTAGTCTGAGTCCGTATTGTGCACTTGTTTTTTATATCTTACTCATTAGGCAACTCAGTTCCTCCATGCTACTTGCTAGAATTACAGTGTCATCAGCATACCTTATGTTATTAATTATTTGTCCATTTATCTTTATGCCTTTTGTGCTTTCCTCCAGCGCTGTCTTAAATACTTCTTCTGAGTATATATTAAAGAGAATAGGAGACAAGATACAGCCCTGTCGTACCCCTTTCTTGATCTCAATTTTATTGGTAAATGTAGATCCTACTTTCACTTTAGCTGTTTGGCCCCAATAGAGACTCGCTATTGTTCGAATGTCTCTGTAGTCGACTCCGATCTTATGGAGAACTTCAATTATCTTTTCGTGCTTTACGTTATCGAATGCTTTTGCGTAGTCTATAAAGCATATGTACACGTCTTTGTTCATATCTCTGCAGCGCTAGATAAGTACCTGTAGACTAAAAAGTGCTTCTCTTGTCCCAAGAGAATTTCGAAACCCAAACTGCGAATCGCCAATGTTATCCTCGCATTTTTTGCTTATTCTGTTGTAAATAACCTTGGTGTATGCCTTCGAAATGTGGTTAATTAGACTTATCATCCGATGTCCGACTAGTCCTCCTTTTTTTTCGTTACACTTCACGACTTATTTTGTTTTCCTAAAAATCAATAAATATTTTAAAAAGTAAGTTAAAAACCTTACTAAAACGTCACAAACTTTCAATTTCATTTTGAGGCACAAACATAATCTAAGCCTTCGCCCAAAAATAATATATTTCAAAATATATGACATACGTCATTTCAGTACGTTAAAAAGTTAAGGTTTAAGAGTCGCTTGTCATATTTGGCGGCACGCAAAAAGAAGACGTGTCACATTGAAACACTCACATCAAATAGAGTCTAGTAGGAAATGAAATGGAAATGGAAAAGAAACAGTAATACGCTCCGAATATTCGACTAGATATTTTTCATTGGCGTAGAGCGGGAGATTTGGTTGTATATGTCAGATACATTCTTAAATAATTATACAAGGTGGATTGGTAATAACGGAGGAAAAAAACTTATTAAATGATAGTAACAGATAGAAACCTGTCTGTATAAGATTACCTTCTTTTATATTAGATCTCTTTAGAATCCAAATTTGAATTGGTTTGGTTAAAAGGCCGTCATCAACACTTTTCGTCATTTTTACTTTAATGGGGTTTTAGGTACATTGTAGTTTGAGCGATCGGTTTGTTTTAAAAGGGCAGCTGTTTAACGCTACTTTTGATGTCAAAACTTTGAAATATTTGTTTTGTTGTCCTAAAATGTGCGTAACACTTGCCTTAAAAAAAATTGAATATATTGAAATAGATTAAATAGATTGAAAGCTAAGTCAATTTTTCACACGATAGACTAATAAAATATGGGGTGTTTTATTTAACCTTCATCGGACTGGCAGTAGAGGTCTATTTTGACCCCAGATCACAATTTTTCGCTGTTACCTTATAGATCTTAATTTTGAATTGGCAGTCTTCCACCTATCTGTAGTTTATATATTGTATTGATAAAAAATTATGCCTACAAGAACATTTAACGGTTAGATTAAATTTAAACTTCAATTTTATAGGCTAGGGTCTCTTAATACCCCGGTCAGCCTTTTGTATCATATAAAATGAATTCTAATATAATAAAGTTGTAATATTGTGGGAATCCCATAGCGTTTACGGATTAGTACCGACTATGAGTGTACTATTGTTTTATGTAAGAGTTTTACATGTTTAATTGGAGAATTACCCTTCTTCTTATGGTTCCCTATCCAATTAGTGGATGTTGGCGACAATTCTGGCATACTCCTCTCGGTCTTGTGTGGCTCTAAAGATTGCATGGGCATCGAGGTTTGTCCAATCCCCTATATTTTTAAGCTATGAGTATTTCTTTCTCCCGATGCCCCGTTTTCCTTCCATCTTCCCTTCCATAATAAGTTGTAAGAACTGGTACTTGGAATTTCGAAATATATGACCCAAATAAGCAGTTTTCTTCTTTTTATTATTGGTAGCAATTCTCGTTCTCTGCCCATTCGATTTAATACTTCGACATTTGTTGTGTGATCTATTCTGGGAAATTTCGAAGGCCTCCAATCGGTTCATCACATTGGCCTTTATGGTCCAGGTTTCTACACCATATAGCAGTATGGAGTAAATGTAACATTTTACAAAGCGATATCGAAGCGTTAAGTTAGGGCTGCTGTTGCTTAGCAAGGTCTGCTTAGCTCATATTAGTAAATGCTGTTAGAAAGAGATATCTGAACTTGGGGACGTTTTGAATGTTGTTATTGTTTACCCTTATATTTAATTGCATATTTCGTGTTCTGCTAACCACCATTACCTTCGTTTTGTCTATATTAATCTTCAAGCCCAGTCGTTCTCCTTCAGTGTTTATTCTATCTATTAGTCATTGGAACGCTTCTTGGTTATCAGCTATTATGACTGTATCATCAGCATAGCGAAGATTTCTAATAGTCTGTCCGTTGATTTTGATTCTATCTTCAGTGTCACTTAAGGCTCTATCGAAAATCATTTCAGAGTAAAGATTAAAAAGAAGGGGTGACAGAACACAACCCTGTCGTACACCTTTTTCTATTGAGAAATATGATGTAGATTTCAGTCCTACTCTCACAGATGCCACTTGATTCATATAAAGGTTCTTTATGATTTTAAGGTTATTCTCATCTATCGAACGTCTTACTGCTTCAGGAATTCCCCAAGCTGCGATAAAATATAACGAAATTCTTGTCGTATTTTTGAATACTGCATAAAATTCTGAACATGAGTTACGTTTCATTTATATCTAGCCGAAAGCAACTGAGTGAAGATGAACTTTTGCGTTTACTTGAAAGTGATGATCCAGAGCTTGATATCAATGAGGATACAGCAAATGATTTAGAAGATGAAGATAATGTAACAGAGGTATAAGAAGAAAATGACCTTATTACTGATCAAAGCATAGAGCAAAATGAACCAACAGTTACTGACTTCGAAGGCTTACCGGTATATGTATCTAAATATGGAACTGAGTGGTCAAGGTTGCCAAAAAAACAAAAATGAAACGCGCAAAAGCCAATATTCGTAGACATGCTCTACGTCTACTAGGACTAACAAATTACAGTAATGATATATTAAGTATCAAAAACGCTTTCCTTCTGTTTTTTTTTAGACGAAATTCTAAACATATGTGACATAAAACTAATTGGAAGGCTCAAGCGTATTACGATAAATTATATAGTCAAAACCCAAATAAAACTAAGTTATATGTTTGCGTTGATTATGTAGAGATTCAAGCCAATATTGGAGTATTGCTTATAGACTAGGCGGGATCTGTAGAAATTCAGACCATAATGGACATTTTTAATAGGAAGCTATTTTTTTGCTGGAATCCCTTTAGGATGTACCCAATATCGATAATCACGATATGCGCCAGTCGCAAACCCTGTGCTAAATTTTTTATTTAACGAAATCATTTTTTTGCTAATATTTTCGTTTATAATTCGGAAAATATTGATCCTAGAGAAAAAATTATAAGAAGTTAAAAGTTTCATTATTAAATTTTACACAATATTTCGTTAGCTAGAAATTGAAAATTTTATGTTTATTGTTGAAAAAATAGCAATAATTGGAAAAAAAAGTACAAAAAATGAAGTTAATCCTTTAAATGTTTTCGACTTTCTAAACTTGACTTACAAGCTCCATATTCCGCCTAGAAAAACCTTTTAATATGTTTAAAACGTGTGTTAAATTTTGTTAAGATCGGTCGGATAGGTTTTTGTATAATAATTTTGCAATCCAGCCTACTGGAAAAAAATCGCAAATTTTCAAATTTCTAGTAAGCAATAAATAAGGCTCTCAAATAGTTGCAAATTTTTTTACATATAGAGGAAGGCTGAAACTTTTAAACGTTTTTTGTAAAATTCAAATCCGTTCACTAGGAGAGCCTAGAAAATTTTTTAAAATTTTAAAAATTTTTTAGGCTTATGAATAAATTGAATAACTTTACGAGCTTTAAACGTTACAATTTCAAAATTTATAGACTTAAAGACCATTAAAAAATTGAGTCAAAATAAAGTTTATTTACGAAAAAAAATTTTTTTTTTTCGTTCGCCTTTGTTTTAACAATTTAAATTATTTATTAACAATTTATAAATACATATTTGTTTACTAAAAGTAACAATTTACTTCAATGTATAAATTGCAAGCTCAAAAACAATGCATGAAGAAAAAATGCAATTACTTGTTTAACATACAATTGTTTATTGCAAATTTCCCAATTTTGCAATTAAAAATGGTACTTGAAAATATGATATTTGAAATCCTTGTCGTCCGAGACATCGATTAAAAAAAAAAAGAGCAAAATTGGTTAACAAGAAGCCAAGATAATGAAATTTTTAGCGCGCGCTATGATTTTGAACTCACCGATTCACATTTCGAGTGAATGTCCCCCACCACCACCTCTCATGTATTCCGAGCGACATTTTACGCGAAAACGGTTTTTATTTGTCTTTTTTATGGATGTTGCCATAAAGCGTATTACGTAAAACTTTTCATATAAAAAGTACTTGACAAGACGAGGGTATTTGTTTAGAAACGAGCCCTCTATCACTTATAGCTACACGGCAATTATATGCCACCTTTGACCTTCAATATCTCGGCAACCAGTAAGCCGAATGTATTTGTTTTTTGAAGAAGCGTCTTTTAATGTTCTTTAAGTGTATAAATTTTAAAATTGATATGTTTTAAGCTCGTAAAGTTATTCAATTTGTTTATAAGCCTAATATATATATATGAAAAATGTTTAAAACTTTAAAAAAATTTCTAGGCTCTCCTAGTGAACCGATTTGAATTTTACGAAAAGCGTTTGAAAGTTTGAGCCTTCTTTTATGTGTAAAAAAATTTGCAACTATCTGAGAGCCTTATTTAGGGCTTACTAGAAATTTGAAAATTTGCGATTTTTTTCCAGTAGGCTTGGTTGCAAAATTATTATGCAATGCCTATCCGACCCATCTTAACAAAATTTAGCACACATTTTAAACATATTAAAAGGTTTTTCTAGGCGGAATATGGAGTTCGTAAGTCAAGTTTAGAAAGTCGAAAACATTTAAAGGATTAACTTCATTTTTTGTACTTTTTTTTTCCAATTATTGCTATTTTTTCAACAATAAACATTAAATTTTCAATTTCTAGCTAACGAAATCTTGTGTAAAATTGAATAACGAAACTTTTAACTTCTTATAATTTTTTCTCTAGGATCAATATTTTCCGAATTATAAACGAAAATAGCAGCAAAAAAAATGAGAAATTTTCAATTGTTTTCAGATTTTGTTAAATAAAAAATTTAGCACAGGGTTTGCGACTGGCGCATATCGTAATTATCGATATTGGGCACATCCTGAAGTGATTCCAGCAAAAAAATAGCTTCCTATGGAAAATGTCCAATCCAAAACAGATCCCTCCTAGACTATTATACTTGGAGCTTCTCACGGATCGAAAGAGGCGATCAATATGCTTTGGTGTGACGATATTGCCTATAATACCAGCTGCTATGTCTAGAGATAGGTTCAAACAAATAACTTCATTTATACGTTTTGACAATTTTGAAACCAGATAAGAACGAAAATCGTAGATAAACTGGTCCCGGTAAGAAATGTATGTGATATTTTTATTTCTAATTGTAAGAAATTACATAATCCAGGCGACCATATGTGTGTATATAAGCAGCTCATGCCTATTAAAGGTAAAGCACCATTCCGAGTTTATATGAAGACCAAACCTGACAAGTACGGATTAAAGATCCCTTGTGGACTGCATTACTTCTTTTATTGCAAACATGCAAATTTATTTGGGTAAGTTTTTGAATTGCCAATAAGAAAACAAGCCATTTTTTTTTATTTAATTTAACGTGCTTGTAACAGCTTCGGCCATTAGCACAAGGCACCGTGGATACAATTATATATAAGGTACAATTACATATTATAATATACTATAGTTATATAATATTTAGTAAGTTTTCTAGCTTCAGGAACTGGATTTTTAAATCTATTAGTTTTTAGGAAAACAAGGTGCTAAGGCGGAAAAATAGACTTGATAGATCATTTGGAAGGAGGTTTTGGAATAACAACTGACAATTTTTTTACGAGTTTACAACTTGCGAATAAAGTATGGGAGAAGTATATAACTCTATGTGGAACTCTTCGAAAAAATAAAACGTTTATTCAAAAACAGATTGCAGATTAGAAACAGATTATTCAAGTATGTTTGCTTTTAGAAAACATCGAACGTTAGTCTCTTATGTTCCAAAACCAATAACTGCAGTCATCTTACTTTCAAATGAGCATGTTGACGACAAGTGGCTGGTGAAGAACACTTCTATAAACCTGAAATTACTGTACATTACAACAGAACGAAAGGAGTCGTCGATACAACTGATAAGTTAGCTAAAGAATATACGGTACAAAGAAAAACAAACCGTTGGGCAATGGCTATATTCTCTCATATTATTGATGGCGAAGGTATGAATTCCTATAAATTGTGGCTACTAAAATATCCTGATTGCAAAAAGCACAATATGAGTAAGCGCAAAATGTATATTTTGGCACTGGGCAAGGATCTTGCCTTGCATAAAGGAATATGTTTTCAGACGTTGTAACAATAAGCACACCGAAAAGAATAAAAAGTGTCATATGGCAGATGTATTCCCAGAACTTTTTAATATTACTGAGCCCAGAGTAGAACAAAAAATACAATGGGGCGGTGCCATGTGTGTGTTGTAGAGGCAAAGTCAAAAAATTAGTAAAATATTTGTAAAATGTAACAATTTTGTATGTCTAGAACACGCAAAATCAGAGATAGTTTGTGTACATTGTACAAATAGTATGTAGTTGTTATTTAGTCTGTTAGCGTCAGCAGTAGAATGTATTTTGTAGTAATGTGTATGCATTCTATTTTTCTATGTAGATAGAATGCACCTAATAAAATCTGATAGAAAAATGCACCGAGTAGGTATAATGTTCCAATTCATATGGCGTTCGTCGATTTCCATAAAGCATTCGATTCCAACGAATTATGGGCAGTGCTTGAATCTCTAGAAAATGCACGTTTAGATTCAAGATACACTAAGCACAAAAACTAATTCCATAAGACTACAACGGGGAGTAAGACAAGGAGACACCATCTCTCCCAAACTATTTACCCTTGCCCTAGAAGACATTTTTAAGAAACTAGAATGGAACAACAAGGGTATCAACGTCGACGGATCATACTTAAACCACTTGAGATTCGCAGATGACATAGTTTTAATAGGCGATAATATCCAGGAACTAAATGATATGTTACAACAATTGAATGCAGTTTCAGGAGCAGTAGGCTTAAAAATGAACTTCAACAAAACAAAAATACTGAGCAGAGACCAGACCAATATACCAATACAAAATCATACCATAGAAAATGTTGAACATTATCTATATCTAGGTCATGTCATCAAACTGGGAAAACCAAATCAAGATGCTGAAATTAAAAGAAGAACACAACTGGATGGGCCGCTTAAACTTAAAGCAAAATGTGTATAATACATGCATACTACCAGTTTATACCTACGGCTTGGAGACAGGCTCTTACCAAAAAATCTGCTAAAAAAAAATTAGAAACAACGCAAAGAGCAATGGAACGAATCATGCTTGGAATATCACTGAGAGACAAGATTAGAAACACCGAAATAAGACGTAGAAGGAAGATTACGGATATTGTGGAAGAAATTACAAAAATGAAATGGCGCTGGGCAGGTCACGTAGCCCGATATAATGACAACAGGTGGACACGGAGAATTCTAGAATGGAGACTAATGACGACAACAAGAAGCATGGGAAGACCTTAAAAAAGATTGGTAGATGACATAAGAGCAGTGGCAGGCAAACAGTGGATTAGATTGGCGCAAGATAGAGAAAGATGGAAGCAACTGGGAGAGACCTACATTCAGGAGTGAATGAAAAATGCCAAAGAGAGTATGCTTTAGTCTAATAAATGTTCAATACCATAAAAATAATGTATTACTGGTACAGTTTTGTTTTCGTATAAGCATGGTTCACTCATTTAAGAATGGGTCCGATCAGACCGCGGCCCGTCTTTTGTGTACTATTTTGAGGCTCTCCGATGAAGGTTAAAGTAAGTACGTTATAACAGCTTGAATTTGCCAATAGAACAACTAATATTTTAAATACCCTTTAGCTATAATAAACATCTGCTTAAATATACCAAATAGTTTATTATTAATGCCCAAAACAAAATTTGTTGGAATAGAAATCTACACACATGAATCGAATTAAGCCTAGCTGAGGTAAAAAGAACAATCAAAACTCTAAAGAACAAAAAAGCAGAAGGTCCCGGCGGAATACCAAATGAATTGATAAAAAACGGATCGGAAAAGTTATTCCGTATGATACATAAAATGTTTGAGAGAGCACTGAATGGAGAAGACTTACCGGCAGAATGGACCCAAGCATATATGACATCAATATACAAGAAAGAAAATAGAAAAAACTGCGAAAACTATCGGGGAATCAGCATTATATCGTCTATAGGCAGACTGTATGGAAAGACCATAAAGGAAAAATTAGAAATATATATACAAGATAAAATCGGAGAAGACCAGGCAGGTTTCACAGCGGGGAAAGCATGCTTAGATCACATTTACACGGTCGAACAACTAATAGAAAAAAGAATGGCCAAAAATAGATCCGTCCATCTGGATTTTGTTGATCTTAAGAAGGCATATGACTCAATAACTAGAACCAAGCTATGGGAAGCAATGGAAGACATCGAAGTTCCACGAAGATTAATAAACGCGGTAAAAGCACTCTACAAGAATAACAAAGTAGCTATCAAAACGGGCAATAGAATATGCAGTCCACTTAAGACGACAAAGGGACTACTACAGGGTTGCTCCACATCCCCCACCCTGTTCAAAATATTCCTGGAAAAAACCCTGAAACCATGGAAAAGAAAGTGCGAAGGAATGGGTATACCAGTAAGGAACAAAATAAGAGCAACAGAGATGGAATTCCTAAGGAGAAGCTGCAGAGTAACAAGAAGAGATAAAATAAATAACATGGAGATTAAGAGGAGAATGGGAATGAACTCCGACATAATAGACTACATCGAACAGAAGAGGTTAACCTGGTAAGGACATGTCAGAAGAGCAGACCAAAATCGGTGGATAAATAGAATAACAGAGTGGAGCCCGATAGGAAGAAGAAAGAGAGGCAGACCTTGAAGATATTTCAGAGATAAAGTGGACGAAGCAATGAGTAGAAGAAACCTACAGGAAGGGGACTGGCTAAACAGGAAAAAATTGGAGAAAACAGTTGAGTGAAGGAATACAGTGAAAACTGTGGAAATCCTTGTATATATATACAAAATGTGTCTCCAATTCTTAGATTTGTAGACAATTAAATTTTTCTAAAACCTTACCTTTTTCGAAAAAATGAAAATAAATAAAAACACCCTGTATTTACTTTTATATATCTTATAAATGTATAGCTTATTTTTTAATCAGTCAAAAATTTCATTAAATATAGGTTGTTTGATAATAAAAAATATAACTTTGATATATCACTCTTTTTTGAAGCACCTTATATAATTCACAATATTTTTTAATTATAGTTTTATTGGCCCTGTAGAGCTCTATGTAGAAAAACTATTTGGATATTAAGCAGTTTTCCGAACAGACACCGAGGCGTATTAGTTATCTCTTAAAACAAAAACTACTGATTTGAAAAAAACAGACCATATGTTGCGTAGCAGCGAAGCTGTCATCGCAAATTTTCCAATCTCCTGCTATAAACAGCCGGGCGCCTATGCTCTGTCATAACGCAGATGTTTCTCTATTCTTCGCTCGAGCCCGATTCAATTTTCACAGAATTTTCTATTTCGCATCCACATTGACGTTTGGTGGTGGGAAGCTAATGATAAAAGTAAATAGGAGCACCAGAATAGTTTTTTGATGTTCATATTAAAGCCATTTTACGGTGTCACACATGTTAGTTCCGGCGAACATTTTCTTAACTATGGCACAGGCGGTTGTAACGCCTCAAAAGTTGTTTCAGTTTTTTTATAAAGCTATTATTTTTTTCATTAATGAACCACTTGTAACGCTTTAACACGTTTATTAAATATCTTTTGTGAAAAACGACTTTAAAGACGTAAAATAACTTTTTAATTTTTATCCATATAGATTTAGTTATTTAAAAAAACACGTGCTTTGGATTTCTTATGTCCTTGATTTTCCAGATTGTTTAATTTTTAAGATTCTTCTGTGATATGCTTTGTTATTTATTTATTTTCATTAGTTTTGTTTTTTTAGCAACTACACATCCAATATTTTCAGTAGAATAACTTTGGGCATTTCCTAAATTATTTGTAAATCTACTATTCTCTCTCCTGATGCCAACCATAATGTAGCTTCGCCTATTTTTTTTTTAATTTTAAACTGTTTGTCCTTGTGTTGTGTAGTGTAATGAACAATTTTATGTTTATGACATTCTATGATTGTTGGATAAGCCAAAATTGACGAAATGCCCCTGAAGATACTCTAGGAAGCGAAAGTACTTGGGCAAGATTTAATTAATAAACTGCTCGATATCTTCCTTGCTCTCACATCTGTATAAATTACTAACTAAAATCATAACCAACCGCCTAACACATAAGCTCGATTTCTATCAACCCATCGAGCAGGCTGGATTCACAAAACATTTTAGTACCATAGACCACTTGCACACCGTAAGAACACTGATAGAAAAATGCACCGAGTATAACGTTCCAATTCATATGGCGTTCGTCGATTTCCATAAAGCATTCGATTCCATCGAATTATGGGCAGTGCTTGAATCTCTAGAAAATGCAGGAATAGATTCAAGATACACTAACATACTTAAAAACATATATGAAAATGCCACCATGCAGATAAAGCTGGACAAAAGCACAAAAACTAATCCCATAAGACTACAACGGGGAGTAAGACAAGGAGACACCATCTCTCCCAAACTATTTACCCTTGCTCTAGAAGACATTTTTAAGAAACTAGAATGGAACAATAAGGGTATCAACGTCGACGGATCATACTTAAACCACTTGCGATTCGCAGATGACATAGTTTTAATAGCCGATAATATCCAAGAACTAAATGATATGTTACAACAATTAAACGCAGTTTCAGGATCGGTAGGCTTAAAAATGAACTACAGCAAAACAAAAATACTGAGCCGAGACCAGACAAATATAACAATACAAAATCATACCATAGAAAATGTTGAAGATTATGTATATCTAGGTCATGTTATCAAACTAGGAAAACCAAATCAAGATGCTGAAATTAAGAAAAGAACACAACTGGCATGGGGCGCTTTCGGCAAATTAGCATATATCTTGAAAAACACCTCCATTCCTGCAAACTTAAAGAAAAAGGTGTATAACACATGCATACTACCAGTTTGTACTTACGGCTTGGAGACAGTAGCCCTTACCAAAAAATCTGCTAAAAAATTAGGAACAACGCAAAGAACAATGGAACGAATCATGCTTAGAATATCGAGAAACACCGAGATAAGACGTAGAATGAAGATTGGGGATATTGTGGAAGAAATTGCAAAAATGAAATGGCGCTGGGCAGGTCACGTAGCCCGATATGATGACAACAGGTGGACACGGAGAATTCTGGAATGGAGACCAAGGACGACAACAAGAAGCATGGGAAGACTTCACAAAAGATGGGTAGATGACATAAGGCGCAAGATAGAGAAAGATGGAAGCAATTGAGAGAGACCTACATTCAGGAGTGGATGAAAAATGGTTGACAAAGAAGAATAAGCTCGATATCTGCCTTTCATTTGATAAAAAAAAAATAATATGCCTACTTCATCTGACAATAGTGTACATGAACATTTACTCTTAAAAAAGAGAAAGCCCAATACAGATAAATACAGAAGGAATGTACGTAATGCCAAAGTTAAAGGTTTACAACACACTAACTATAAAAGAAATATTGTACCGGCTTAGAATTTCACTTGGGGTTCAGGCAGATTTAGTAAACGCGGCCAAGACTCACATAGAGTTGTAGAGCCAAATGATGATGATTAGAATTTCAATGCACCTATCATGTTCCAAATCAAAAGAAGAACGAAAAGGTCTGTAAAAAGGCTTTTACTTCGATTTATGGAATATCAGAAGGTCGTGTAAGAAGGATTTGCAGATTGCTTCTTAAGTCTTTGATCTTCCGTGATAGGCGAGGACAACAACCGAAATGGAATAACAAATCCCCTGAAGTTCATAAGCTCATTTATGATCATATATTGTCATTTCCCAGAAAACAGACACACTATTCAAGTAAAAAAATGGAATACTTAGATGCACGCCTAGATGTCAAAACCATGCATAGTCTTTTTAAAGAAAAACATCCAAATGTGGATGTTAAGTATAAATACTACGCAAATATTTTAAAGAACAATTTTCTTTGCGTTTTGGTAGACCTCAAGTTGATACCTGTATTAAGTGCAAAGAATTGGTTACAAAAATCAACAGCCAGTCCCTAGAGGCGCATGCCAAACATACCGCAGAAGCTGAACTAGCGGTTCATAAAAGAAGGTCCAAGAAATTTCACAAGATAAATTTTGTTTTCGTCAACAATGGGTGAACTGCTTCGGTATAAAAAAATGTTAAAACCAATGAATCTGTGTTTTACGTTTATCATGAAGGCCAAGCCAATAAAGGCGCTAATGAAGTTTGTTCTATGTTGTCCCATTATTTTGAAACTTTTTTACCCGATAACGTACAAGAAGTATTTTTGTCCAGCGGCAACTGTCCTGACCAATACTTTAATCCGGTTTTTGCTCTCATTGACGGATACAGGCAGATTTACCAAAATCCATTACTTTCCAATCAGAGGACATTCATTTTTACCGAATGATCGAGATTTTGGAGTGCTGAAGTCAAAAATTAAGAAGCATGACAGAATTTATGTGCCAGACCAATATTATTCCCTTATGGCTGGAGCTGGGACACATTTTTCCGTTTTTTAGATGAAGACACGTCAAATATTAGATTATCGTAATTGGTGGCCAACATATTACAAGCGAAACTGCCTCTCCAATGAAAGTCTAGGTTCAAAGGTACAAAAGCAACAAAAAATAAACCTTCTCTCCATCGTCGTTTATCTCGTTTGAATACGATAATCATGCAAAAGGTATAGTTGTGACTCACGATTTTAATGACGATTTCATTAGTCATACGTTTCGTCTTTCCAAAACCAAATGCTCCGTGTTGCTACCAAGATCGTTAGCTTACCCAAATAATACTGTAGACATTAATCCCAAAATAATTGCAAATATCAAGCAAGTTCAAAACAGCATTTTGGAAGAATATACACCATTATACGAGAAAATTTTCCAGTGGCCTACCAGTGAGCAAACTGACAACGTAGCCCCTGAGTCAGATATTGAATTTAATTTTGTTCCATAATATTAATATTTAATAATTACCAGTTTTTGTAGTTACTATACTTTCGAAATAAAAATATAAATGGTTGTATTTCTGTTTTTTTTGTCGTTATATGCAAAAACAACATTAGTCCAATATTTCAAAAGTCATTTTTTAAAAAACCTTCATTTTTTTCGAGATGATTCATAGATCATTATGATTAGAAACATAATTACAATATAACTTTGGATTTTGAGGTTATCCATTTCATCCATCTTTCAACTATTTAGTTTTTTGCTCTACGGTAAAATTAGAAATATGTGACTCGTATTGTTTTTGAAATGACCGATTCATATAATATCTGGAATATTGATTTTAAATTCTGACCAGGTAGGAATAAATTTTATATTCTTGATAAGAACATGGTTCGATTGCTCATCCGCAGAGATCTTTCGCGCAGCAGTTTCCAAAACTACAATTGCCATTTGGACCGCCAACCTTCGAAAGGAGACGGCGCAATGAGAAGAAAAAGAAGATAAGTTTAAATGGAGGTAATAGAAATGGTTACTTAATGCAAGAAGTGTATTATTTTAAAAATTTAATTTTTAATTCTTTAGAAAATTTTGTTGATCCTAAAAAATTGGCTGCGAATTTGGTGGTCGGTAAAAAATATAATACAAAACTCGAGCTTTCCCAACAAATAAATTGCCAAACTATAATGGCTCTGGTTTTTTACGTAAGTCGATTTCATAAGACTACTTTACGCAAAAAGTTCAGCGACTCTCCAAAAGTGACCTTTTTTGTTATGAAAGTAGTCCAACAGATTAAAATATTATTCTGTTGTCGTCCTAGCCTAAATAGAAGAAAGACAGAAAAAATTAAGTGGAGTGATTGTGGATGCAATTGATTGGATTCCCCCTTGCATGTTGACGGTCAACATCAGTAGTAATATAATAATATTGGTTAATAAAAATACATGTTTAATACTAAATGTTAAAAGTCTCATAACTTACATTTCGGTATACCAGAAATAAAAACCGACAAACAAATTAATTCCATAAGGAATAACTCTTATCACTCACTTAGCATGTGGAAAACCGCAAAAAATATTTGATAATTTTTTTCAACAGCTTGTAATCTTATTTTCATTCATTAACTCCCGTGAGTCGGGTAGAGGCTTTAATATAATCTCAGGCTTATTCCAAGCCTCTGCGGATATTTTCGAAAATAAAACTTTTTAGAAACATTTTATTGATCTATTTGACAGCTGTGATTAAGCTGATTCGAAAAAAATCTTATACAATTTGCTTCCAATACACGAGAATATAATACAAAGGGGATTATAATTGTTTACGTAGATTTTAGGTACGTAGGTATAAAGGTAGGACGAATTTTATGTAGGTTTAAAAAGTAGATGTTTATTACAGAGTACAAGAAAATACAGTACATCGTCAGTCATCATCAACATTCTGGCTTTACAACTGTAACGATATATTTTGCCTACCACACGGGGCATTAATACAAGGGGTAGAAAAATGAGGGAAGAGAAACTATGGGGGTGGAGAAGGGTAAGCAAAATAATCGAAACATATGCGAACGGGCACTCAGGTTTTGGTAGGAGAGCTGGGGTCGTGGATAAGTAAAAGACAAGGGGGTTTTAATTGGGGCAACTAGAAAAATGAAATCAAGGGTCATAAATCTCTTGGGACAAACAAAAACAAAACGAAACAGGAAACACCTCAAGAAATTTAATATAGGGCGCCACTTAAGGTGCCTAATTGTACCTATTACAACCAGCTAGTTGTAACTGGAGATATAATTATCAGAAATGCAAAACATTCAAAGTCTTTTTTAAATTAAACTCAAAAAGGGTTAGTTAAAAAAAATAAACAAAATGGTGAAAAACAAAATTTAACATTTATTTTTGTGTCACCACAAACAGTTACAAAACATAGAAAACATAAAAACACTATATTAATAGTCACAATTAAAAAAAATACAGAAAAAACTTTCATTGTTAATGGGCGACAATTTGTAGCAGAAATAAATTATTACAAATCAAAAAAATATCTTTTTAAGTGAAACTATGCATAGTGGTTAACCTTCTTTAAAAAACAAAAACAAAATCTTAAATATGATTAGGTATTTACCAAATGTCAAAAATAGTGCTAACTGTCATTTTTACAATTTTAGATATTACAATTTCTTAAACTTTTATGAAAGCAATTATTATTAGAAAATGTTTATTTTTGCTTTAAAAGTTCAAACAAAAAAATTACCTGGGTTTCACTAAAATTTCTGGGGTTAGGAACTTCACTTACACTGGAGATTTACTGCCACCCAAAAAACTGCATCTATAGTCTGGAACGACGACCAAAGACAAACAAAATTGAGGCTAAAAGTTGGCAGTGGACACAAACTTCGAAAATCTGCTTCTTTAAAAAACTGGAACCATGTGGGTATTTTTCAAATCTGTTGGAAACGCCGCAAATCTCTTAGATACAAATCTTTTTTTTCAACAAATTTGCCGGCTTCTTCAAACCACACACACCGACGTCTGCTCTCAATGACCAATCTTTTCAACCTCATTTTAACTTCACATACAACTGCTACTATACTATACATTTTCCCATGAAAAAAGGCGAAAAACAAAAAACATTACGAATTTGAAGGAAAATTCGGACTCCAATAAAACTAAACACGCCTTTAACAGCGGCCGGCCTTACCGAGAGTGACAAAATTATCTTAAAAAATTGATGGCATCAGTTAGAATAAACAAACCACTTTGGGTATAAACAAAACACAACGGAAATTAAGACGTAGATTAATTTGAAAACGCAATATCGGGCGGTTTGAACAAAGAAATATCGAAGAATTTGCGCCTGTGACATAAATAAACAATAAAATGATTCATGATCGACGGCGGCGACCAAAAAAAAGAACGAAAGATTATATGGGTTTTAAATTAAAGGATACGAACTAAGAAACATTGAAAAAATTCTTCGTTATTCTAATGCATATATAAGGGGATTTCAATTAACACATATACGAGGGGACTTTAAAATAAAATGCTACACAACTATATTATGTGATTACACTTTGGTCATTAATTACCAAATTATTTTTTTATAGGAACTACAACAATCTTTTTTACAGGTATTATTTTTTTAAATATTTTACAGTGTTCTATCTATCTATCTAATTAGCCTTCTTCGGTCCATCTTTGGACATAGGCCTCCCCAATCCTTTTCCATTCATCTCTGTCTGTCGCTATAGTCATCCACCTAGAGCCCACGTGCTTCTTAATATCATCTGCCCATCTCATTTGGGGCCTTCCTCTGCTTCGTTTATATTCCCACGGTCTCCAGCTTATAAGAATTTTGTTCTATCGGTCTTCTTTTTGTCTTATATTGTGTTCTGCAAATCTCCATTTCAATTTTGCAACTTCTTGTCTAACATCCCTCACTTTTGTTTTCTCTCTTATCCACTAGTTTCTCTTTTACTCGCAAAAAAAGAGAAATTTTTAATTGGTTTCTAGAAGGGGATTATTGTATTGGGGAAGCCAATTCTTGGCTTCTCCAAATTTTGTTACATGAAATAAATACATAAATACATATACTTAGGCATTTTCTTGAAGATTTTGAAGAACACGTATGAGAATCAACTGGTCCTGCTGCACATTTTTAAGCGGTGATTATCTTCCATATAGTTTAAATATGTAACTTGATTTTCTCTATATGTTTTTATATGCAAAAAATATTTAGAGTAGTTATCATCACTAGTGTTTTTATTAAATTGGTTTGCAAATATCTCAGCAATATTAATATAAGATGAAAATATATGTTTGTTTTAGTATAAAAACTGGACTTTCTTATAACTGTTGTATTCAAATATTTAGACAACTCTCCTATACAATACTTATAGACATTTATTCGAAATTCGAAATTCGAATTCGAAATTTTACGAGGGGTGCGACAGGGGTGTATTTTGTCTCCTATGCTGTTCAACCTCTATGTGGAGAATGTTTTTGCAGAGCACTTGAAGGCACTGATTGTGGTATAAAGGTCAACGGGTACCCGATAAATAACATTCGTTACGCTGACGACACCGCAATAATCACAGATAACGAACATGATATGCAGTTGATACCAAATAAAATAAACACCACAGGAAAAACATATGGCCTGAAGATAAATGCTGGAAAAACAAAATGCATGACAATAAGAAAGGGCGCATTTTTCAGAGTACAACTGCACGTAGATAATGCTCCAATCGAGCAAGTGAAAACATTCAAATACTTGGGAATGATGATGAATGACCAATGGGATCCTCAACAAGAAATAAAATGCCGTACCGAACAAGCAAGACAAGCTTTTCTTAAATTTAAACCGCTACTTTGTAACCGCAATCTTTCCTTCAATCTCCGTTACAGAATGGTTATGTGCTATGTATGGTATATTGTTATACGGATGGAGACATGGACGTTGAAAATATCTTCCATTAACAAGTTAGAAGCCTTCGAAATGTGGACCTTGCGAAGAATGTTCCGCATACCATGGACAGATAGGGTGAGAAACGAGGAAGTCCTAAGAAGAGCAAATACTGAGAGAGAATTGCTCAGCTTGATCAAGGCACGAAAGATTGGATACCTGGGCCACATCCTGAGAGGGGAAAAATACGCAATCCCTCAACTAATTATTCAAGGAAAGATTGAGGGCAAGAGAGGAGTAGGTCGCAAACAAATGTCGTGGCTGCGAAATATAAAGAACTGGACAGGCGTAACTAACACTGGCGAACTTTTGCATGCCACAAAAGACAGACGTCTGACCTTAAGATAATTCGCCAACGCATTATAGGTGCACGGCACCATAAGAAGAAGAAGACATTTATAGACACAGAGCTAGTAATAGTAGATAGAAATTTTTGCCAGATTTTTTTTACCTGCTTTTGTAATATATTTACAGTTGAGTCCGCGGTTCTTTACCCGTGCGTCATTATTATCATGCGAGATAAAACACATATTTTTTATCTAGCATCACTGTTTTCCACGCATGTAACTTTTTATTTATCGTTAAATTGCATGTTTACAATCTACTCTATACACAGAGTAATAAGTAAGTAGTCTGTAAGTAAATTAACGTGAGTTGGGTACCTTCCAGTAACGGTTCTTTAAGTATTATTGCGGTAGATCTTCTGAATATACTCTTTTCAACCTTCTTTCGTCAATGGGTTGGGTGAATAAATTATTTATCAGTTCGTTGTTGTGATCAGTGATGCGATTTTTATATTTTATTGGGCGATTCTTTATTATGTTCTTAAGTAATGGGATGTCCAGATCATTGTGAAGTGTTTGGTAAAATACATACCATACAGATTTACTTATCATACTGAGTATTTTGGAATGGAATGTTTGAAGTATCTCTATTGTTATGGATCAGTTTATCGATCAGAAATAGAATAAAGAGTTTTTTTATTATTTTAATATACCGCGGGCATATAAGTTAAAATACAACCCTTTACTTATTTGTAATAGTTAGAATAAGAGAAAACATTGTTCCGTGACGGGACCCTGACGAGTTTTTCCGTGAAAGACTGAGTGAATAGTGAAAGGACAATGGAACCCGTATAAATATAGATTTAGTAATAAACATGTAATTGTATTTTGCGGTGGGCATTTGTCGAAAGTAAATAAGAATGAGATTTAGATATGAGATAACAAGAATTTGGAAACTTATTTCTGTTGAAAAAAGCAAAATTGTTAATGGTTTCTGAAAAGTAATTTGAGTGAAAGTAGTTTATTTGCTTTAAATATCATGTTGGAAATTTTCTAAATCGAAAATAAGTGGGAAAGATGAATGCTTATGATTGGTTAAAAAGGAATGGTGGGAATGAGAGAGTTGAGAAGGTTGTCTGGGAGAGATTGAAATAATTATTATGTTACCGGCAGACCAGAAGAGAAGACGTGTTTTCGTGTAGTCAATCTGAGTGCCAATGTTTTCGTTTGTTAGTGAAAAAGGTGAAAGCTGAGAGCAGATCAAAATCGAAAAGATTAATACCTCTTTTGAGTCTGCATAGTCCACGAGATATAATTAAAAAAAAAAAGAGAATTTGTGAGTAAAGATTACCGGTCAAAAGAGGCTTGGGCTTGTGTTTTTCGGAGGAGTAGTTTGCTGGTATGCGGTTTGGATCGATGCTGAGAACGGGAAAGATTTGATGGTAGCCGGACATAATCAATCAAGGAAAGAACTGTGGTTTGATCGAGAGGAGACATCATTGGTGTAAAAAACTAAAGGTCAGTCAAATAATTTGAATGAAAGAAAACTTTAAGATATTCTAAAGATAAAATCAAATATAAGCATACGAACTAAGATTCCAAGTTTCAAAGAGTTATTTTTCTTGTGA
Organism: Diabrotica undecimpunctata; assembly: GCF_040954645.1. Lineage (NCBI taxonomy): Eukaryota > Metazoa > Arthropoda > Insecta > Coleoptera > Chrysomelidae > Diabrotica > Diabrotica undecimpunctata. The sequence continues at coordinate 2,418,960 of NC_092808.1, read as the reverse complement.
ATAAATTATATTTTATATGGTCATTTTTTTTAGTAGATATTATTATAAAACAGATCAATAGATAGTTTGTAATTAAAATTAAATTTAGAGTATAGGAGTTTGTTGGGAAAGATAATTGCCCACAAAAGTTATTTATTAATATTCATCGTTTTGCTTATTGAAAATAAATAATAATTTGTGTGCATATTTATGTTGTTTTAATGTTAGTTCCGTTTCCTGTTCTATCCCGATTATGAGCAACTAGGAGATACTGAACCCACTAGAAGAGATTTATAAAGTAAACTGATTAAAGTAAAATAAAAAGGCACCCTGAGTAATTTTAATAGTAATTGATTTGTATGACTCTGCATAAATTAGTGAATTAATTAATTAAATAATTGGATTAATTAAATTAGTGTTAATTAATAATAAAACATCATAAAGCAGATCACAACACTATATTTGAAGGTTTACTATAGCCCCAGAGTTCTATTCCATATGCTTAAACTGGTATAAGTACAGCTTTGTACAGAAGCAGTTTATTTTCAAGAGAACACTAAGACCTTTTGTTAAATAGCCATTCATATTTTTTAGTTTAAGATCTAGGTGTTTCCGTTTAGTTTTGATATGCGATATCCATGTAAGTTTTTCATCCAGATGCAATCCCAAGTATTTGACAACTAAAAGGAAAGACACATGTTATTTTTATAAACGCTCTAGACTCAGTACATTGAAAAGAGATAGGTACAAAAACGATGCTTTTGTGACGTTTCTGGTTTGTTTACTTGCCGCTGTCAGTTTCTTGGATTTTTTACTGTTTTTTAGTCCTGTTTTTGCATTTAGATGTTATTTATAGTTTATTCGTCTTCCGGGTTTGGACCGTGTCATTTGTGAGTGATCCAAAAGTGGGTTCATCTCGACGTTTCGCTACAATTGTATGTAGCTTCTTCAGGAGAATAAAAAAGAAAAAGAAAACAAAAGACAGGAAGATGGGTAGTTAGCAACGGTAACTCAGTTACTCAACGCAACCAGAGGCGAATACTAACTACCAAGATGGGCATTTGGTCACAGTAACTCAACTACTTAACGCAGCCAGAGGTGAAAACCAAATGTCAGGACAGGGTTAAGTGCGTTAAGGATAGGGTTGGCTGCGTTAAGTAGTTGAGTTACTGTGACCAAATGCCCATCTTGGTAGTTAGTATTCGCCTCTGGTTGCGTTGAGTAACTGAGTTACCGTTGCTAACTACCCATCTTCCTGTCTTTTGTTTTCTTTTTCTTTTTTATTCTCCTGAAGAAGCTACATACAATTGTAGCGAAACGTCGAGATGAACCCACTTTTGGGTCACTCACAAATGACACGGTCCAAACCCGGAAGACGAATAAACTATAATTCTGACTCTGGCCGTGGAAGCCTACGATTTCAGATGTTATTTACATTATATAAACAGTTGTTTCCACAACTAATTTTATATTGGAGTTTGGAATTTTATGGTAAGTGTATTTTTATTTAGCTATTAATTTACATACAAAGTTAACCACATTCAGACAGTTAAAGGCGTGTTGACATGATTTAAGTGTAATTGGTTAAATTCTGCTTGAAAGTTGCGCATCCAACACTTGGAAGGTAGTTTGATCGTGTCATCTCTTCATCCAAATACACTTGTATCAACAGGTTCTTTTCAAGTAAAGTAGGACACACGCCAACTTCCTTGGATCCAAATAGTATGGTATTGTAAAATTAAAATGGCGTCGGTGTCGAAAAATCAAAAGAAGTAAACACAAAAAAGAATGGTCTGAAAGGGAACGTGTTAGATTCATGGAGTTAGACGAAGCTAAGGAAGCATTATGGAATGTACGAATAAAGAAATATAAAAGTAAAGATGGAAGTGCGGCATTTTTTTTATCTTTTTTTTTGGATTTCATGCTTTGGATTTTGGATGTATCAACATATCAGCAACCACTGGAACACTTTCCACAGTCACTTTCACCCTTTTTACAATGGTTATTTGACATCCAAGGCATTTAACCATGGCAACCAACTTGGTACAAGTACACTTGTTCAAGTCCACTTGGTCCAAGTTGGAATCCAAGCATTCTTGAATCGTGTAAACTCGCTTTTAGAAATGGTTTTGTTTAAGTTTCCGCAAAAGTTAAAGAAACGACAAAAAACGTATTTTATTGAATTTTTTAAATAATGCCTGAAAAAACTGTTATCTCACAAGCTCAAGAACTCGTTTAAAATTTAATCGAGTACTTGGAATTAAAAAAAAAAGGCCGACTGTTTTAACCGTTGTCATCTGTTCAAAAGGTACAAAAAGTACAATTTTCAAATGTGCACTATTATAACCTGCCCAATGGAATTGGGCAGGTCACATAGCAAGACTGAAAGACACAAAATGGACCAGAAAACTAATTGACTGGCGCCCACGAGAAGACAAACGCAGCAGAAGACGACCACCAACACGCTGGTTGGACGATATTAGACGAATATACAAGAAATGGCAACAAGAAGCACAGAACCGTGAAGAGTGGCGAAAAATGGGAGAGACCTATGTCCAGCAGTGGACAGAAGAATTTGCTTGATGATGATGACTATTATAACGCATTAATGATGATAAGCATATGTAATATTATTAATATTTATTTGACAACTTTATTTCATACTAAAATATTTCGAATTAGAAACTTTTTATTTTTGGTTTTCTGCTTGTTCGATTATATATCTATAATATGTACGGAAGATGCTTAATAAATGTCTTAAGTCTTTTCTAAAATGTTCTATCGCTATCTGTAATATTTTATTCGAGAATGACACAAGCGAAGTAAGTTTTTTAAGTTCTTCGTCGGTACATCTGCTAAAGCTCTCATTAAAATGGACATAAATTATATTAGCTGGCTTTAAACGAATCAACTTTTTCTTCCTTTTTTTTCTGGCTTTTCTCGGTTTGCCTTAATTATTTTGTTCCAAAGTTAAACCGGGAATTAGAAGTAGTAAAAAAGAGAACTCTAAGTTTGTCGAAAGATTATTTGTAAGGGAAACATTGGTACTGTATATACTAATTTAATTAAATTAACCTAAAATATAGATCTTAGCGATTTTATTTGAGACTTGGGACAATTTGGGAGATAATATCAGCAGATAAGCGATCCAAAATATTTTCTAAGTTCTGGCAGCTCTCAAGTTATGATATACAAAATACTTATCCATTCGGATGTACGAGTAGAAACAATATAAAACGAAAGACCAGAAAAAGGGATACGAGGAGGACTTCTACTTTTGAATACTCTATTCAATCAAACAACAAAAGTATAAAAATTTGCAAAAATGTATTTATTTCTTTGCATTAAATCGGTAGAGGTCGAGTCGAATATATTGTGAGTAAGCTTAAAGAGAGAAATATTGTTCCTGAAAAAAACAGCAGAGGTAGACATGGAAACCAAAAAAGAAAGTATTTGCAAAACGACATTGACGCAGTTCATCGCTTCATAGACTCTTTACCTCGATATGAAAGTCATTACAGCTTACCTGATAACACGGATGAAGAGTATATGAGCCTTGATTACAATATTGAAATATTATATAAAAAGTACAAAGAAAGTCGTCAAGCACAAAAACTTGAATTTGTTTCTTCAGACAAGTTCAGAAAAATTTTTACAAGGACTATAATATTTCTTTTAAAACTCCTAAATCTGACACTTGTGTAAAGTTCAATGAGTTTCAAATTAATATTAACCATTCTAAGAAAATTGGTGATAATGAAAAACTTGAGGAACTAGAAACTTCTAAAGCTTTACACTTAAGAAAAGCAAAAGCTGCAAGAGACGTTCTTGAAAAAGCAGTGGAAGAGTCTAAGGAAAATGACGTACATGTGATAACGTTTGATCTGCAACAAGCTCTTCTCAGACCTAAATTAAACACAGGTCCATGTTTTTATAAAAAATAACTGTGTTATAATTTTAGTGTTCATTTCTGCAACAAGACATAAGATGGCTACTTTTTCCTTTGAGACGAATCCATTATTAAACGAGGGTCCGATGAAATTGCTAGTTGCTTAAAGAAATATTTTGACAAGTTTGATGTTGATTGTGACACACTTTATGCTGTATCTGATAATTGCTGTGGTCAAGACAAAAATTGGACTATCATGGGATTTTGGCTACAACTCCTGGCATCTAAAAGGTTTCAAAAGTTAATTCACATTTTTCCACAAGTAGGGAACACTATGCTACCTAGTGATAGAGATTTTGTATTAGTGAAAAAATCCGCAAAAACTACGAACGCAGTGTACTCTACTAGTAAACGGGAAAAGGTTCTGAAAGGAGCCAAAAAGAAAAGGTCATTTATTGTAACGACTCTTAAGCGAAAAGATTTTTAAAATTTTTCTGAATTAAGAAAAAAATTTCAGCAAATCGAATTTTGGAATAAGCCACTCCGTGAAGCTGGAGTTTAATATTAATAATCCTTATGTCATGCTTTCTTATGACACATACAATGAAATTCCACATTACATTAGTCTTGTAATAGAAACAAGAAGAAAGATAAGAAGATTTTAATAGAAACTTGACTCAAAAGTATCCAGAAGCGTTGCCCATAGAATAGTCAAAACTAGGCCATGTGATGGTCATGCCTCCAGTGGATTCCACCAGTACATCATTCTTTCTACTATTAACTGAAATCCTAAGGTTTAACAGTTTAAAATTATTTTTTATGTTCATTTGTTGTTTAAATTCTGTTCATCTCTGTTCACTTATAAACTTTGCTCAAATACAGTTATCTTAAATTGAACAATTTTATTTATTTTGACCCAGTGATTAATAACCTGTTAAGTGTCTTTATAATTTTTTAACAGATTTTAATTTCCTTAACAAAGACGCATCAAAAACTTGTTAAGTACCATTTTTTTCTAAATTTCTTCTTGCTAAAATTTGAAAAAAAAAATCAATTTGATAAAAGACAATGTCTTTTTATTATAATATGAGAGCATTATATTTCTAAAATATTTTATTTGACGGGTGATTTAAAAAAAATTATTCTGTTGGTGTTTAGATTCAAAATTCAAAATTGTATTCAAAAAAATCCTAATATTATCAATTTTTTATTTTGTCATTTAACAAGTTTTACTATTGGGCCCTTCAAATGACCGTTCAAACATCTGCAATTTACCTATTGAATATATTGTATATATATACACTCATGGACAAAAATGTCGAATATTTTGGAATTTTCTAATTTTTGTTTTTTCAAAATAAATTCTGGTCAATCAAGTCGTTTATTGTAAAATAGAGTTTATTTTAACAATATTGAATGAACAATTTTATGTTTTTATGCGGAGAAAATTGTGAAAAAAATAAGTGTTTAATATTAAGTAAATAAGGTAATTTTACTCTAAACTTAAATGATAATTTAAATTACTTAAACAAGTCGTTTTAATTGAAAGTAGTGCATGATCAGTAACGAGTATTCCCCCTCTAGCTCTTATTACTGCTTGCATGTTTCTCAGCATGCTTGCAAGTAAATTTTGGTCATATCCTTGAGAAATTGCATTCCATTCATCCTGTGCAGCAAACCAAAGCTGCTCTATCGTATTTGGAACGAGATTTCTTTGTCGTATGCTGCGTTTTAGGTGATCCCACATGTGCTCTATTGGAATTTAATCCGGGCTAAACGGTGGCCAATCCAATCTTCGAATTTGGGCCTCATCAAGATAATTACTCACTATGGCAGCGGCATGTGGTCGAGCATTATCGTGCATTAGCTTGAATCTTTCATATCCAATATAACAATCATATGACAAAATATGATCTTGCAGGATGTTTTAAACGTAAGAATCACTAGTCATGCATCCAATCACTTCCACAAGTGCGGTACGTACCTCCCAACTAATACCTTCGCAAAGAATTATGCCATTAACTCCAAAACTAACGGTCTGGGCGATACTGCAGCTGGCGAATCGTTATCCAACTCTTCTGTAGACGTAGTTTTGACCATTTGGCTTCCATAATATGATTCTGCTCTCATCAGTGAAAAGAACGTTTTTCCAGTTGTCGATATTTCACTAAATATGTGTTCTTGCAAATTCCAAACGACGAGCTTTATGATTTTGGAGAAGACGTGGAACTTTGGCGGGGCGTCTGGGCTTTAAGTTTGCTTGTTTTGATCTTTGTCTAACTGTTTGTGAACTCACATTAACTTGTCTAACATTTAATAGCTCTTCAATATGCAAAGCATCTTCAGGTCACGATACAAAGTTAAATAAATGCTGAAAATAATAAACCCATATTAGGGTGTTGTTTAATAATGGGTTTAATTAAACATTAAACATTAATAATGTTTAATATAGGTTTATTATTTTCAGCATTTATTTAACTTTGTATCGTGACCTGAAGATGCTTTGCATATTGTAGAAAGCGAAACCGGTCGTCTGATTAGTTAAATTAAATTGATTGTGAGTAAGTCTAATTTATTATTTCTTCTACCTTTTAAAATGGACTCACACAAGCAACACATTCATGATTTAATAGCTCATTTCTGATATGCATCGATGTCAGTGAACGATTTCGTGTAAAATTAAGAACCAAAAAAACGGTCATGAATTGCGGTTGTGAACCTTGTGCGTCCTTGACCAGGCCTTCGTACAAAATTTCCTGTTTCGCGGTACCTTTCTAGAGTATTCGAAACTATAGATTCAATTCTGCTGAGACATCGTGCGATATCTTTTTTTGCATAGCCTTCCTCGTACAAAATTACCAATGTGCTACTGGGCTTTATCGCAGTATCGAATTGGTGGGAAACTTATTTTAAACTTAGTTAAATAAAAACAATATTTAAATAAACTTAATAAATTAAACTAAAAATAACCGAATTGGTATTATTTTTGCTTTACGTGAAGAAGTTTTTTTATGATAAAATGTACGAAATGTGACTACAAAAAAAAATTTGAAAATTCCAAAATATTTTATATATATATATATATATATATATATATATATACCAGCAATAATATAACTATTAATGTTATAGTATCCAACCCGCTGATAAAATGATCGCAAAAAGCAAAGAATACCAGCAAATTGACACCAATATACGCAACGAAGCGAGCCACACTAATATTGCATTATCTGTGTACATTCTTTTTCTTTTCCCTTTTTACCAACAAGGGATTTTATCACCGGAAACAAGACGGTTTTTGTCGACGTATGCCGCTCTTAACATGTTTTGATAAGAAATCGATAGAGCCCTTGCAGTGAGTCGTTGGCACACAGATACAATCTACAGAGCGGGACTTTGAATAACGTGTTCTATAGTCGGTGCCTTGACTCTTTGAACAAATATGACATTATTCAGGACCTATTCGCGTCTCTCTTTCAGTTACATAACTTAAATCTATGAAATTAACAATTACCAGGTTTATACAAGATACACTTACAAAATTTTTTTTACCTCACATAGTGCCTAGTAAAAAATTTTTAATTTTATTGTCGGATGCTGCATCTTATATGTTCAAAGCAGAACAAAATTTAAAAAAATTTACCAGAATTTAATTCATGTAACGTGTTTGGCACATGACATTATTAGAGTAGCAGAGCAAATAAGGTACGAGTTTCCATTAGTAAATAAATTAAATAGTAACATCAAGAACGTTTTTCTTAAATCCAATAATAACCGCTCAAACCAGTATGGTCTTGTGGTCTACAGATAAGGAGCTGTACTAGTGACATTAACTATGCTTGCCTTTAAAGCATCCTAAACCGAATAATAAGAAACATAGTCAACGTTCCGTGGTATATTCGTATAGTAGCCATTAAAGAAGAAATAAAGAAGCTTGCCAAGGGTCACGAAAACCGACTTCATAACAATGCAAACAAAGAACTGCTAGATAATCAAGACCTAGACCGCAGGCTCACACGAACCACACCTTTCGAGCTTGTGATAGTAATATATGTATAAATGTCTGTTTAAATTTGGACAGTGGAACTAGACACAGCTCCTTGATAGACCCACTGGTCAGAGAAGAAGGGGAAGACCCAAAACAAGATTCCTTGATAACATAAATATGAGAATACGTGCTTGGCGGAGGAAGGCGATGGATAAGGACTACTCGAGAAAGATTCTTAAGGAGGCTAGGACCTAAGGAAAACTAGAATGATGTAGATGATGAACCCAGTCACAACAGTGAATAGTGCAACAATAATTATTAGATTCTAATGGGAACTAGATAGGGGATAGAAAGACTACAAGTCAAGCATGACAATTTTAATGTACACAAAAAGGTAAAAGAAATAACGGGTACTTTTAAAAAGAGAACACAAATGAAACTCATAGACACCAATGGAAAATTAATCATTGACACCCAAGAGATGAAGGACAAATGGAGAATATATTTGGAGACACTTTTTCAAGATCAAAGAACAGATTATAGGCATCCATTTTCAGAGAGGATGACGGGCCCGGACATACTTAAATCCGAGGTAGAAGAAGCAATAAAACGGATGAAAAGCAGAAAAGCTGTAGGGCCTGATAATATCGAAGCTGAATTTTTAAAACTCTTGGAGGATGAAGGAATAAATTGCATCACGGCTGTCTTCAATAAAATATACAATACAGGAATCATCCCTGATAAATGGCTAGAATCAGAATTCATAGCGATACCTAAAAAACAGGGGGCTAAAAAGTGCGAAGAATATCGAACAATCAGCCTAATGAGCCACATGTTGAAACTGTTTCTTAGAGTCATCCATGGAAGAATTTATAAGAAGTGCGAGGAACAAATATCAGACAGACAGTTCGGCTTCATTAACGCAGTGGGTACCAGAGAGGCACTTTTCGGAGTACAGGTACTGATTCAAAGATGCAGGGACGTTAACTGCGACGTATACGCGTGCTTGATCGACTATGAAAAGGCATTTGACAGAGTTCAACATCAAAAGATGATAAACATTTTAAAAGAAGCAGACCTGGATGACAAAGACCTCAGAATAATTTCAGAACTATACTGGAATCAGACCGCATACATGAAAATTAACGGAGAAGAAACAGATCACATAAAAATACTACGCGGAGTTAGACAGGGATGTATTCTATCGCCGTTGATATTTAATATGTACTCAGAAAAAATTTTTAACGAGGCTCTTTACGGAATAGACGAAGTCATCCTTCTAAATGGTGAAAGAGTAAACAATATTAGATATGCCGACGACACCATGGTGATAGCAGATAGTTTAGAGGGACTTCAGAGGCTAATGGACAGAATAAACGAGTACAGTCAACAGTACGGACTAAACATTAATACCCACAAAACCAAACAAATGATTGTCAGCAAGGAGAATATAAATGGGGCTCATCTATACATTAATGGGACGCAGATAGAGCGAGTAAAACAGTATTGCTACCTGGGAACTATTATAAACGAACAGTGGAGCAATGTACAGGAAATAAAGTGCCGCACAGGAAAGGTAAGAACGGTCTTTAACAAAATGAGCGCCATCTTCAAAAGTCACAACATATCCCTGGATACAAAAATGAGACATTTGAGATGCTATGTTTTCTCTGTGTTGTTGTACGGGGCGGAGGCATGGACGCTTACAGACACCACTATTAAAAAACTTGAAGCATTTGAGATGTGGCTTTATAGAAGAATGCTGAGAATATCATGGACAGCAAGGATCACGAACAAGGAAGTTCTAGAAAAAATGAAGAAGGAACCAGAGATTGTGTTTACGATCAAACGCATAAAATTGCAATATCTGGGACACGCTATGAGAAATCAGCACCGTTACTCCCTGCTGCAGTCTATATTGCAAGGTAAAGTCAAAGGTAAGCGAGGACCCGGTAGAAGGAGAATATCATGGCTGCGGAATTTAAGAACATGGTTTAAGAAAACCTCAACGGAGCTGTTTCGAGCCGCAGCGAGCAAGGTCATGATTGCCAATATGATTTCCAACATCCGAAACGGATAGGAACTAGAAGAATAAGAAGAATGGGAACTATTAGGAATACCTAGGCCAGTTAAGTAGCAGATTAGGTTAAATATAAAATGCTTGGTAATCATAGGTTCCTTTAATAAATAAAATAAATATATTAAATATGCGAGTTAAGAATGAACATTACCAAAAAAAATACAAAAAAAATTAACAGCTGTGGAAATAAAATAGTTTAAAGGAATTGCTGAAAATACTAAAATAAATAGATGCAAAAATGAAGAAATTGAATAACAGAAACAATAATTTGAAACAGACAATTAATTTGGTGGGGGACATCTAATGATTGAAAAACTTAAGTCATAGAAATAAAGAAGCAAAGGAGAAAAAGAAAGAAAAAAACGCAAACCAAATACGCAGATAAATAGAACAATCGAACTTGAAGAAAAAAAAAATCGGTTGCCTGTAAAGTCGGTTTTACGGGCGAAGATTTTACGTGACAACGTCTTTTTCTCGGTAGAATATTTATTGATATGAATATTATTAAATTGCACAATAGGAACAAGGAATTGCCGCTATAAACTCAGTTTCTCAACTTTTGTGTCAATCTAACAATTAATCAATCAATCATAGTTTACGATAATGAAATATTAGTGTACAATTATTTACCTTTATTGTTGTAGTTGTTGTAAATGACGAATCTACTCACGAAGTGAAGACAAATCTCACGATCTCACGATTAAGGTCTTACATCTTACGATTTTTAATTTTTTTTAAATTTCAAGTGTTTCTAATAAAATGCATGGGAGGAAATCAGCTTTTTTTAGATTGTCACCTTGAAATATCCATAAATTGACTGTATTTTTGTATCAAAGTGGGCTACTCCAATTAACTCAATTAATATACACAAAATAATATAAACAAAGCTTAAAAGGTTCTTTATGCTTTGAAAGTGGTTTATAAACAACTGAATTGTAATGTATATTTTACCGCCTTTAATAAATATGAAGTATAGACTAAATTTTGTGTAAAGAACAAACATTCAACAGACCTAATAGTAAAAACATATTGATTTAAGTGTGAATTTGAGATAATGTGCTGACAAAATGTTAAATCCTAAGAAAACAAAATTATGTTTTTATGTATATTCATTATACTTAATACTCTTGGGTAAAATACCTCATATCATATATGTCTTTAGACACAGTTAAGAATTTTCATTAAAGTTTAAACTATAAAGAATGTTTACAATCATTGCTCAATATTAAATGGATAAATCCATAGCAATATTATAAAAGAATATAGGTCCCTAGGTCATTTCCTAAAATTATATCTGATACTGGTGGTTCCCCCTAAAATAGGACACTGTAAGCACTCCACATTTTCACTGCAGACACAGCTGACGATATTTTCAACTTTAGCGATTCAACGCGCCTAATTCTCTAGTGCCGCGCGCAGCGGACCGATCATGTTTGAGTGGGAGAGAGACGCAAGGTATTCGCCGGTCCGGCGGGCCTCTCTCTCGTTCGGTGACTCACTGTAACAGACGTGAGTGGGCGTTACACTTTTTCTTAAATGACTCCGAGCCACAACCTAATTTAAGACGTTGTCACGTCAAAAGAGGAACAACGATTGAAGAGATGGGAGTAGTGGATAAATGATGAGTTAAAACTTGAAGAATTGGATAAGAAACAAGCAATAAAGTAGGCAATCGCTAAAAGGCATAAGAATTCACGCGAAGAATAAGAAGAGTATTATAAGATATGTGAGTTGTTATAAATTATCTATAAGATTTATAAAAAAATAAAATACTTTCCTAAATAACTTAAAACCCATTATTTTTGTTACTTAATCTAATTTTATGGGATATATTTTATAATTATATTCTTAACTTTATATAACTGAGCATTTCAACAGGAATACATTACTAACATCTTTTATGCCTTTTATATTACAGTTTATTACAAAAATTTCTCCGAAAAGACCATTTACAGTACACAATGCCACATTCTAAAAAGGAAAATTTTTGATATTAGGCCACCCGCTACGCACATCTTCGTTAATAAATTTACCCTGCAATTTCATTTACATATTTTAACAGCATGGATTAAATTGAAAAATATTTAAATAAGACCAACAGGAGGTTTATGGATACGAATAATATTAAAAAAGCTTCAAGAAAAAAGGAGAAAATAAAACGAACAATTTAAAATTTCTATTTATAATTTTAAGAAATGGTATTTCTCTCAAAAATAAAAAAATCTTGAATAAAACTAACAAGCAGCTTCCTTAAAATATTTACATATGGATGTAATCATTATACTTATTTATGTTTCATCAAAATACCAAAGAAATTATGACAGAGGACCATATAAAACAGCAATATAACGAATATTCAATAAATCTTTGCGGAGACCGTCACTTAAAATTATTAATTCATAATCTTTTAAGAATATTGAGAATAAATAATACGATTTTTTTCTACAAACTAAAAAAATATACCTATCAAAACACAATAGGTCAACAATCAGCCATAAAACACGTAATAACAAATAGAGCTTTAACATATCTAGATATAAAGTCAGATCATAAAGTATTACTGTGTAAATTTCTATTAAAAATACCCTACTTAAGAAAACACCATCCAAAGACTAAAAAACTAAGCAAAAATTAGACTAGATATTAGGATTAAAGAAAACCAAGAGAGAAAGCAGTAGATTGTTTAACAACAGTTTTACAAACAACAGAATGGGAAGCAACACCACAGCGATAACGAAGTGTGCAAAAAAACCATAACATCCCCCTCTATATTCTTTATACTCCGTGTATCTCCTAAAAGGGCTTGAGCGTCACTGTTTACTGTGTCTTCCTAGCGCTTTCTTGGCTTTCTTGCCGGTCTCTTTCCCTACATTCTAGAATTCAGTGCTCTTTTTGGTAGCATATCCTCTCGTCTAAGTCTATTGGTCGAATTAAGGTTTTATAGATTCTCATCTTTGTATTTCGGCGGACATTTTTAGACCGAAATATATGGGAGAGGGCAAAATAAGCTCTGTTTGCCTGCCTTATTCTCTTCCGTATTTCTTCATTTTCTTCTTCTTTAGAAGATTATACATTAGTTAAAATAACGTTAATACAACAACAATATCAAAGACATGATTCACCACTAGAGAGAGATTTTGTATAGAATAAAAGGAAAGCACACTTACAATATAGTACTAACAAAATAAATAACACTTCCGGTAATACAAAAATGTAAAAGATAATATTAATTCTTAGGTAGTAAGCATAAAAATTGACTATTAAATTCGATTTACCAAAGATATGGAACATGGATATTTAGAAAATTTTTAAAGGAAAAAAAAATCATTATTAAATAGAAAAATCTAAACAAAACAGTAGATATCTTATATAAAAGAACTTTACAAAGGATTTAAAATTAGATCTATAGAAGCAAAAGTAATATAAGTAGGTAATTAATAAAATAGGAAATCTATTTAATACTATTTATTAATATCTATTCACGCCTATATTCCTCTATTAATACCGTTCCGGGACGGTTTATAGTGCTAGATATTTACAAAAGTCATATTGAGCCAGTACGATCCTGTCCTGATCAGCAGCCCATCCATAGAGTATGTGTAGTGTGTTCCGCTCTAAACACTTAGACGTGCTGTTTGTGAAATTATTCCTGAACATGGCACACGCGATTGTGGAAGCGATTATGATGGGGAATTGGAGGTGACATGCAGCGCCCATGTGCATTGTTGCAATTGCTTCGATAATTCAGGAGTTTTCGGGAAAGGGTTATGTTTTCGCAAATTGGTGACTTCAATTAAATCTGCGGGACAAATAACGAGACTGCAGTATGGGTTACCCTCAGTCAGTGCTGCCGCAGATATAATAAACGTGTTGAGGGTTACCTACAACATTGTCGAGTGTGTTTTAATTTGTCTGTAGCGGATTGGAACAATTTAATCTTTTGGATATATTCCATTATTAGTTTTTTAAATTTTAATACTATTTTTTTAGTATACATTGCGGCGGTTTTTGGTTGTAGTTAAGAATGCTCTTGCTATTAAAGAGACTAAACATCGGGAAAGGTTTAGCAGAAATGTGGAGCCATTACAAAACTGAGCATACCAAAGAAGTTAACTAATCTGACAAAAGCTTGTATAAAAAGATCTACATGTGTAACAGAACTTGTGGGCCTTTTCCATAATCAACCTAGATAGATATAGCTAATGGTAGGTTTTTTCAATTTTTGATGCTAAATACGGTTACTTATAGTAGATCGGGGCAGAACTCATATATAAGTTCTTCCTATACTTAGTCCTTCTAAATCGGGTACATTGTATCACCCTTATCATACGTACTAGTCACATAAGCACCTGGTCTTCGACGTTTCTAAGGCTCTGGCTGCTCCGGGCGCACACACCTGCTAAAATTAGCTCCAAAACTGAGCTATTTCTATCGTTCCTAAAATCTAGTCCTTTAGTTACCTTGTGGATTAAAAAAAACACAAGTTTCTTTAGCGGTAACTCCCTCGTTTGGCTCGGTAACATAAATCCCGGAAAAAGGATCTGTCACTTCTGATAGGTCAGAATCAGGCACTTCCAGAGGACATATGAGGAGATTTTCTCCTCCTTATAATATAGATTTCTGTCTCCTTTATTTGTGCAAAAATTACTTTAACAATAACCTTATTTTTTTAAGTATGTACATATTTAGTAAGTTTCTGCATGTTTGTCGTAGTATCCCGCACCATTTTAACCATGTTTGAGTTATTTTATCAATTATATATGTTTTGATTTGTCAAATGCCTAGATTTTATAAGCATACAATACTATTGAAAAAATACACTACGTACTTGGTCCGACCATTTCAATGGACAAGATTAGCGTGTCGTTAGATTGATGTGGAATGAGCTCCCGATTGGTAAGATGTTGTGAATACTAAAGATGTGGTGGAGGGATATATTGCAGCAGATTTAAGTACTATAAGTATCGAACGAGAAGAGAGCTAACGATGAACGACAGGATGTGAAGACAGATTGTAAAGTCCGTCCAGGTTGTTATGCTGGAAGTAGAAGAACGCCATCTTTTTTAACCTATTGAATAATCGAAACGTCGAACAAATAAGGACATGAAGCAGATCTGTATTGCTATTAGCAATATGATATGAGCGCTTGTCAATTGTTTAATATTCGCAATACGGATCCGAATCTTGGACATTGGGAAAATTGGAAAGGAGAAAAATACACGTCACTGAAATGATCTTTTGGATAAGAATGTCACAAGTTCACCCATAGAGACTTTATTTCAACTTTTAGATCGATACAAAGCTCAATTAAGTATGGTGTATATCTCGTATCAGTTATCAGGTACTCAAAAGCCAGCGCATATAACTCAAAAATGCCACCCAGGATCTGGTGTTAATAGTTTAGATCCGACATGTGGCGCCCTTGAAGACTATTTTGATAATTTGGGCGTTCTTAGTATTAATATACTCCAATTCTGTTATAATATAAGAGTGCTTCATCCCACAATCTGCGCTCGCTCACTTTATTATACATATGGGAGTGAGTGGGTATGTTGCTCTCCAGAATCCTACATAACCAAGCCAATGTGTATAACAAACAAAGCTTTTAAATTTAGATTTTGGGGTAAAATAGTACCAACTACTCTATAACAAAAACTGTGTATCCAACAAATGGCACCCACATCCTAATAACGTTTGGTCGTTTTGATAAATGGTCGAAGTGGGTAAAAAATGATTATGTAAAAGACAATATCTCACATTGTAAATATTATGTACATTTAGAATTAACTATATGTCTCTCTTCATAACAGCGAATTCTTCTGATTTTAATTCAGAGGTTCAAAATGAGGAAATTGCCCACTTCAGAAGTTTACTTTTTAAAAATACTCTAATTGCCATGATGTTTCTCTTGATGTATAAAACAACCATTTCTTTATCAAACTATTGACAAACAAAAATTTAGATTATGCACAAACATGGATAATTGTTTAGTGCACAGCATGAATTAAAAGATATTGAAATAATTTTCTAAAATTGCTAGATGCGGTGCCAAACTTTGTTGAAGTCATAATAGAAATACTTTTCAAAAAGTTATGGAAATGCCATATTTGAAATGAGATAAAATTTTCATTGAAACGATCTCCCATACAGGAGACGAATAAGTCGAATAAAAAAAGGTTAAGTAAAAATCCTAATGATGAGACTGTCTATCCTTATATGTCATTTACCTTTAACCGTTGCCTGTATTGTTTGTTAAAAAAAGTCTCTATGAAGGGCACATTTGCGTCAAGCGTGTGTCCTTGTTTAATCCTTTTTGTACAATCACCAATTGTGTTTTCAATGGCAAGGTTAGGAAATTAAGTGAATAAACGAAATAGTCTATTGTCTGATGTTAATATAAGGCAAATATAAAAGTTAAATATTTGTACTACTCGAACCAATTTTCTGGATTAATAGGTTGAGAACCAAAGGCCAGATAACTAAGAAAAACTTGCAGCAAAACTTCAACCGATCAATAGCCAGATGTTTCTTTATTATTGAATAAATATTATGTGAATCAAGATTAAGATCAATGGGATCAAGAAGATCACAATGAAAGCAATAGGTAATATGATTCAGAAAATAAAGATTTAATTGCGTGCATTACAGAAAAACCATTTGCTTATAAGCTCATTTATTAATATAATATGGAAAGTATCATGTATACAGAGCTTAGCAAAGCTTATAAACTGCTATGGAAAATTCCTCGAACCCAAGTAATTTGACAACGAGATTTTTGAAGAAAGAAAGAATTTCTTCATTTGCATGGCTATGAGGTCTTTCTTTCGAAATTGTTTTTGTTATAATTGTAATAAAAATATTATGAGTTATTTGCAAACTAAATAATGAGTCAAATATTCTTATTAAAGACTAAAATTAACAAGTTTTAAATTGAAAGAATTAATGTGTTATTTGACAGTTTTTAAACTGATAAAAAATACAAAGATATACAAAAACCGTTTTTTTGTTTAAATTTAAAGCAAAAATTATTAAAACCACAAGGGTATAATTTTCCTTGAAATATAAATTTAATGTACTGACCCTTTTTCTTCCTTTTCACGCCAACGGTCGGTAGGTATTGGCCTTAATAAGATTAAAAAACGACGATGCTAAATTGACTCTGAAAAGAGTATACCAACATGTCTTAAAAATTTATTTGAGTATCCAGGGAGTACAAAAGAGTATAACGGAGTATAACAGACAGTAAGGATTTTATCTTCTTGGCTGATATGATGATTAAAGTTTATGGATTCAAATAAAAAATAGACTAAAAAAATTCACAAGTAATATTGATTTACTTTACAAGCAGTAGGATCTCAAAAAGGTATGATTTAAAAAGCTTAGGAGAGAGGCTCCTTCTGTCCATTTAGAGTTAAGGTTGACACTTTTTTTTAGCCAGTCCTGCCCTGATCAAATATTCCTCGTAAAAATTATTAACGATCATATTTTCTTAATTACCCTTGTACTAATCGTTTAAACTTATATAAACATTCTCATTTTAAAGTAACTCACTCGAATTACAAAAATATTCCCCGTAATAACCTCTTCAAATACCCCGTAGCAACTAACAATACTTCATTAACTCAGGTTTAACTGCTACGTAGATATAAGTTCGGGTCGTCGATTTGGCCGGGAATAATAAAGTTTGAAGATTTAGGGAACTTTCGGAAATGGCTAATTTGTAGAGCTCGGGGTCTTCATTATCGCTGATTGCTGACTGATGGCTCTCCCGGCCTTAGTTACCGCCATCTTCAGTGAAATCAAATTGCCCCGTGCCTTTCCACCTTGATTTTATGCCAGTCTTTCCTTAAACTAAAAAATAGTCTCTAACAATGCACAGTGGCTTACCAAAAATATTATCCATACACAATAATTATTGTTTTAAAACTATTTATTTGTATTCAATATTTTCTCCATAATTTTCTTTTATTTTTTTATTTTCATAGTCCTTCTTTATTCTCTCCCTCTCTTTACATATATATATTTATATATATATATATATATATATATATATATATATATATATATATATATATATATATATATATATATATATAGCAAAAGCCATTGTACGACAACACTTGCCCCTTACCAACCCGACCTGAGGCAGCGTGGTAAGGTATGCCTCGCGACCCCTTATGAATCATTGAAATAAGGGAGGCTGCACCGTAATTGGAAACGGTTGATAAAGCTGCACATGATGATGATGATGATATATATATATATATCTATATACGGATGCTTTCTAGATCTTAGTTCTTGGGTGGATCAGTCCCTTTTGTTTCTTGTTTTCTTGCAGCCAGTTTGATTTTGGTCTTCCCCTTCTCTTTCTTCCTTCCTTCTAGATTCCATTCTACCATTTCGTATGTCATTGCTTCATCTTCTGCTCGCCAAATGTGACCTAACCATCTAACTCTGCATTACTTTATTATAGTTCTCATAATCTTTCTCTCCGCTATTCTTAAGTCTTTTCTGGCCATCCTCATTCTGGCCATATAATAATATTGGCCTAATTGTGGTGCAAAAAATGTTCATCTTAGTTTTCTTAGTCAGTGGACAGTGTCGACTTGTATCCCATAGGTTTTTTCAAAACAAAACAAACAAAATATCTTTTTTTACCTTACAGTTCGAAATAATGGAGAGAACCTACATCAGAAAAACTGATAGAAGTGATATTCCTCAAAACGTAGCAGTTAAGGTCATTTGAGATATAAAAATGGTAACGGATCAATCAAAATCGTATCAGAGAGATATGGATTAAAGAAGTCGATGTTACATAAAAGATTAAAAAAACTAAATCAAAAAAATTTGAATGATACAGAAATATCCGAAATACAGTTTTCATCAAAATATATAACACAGCATATTTTTTTAAATAAAGAAGAGGGCAGTCTATAAGAAAAAAATATATATATACTATACTTTATAGTAAATTATATTCTTCTATCTTCGAAGTTACAGTATGGATTAACCTACTTTCTAATTCGAACATTCGCATATGAGTATGCTCTGAAGCTTGAAAAAATGTGTCAATCATGGTCGGAAAATCATTTTGCTGGAATTAAGTGGATAAAAGGTTTCATAAAGCGTCACAATAATTTATCAACAGGATTTATTTATTGATAGAATCGTGAACGTAGATAAAATCGGAGTAAACACTGTTCTGCAAATGCCAAAATTGGTCGCAAATAAGGGCTGTAAGTAAGTGGGACAAACAGTTGGAGCAGAGAGAGGTGAGCAAGTGACGTTTGTTGGAATAATCACTGAAAATGGAAATGCTATTCCACCTGTTTATATCTTCCTACGAGTGCGATTTAAAGAGTCATTCCTGACTGGAGCTCCAGAAGGCAGCATTGGTATTGCTTCTTTAAGTGGTTGGATGACCAATGAGGAATTTCTTGAAGTTTAAACTCATATTAAAAAAAAACATGTATGTTTCCAAGAAAAACCCTGCGTTAATACTTTTGGATAACCATAATACACATGCAACGTTAGATGTTATATTCTATTGCAGGGAAAATGGTTTAGTACTCTTAACGTTTCCTCCATACACAACACTTCGTTTGCAGCCTGTAGATGTGTATGTATTTAGCTCTTTTAAGGGTCGTTGTCGTGCAGTATTCAACTTATGGATGTCTAAACATCTGGGAAAAGGTATAAAAATTTATTATATTGCACATCTAACAGCTCCAACCTTTGACGGAGCATTTAATAGGAAAAACATTATTTCTGGGTTTTTTAAACACTGGTTGCTTTCCCTTTAATAAAAATATTTTTTCCTCAGAAGATTTCGTAAAAGCTGAAGTTACGGAAGTCAGTGATGTATCGCAGAGAGATACCACAACTGATGATTGTCTAAATTGCAGTACACTCTCTAATTCCGAAATGTCTTTTACATCATCATCGGCAAATATTTAACTACTTGTCAACAATAATTGTCAACCTCTTTTAACTACCGAAAACAAAGTTCCAAAAATTGTAATTATTTTCAATCAAAAACTTACTCTGGAACAAATTCGTCCATACCCAAAGGCCGTGAGAATAAGTTCTAAGAAAGGAAGAAAGAAAAAAATTTCGACCATTCTGACCGAAGATAAAAGTAGATTAGAAAATGAAATAAGAGAAAAGGAGGAAAAAGAGAAACAATATAGAAAAAAAAGGCAAGCAATATAGAAAATAAAATATCCAAATCCCATATTCGCAAAGTTTCTGATTTATCAGAAAGCGAAATTGAGAATTATTGCGAAAAATCAGATGATAGTCTTATGGAAGTTAAAACTGAAGATGGTAAAAATTTTGGATTGGATCTTACGAATATCCAGAACGGGGATTATGTTCTCATTCAATTTGCTACAAAAAAAAATACTCAAATTTTTTGTTGGTCAGATCGAAAAGAAACTAGAATAGTCAGAATTTTTGGTAATTTTTTTAAAAATGACGCCAGGACAAGATTTGGTATTTCCAGATCAGAAGAATGAGAGTCATATTTCTGCAAAAGATATGATATGATTGGGACATCAAGATCCAGCTCCTTTTTTAGGTTTTCCGTTAATTTTCATTGGTATAATATGGGATAATTCAATGTATTATGTTAAATAAATATTAAAAATTGCTCTTTTTATCAAAACCTGTGTTCATATCTGCTTCGTAGAAAATATTGTCTTATCCAGATGTGCCTCCCTTATGGGCACATGTGGACTACTCACATCTACTTTTAATTTAATGCACGTGCCCTAAATAATTTAATTACTGCCAAATTTAAATGTACACAGACTCACAAATATGTGAATCTTACATTGAAGAAGCCTAAACTTTACAATTAATCTCATTTTCCGGTTTAATTTTTTTTTTTGAAATTAATCCATATGTGCCCCCTCTCCCCTACCAGTTATTTAAAAAGGCACTTGGGAGACATCCATATAGAATAAAAATCAAAGGGGAACTACTTAATGTAATTATATCGATCTTCACATCTAGAAATAGAAGAAGTCAACACAATTATTAAAAATTAGTTTAGCTCAATGATAATGAGAAATCAGATCAGAGACTTGTATTTAAGTCAGTTGTATCTTCGTAAGTAGTCATAAAAAGAATCAATGTGCTATCCAGTTCCTCCAGAATACGAATTATAAAGAAGACCCAAAGTAACAACAACATTTAAATTATTTTAACTCAGTGGTGGTGAGAAATCAGATCAAAAAATTCTTTTTGAGTCAGCTTCATCTTAGTAAGTTGCTATTTTAATTACGAATAAGCCACAATTTCACTTTAAAATTACTTTATTTAGACGTTTCGATTTTCACTTCGGAAATCGTTCTCCAAACAAATGTTGTTTTAATAACTTAATAATTTTAACTGACTCATTCAAATAATTCTTCTCTTTCTACACTTCTTAAATAAATTTCCAGTAATATTTTTAAAAGTATATTCTACAAGTGTATTACCGATATAAAAATATTCTATTTTTAATTAATGTGCCATGCCGCCAGTTAATTTTAAAGTCACGCTGCAACATAAACATAGTTTTATCATAAAACCGCAAAATAAAAACTTTTAAATGAGCAACTCTACATAAAGTGGGTCAGTAATCAAGTGGTATCCACGTTCGTTTATAAATGTAAATTAAAATTCATATTTTATGTACTATGCTGTATACAGTTTGTCCTAAAATTCCGTTTATGGGCTGTGTATTCAGAGTTATCAAAGATATATCATTTTTCGAGATGCATTGATTTTTTTTGTGAACGACGTGAAATCGACTGCATCGAATTCTTCAGTGGCGATATTTTCAGCAGATTCTCAATTTTGTTGACTTACTGGTTTTGGTAGATTATTTACTGGTAGGACGATTATAACAGTACTACGAGAGATAATGAGGTATGACGCTTTCCATAGATGAAAGCACAAAAGACACAAACAACAAATAGTAGACTAAAACAATAATACCAGAGATAAAATTAAACCAGAGGGAAAACAAAACACTAGAGAAAATATACTTCAAAAATAACAACAATGCACAAAGAAGACAGTTCGTAGCTCAAAATCACTCATGGACTATCGCCAAACACAAAGTGGGCCCGGTTGCCCTAAAGAGGATTAGCTCTATATTGTCATATTGTTCTATATTTTATATATTTTCAGTATTATAGTATAGATTTTACACTAATTCTAATTTTTTGTTTCAGGGCCACCTACAAAAAAAAATTATAAAAAACACAAAAAATCGGCAAAAATTATAAAAATACTAACAAAAACCGGCGCAAGCCAACAAAAAAATTAACAAAAACCCCAAAACCCGGGTACGTAGTGCCCAACTCCTTGAGCACCAAGTCGCCGAACTGAGCCTGGCTCAGAGCGGAGACTTGAGGCCCAAGTAAGCAATTTTAGTTCGCGGATAAGCCCCTTTAAGATAACAGGATTATAGCGACAATGCGCTGTACTGAGTTTTGCATTCAGTTAGGAAACCATGTTGGGGTTCTATTATCCACGACCTCCACATGAAGAGCAGTTGGCTGATAGTTGTGCCCCTATCGCGCATCAGAGTGCTATAGGGAGAAAGGGATGGTCTGAAGCATTAGAACATTTCTCACAGGCTGGGTTTAATCAAATTGCTTGCTTGCTTGCGATGATAACAACCATAAAATTAGCGAAGAACGCGGAAAGTTGTCTGACCAAAATTGCCCATTGTGATAAAATAATTTTATAAATTGTAAGGGTTGTTGTATTCAATATATATTGCCAAAAGATTTGTCAAACTGGCTGAATAAATAGTAATCAATTTAACAGATGTAAGTAAAGGACAGAAGTCTTTATTAGAAGACCTTGTAATTCTAGAGCTTATGTATTCAAACATATGATAGCTGAACACTATTCACTTCTCTTAAATTTTAAAAATTGTTAAATTGATTCTACAATTCTTACCAAAGAGTTGATTGTGTTAGATTTTGTGGTCACAAAAGGAAACCTTTCTGTTTTAAAACCAAAAATCTACAAACGTAAAAGCACCAGCATTTTTTAATTTGCCATAGTTTTCATGATTGCATCATAATACCGGAACTAGATCCATCCCTGTCGTTATTTATGGGATTATTTTGAACGCTATTTACGTAATGGTCGATAAACTTTGCTATAGAATTATTAAGAACTTTGGGCGGTTGGTATATACATGACGTAACGATTACCGATGATGATTTAATTATGTATATTGGCTGTGCGCATTCATAAAACGGTGTAAATGTGACGCCTTTATATAAAAAACTGAATACATAAAAATACCGTAATTGACTCATGTTTTATTTTATATAAGAAAACAATTTTTAAACCTTCAAGGGAACTTTTTGTTAAATCCTATGTATAAAAACGAACGACCAAAACCCACTAGAATATAATAGACCAGCATTTCTGTGTCTGATTGACCTAAAGAAAGCGTTTGACAGAGTAAGACTCAAATATGTAATCCATCTTCTGTATAATAGAGAAGTTCCCTAAATATTATAAAAACTATCGAAAACATCTACCAAAACAACAAAATGGAAGTTAGAATAGATGGACAACTTACAGAACCTATAGAAATAGGCAGCGAAATAAGAGAAGGGGATTCATTGAGCCACATTCTCTTCAATTTGATCGTGGATGAAATCATCAAAAGCGTTAACAAAGAAAGAGGATACAGAGAATGGAAAAATAAAAAACAAAATTACTCTGTGACGCAGACGACGTATTATTGATAGACCAAGATGAAGATAGTCTGCAAAGACTGGTCCACAGATTTAACATAAGAGCAAAAGAATTTAATATGACAATCTCATCTCAGAAATCCTTCGGTAGAGGTAGCTCACCTCAGAAGGCCTACTAAGGCGGACTGGAAATTAGCTACCGACATCACGAGACCGGAAAAAGTCAGGTGGGCCATCAATAAATTCCAGCCATACAAATCACCTGGAATGGACGGGATTTATCCAGCCTTGCTACAGAAGGGACAGGATGTGATCATCCCGCATCTAACAAAGATCTTCAAAGCTAGTTTGGCATGGAGATATATTCCAACCGCGTGGCGAAGGGTGAAAGTCACATATATCCCCAAGGTTGGTAGGGTAATGGACCAGACCCCCAAGTCATACAGACCAATAAGTCTATCCTCTTTCCTAGCAAAAACGCTGGAAAGATTGATAGACAGGTATATTAGGGACGACGTGCTGATGGAGAATCCACTTAGCGATCGCCAATATGCATACCAGCCAGGAAAGTCAACTGACTTGGCGCTGGATGATCTTAACAGACTGCTCTCAAAGTCGCTAGATGACAAGGAGATAGCGGTGGCGACGTTTCTGGACGTGGAGGGAGCGTTTAATAACGTCTCCTTCGAGTCTGTAACGGACGCGCTTAAAAGAAGAGGAGTTCCTGCCTTCATATGCGAGTGGACAACGGCGACCTTAACAAACAGGATCATTGTGTCCTCGTTAGGTGAAGCCACTATTGAAGCGAAGGCAGGAAGCGGCTGCCCACAAGGAGGAGTTTTATCCCCATTACTGTGGGCTACGCTTATGGACGACCTACTTAATACACTGTCCAGGGAGGGTTTTTTACTGTCTGGGTTATGCGGACGATTTGGTGATTGTAGTCCGAGGACGCTTTACCAAAATAATTTCGGAGAGACTTCAAGTCGCTCTGAGGATGGTGGACAGCTGGTGTGAGGAGGAAGGCCTGAAGGTTAACCCTAAAAAAACATCTGTTGTGCCCTTCACCAGAAAAAGAGCACTGCAAGGCTTACAGCCACTAGTGCTCAAGGGAGTAGAAATCCAATTCACAAGTCAGGCCAAGTACTTAGGTGTAATATTCGACCAGAGGCTGACATGGAATGCACACATTCAGAAAGTCACACAGAATGCACCTATGGCCCTGAACACATGTAGACGAATGTGTGGTAAGAATTGGGGGTTAAATCCTAAAATGAACCTCTGGTTATACACAAGGGTTATAGGGCCCATGATAACTTATGGTTCAGTGGCGTGGTGGAACAAAACGCAACAGTCCGGGGCGATTCGATTACTCAGTAGCACACAAAGACTTGCATGCTTGAGTGTTACAGGAGCCATGAGAACAGCCCCAACGGACGCGCTAGAAGTTCTGCTAAACCTACCACCTCTGCATATATACATACAGAGTGAAGCCAGATCAACAGTACATCGGTTGATCCAAGGCCAAGCTCCAATAAGTATGATGCAGGGAGCTGATAACTTAAGGCTATACCAGGACATAAAGGCAGACCCCGTTCTAGGAATGCCTGTAGACCGAATGGTTACGAGGTATAGTTTTAACAAAAATTTTCAAATTACAATACCAAAAAGAGAGGACTGGGAAACTGGTCCGCCGCTAACAGCAAACTCAATATGGTATACGGACGGCTCCAAAACGGATACAGGTACGGGGGCTGGAATATATGGCATAAAACCAAGGACGGAAGTCCGGGTATGTCTAGGAACATACGCGACCGTATTTCAAGCCGAATTAGCTGCTATACACAGGTGCGCTATGGAACTAATCGGCCGAAATGTAGATAACGACTCCATCGTTATCTATTCGGATAGTCAAGCGGCTCTAAAGGCTCTCAATTCGGTACAGGTCGATTCATGGCTGGTATGGAACTGTTTGAATGTCCTCTCTCAGGTGGGAAGTCAAAACAGGTTGACACTTGCCTGGGTGCCGGGACATAAGGGTCATCGTGGCAACGAGAAGGCCGATGAATTGGCCCGAGAAGGCGCATCTACGCCACTGGTTGGTCCGGAACCCTTCTTTGGAATCGCAAATAGGATAAAAAGGGCAGCCATACACAAATTGGTGCAACAGAAGTCTCTTGAGTGGTGGAACAACTCACCAGGACAGAGGCAGGCCAAACAGTTCATCAAAGGACATTCGGCTAAATTTACAGCAGACTTACTTTCGCACAGACGCAGGACTGTCAGAATGATAGTGGGTCTGCTCACTGGGCACTGTAGACTCAATAGACACTTGAGTCTCATAGGCCTGACAGAAGAGGACACCTGTCGTTTCTGTCTGGAAGAAGAGGAAACCGCTCTACACGTTCTGTGCCATTGCGAAGGTCTCGCACGAATGCGGTTTCTAGAACTCGGAGAGGAAAAACCGGAAGCACCAGGCTACATGAAAAGGCCACTATCAAGGCTGTTGAGTCTCATTAAGAGGACCAAGCTAGATGAAGTGCTTTAAAATAAGGGGGAAACACAATAGATCTGCAAAGGTCGCAGTGTATCAGGCTCTATTGGCCGCCCCATTTTCTACATTCTACATTCTACATTCATCTCAGAAAACTAAAACAATGGTAGTCAGCAAAGAACCAACCAAGAAATAAAATACTTGGGAATTACACTGTCTATCTATGGAGACCTGGACAAATAAGTGAGAGATCAAGTACACAAAGCAAATAAAGAATGGAGGAAAAATAGCAAGAAATAAGTCACCAATCGGCAGAAGAAGTATCGGACAAACGCGCAAAAGATGAAGTGGCAACCTTCCATAGAGGTGTTAATCCGCCAATGAACAAGCCGACTTGCTTATAAAGAGAAAGAAGAAGAAAAAAAACCATCAAACAAAATCTACACATGTCTAAAAATACTATAGAATAAAAACTGCAAAATGGCAAAAAACGGAACTCTAACTTTCATAGACTATATAATGAATTTTTATACAGTAGACACAATAACGATAGTTTTGACATTTATAAACGTCAAATATAGTCTAATGTAAAATAGCTCCCGAAAATGTTAATTTTATAGTGTGTGTGTATGTGTGTGCAAGATATGGCACGGAAACAAGTCATCAGCCACAGAATGTTTTATTTATGTTTAAAGATATTTTTTATTGGTCTTGTTTGTTTTTATTTTTTAGATAGATGTAAGTATTTACTATTTAAATGGAAATAAGCCACAATTAAAGGTTAAAATACGTTTATTGACGTTTCAGTTTCCACTTCGGAAATCGTTCTCAAAATACAAACATTAGTAAATTAAACAAATTTTGTTTTTTGTTACTTACTGAAAAATTCTTCTAATAATTTTATTTTATCTGACTCATCTATATTGACAATTCAGACATACATTATACATTTTAAAGTAGACGACTTTAAAATGATATTGCCAATATTGTTGAGTTGCGTTCCTGCGACGACTTTACTTATAAGATAGTTCATTCGATTACATGAAATCAACTTTAACTCGAGAATATCCGTCAGAAAAGATCATAACATGTAATTCGTCTTTAAAAAAACAAATACATGCCATGATGACAGTAAAATTCTCCTGTTAGTGATTCCATAGTAAATTATGAGGGAAAAAACCAGGAAAAAAACCTCATAATACTATCCCGACATGGTAAGTATTTGATCGTGCATTTAGTTTACCTTCAATAAACACCGAATTCCTCGGCAGAATGTAGTAGGTTCTGGTTACCCATATTGAAAGAGGAAGTTATTAAAAGGAAAATACCAGTATTGGTAAGTCAGTAACATATGGAGAATACATCATTTATGTTTTTTAAATAACAAACATATAAAATCGGAATTTGGTGTTTATTGAAGGTAAACTAAATGCACGATCAAATACTTACCATCTCGGGATAGTATTATGAGGTTTTTTTCCTGGTTTTTTCCCTCATAATTTACTATGGAATCACTAACAGGAGAATTTTACTTTTTGTATTTGTCTTTTTAAAGACGAATTACATGTTATGATCTTTCTGACGGATATTCTCAAGTTAAAGTTGATTTTATGTAATCGAATGAACTATCTTATAAGTAAAGTCGTCCCAGGAACGCAACTCAACAATATTGGCAATATCATTTTAAAGTCGTCTACTTTAAAATGTATAAGGTATGTCTGAATTGTCAATATAGATGAGTCAGATAAAATTAAATTATTAGAAGAATTTTTCACTAAGTAACAAAAAACAAAATTTGTTTAATTTACTAATGTTTGTATTTTGAGAACGATTTCCGAAGTGGAAATTGAAACGTCAATAAACGTATTTTAACCTTTAATTGTGGCTTATTCCCATTTAAATAGTAATTTATTTAAAATGCCACAAAAAAATAGCTTCAGAACAATATAGATGTAAGTATAAGTCACTAAAATTATACCGATTTATATTTTTACTTTTACATCTTTAATAAAATTTATTAGCAATTCTAATGTTTCTCTATTAGCAGTTGCCAAAATGTGTGATAGACTTAACGGAAGCAAATATTTCATTTCAATAAGAGTTTGGATTAATTTATTAGATTTTTCTAAATATTTGTTGTATCCAAAGAAAATATGGTTAAGATCTCCGTAAGAACTTATAGTATTACAACTGCAGGATGGTGTAAGAATATTCCAAGCTTAAATACATGCGACAGGAATCGACCATGATTCGTTTTTAAGCGAAACACATTTGCCGAGAAGAATTTGGTAGTCGAGTAATTGAATATGTATTGGGGTGGAAGTGGTAAAGTGGGGTGTATCTGGAAATATGTATTTTGCGAGTTTTCAACAATATTCTCCCATTGCTGTTCCCATTTAAGCCTAATTTTATTTTTTATTGAGTTAAATATATCCCTTACTTTATAAATATTGCAAAAGACTCTATTCTGCATTGGTTCCTTAGCTAGAGTATCAGCTTCTTTATTCCCTGGTATACCCTACATGGCCTCTAACCCAAATAAATATTATATTTATATTTGCAATCATGTTTTTTAAACAACATAACATAGGACACTTGATTCCTTCAAATTTTGTAGTGGTTTAATAATTTAATAAATTTAACAGCTTAGTGAATAAATAAATTTAATAACTTAGTGAATAAATTTAATATTCATAAATTAACTTCGTTTCATTGTGAAGTTACATGGTTGACTTGATCTCATTTACTCTAATTCACCATTTTTTAGCCAAGTTTCTATTTTATCTAGGGTTTTCTGTAAATTTTCTAATGCTTTTGTGGGACTAGAGTCCATGGCCAATATTGCGGTATCGTCTGCAAAAGCAACTTCTCTGTTGCTGCTAGATGGGAGGTCTGCAGTGTACATTAGAAATAAAATAGGTCCTAGTACGCTTCTGTACGGTACATCTCGTTTTAATAGGATGGACCTGAGTTTATTCATTGTACTGCTTTGCCAAAAAGTGGCTGTCTGATAGGTAGTATTTTAGGAGTGAAAAGAAAGGATATGACAATTGTTTCTTTATCTTATAAAGTCGACCTTAATGCCAAACCTTATCAAAGGCTTAACTGACGTTCCTTGCTGAGATGTAATATTTACTTTCCACCGCATATGAGATTTTTTTACAATTCTGTGGACCTGTTCAATTGTCCCATACTTTAACTTGAAGCCAAATTGATGGTCCGGAATGAATTAATTTTTTTCTACGACTGTAATCAATCTTAGAAGTGGAAACTTTTCAAATACCTTTGATAGAATCGGCAGCAAACTTACAGGTCTATAGGATTTTAAGTCTTCTGGTTTTGATCGAGGTTTTTGCTGTCAAGACAATCTATGAAATTTTCCATTGACTGAAAAAGTACTTTCTGGTGATGGCGTTAAAAAAGCTCTGCAGATATTTGTACCCTTTTATTTACATTCTTGCAATAACTTGTCTGTTATCCGATCAAACCCTGGGGCTTTTTTTGGCTTCATATTTTTCATAAATGCATTTTTCAATTCAGTAAGCGTGAAGTTTTTAATCGGTAAGTCCGAGTTCGGCTTTTAAGAAGTTATAAATTCGCTATAATTGTCATTGGGATCTGGTTCGTTTGATTTAAAAACTTTTACTAGGTGTTTAGCAAAGGCTGCGTCTTTTTCTTTATTATCTCTGACCCATTAAATTTTGAAGGTCTTTTATTGGAGGACAACATTGTTGTGATTGCTTAAGCTTTTTTGTTGCTTTCAAAAGTGAGTAGTCTTAATTTTCAGAGGCTGCAAGAGAACCTAGTTAATCCTGGTACCTTTGTTTTTGATATTATTAAGTAATTTTATTAGATCTTTGGCAGTTCTGTTTAGATTTGCTTTATAGCTTGCGCATCTCGATATCTGTCATTTTTTTTATAGTTGCTTTTTCTTTAGTATTTTTTTTTAACTGTGGGGTCAAGATTTTTTCCGAGTATAGTATAGCCAATAGTCAAGGTTGCTGCCCACGCTTATTTCTATATAATTACTGTGAATTCTTTTGTTTCATATTCTATTTCTTTTGGCAATTTTAATAGAATTAGCAGATTGATTTATTTTCCCCAAATTCTACCCAGTTTGTTTTATGTTTATATAGAGTTGTTTGACTTGAGTTTTCAATAATTTTGTTGGACAGTGGGGTTATATGAAAAATCATTTTTGCTGATTCTTTATATGGTCCAAAAGTCTAGTAGATCGGGCAGTTTTCTTTGATCGCTTGGCCAATAGGTTGGTTGATCAGTAATTACTTACGAATGACAAATGAAATAGAAGAATATTTGACATGTAACACCAGAGGGAAAGTGGCTTGTAACGGTGGAGCACGGGGTGTTTTAGGAGATGCCATACCTCCTCGCTACACCGATTTGAGAATAAAATCTTTCTGAAACAGTCTGTTTTGCTCGAAGTAGTAAAGAGCTCTCAAGCACCATTTTAGACCAATAAGGTTTTATATATTAGATGAGATAGTTAGGATAAGTGGATTTGAAACAAGTCATTGCGGTACAACACTTCAAACTGGTTTTTTCATTGACATAGACCTAGAAACTTCCCCATTCTTAAAAAATTGTCAATACTTCCACGTGCATAAAAACTTTTTTCTTTAAACTATTATTAATTGTATACATACCTATATATATATATATATATATATATATATATATATATATATATATATATATATATATATATATATATATATATATATAAGCCATTATTAATACCAACAACAGAGAATCAAAGCCAATCAGTATTGAACGAGGCGTAAGACAAGGCTGTATACTATCTCCCACCCTGTTTAACGTGTATTCTGAGAATCTATTTAGGGAAGCTTTAAAAGATCAAAAAGGAATTATCATAGGAGGAGAAATAATTAACAATATACGGTACGCCGACGATACTGTGATTCTAGCTAGAGTTGACATGGAATGCACAAATTGGGGACTGTCGATAAATATCGATAAAACTAAATACATGGTGACTAGTAAAGTGGATATCGGCGCAACCCAACTGATATTAAACCAACAACCACTTCAGAGAGTTCAGAGATTCAAATACCTTGGATGTTGGATTACCCAAAATCTAGATCCATCCTTCGAAATTCGATGTAGAATTGAACAGGCAAGAAACTCATTTCAAAAATTCAAGCCTCTATTATCCAATAACTCATTAAATTTGGAAATCCGTGAAAAGTTTACAAGATGTTACGTGTGGTCTGTACTTTTGTATGGATGTGAAACTTGGACTTTAAACGCCGATATCATGAATAAAATCGAGGCGTTTGAGATGTGGTCTTATCGAAGAATACTAAAAATTCCATGGACTAGCAGAACTAGAAACGAAGAAGTTCTTTGAAGAATGGGACATCAACGAACTCTATTAAATATTATTAAGAGGCGTAAACTAGAATATCTTGGACATATAATCAGAGGGCCAAGATATGAGTTCCTTCGACTAATTCTCAACGGTAAAATCGAAGGAAAGAAATGGATAGGACAGAAAAAACTCTCTTTTGGTTGAGGAATTTGCGGCAGTGGACAGGTTTGACAGCGGATCAATTGCTACACGTAGCGCAAGACCGAGATCAGTATAAAAATATTATAAGCATGGTAGTCGCCGACGTTCCGTAGGGATATTGCACTCTAAGAAGAAGTCGAAGATATATATATATATATATATATATATATATATATATAAAGAAACCAAACCATACAATTTAAAGCTAGCAAATAAAACTCTTTTCATCAATATCTTTTTCATAAAAAACTCGTCTAATGAGACATTTTCTCGTCCTAGAAAAAGACTTTGCTTTGTGGTAAGCCGAGTCCTATATTGCGTTTAATTAGAAATGCAGTCTGGAGAATATTTTCGAACACAGAAGATATTCATTGTTGGCCACTGAGAGTTTCAAACAAAAATGAAATACGACAATACGAAATAGACAGGAAATTATATGAGCTAGTATAAGGCCGGAACTGTTTTTGTATTTACAGAGAAATATAAAGACCTGTGTTATTATTAAAGGAATAGATGAATTGCATAAAATATTTTTGAAATAAAAATAACCTTTTAAAATCGTTTTTTGTTTTTTTATTACTTTTTACTTCCAGAAATTTCTTATACTCATACAGAAGAATACTATTTAGAATTATTAAAAGAAGGCTTTAAAATTTTCAATGGATTTATATACAGGTTAAAATTT
Organism: Diabrotica undecimpunctata; assembly: GCF_040954645.1. Taxonomy (NCBI): domain Eukaryota; kingdom Metazoa; phylum Arthropoda; class Insecta; order Coleoptera; family Chrysomelidae; genus Diabrotica; species Diabrotica undecimpunctata. The sequence goes on along the minus strand of NC_092808.1, from coordinate 2,386,576 downwards.
AAAAACTTTACATCGTTAATTTCTTCATTATTGCAAATAATATAAAACATTGGGAAGACAGTCAAAAGAAGATTAATGCAAAAATCTATAAATATGACTATTTCACTAGACTTGTTTTTTAACTGATAAAATGTCATAGCAACGCCACGTTTCCTACTCACCAAACTCCTTCCTGTCCGTGATTTCTCAGCGAAAAAATTATGACAGATCCGTCACGAAAGTGTCTGGTAATTCTATTGTTGTCAGTTTGACAAATGTCATTGAGGCGTAATCAATTTTGAACACATAATAAATCGAGACGAAAAATCAAGATTTAGATGCCAATCAGGTGAATTAATCAAAAAATTGGTTTTGGAAAATATCCCATTGAACATGCAGAGCTCCAGAAGCTCTATTTGGATCCAATTTTTTGGAGTTCCTACGGTTGAGAAATTTTACGCTTGAAAAATGTACTACTATAAAGAAACTAGCAAAAATTCTAGAGGATTATACCTTTAACGACCTATCCTTACGAAGATTATACACGTGGACTTCTCCAAAAGATAACACCAACAATATAATCAGAAACAAATAGATTTTATAACGATTAACAAAAGGTTTAATGGAGTACAAAGTGCAAAAACCTATCCAAGCGCAGATGCAGATACGGATCATAATCTATTACTAGCAAATGTCAACATTTAACTCAGGAAACCGGAGAAAAAAGTTAAAACCACCAAAATTAACATCAAAAACCTAAAAGACGACAACTGCCAACAGCAACCAAGCGCAGAGATAAATAAATTAACTGAAGGAAGCGTTGAATGGGCAGATATGAAAAAAGCCATACTAAAAGCGGGAAAGGAGGTCCTAGGCGAAGAAGAGAAAACCACTAAAAAGACTGGATGACACCGGAAATAGTTGAGCTAATAACTGAAAAAAGAAAATACAAAAATAAAGATGAAACTAAATATAAAACCATCAAGAATAAAATCAAATATGAAATCAGAAAGGCTAAGGAGGAATGGATGAACAAAGAATGCCACGAATTGGAAGAACTTAGCAACAAACATGACACCTCAAACTTACATAAAAAAATGAAAGAACTTACAGGCAACACCAGACAAAGAAGAACACTCATAACAAGAGATAATAATGGAGAAATACTTACTGAAGAGAGCAAAATAAAGGAAGTATTGGAACAATATATAATCCATCTGTTCCATGACGAGAGAGAAAGTGAACAAGATATAGGTGAAGAAAAACAATACCTACAAATTTTACCCTCAGAAGTAAAGAATGCCCTACAGAATGCAAAACAAGGAAAAGCACCGGGTCCTGATCAAATTCCAGTTGAACTGTTAAAAGCCTTAGATGACGGTAATATAAAGAGACTCACCCGAATTCTCAATCACATATATTTAGAGGGCAACATCCCGGAAGAATGGCTTAAATCGATATTTTTACCTCTACCAAAAAACAACAATCCCAATTCATGTAATGACTATAGATTGATAAGCCTAATGTGCCACCCTTTAAAGATTCTCTTGAAAATTGTTCAAAACCGAATTTATAAGAAATGTGAGGAGCAGATAGATGAAACTCAGTTTGGCTTCAGAGGAGGTATGGGTACAAGAGAGGCATTATTTGCGTTGACGGTACTCTTGCAGAAATGTCAGGAATATAACAAGAGTGCATATGTATGCTTCATAGACTTGAAGGCCTTTGACCGAGTGCAGCATATGAAGTTAATAGATGAATTAAAAAACATCAATTTAGACAAAAAAGACATTGAGTTTATCAAGGCTATATACTGGAACCAGAAAGCAGTAGTAAAGGTGAACGATATAGAAACAAATAATATACCGATTGCGAGAGGGGTTAGGCAAGGATACGTCTTGTCTCCGACGCGCCCCAACGGGAAGGATGGATCTTGGTTCAACAGCTGTCCGCTTAAAATCAACACCGTATTTAAGTGGACGAAAAATTCAGCTTAAAAAAATTACAATAGACACAAAAAAATATGAAATAACAAACCATTCTCATTGATCTTCAGCTGTGTCAGCCTTGTTTAAGCAAGGTGTTTCTAAATAGGAGTTAATTAAATTAACGGGTCACTCAAAGTCAAGCTCTCTAAAACCATATCTGCAGCTGGATTTCACTCACCACCAGAAGTTGATTGAAAATCTCAGAATAACAAATAAAGCTGGACCTTCCAGTTCCGAAATGATACAGGTCAATAATACATAAAATCATGCTTTAGTAGAAAATAATGGGCAAACTAAAATAACTTATAATAATTGTACATTTAATATTGTTAACAAATAAATAAAGATTATGTTTCGTTGATCATCATCATAATCATCAATTAGCCCTCAGTTGTCCATTGTTGAACATAGGCCTCCTCTAAACTTTTCCATCTGCTTCTGTTCTGCGCCTCTGCTATCCAATTGGTCACGATTCTTTTGAGGTCGTCGGTCCATCGCGTTGGGGGTCTTCCTCGGCTTCGCTTGTCAGTCCGTGGTCTCCACTCAAGCAATTTCGTTGTTTCGCTGTTTCGTTGATATGGTGCATTAATTGTCACGTAAGATAGTCTTGTCGAGTATCATTCTAGAGAAAATTATTTACCGGCAAAATTTTCTTCTGGTTTTATTCAAGTTTGTTGCCTTTTGGCAATTTTCGCTTCTAAAATTTTGACAAAATCACTCGAGTGACGTCTCGTGATTTAACTATTAAAATTTATTTCGCCGAGGGCTTAGTGTAACTAACTCAATCTGTAGAGTCTACGGGAAGATAATTAAAAGCCGAATTGAAGATTGCTGGGAAGACGCTGAAGATCAGAGTGGCTTTCGTGTTGGTCGTTCTTGTATAGACAATGTGTTCTGCCTAAAACAAACAATAGAAAAGCGTTTGGAACATAATATGGAGACACACATGGTATTTATTGATCTTCAAAAAGCGTATGACAGTGTCCCATTAGCCAAGCTATGGCAGGTGCTAGAAGACAAGAATATTCCACCGATTTACATTAATGCTGTAAGTGAGTTGTACGATGATATGACGAGTGTAATAAAGATTGGACAAAAAGTGACAAAAAAGATAAAAGTGACCAAAGGACTTCGCCAAGGCTGCTGCATTGCACCTACACTCTTTAAGATTTATTTGGAGGGGGTTTTGGATATTTGGAAAAGAAAATGTGAACCTATGGGTGTTAAAATTGGAGACCATACACTGTACAGCTTGCATTTTGCTGATGATCAAGTAATACTTGCAGAAGATCAAGATGATATCCGCTATATGTTACGAAAAATAGATGAAGAATATACTAAGTGGGGCTTATCAATTAATCCATTAAAAACAGAGTGCGTAGTAGTGGGAGGTGAAGGAAAGCACTTAGAACTAGGAAGCAAACAAATTCAAAATTCTGATAGCTATAAATATCTCGGTGTAAACATTACAAACAATGGTCGGAATACAAAAGAAATAGCTACTAGAATTGGTCAAGAAAATTCAGCAATACGTCAACTGAATAGTATACTTTGGAATAACCACATCACCCGAAACACAAAAATTAGGATATACAAAAGTATCATAGAAAGCATTGCTACATATGGTTCAGAGCTTTGGGTAATAAATAAAAATGACGCATCCAAAATAAAAGCAATGGAAATGAATTATTGGAGAAGAGGTTGCCAACTCACTAAAAGAGATAGAGTAAGGAATACTGAAATCAGAGAGCGTACGGGCATAGACATTGACGTCCTGGAAACTATAGAATGCAAAAGGCTGAAATGGTATGGCCATGTAGAAAGGATGAATGATCAACGATGGCCAAAGAGAATATTACAGTGGATCCCCACCAACCACAGGAAAAAGGGAAGACCAAGAAGATCGTGAAGACAAGAAGTAAAAGGTGCAATGGAAGATAGGGGTCTACAAGTAGATGATTGGAACGATCGCAAGCGTTGGAAGCTAGGTTGCGAGAAACGGCAACAGCTGTAATAAACTCGTTATATATATATATATATATATATATATATATATATATATATATATATATATATATATATATATATTGTGACGATTAGGGTTTATAGAAAATAATTTATAAGTTATATACTACATAATATTAGATATTTGGTTGTTTTAAATAAGTTATATACTAGAGAATTTAATAAAAATATATTTATGTGAGGGCATTTTTAATAAATTAGCATAATAATTGTAAAAAGTTGTATTTTAATATTGTAAATATATATAAGTGAGCCATGTGCTTAGGCAACCAAAAATACTCTCGGAGATTGACAGATATTTATACTCTGAAGTGACGTTTAAAAATATTTACGAATATAAAGTGGGTTATAATAATATATTGTTTGAAATGTGTATTTTATTAAATTAGAATGTTAAGTTACTAATTTAATTATATATTCTGATCTGAAAAGCCTAAATGTAAACAAAATTATTAATAGAAAAGAATGGAATTCTCTGGATCTCCGGAGATGGCCATGTTTGCGAAATGGTTTGTTCCAGAAAATTCAGACAAGTAGTTAATAGAACAAATTGGAACATGATCTCTTACGAGATGGTTCTAGAATGTCCAAAACATATAAATACCCGTGATTTGGATTCAGAAGAGGCAGTTTTTGAAAGTTTTTAGTCAGAAAAGTTTTAGATAGTGCAGTCAGAAGAGTTTTTTGGGCAGTTTTTAGAAGTTTTTAGTCAGAAGTCAAGCAATTTATTATGAAAGTTAGTTAGAGTCAGTGAATCAAGTACAAATAGTCCAATAGTTTAATATAGTGAGTTAAATGAAGATTAAAAATTATGCATATAATTTGATGCACATTTATAATTATACACAAATAATTATTGAAGATAAAAAAAGGTATATTGGAAGAAATTAAATTATATTATGGTTGGAGATTAGTATAAATCAACTTATAATAATTGGATATTGGTATATTGAAAAGAAGAATAAATATAAATGCTGTTTGCTGGTTTGGTTGGTGGTGTATAAATGCTGGTGAAGAAAACTATATCTTAAATTGGTAGAAGCTGATAATTGAAAAAAGTAATTTCACAAAAAACAAGGATAACTGAAGTACGAAGACATTCAGTGGTGATTAGAATCTATATACTTAGTGGAAAACAGTTCATTTAGGCATTCAGTGAAAGAAAGGTACAAAATTTTGTTAATATAATTTAGTTAGTGTCATAACAATTTCAATTTTGAAGATAGTTTGTTTAAATTTTGAATTGTCTATAGAATTTAATTAGTTTTATAAGAATATCAATTTAAAGATAGTTTATTTTAAATTTACATTGGCTAGGTTAGATATATATGTGTGTTTCATAATAGTTATAATAAAGATAATTTAAAAAAGTACTTACAAGCTAATTCTTTGAGAACCGCGATAAAAACCCTATATATTATATTATTAAAAATACTCATTGCTCATCATTCAAACAAAAAAAACACATCATAACAATTTGGCACCCAACGCGGTGGCTCTCTATTTAAAAGAATTAGTTTGGGAAGATAAGTGCTCTCATATAAGTAAATTAATTATCAGTAGAAAGAAAAAATTATAGATTTTATTTTTAATTATATTTGAACAAGTAAAGTCTCAAAATGTCTCAAGGAAAGAAAGGTACAAGAAGCAAAAAGAATGAAGAAGATGTAGAAGTAGAAACACAACCTATACAAGAGGAGAGTTTAGTTCAAGTTCCACAAGATACTGCAGAAATGAATCCAGAAAGAGAGGAAAATGTCAATATGGCAGCTTTGATGTCATTAATGATGCAGATGAACAAGACAATGGAAGAGAATTCAAAAGAAATCAAAGAAGACATGAAAAAAATGGAACAGAAAATGGAAGAGAATACGAAAAAATTGGAAGAGAATTCAAAAGAAGTCAAAGAAGACATGAAAAAAATGGAACAGAAATTGGAAGAGAATTATAGAAAATTAGAAAAGAAAATAGAAGATAATAATAATAAAATTGTAAAACAAATGGATAAAAAACTTGAAGCTGCAGAGAAAAAAGTAGCAAATGAAATAAAAAGTATACGGAATGACTACAAGAAAAGGATAGACAATGAGAGGACAGAAGTAAAGAGGATTATTCAAGATAATAAAATAGATATAGAACAGAAAATAGAGTTACAGAAATGTAACTTAGAAGTAAAAATTAACGAAGACAGGAGAAACACAGAAGAAAAATTAGACGATATACAACAAAATATCCAAATAAATAGTAATCAAATAAGAAATGTGGAACAGAGAATAGATGATATTTCACAAATGAGAGACATAGGGAGACCTTACTTAAATTTAACAAATGAGACTGGGATTAAATTCTCTGGTAATATAAAAAATTTGCATCCTAGAGTATACATAAATAGTTTAAAACATAAATTAAGATTTGTGAATAATATTAATGATATTAAAGATTATATTAGAGTGACATTAAATGACAATGCAGCAACTTGGTTTGCTAGTATTGAGAATGATTTAGATAATTTTCAAACATTTGAAAATAAATTTTTAAATTATTATTGGGGTGAATTAGAGCAAGCCAAGTTTAGAGAAATTCTATATTTTGGAAAGTATAATCACAATTTAAAATCAAATATGGTAGATTATGCATTAAAACTGATAACAGTTGCAAAATATTTAGAACCACCACTTAGAGAGGATGAAACAGTCTTAAATGTATCTAGACATTTTGATGCTGATGTTGTGTAAACCGTAACTGTACAAAATATTCAAACAATAGATAGTTTTATTAATTTTATTCAAAGAATACAAAGAGGCAATATGACAAGTAATAATAACAACAGAAAAAACAATAATAACTTTCAATATAATAAAAATGATAATCAACAATCATATAATAATTATAGATATGGTAATAGTTTACAAAATTTTAATAATAATAACAGTAATCCAAATAGACAGAACTTTAATAATAATACTAGTTATAATAGACAAAATTTTAATAATAATACTAATTATAATAGACAACATTTTAATAACAGTACTAATAATAATAGACAAGATTTTAATAATAGAAGAAATACAGAGCGACCTAACTATAACAGACAGGTAAATTGTGTTCGAAGGAATAGGAGCTGCGAAGACAGGGAACGAAATCGTACAAGGCAAGAAAATGTGAGTAGAAGTCATAGTAGGGAAAGACATAGTACATCAGATCCAAGTGGTCAGATACAATCTGACAATTCTAATAATCAAAATATTGTGCAGTAAACTTTCTGAATTACAAGTTAGGCCATTGCTATTATGAAAAACCTTCTGAATTTATTTCTTTAGATGAAGATAAAATTATTGAATCTATTAATTTAATTTATATAAATGCTTTGGCCAAAAATAAAATGATTAAGATTATGATAGATACTGGTTCAGAAAGTACTTTAGTCTCGGAGAATTTTATTTTTAATACATTAAAACTATCAGATATAATAAAGATTCCAAAAATTAAAATTATTGGTGCAAATAATAAGAAGTTGGGTGAAATTGATAAACTAGCCAATTTTAAAATTAATATTCTTAATAAAGAAATTAATATGCAAGGATTTATTGTCAAGGATTTATGTGTTGATATATTAATGGGAAATGATGAATTGGAAAAGAAGAAAGTAAAGATAGATTTTGAAGAAAAAATGGTAACTTTGGAAGGGCAAATAATTAAATTTATGCAGAAAGATGAGGTGGAAGAAGGAATAAGAGTTGATAGGATATTATTAAAAGAAAATAATGATGTTTATGAAGAAGAAATGTATTTTGATGATAGGGAAATATCCCAGAAGAATGTAAAGAATAATTATTGTAGTGAATATTTAAGGAATGGAAATTTTAAGCAGATGGATGCCTACGAGGCGGAGTGCGTAAAATTGGAAGCAAGGAATAATGAGTACATAATGAAGAATAATTTTATTTGTAAAGAAGAAGATATAATGAAAGTTTTAAATTGCCCTGAAGAATATAAATCAATAGTCATTTCCATATTGCAGCAACACAGGGGACTTGTCAATAAAGAAAATAGAATTGCACAAAATTATATCCATAGTATAAAAGTTAAAGAAGAAAAAGATTTTAAAACAAAATCATACCCAATACCATATAAATACAGAGAAGAAGTAAACAAAACAATTAATAATATGTTAGAAGATGGAATCATTGAGAAGGCAGATACACGTTTTATCAACCCTATAGTAGTAGTGCGTAAAAGATCAGGTGAAATCAGGTTATGTTTGGATGCAAGGAATATTAACAAGATCACTGAAAAGCAATTTGAAGCACCAATGAGTATAGATGGAATACTAGGAAGAATTACAGGAATGTCATTTTTCACTAAAATTGATTTACAGCATAGCTTTTGGTTAATACCTCTAGAAAGAAAAAGTAGACAGTATACAGGATTTCAGATAGATGGAGTAGTATATCAGTTCAAAGTAGTACCATTTGGACTTCAATCATCTTGCAGTGCTCTATGTAGATGTCTTCATGATATTTTGGATCAATATGAACATTTTGTAATTCACTACATTGATGATATCTTAATTTTTTCTAAAACGGCTGAAGATCATGAGAAACACCTAAAAATTATAATAAATAGATTAGACAAAGTGGGACTAAAAATAAATCAAGAAAAATGTACATTTTTTCAAAAGGAAGTCATATATCTAGGTTATAAACTTAACACTAAGGGAATCGAAATGGATCCAGAACGGACAGAAGTCATTCAGGAATACAAAACACCACACAATTTAAGAACTTTAAGAGGATTTATTGGAATAATTAATTATTATAAAAGGATGATACCAGATCTAAGTATAAAAGAAATTCCATTACTTGAACTACTGAGAAAAGGTGTAAAATGGAGATGGGATCAGAGAAGAGAACTAGCATTCCAAGAAATTAAAAACATTTTTCTGTCAAATTTGAAAATATACTATCCTGACTACACACAGCCATTCATATTAAGAACAGATGCATCAATAGAGAGATTATCAGGGGTATTATTGCAAATACATGATGGGGTCGAATACCCAATACAATTCATTTCAAGAATTACAAAGCCACATGAAAAGGGTTACTCAGTTTCAGAATTAGAACTAGCAAGTATAATACACTGTGTCACAAAATTAAGATTTTATTTGTTGGGTAATGAATTTACAATAGAAACAGATCACCAAGCTTTAACGTCTATATTAAATAACAAATATGGAAACAGTAGAATACATCGGTGGAGTCTAATACTTAGTGAATACTGCTTTGAAATCAAATACATTTCTGGAAAATCCAATATAGTGGCAGATGCTTTATCAAGGTTAGAAAATACACCACAAAAAGGGCAGCGCACAATAAAAATTGGATTAAATCAATTAGTAGAAAGTACAGGATTATATTCTAAAGAAGAAATTATAAGAGATCAGATCAATTTGAGTGAAAAACAAAAAGTCCTTAGGAAAGATGGAGTATATTATAAAATAATAAATGGCATAGAAGTATATGTAATAACTAGAACTTTAGCAAAGAAAATATTGAAAAATTTACATAACAATTATATGCATATTGGTTCAAGAAAGCTATGGATGCTATTTAGGGACAATTATTTTGCAAAGAATGACATAAGTATAGCAAAAGAAATTACTACCCAATGCCCAATATGTCAACTAAACAAAGAAAAGAATTTCAAAAACCAGAACACATATAAATCTAATGTTGTATATGAAAAACTAAATACAGTTTCCATGGATTTTATTTCAAATTTAGTTCTCAGTCCAACAGGAAAAAAGCATATACTAGTGATAGTTGATTTATATACAAAATTTATTAAACTATATCCCTGCTCCAGAACAAATGTTAAAACATTAAAATTATATATTAATCAATTTTTCGAAGAAATAGGACCATTTAGAAATTGCATAATAGATAATGCTACATATTTTAACAACCAAAAATTTCGGACATTTTGTGAGAAAAAGGGAATCAACATTCATTTTACAAGTATCAGACATCCTCAGGCAAATCCTGCAGAAAGATATATTAAAGAAGTTATAAAATATTTAAGGATACTGTGTCAAAATCAACACGAAACTTGGCAGCAACATATACCACAAGTAGAATATTTTTTAAATAATACACATAATTTGAATACAGAGGAAGTACCAGAATATTTAATGTTTGGCCATATAGGAAACAGAAAGTGGATTAGTGAATATAATCAGGATATGTTAGAACAAGTAATGCAGAAAGTGAATAACCGAATTAGGAGGAAAGCTGAAAAATATATCAGAAGACAAAATCGAAATATAAAAAAACCAATCACATTTCAAAAAGGAGACCTAGTGTTAATTCGTTCACTTAGAAAAAGTAATGTTAAAGAAAACCGTTGTAAGAAATTACAACCAATGTTTGAAGGTCCATATACAATTGAAAATCAGAATGGACTAAATAGTTATGTGTTAATAGATGCAGAGAACAGACTAAGAGGCCTGTTTCATATCAATGACATCTTTAAGTATCATGAAGAGATTGAATAATTTTTTCTATACCTTTTAACACTAATATACAAATACTTACTGTTACTATAACAGATTACTGATATATCCATTTTATTCAATAGACTTGATTTGTTAAATAGATGGTAGATTTCATTGTTGTGAATAAATTTGACATCATACTTGTTGAATTGTGTACATATGGAAATTGTTTGGTAACCTAAAAATCATAATTTGGGGTTAGATACAGAATTGATTGTGTAAATGTCTGTATAAAAAGTGTAAAACTTACCAATTTATATGGATGAAAGCCTTTTGAATGGAAACAATTCCTAGATTTTGTCTATAAATAAACAGAACACAATATCCATTATATTTTTAATTAAGGTTATATTTTATTCTCTGATCAAATCCATTCTCCATTTGACATGACAGTTTGACCATAGAATAGCCGAACTGTGATCCGATGTTCTCTGTTTTGACATAGACAGCGAACAGGGATGTATTTAACACATTTTAAATAAATAAAAAAAAATCTGATTTATTAAATTTAATAAGGTATGAGAAAATTAATATTTAAAAAAATAATAAGTAAATTATTTATTTTAAATATTATTTTTGGGGTATTGTGACGATTAGGGTTTATAGAAAATAATTTATAAGTTATATACTACATAATATTAGATATTTGGTTGTTTTAAATAAGTTATATACTAGAGAATTTAATAAAAATATATTTATGTGAGGGCATTTTTAATAAATTAGCATAATAATTGTAAAAAGTTGTATTTTAATATTGTAAATATATATAAGTGAGCCATGTGCTTAGGCAACCAAAAATACTCTCGGAGATTGACAGATATTTATACTCTGAAGTGACGTTTAAAAATATTTACGAATATAAAGTGGGTTATAATAATATATTGTTTGAAATGTGTATTTTATTAAATTAGAATGTTAAGTTACTAATTTAATTATATATTCTGATCTGAAAAGCCTAAATGTAAACAAAATTATTAATAGAAAAGAATGGAATTCTCTGGATCTCCGGAGATGGCCATGTTTGCGAAATGGTTTGTTCCAGAAAATTCAGACAAGTAGTTAATAGAACAAATTGGAACATGATCTCTTACGAGATGGTTCTAGAATGTCCAAAACATATAAATACCCGTGATTTGGATTCAGAAGAGGCAGTTTTTGAAAGTTTTTAGTCAGAAAAGTTTTAGATAGTGCAGTCAGAAGAGTTTTTTGGGCAGTTTTTAGAAGTTTTTAGTCAGAAGTCAAGCAGTTTATTATGAAAGTTAGTTAGAGTCAGTGAATCAAGTACAAATAGTCCAATAGTTTAATATAGTGAGTTAAATGAAGATTAAAAATTATGCATATAATTTGATGCACATTTATAATTATACACAAATAATTATTGAAGATAAAAAAAGGTATATTGGAAGAAATTAAATTATATTATGGTTGGAGATTAGTATAAATCAACTTATAATAATTGGATATTGGTATATTGAAAAGAAGAATAAATATAAATGCTGTTTGCTGGTTTGGTTGGTGGTGTATAAATGCTGGTGAAGAAAACTATATCTTAAATTGGTAGAAGCTGATAATTGAAAAAAGTAATTTCACAAAAAACAAGGATAACTGAAGTACGAAGACATTCAGTGGTGATTAGAATCTATATACTTAGTGGAAAACAGTTCATTTAGGCATTCAGTGAAAGAAAGGTACAAAATTTTGTTAATATAATTTAGTTAGTGTCATAACAATTTCAATTTTGAAGATAGTTTGTTTAAATTTTGAATTGTCTATAGAATTTAATTAGTTTTATAAGAATATCAATTTAAAGATAGTTTATTTTAAATTTACATTGGCTAGGTTAGATATATATGTGTGTTTCATAATAGTTATAATAAAGATAATTTAAAAAAGTACTTACAAGCTAATTCTTTGAGAACCGCGATAAAAACCCTATATATTATATTATTAAAAATACTCATTGCTCATCATTCAAACAAAAAACACATCATAACAATATATATATATATATATATATATATATATATATATATATATATATATATATATATATATATATATATATATATATATATGTATATATATATAATTTATTTCGCGAAAATTGCCAGGCAATAAATTTTCATACCAGTCGAAAATATTCCGGCAAAATTTTCTCTCTTACGATATAAAAAAAATTAGATAAAAAAAAGCCGATTAAACAAATTATTCATACTTCAAAACCAAAAAAAAAAACATAAAGAACGAAAAATAAACGATTCAGGCGAAGAAGATGATAAAACAATATGCCAAACTGTTATTACCACACAGTTTTTAAATGGAACACTAAAAATGTTTTTATGTAAATATATTTTATGTTAGGTGTACAGTTTTAATACAATTATTAAAGAAATAAAATCACGCTTAAACGATTTAAAAAAAAACTCCTATGACAGAAAAGTCTACAAACTGTAAAAACGTTAGTAAAGTCTCAATTGTTTTTTTTTCTTTTAAAAGTCGCCCCTGTTACTCGGCTAATAACTTCTTAAAGAAGTTCCTTTTCTTCTTTTTTAACTTCAACTTCTCTTCCACTTCTCTAAATTCCCCTATACTATTGGGGATAACATCAAATTTCGATTTGCTGTAGGTAATTACTGATTTTGCGGCAGCGTTAATCTATAAATCCTGTAAAGTTGGAGGTCATCCTCCCTCCAACAAGTGTGTTCCAGATCTGATGCTTTCACGGTTCGGAACGATCCATATTACAATGAGAGACTGAACTCGTCGTTGCGAATTACTCTTCACGAGTTTATTGGAGCAGAGAATATTGTCAGAGACGGAATGAGGTTAGACAGTTTGATACAATATTAGACGTAACTCGATATATAGGCTGTCCGCTGGATCTAGCCACATGATACATACATAGTGATACATTATTCACGAATTGTTTTTATATTACGTTTCTCTTAGATAGAGCCACCGTGCCTTGTAGGTGTTATCTCTTTTTCCATCTTTATGTGTAGACATTTTTATGCTGATTACACGCAATAAAGATCATATGTATATACAGGGTGGTCCTTAAATAATTGTACAAAAAGAAACTGTAGATTCTACACCTTAAAATATTACGATTTAAGCCAAATTGTTTTAATAAAATGTTGATATTAAGAAAGATACAGGGTGTTAAAATGCAAATTGAAAATTTTATTTTTAGCTATAACTTTCATATTTGTAAACATTTATGTATAAAAATTTACAAATGGGTATTTTTACTAATGAGAAATTATAATTTGATGCACACTTTGATATAACCATCGAGCAAAAAGACAAAAGAGGGAATGTAAAGGTAGTGGGGGCAAAAATATTGTTAGACAGGAAGTGCCATCTTGAGAGGCCAAATTAAACAAGGAAAGAGAGTCTTTCTTTGTTTAAGAAATCAAATTTAGTTGGGTTATGTTATTATTTGCCCCCAATGACGTATAATATACAGACTCCGTGAACGCTTTAAAAAGTATCCACAACATGAATACCTTTGTTATTGTTTATTGTTTTGATATGAAGTTGTGTGTTTACATATTTTTTGTGACAAGCAAATTTTATTTAAAATTTTTGAGATTCATTTACCTACTATTTTAGTAAAATGCTATTTAGGTATCTTGTTTGTGGTCGCTGAAGTTCGAAGAGCGAAACGTTATCACTTTTCAAGTAAGTTATTTTTTATATGTATGTTTTATAAATATTAGGTTATGTTTTGATGGCCAGTGGAGGCGTTTAGTTGTTATTTATTTATTAAATAAATAAACTATTATGCATTATACTGAATAATAACAATTTCCATTAAATTTTTTGTCTTTTTTTTTATTAAAATCATTTAAATATAATTTTTCTTACTAATTTTTTTTTTTTTTTCATAGATTTCCTTTTGACGAAAAAAACAGGAAATTTGGATATACATTTTACAATTAAATAAAAACAAGCTTTCCAGATGGTCACGTATTTGTTGTGATCATTTTGATCCAAATGATGTTATCATGAAATTCAGCTTTTTCGTCTAAAAGAAAATGCAAAACCATTAGCTATACCAAGGTGGGTATAGCATGTTTTTATTAAATTTTTACATTGGTATTTAATATTTACATAAATTTTCTGTTTACTGTTTCTTCTATATTGTTTTCTCTTTGCATACAGGTCTTCTAAAGACGCTAAAGAGGTGGTAGGAACTAAAGCTCTCCCTAGCCAATCAGACACCCACAATTTAAATTTCGAAACTAGAGAATTTCTTACTGAAAGGTATGTAATAATTCTAGACCAACTGTATACAGGTTATTAATATTTTAAGCTGATTCAAATTCAAATTTATATTTGCAATGTGTTACATTCAAAGTGTAATAAATATTTTTTCAGACAAATATCCAGCAGCTCAACAACACAAACTGCTAGCAGTGAACTAACTTTGTCTGCCTCAGAAACTGAGGAACTCTTAGGCAAGGAAAATATTGAAGGGCATGCTGCAGGTAGAGAATTAATAGCTAAAAAAATTAACAAGAGGCAATATTCATTTAATTTTTCATTTGCACTATTATATCCTTGAATAAGCCATTTTTCTTTCATTAAATCTTTTTATTTTTAGGAAACATTATGTGGGGGATTTTTCCATGTCGGACTTAGACTGCCCAAGAAAAAGAAAAAGATACATGGAATCAGTAAACATGTATAGCAAAAAAAAAAGAAACAAATTGACACCCTAAGAAAATCTACTAAAAGATAAAAACGACAAGCAACAACATTAAACGCATTGGTACAATCATTAAAAGAAAAACTGTATGTTACAGAAAATGCTAAATCTGTGTTGTTGGTAAGTTTTCTTTCACATATTTCATAAAGAACGAAATTAAATTATTATTTTATTCTTTTATTTTTGTATTTTTTATTGTTTTAGACCTCTTTACCAGAATTAGCCAAAGCATTGTTTCAACGATTTTTAAAGGGTGCCAAATGTGCTCCAGAATTAAGGTCACTTGCACTGGCTTTAAATTGTATTCAGCAAAAGCCTATGATTTTGTAAGAAGAGCTTTAATAATTCATTACCACACCCATCAACCATAACTAAATGGTACCAAACTGTTGATGGCGGACCCGGATTTTCCAAAGAAGCTTTAAATGCTTTGAAAAACAAAATTGAAGAAGAAGGGAAGCAAAATAAAACACTTGTAACACTTGTGTTACACTTGTGTGTAATTTAGTGCTGAACGAAATGTCTATTCGTAAGCTAGTAAAATGGGATCGGAAAAAATTTATTGGCTCTGTAGATTTTGGTACAGATATAGAATCTGATAATATACCAGAAGCAAAAGAGGCACTGGTGTTTATGTTAGTAGCCTTAAATGACAATTTTAAAGTGCCAGTTGCATATTTTTTAATTGAGAGTTTTTGTGGATAAGAAAAATCATCCTTAGTAAATCTTTGCTTAAATTTTATTTATGATTCAGGCATAAAAGTCTATTCATTAACTTTTGATGGTGCTGCCAACAATTTATCAATGGCCAATGCATTAATTTTATTAACTCCTATTTGTACCTATAAAGAGGATGGTAAACGACTTTTCAAAATTATATTTAGGTTGCATTTCATCTGGTACTATTTCCAAATCTAGGTAATTTTTATTTATCTCTCCAGATTTTATCCAGGTATCCTTTTGCCCTGCTTCCTGACATCTTATCCACCTTCTGTATGCTCCTATCTTCACATCCTTCTCCATCCATATATGTAATGAAGATAGATTAAGCATGACCTCCATGAGGCAGTTAGGGTAGTCAAAATTGCTCGTGTTATGATTAAGCATGCTTGTCGTTGAAGCTTATTCAGCTTTTATTAAGTGGTCGTTTGTTGTTATTTAAACTACCATATAAGTGCGCCATACGTAATCATAGATCTGACTAGTCATATATAGCCAGTACATCGGTTTGGGTTTCAAAACCCAAATTTTCCCACATACTCTTTGACATGTAGAAAGGGAAACCTTTGCTTTGTAGGTTATTCTTTTCAACTGGGCGTTACATGTAAGCTGCTTATCTAATATTACTCCTAGATGTTTTACTAAGATTTATAGAGAATTTTTCCATGTCATACTACCTACTAAGGATATTTAATGTTCTTTGGAGTGTGCTGGAAAGAAAATTACCATATTTTCCTCTTACCATAATTAATAGATCATCCCTATAGGCATGTACTTCTTCCCCCGTGTGCGTCAAGAAGTGACATCAAGTGATCCACCAGGAGTGACCAGAGGAGGGGAGAAAACACTCCCCCCTGTGGACACCCTTAGCAGTTTTGGCCAAAATCTCTCCTTGCACCTTTGTGACAATCTTCTATTCACTCAAAAATATATTTTCCAGCATTGCTTTGATCCAGTTACACATAGTAACACACATTGATAGTGGATCTATTTGATAGGGCATTATTAAATGTGCCTTCTAAATATTCTCTCCATTATTAATTGAGTGGCTGATTTTCTGAACTACTTTGTCCACTGCTGTTTCTGTTGATTTCCTTCTTGATATGCATGCTGGTTGCCATTGAGAGAATGATCCCTCAAAGGTCTTCCCTTAATATGTCTATCAAGAATTTTTTCTGTTGCCTTCAACAAAAATTATGTAAGACTGATCGGCCTGTGCGATTTAGGCAGGGCATTATCTTGTCCTATTTTGTATATTCACACCACCATTACAATTATAGAAGTCTTTGGTATACAACTTATTTATTATTATAACATATTGTATCTTTATATACAACATATTGTATGTCTTAGAAAATAATTGAAACTGTATTTATTACGTTGTATGCATTAATGCGTTAATTAAATTACTAATTGTGTTGCAAAATGTTTTATGATTTATTTCTTTTGTATGTTTTTTGTTAAAAATGTGTAATTGATTTGATATTTTTTTTGTTTGTTTTTAATTCATTACAACAAAACACGAAATTAGAATTCAAAAGTTTGTTGTTTGTTTGCACTCAAGTAACCTATTAATTTTCTTCCTAATTCCTTAATATAAACTTCAAAAGTTGCTTTATACAAGGAAATTATTGCAACAGTGAAAACCACCAGGAAATGATAAAAAATGAATTAATAAAAAATTAAGAAGACAATTTGATGCACTGGATTCTTAAACAAAAAAAAATACAGGGAACTCAGAAAGTATACTAATGTGGTGGAGAAAGGGTCATCTAATAACGATATTAAAAAAGGAGACCGAAGGATATCAGTAACTACAGAGGAATCATGTTACTGAACACCACATACAAAATATTGTCAAGCATATTGGGGAATAGATAAATTACCGAAAATACACTAGGGCAATATCTGCCAGGCTTCAGAAAAAGAAAGTCAACTATAGATGCCAACACAGCTGATTGAAAAGGATATGAACGTGATATAAATTTTCACTTACTATTTATAGACTTCTAGCAATCTTTCGACTCTCTAAATAGACTCGCAACTCTTAATAGAAATGCAAACCTGATTAGATTTATTTATCAAAATTTCCTTCACACTAAATAATAATCAATAGTCCTTAATACAATTTAAAAATGAGAATTTTTAATCTTTAGGCAAAACTTCAATATTTCCTGTTGGTAAAATGATTAAAATTCAGGTAATGTACTTTACAAACATTATAAAAATAAGTTTTTCTCTTATAAACGAGAACAAAAAAAAATCATAAATATTTAATTTTAATTAAAAAAATAATTATTTTCATTAAAATATAAATGAGCACGCCGCTGATCAGGTAAACATACCTTGAGCGATCTTTAGGACACCCGATTATATAGCGAGAATACGGGACTGCTTAGTCTATATATTATACGTCATTGTTTGTCCCAACTGTCACATGAAATCTTATTTATATTGAAGTTTTTTAACAATTGTTTCACATTTTAGACTGTTATCGTTAATATTTAATCAAAATTTTCTCGTCTAAGACACATTCTGAAAACTATTTTATAGCTACTGTTAATAAATGTCGGAAAATTTAAATTTGGCGCATTCGGATTTCCGGATATGTCCACCATCAGAGGCCACTTTTTTGGTCGCCTTTTCATAACGATTAGATTCCCTCTTTTGTCTTTTTGCTCGATGGATATAACTGATAGAGGGCGCCACGTATGCCACTCATGTGGTATAAATTTGCACTTAACTTTTTTGCTCCTTCATTTACCGATATTTGGGATAAAAAATATTAAAGATACATTATTTTAACAAAACAAATATATACTTGTTAATAACTTCAAAACTCAACAGTTTTTGAGATAATTGCATTTTACAAATCAGCTGCATAATTCTGATTTAAAGCAATTACTCCAGGCAACGAAAAAAATACTGAAAAAACATTAATACTTCTGAATTTTGGTGTAAAATACCTTTAACGAAAGTTAATAGTTAACGAAATATTAAATAAAATAAATATTTGACATAAATAAGGATTTGACAAAATAACAGAATAATAGGATTTTACATAAAACATTTTACGTTTTATGTTAAATTAAAGTCATAATCAAAACATTTTGTTTACAAACCAAATTAATAAATAGTTAAACTAAATAACATAACCTTTTGTCAAAGTAAGTGTTCGATATGTCCACCATTTTCTTTAATTCATTTGTCAATATATTTCATAAAAGATCGTCTCATATTAAATAACATCATTGGTTGTAAAGAACTGCTGCAGTATTTATTTCTTCCCATAGTTGGTTGCGAATGTTTATGGGATTCTTATAGACACGTTGTTTTAATGCGCCCCATACACCAAAATCAAGCTGATTAAATTCTAAGCGACGTGGTGGCTATAATGTATAATGGATGGATATATTCTTTTGGATACAAATCCAAATCTTATGGTATATTATGGAAGTACATCTTATTTATCGCAGAGGTTAAATAATGTATTAAACTGTGATGTATCTCGTCAATTGGTTACTTATGTACACACGGAATAACCTATCGATGACATTACTTATATATATGATTACGTTACAGCTTACGAGTAACTATAATTACAGCTCGTACAAAGGGGCCATAATGATTTATTAACGAACTAATATTATGCTGAACTAAATTGCCTGTGTGTTTACTATATTTATAGTCTTTAAGTCTTTAAGGTTAGATTTGTAGCAAAAGTATTATGAAACAAGACACATATATGTGTTATTCAATATATGTGCTCTATTGTCCTAATAAAAATGGGTAAACAATTTACGTAATGAATAATAAGTATTCTTTTCGGTTTTTTTACGAATTAAATAATTATATCAATATCTCATCACATTGCCAAGGAATATGACTACCACGACCAATCCAACGTTCAGAAAAGTTCTATTTAAGTATGTTCTAACTGCCTTCTCTCTAGAATTGGTGATGTACCATCTTGCATAAACCACATATTTTGGGTTTTCAGCATTTTACAATAGAGAAAAAGTAATACAACGCCATTATAAAAACTTAAGAAGCGATAGAAGAGAGAAATTGTAGTTTAATTGAGTTATATTATCATCTTTGAGTTATTTTAATAAGAATAAACTATGAATTATGCTTATTTTCAGGTATTCAGTGCTTTACCGCACAAATATCAAAGTTATACTTATTGTGCAGCTGACTTAAAAAATGCATTTATCTCGAAAACAGTTGAATTTTCAGTTTACTAACAAGTATACCTTTCCTATGTAAAAATAATGTATCTTTAATATTTTTTAACAAAATTAGAGGTAACTTAAAGAGCAAAAAAGTTAAAGAGTGCTTATGTGGCGCCCTTTATTAGTTACATTAAAGTATGTATAAAATTATAATTTACCCTGCTCAAAAGCAACTAACTGTAAATTTTTGTTCAAAAATATTTACAAACGTATCAGTTATAGCGAAAAATAAAATTTTAAATTTCCACTTTAACACCCTGTATCAACATTTTGTTAAAGCAAGTTGGCTTAAATCGTAATATTTTAAAGTGCAGAATCTACAGTTTTTCTTTTTACAATTACTTAAGGACCACCCTGTATATATAAGCAATATTTTTTACTTTTCGATCACCAAATTGTAGTACACCATCGTACTTTAAAAAAGTAGCCAATAGCTATTTTTTAGCCGTCTAGGTGCCTCTGAGCCTGAGATCCGCCTCCCGAAATGGTCAAAGAGAGCAGCCCTTTCTACCCCATATTTAAGTTATATCTCTGAGCCCAGTCGACCTATTTTAACTTAAAATATCTCATTTTTTTTTATTACAATTTCAACTCTTTAATAAAATAATTTACAAAACCATAAAAGATGTTTTATTTCATAGGTCAAGAATAACGAAAAGAAAACTTGCATTTTATGATTTTCTATTAATTGTCAACATTTAACCAAACATAGAAAATCTTACAGAAACAAGTAAATTAAAGGATTTTTAAATGCCTTTCAAAAGAGCATTTGCAAATGACAATCCATTTAATAGCCAGTTTTTCAAAAATCGCATTTCTTATTATTTTTTTATACTGATAGTACATTTTCCTAATAATCACCAATTACATAAATATTTACGTGAAAAATACCACGAGAACATAAATTTTCAAGACCCTGTATAGGTTAAAAATTTGTAAATATAATGATTTAGAATTAAGTGGTTTTGCAGAAGAGTTCTCTTTTATAGTGATTTAGTTTCTAAGAACAATTTATGTAGAAAAACATTTCAGGTTATTTAGAAAGTTACTAAATACTATTTAAAATCTTAAAAATATTGTAATCGATACTATCTAATATCAGTTTATTTTGTTCGAACGTCAAAATTATGTGATTTTCTAAGGTATTTTCTATAAATTGTTAATATAACTTAAAACCTTTAAGTTATTAAAACAACATGGCTTTTAGAAGTTTAACAGACGTGTTTTTATTAATGCGGAATAATTAAATTCGAAGTTGACACATTTAGCCCGAACATGATTCGTCTGAAAGAATGCATTTGGTATCTCTCAATGATTTGGAAGAGGGAATAAACGAGGTTAATGAAGTAAGACTACCACCAATATGGATAGACTACTTAGAAAAGGCACAAATGATCATTCCAAAGCTGAAATCCAAAATAAACTATCTCAGATCTCTTCATGCTAAACATCTACATATCTTAAAAATAATTATACACAGACTTTTATGTAAAATATCTTAGAAATTTAGGATTACTAAACAAAACGGTTTGGTTTTGTATCAGATAAGAATTTCAAATTAATGTTTTATTGTCAATGCCTTTTTGTATTATTTTCCTCGAAGTTAGTGGTACGAACCAGATGTTGTTTCTACAAATACGGATTTGCCTGTAACCACAAAAGAAATGTTATTCAGAATATCTTCTATAAGTTTAATGAAAAACCGAGTGGGTACAACACGCTTAATATCTTAAAAATTAAAGTAAGCATTTTCGGAAAATAGATAGAAGAAATGAATATGTATGATTGGCTACGGGAAACGAGAGAAGGAGAAGAGATAGTCGATGTTAAAATTGAACGAAAAAATTTCGAGCATTGTGTATTTACCAGCCAGAATGAGCAGTCCAGTTTGAAAACGGTGTGTTAAAAGATAAGTACAAGTTGTGTTGTTTTGTGGGTTAAGTTGGTGATTGCAGAATAGTGGAAGGCGAACCGAGACCAAGTCAAGAATTCTAAACTCCTTGTGTCCGAAAAGATTCCAAATTCTGTAAGTAAAGAAAAGATTAATTACATAAGATTTGCACGAGACACCCAGTCAAGACGAAAAAACTTCTGGGCTGAAAGAGTGCCATTGTTATTTTGAATCGAGTCGGAGATTTGATTTGTGGAGAAAATCTGAACGAGTGCTGTTTTTATGTAACTGTTTTGCAAGGAGGAAGTAGAGAAACAGGTGTTGGAGAATCGCAATGTACACCAAATCTTCGTGGACTTTAAACAAGCTTACGATTTTGTTAGCAGGTAAGCATTGTGGGAGACCATGGTAGAAATCGGAGTACCTAAAAAGCGAGTACGATTAGCACAGGTGAGCACAGAGTCGGAAGAATTCCTCCTTGACACTGGACTTAGACAAGGAGATCCTCTCGCCACCCTGCTATTTAATTTTGCACTGGAACATGCGGTAAGGAAAGCTCAACCACAACTGACAACCGGATTTGCCGCCCAAGGATCAAAAATACTATTGGCGTTTGCGGATGACGTAGACACAATTGCACAATCCACCAAAGATGCAAAAGAAGTTTTCACCCTATTCGAAAACGGAGCCAAGGAAGTTGGTCTGAAGGTCAACGAGGACAAGACCAAGTACATGGTGGTTACGAAGAACCCAAGACCAAGGATTAAACAAAACGTAACAATCAATGAATACAACTTTGAAATCGTCAAAGAATTCAAGTGCCTGGAAGCAATCATAACATCTGAAAATAAATATGAAAAGGACGTGGCAGCGAGGATCATTGCAGGAAATAGGACATATTACTCATTACTCATTAATGACAGTACTTAAATTAAAAATACGCTCAATGCCAGCAAAAATAAGAGTGTACAAGACAATAATTTGTCCCACAATAACGTATGTAAGCGAGACATGGACTCTGAACCAGCGGAAAACGACAAAATTACTGGTACTGGTAAGAAAGATACTGCGGACTATCTATGGGCCTTGCAGAGAACAGATAACAAGAGAATGGAGAAGAAGAATAAACTCCATACAGTATATGGAGATAAAAATGATTGTACGCAACATTAAAGCAAAACGAATAAGATGGGCGGGCCACGCACTAAGATCGAGTGAGGAAAGACTCCTAAACGCCACATTCTGGGAAAGTCCCGCAGAAGGTCAGTTGGTCGCCCAAGAAAGAGATAAAAGGACGCAGTAGTCAGCGATCTACGCAAAATGGGAATACGACAATGGGAAATAGCTGCTCAGGATCGACAACAAAGGAGGGAAGTAGTAAACGCGGTCAAGACTCACATAGAGTTGTAGAACCAAATGATGATGATGATGAATTTTTACATTAAGTTTAATAGATTTGGTTAAAAAAGAGATAACTAAATTAAGGTTTCTTTTGTTTGAAGATTAGATAAAAAATTGTTCTTTATGTTTTATACGGTAAAATAAATAAATGGATTTTCAAATTTTATAAAATTTGTGTTGGTTGTGTGTATGTAGGTATATATATGACAATTACTAAGTTCTCAGGAAAAACAGCGTTGAGAATTTAATAGTTGACGTTTCGGCACCTATTTTGAAGCCACTATCAAGAGTGAGGTTCTGTTTGAGTTCGGGGTCTTAATCTGCCTACTGCCCTCACTCCTGGCGTACCAGTATCGTGTTTTGTAGAAATATAAGAATTGTCAAACGACACTGAGGTCTCAATCTGCCTACTCCTCTGTAAATTTCATTATAAAGTTGACATTATACCAAAAAAAAAAATGAGACCTTGTAAATTAAAATCAGTCCACTGAGCTAAAAGATATAGCTTTTGACATATACTAGAAAGTACAATTAGAAAAGACAGGATTGACAGAGGCCCATTCAAAGAAATAAAAAAAGAAATTCGTGGAAGTTCCCAAGCACTACATAGCCAAGAATAGACGCTCACTCTTGTGCTCTGGTATGATAATAATGAAGTTATTATGGCAACTAATATTTTAGTTTTAGAAATATTTACTATAGGAAGCTATAACAGATTTTCCAGAAAAGGTATAAAAATTAAAGTGGTTTCTCAACAAAACGTTGTGCAAATGTATAACTAGGAAACGGGTGGTGTAGACTTATTCTATAAACTAAGAGGTTTGTATAGGATTCGAATTCGATTTAAAAAATGCTGTTGGAAGATATTCAGATTTGGCTTAAATGGACCAATAGTCAACATGTGACTTTTTACCGCAACATTGAGGCAATTTCTTTATTAGAAGTTTATCGGCGAATTCTGGAGACCCTTCTGACAGCTCCAGATATTTCAACACCACGTGGAGTACGTCCAAAATCCTTAAAACATATTGCTGAGGAAATTCGTTTGGATAATATACAGCGTATGATATATTATACGTCAAAAAAAAAGACAGTAACGAGCAATAAAAACGTAAGTTTTACACATTGAAATTAAAAACGCTCTTTCATTCTGAAGTTTTAATTTTATTGTAATAAAAATTTAATTTTGGGCATTGATGAGTTAAAAACTATATAATCATAACATTTTATAAACCAATGACTATATCTACTGTTTTGTATGAATGTGAAATCTGGATAATGGCGCCAAAAAATAATCCAAGCTAGCGAAATGAGATTTCATATCTAAGTGAAAAGCATTATAGGATAGTGATCTAAAGTACTATGCACAAGGAGGAATAAACTGCAAATTAAATTCATTATTTGAACTATAAATTTGTTATTCCATTTTTGTTCATGGACTTTTCAATCATTTTAATATATTTATTGTTATAAAATGTTTTAAAAGTTTGTTCTAATAAAATTTCGTAAAACCGAAAACGCGTTCCTAAATCATTAATATTTATGGGAGTTTTAGGAAAAATGGCTTCATGAATATAAAAATCTGTCGCCTTGTTCACAATAAAGTAAAATCATTACTGCTAAAGACAAAACGACAATAAATCAGACAGCCATTGACGCGCAGTTCCTTATCTAATTCTGAATCTAATGGAACGAACTGTCTCGCCTCTCCATTTTGCTCTTCTTCAGCATTCGTCTTTCTACGCGATTCCGCTTTTTCAACAAATATTTGCGTCAGCTCTGTTGCACTCAATATTTGTTTGCCCAAGGCTAATAAAAATTGCCACATTATGGGACACTAGGACAAGTTTTTTGGTTTGAGAAATAGCAATGCTGGTATAGAAGCATAGAATCTAACGTAATCATTCTACAATTTTTGTAATTTAAGGACACACGCTCAGAATTCCATATCATAATAATGATTAGTATTTTTCACAGTAACATGATTGATTTAAACATCTTCTTTTTTGACATCCATTAAAATATCAATATTATACAATATTAACTCGCTTTTTTATGAAGTTTTAATATGCTATAAAAACGCACATTTTAAGTGTAGCTAAAGAAGTGATTTGTATACAAATTATAACATTTTTTATTATCTTAAACAATAATCTTATTATTTTATAGGCATACTAGTTAAAATTTACAAATACTATTTTTATTCGCCTAAACTTTGACTTGAGAAAGATCCCAACCTAAAACTAATTTCCGCATGATTTATTCATTATAATATATAGATATCTCTAAGTCTCTTTTAATTCTTCTTCTTCAAGTGCCATCTCCGCGGCGGAGGTCGACAATCATCATAGCTATTCGGACTTTTGAGACGGCTGCTTTGAAAAGTTCAATTGATGTACATCCGTACCACTCTCTCGGGTTGCGCAGCCATGACATTCTACGCCTCACTGTGCTTGTCTTTCCTTGGATCTTTCCCTGCATAATCAGTAGGAGCAAAGTGTATTTCTCTCCACGTGTAATATGTCCGAGATATTCCAATTTTCTTAAATTGTATTTAACATTTCTATGTAACCCACAGCTCGAAGGATTCCAGTTTTTTGATTGATGTAACATTCAAGGTCCAAGATTCCATTCCATAAAACAAAGTCGAAAAAATATAGCATATCGCCAACCTTACTCTTAGTTCCAATTTTAAATCTCTTGTAAATAGCACTCTTCTCATTTTGTTGAAATTTGTTCTAGCCTTTTCTATTCTGATTTTGATCTCCTGAATGTAATCATTTGTAGAGTTATCATTATTCCCAGATATGTATTTTGGTCCACTTGTTCGACGTTGGTTCCGTTTATTAGAAGATGCTCGTTATATCTTTGAGTTTTTGATATTCTCATAAATTTCGTCTTTTTCATCGTCGTTTTAAGAGCTTTTTTCAGGATCTCCTCGGAGTAGAAATTAAAAAGAATTGGCAACAATACTCTCTCTGTCTCATTTTACGTCTAATTTTAATTTCTTATGACAACTGTTTGTTAACACGTTCTTTTGCTAGCTGTATATAGTATAAATAGTCATCTTCTTTGAGATCAGGACATTAATTAATTATTCATGTCGTACTTTATGAAATGCTTTATTATGGTCAATAAAACATCCGTGTATAAATCTTTATTGGCGTCCGGGCATCTTTGTATCAGAATATTAAGTGAAAAAAGAGCTTCACGCGTTCCTAGGACTTTGCGACAACCAAATTGTCTATCATTAACGTCTATGTCCGGTTTGTGATATATTCGGTTATTAGGTCGTTGTCTCTACATCTTCGTAAAAATTTGATTGAATTTTGACAATGTGCCAGTTTCTTGTATAGAATTTCCAATCTCCGAAAATTTTGAATAACGCTGGGCCCATAACGGTTTCTTAATATTGTTCTGAAGCTATTTTCTTGTGGCATTTTTAAATTAATTACTATTTAAATAATTACTAAATAAATAGGGGCCTGCGTAGCGCAAGCGGTAGGATGCTTGACTCGCAAGCCGGTGGTCCGGGGTTGAAGCCCGAATAAAAATGAGTACCTTGGGTAAAACCAGGGGTAATAATAGACGGTTGAAGCGTAGCACTGGCCATGTTACCTTCCTTGTATACCGTAGGCCCTAGATATAGCAGACTACCCTGCTATACTCCCAAAGCCGCGACAGCGGTATAAAACGGGACTATTATACTATACTATTTAAATAGGAATAAGTCACAATTAAAGGTTAAAATACGTTTATTGACGTTTCAATTTCCACTTCGGAAATGGATGACTTTTAGTAGTAACTTTAGCACATGAGATATCAAGCTAATGGTGCGGTAACCGCATCATTCTCTTGTCTCTTTCTTTTTGGGGAAACAAATAAAAATCGAGTTAACCACTCTTTGGATAATACGTCTGAACCATAAATTTGGTTCAAGAGTTTCACTAAAACATTAATGTGCTTTTCATCTAGAATTTTTAGAATTTCTATAGGAAGCATGTCAAGTCCAGGGCTTTTCCCACTCTTTATTGTTTTTACCGCGTATAATAGTTCTTCTTTTGTAATATATGGACCTATTTCATCTGACGTAAGTTCTATGTGCTCCGATCTCTTTCATCATCGAACAGTTCATCGATATATTCTGCGCATCTTTGTACTTTCTCGTCCTTCTGTATTATAGTATTCCCGTGTCTATCCAGAAGTGCACCAGTGGGGTTTTGTCTTCTTAGTCTTGCCAGTTCTTTAATTTTCTTGTTTAGGTTAAACAGATCATATTAATTTTGAATTTTTTCGATCTCTTTGCATTTCTCTTCAAAGTATTTTTCTTTTGCCTGTTTTTTCATCTTCCTGATCTTATGGTTTATCTCTTTGTATTTGTTGTTGTTTTTTGTTTTTAAATTATCTCCGTTGTTCTAACATATTGCGTTTGTTGTCATTCATCCATTCTTCTTTTCTTATTGCGGAAGTATTTAGTATTTCCCTAGAGGGTTCTAGTAGACAATGTTTTAGTCGATCGCAGTACTCTTCAATATCACTGGTGTTTGTGTTCAATTTGCTGCAGTTCACATGCAGTTCATGTTGAAAGCATTCTTTTACGTTGGGCTCTTTAAGTTTTTTTGTGTCTATTGTAGGGATTGTTTGATTTTTTTAATTTTCTTAAGGGTGAGTGTAATCTTGGCGATAAATGGATTGTGATCTGAGGCTACGTCTGATCCAGGATATGCTTTATCGGCTTTAACAGCATTACAGTATCTTTCATTGATTATAATGTAATCTATCTGGTTCCTGACTACTTTCTCCGATGTACCTGCGGGCGATCGCCATGTATACAGTCCTCTGTTTAGTAACTTGAAAAATGTATTTGTAATAATCAAGTTCTGCTCTTGACAGAATTGTAACACACGGTCTTCTTTCTCGTTTCAATTTTTCAGATCATAGTTTCCTATACCCTTTCCTCTTTGTCCCTTGCCAGTCTTTGCATTGAGATCACCTAGGACTCTCGTGATTTCTCTTGTTTTTTCTTTATTTAGCAGCATAAACTTGTATCAAATTCAGTTTGGCATGAAATATCACCAACTTCAGTACCATTACCCTTTCTGAGATAGGAAAATAGCATTTCACCGCTCTTTTAGTTAGTTAGTTATTGTGATTTTCTCACAAACCACCTTAGAGACATACTTTTCATTGTAAGTTACAGTAGAGGCAAAAGACAACGAGAATAAATGTAAGTTAGAGCCACGGCAGATGTTGATGTTTGAAGAGAGTGGAAATTATGTTAATGACCGAAAATCGCTATGGAATACCTATATAAAATAAATCAAATTAGTTGCACAATTGCACAAGCAAATGAATAGTCAGAAAGGAAAAGGTGTAAACCGTACATTGCTCTTCGAGATGCTCTTAAATGTGTGATGTAACCGAAGAGGAAACAGATGATTTAAAACAACTTAAGCAGAGTTTAAAAGGAAACGGAAAGAGTAAAAGAAAAAGAGAATTTGACCAACTTGTTAATCTTATAAAAGGCATTGTATCTAAGAAAACAAAGTCCATAAGGTACTGGAATTGAAATGACACATGTACGAAGTTTATTTACAATCTACATCATTACAGAGTATTAAGTAAATGTGTTACAGGTTTTGCGCGTGAAGGAGAGACTTCCAATGATGTCACACCTTATTCTATTTTGGTTTAGTTTTGAAGTAGGTCTTGTGGCCAGGTTCTATCTAGTCTTCTTGTGGCTGGACCATTGTTGAATAGTTCCCTTACTAGCTCATTTTTATGGTGAATGGTAAGTTCATTTTGTGACTCCGTGGCTCGATGGATTTCTTCTCTGATGAAAGGAATCTTTAAGTCGTAGTGAAGTGTTTGATTACTTATGTACCATGGTGCATCCTCTATCGATCTTAGCACTTTAGACTAGAATCTTTGGATAATATTCAGCGACGTTGGCTTTGCACAGCCCCATAGGTGTAGTCCGTAGAACCAGATAGGTTTGAGTATGGCTTTGTATAGAAGAATTTTGTTTTGGATGTTAAGTTTTGATTTACGTCCAAGAAGCCAATATATTTGCCGAAATTTTAAGTCGAGCTGTCTTCTTTTGGTCTGGATATGTTTCTTCCAAGTGAGACGTTGGTCAAGATGGAGGCCAAGGTATCTAGCGTCTGTTACTGTTAGTATTCTCACATTTTCCATCCTTACAGGTGGGCATATGTTGTGACGGTTGGTGAATGTTATTTGAGCTGATTTTGTTTTATTTACTTTTGTCCTCCATTTCGTATACCAATCACTGAGTATGTTCAGATGATGTTGCAGGTTTTGTGAGGCTTGTATGGGATCTTCATTTACAGCTAGTATTGCTACGTCGTCAGCAAATGAAGCGATTGGAGTATTATTAGTATCTGGTATATCGGCTGTGTAGAGTGAGAAAAGCAGCGGCCCTAGAACACTACCCGGCGGGACTCCGGAGTTGATAGGGCAGAGGTTGGATTGTTGGTCTTTAAATTTTACAGAGAAATATCTCTAATAGATGATGAAATTAAAAATATTTATTTGGATGAAGGTGAAAATTTACAATTTGATTATTCGTATTTAGAAGAAAAACTACAACCAGCTACTGTTAGTCATGAATATTTACCAAACATTCAAAATATGGTAAAGGTAACACTTTATAATGTCAGTGTCAAAACGAAAATCATATGTAATGTATAAATTATAAGAAGAAATTTATAAAGACAGTATTTATTGCCCACTTTACTCTTAATGTTGTATTTTTATCTAAATATACATTTAAGACATTTCAGATACTTCTAGCATCGTAGCTATTACAGCCATAACATCTTAACTTCCGAGTTTACTGCTGCTTATCTTTGTTTTTCCTATAAAAAGGTCCATTAAGTAGGCCAGGTTTACAGTTCATGTAACAATCTACTTTTTCGCTTCGGCTGTAAGAACAACCTCCGCGTTTAACTTTTCTTGTTGTCATTTCCGAACGAGGTATTGTCGCCATCGCAGAATCTCTTTGTTATAGATCAAGAGCCGAGAAGGATGCGCATTTTTAATATTGTTTTGTTCATAGTTTCTGGATTTTTATTCAGGAATAATATAAATAGTATTATCTTAAGTCATTATATTATTATTTACCTTAAGAACAATATCAAAAATACCAAAAGCACAATTGTCAAAAATGAATCTCTGTATTTGCTTCTCAATTTCAAACAGTCGCATACCACTTAATTTTTCCTATTAAAAAAGTTTCCGTCGAACCCGTCCTAAACTTGTTTATTCTGAAACAAACTGCTTTAAGCATTTTCAATTTTATCAACTTTTGTGCACTCCTAAAACCATTACGCAATCCAAACGTTACACAAAGTACACAAACTTAAATTGAAACTGAGAGAATAAACTGACGCGACGGATTTTTTCTTTCAGAAAATATTTGATAAGCCTTCGCGTTTTTTGTTTAAACTGGAGATGAGTTTTGCTCCATTGGGATGGCACATCAGCCATTGCTGTTCGTAAGGTCAAAGGACGGAAGCTGCAATCGGTGAATTATTTTTACTTCGGAAGTATTTAAGCCTATTATTAAAAAACAGTATTTTTCCGTTGGAAAACGACTTAATTGGTTTTGATTTCGACAATAGAGAAAGTTTAGGACTATTCTATGATTATAAAAGTTACAGTTTCAAGTAAACAATTAATACTACGAATATAAAAACATACACAAAGAACATAACAAATTAAATACAATGACTTTTTTTACTTAATAGGAATTCTAACCACAATCTAACCATCAATAACCACAAGTTGTAAATATTTTTTCAAAGCAAACTGTTTAAAATAAAATGACTGGCTATAAACAAATATTCTTTCTTCTTTTTCTTAACATGCCATACACCAAAGTGCGTAGGCGACTATCTCATTACTAGAATTCTCTTCTTGGCGGCGTGACACAGCTCGCCTGTATTGTGTATTCCTGTCCATTCTTTAATATTCCTTAACCAGGATAATTGTTTGCGGCCGGCTCCTCTCCTACCTTCGATCTACCCTTGTAGGATTAACTGTGGTATTTCATATTTTGCTCCTCTTAATATGTGCCCAAGGTAACCAATCTTGCGTTTTTTAATTAATTTAAAGAGTTCTCTTTCCACGCCGGCTCTCTTAAGGACGTCATCGTTTCGAACTCTATCCACCCAAGGTATGCGCATCATTCTTCTCAATGACCACATTTCAAATGCTTCAAGTTTGTTGATAGATTTTTTTTCAAAGTCCACGTTTCCATGTCATAAAGCAAGATGAACCATATGTAGCACTTGACCATTCTGTAGCGTATTTCGAAATTTAGGTTTTGATTACATAGGAGCGGTCTGAATTTTACAAAAGCTTGTCTTGCCATTTGTATTCGGGTTTTTATCTCTTGTTGTGGATCCGATTGGTCATTGATTGTGGTGCCAAGGTATTTAAAAGTTTTCACGCGTTTTATGCGATCGTCACCTATGCATATTATCGGGTTTTCTGGAGGGTTTCTGCTAATGACCATATATTTCGTTTTCAAAATGTTGATTTTAAGGCCATATTTTGTACCTATGCTATTCACCCTATCAAGTTATAACTGCTGATCTTCCAAATTATCAGTTATAATCACTGTGTCGTCCGCATAGCGTAGGTTGCTAATTGATATGCCGTTCACCTTAATGCCTATTTCCGTGTTTTCTAATGCTTCCGCAAATATATTTTCAACATATAAATTAAAAAGCATCGGAGAGAGTATGCAGCCTTGGCGGACACCTTTCCGGATTTCAAATTCATCCGTATATTGGTCTTGATTAATCCTCACCTTTGCCATTTGGTTCCAGTATAGATTCTGAATAATTCTGATCTCCTTCTGGTCAATGTTGGCCCTATGTAGTAGTTCCATCATGATATCATGTTTAACATTGTCAAATGCCTTCTCGTAGTCG
Organism: Diabrotica undecimpunctata; assembly: GCF_040954645.1. Taxonomy (NCBI): domain Eukaryota; kingdom Metazoa; phylum Arthropoda; class Insecta; order Coleoptera; family Chrysomelidae; genus Diabrotica; species Diabrotica undecimpunctata. Next base: position 2,354,107 of record NC_092808.1, on the reverse strand, counting down.
ATGAAGGTGAGGTAGACATCTTTTCGTTGATCTAAACAGTTTTGTATTAAGGTGTTCAAACATAAAATTGCCTCTCTTGTTCCTAGTCCTCCCTTAAAACCGAATTGTGTTGACCCGCTAAGTTCTTCTAGTATCTTGTACATTCTTGAGTGTAATATTCTAAGGAAGAGTTTCAGCAAGTGACTCATTAAACTGATTAAGCGGTGTTCATTGCATTTTGTGGCATTAGCTGTTTTTGGGATCATCACAAAGGATGACTGCAGCCATTCTCGCGGAATGTAACCAGTATCATAAATTCTATTGAACAGGTTTACCAAGATTTCGATATTCTCCTCGTCTAGTAGTTTTATTGCTTCTATATTAATTTCATCTGAACCTGTTGCTTTATGCATCTTTGTGGTTCTAACTGCATATTATATTTCACTTCGCATTATTGATGGCCCTGATAAGTTTTCGGAAGGAAGTTTGCGCGTTGGTTGTGTTGGTCTTTCCTCATTAAAAAGTCTTTCTGCGTATTCTTTCCACGCCATTGCTATCTCCTCTTCTGACTCTAGGTATTTGTTTCTGTCGTTGCGTATTCTTGTTCTGTGGTGGATTTTGTGTATATTCGATATTTCTTTGATCTTCTTGTGTAGTCCAAAACTATCTCCTTTTTCCTGCAATTGTTATATTTCGTTGCACCTTTCCACCATCCAACGTTCCTTTGCTTTCTTAATTTTCTGGTGATTTTCTTTGTGTATCTGTTTGTATTTGTCTTGATTACGTTGTTGTTTATGTTGCCTTCGCTTTTCCATTAGATTTATAATTTCGTCCGTCATCCATTCGTTATGCTTTCTCTTTCTGATCTGTGTTTTAACTTCCCTGTTTACTGCCAGAATCGTTCCTTTAATATCATTGACCATCTCTTCGATATCATAATTTTGTTCTATTATTCGCATTCTTTCATTAATTTGATTTGCATAACTCTTCTTCAGATTTTCGTCTCTCATCAGTTCTCTTGTATTTATAGGCGTGCTGGTGTTTGTATTTGTTCTCTTAATTTTTGCTAGTTTTAACCTCACATCTGCTATTAGCGGATTATGATCGGATGCAATATCAGCACCTGAATATGCTGCGATTCTTTTGATAGCGTTACGAAATCTTCTGTTTATTAAAACGTAGTCAATTTGGTTTCTAATTATTCGATTTGGACGATCTCCTGGTGATTTCCAAGTATATAACTTACGAGGTGGGAGCTGAAACCATGTGTTCATGACGACAAAACCGTTCTCCTGGCAGAATTCACACAGCAGGTCGCCTCTTTCATTTCTAACTCCAAGGCCGTACTCTCCAATTATGTCTTCATATCTTCCTTTACCCACCTTGGCGTTAAAGTCGCCCATTATTATGTTTATGTCCTCTTTTTTTGTTAGTCTTATTGCTTTTTCCAGATCTTTATAGAACTTAGTTATTTCTTCCTCTGACTTATCTGCTGTTGGTGCATATGCTTGTGTCACATTTATGTTTACTGATTTTCCTGTCATTTTAAACAACATGACTCGTTCGGAAATTGGAACAAAATCTGTCATAAATCTGAAAAAATTCTTTAAGAAAATCAAATGTTCTTCTTCTTTTTGATGTGCCTATCCGTTACGAATGTTGGCGAACATCATGGCAATCTTTATCTTATCTGCAGCAGCGCGGAAAAGCTGCACAGATGTTGTATTAAACCAGATTCTAAGATTCTTTAACCAAGATGTTCTTCTTCTTCCTGGACCTCATTTTCCAAATATTTTTTCTTGCAGGATGGCTTAAACGAGAGCATATATGGATTCATTTCGCATAATATGTCCAAAGAACTGTAACTTTCGAGATTTGATGGTGGTCAGTACCTCTCTTATTCATTCTTCTGAGGACTTCCTCATTTGTGACTCGGTCAGTCCACACGATCTTAAGCATTCTCCGATATAGTCACATTTCAAATGCTTTCAATTTTCTGCACATATCTTCGTTCAAGGTTCACGATTCAACACCATAAAAAAGACAGATAAAACATAGCATCGCATCATTATTACTTTTGTATCAAGGGAGAGGTTGTGACTCTTGAAGAAGGCCCCCATCCGATTGAAGGTGGATCTAGCTTTTCCAATGCGTGCTCTAATCTCGTGGTTGTTGGTCCATTCTTCATCTATTATGGTGCCGAGTTAGTTGTAGGGCGTCACTCTTTCTATAGGGGATTGGTTGACGTAGAGTTGACCTTCTGATATCCTTTTCTTGCTAATTATCATAAGCTTTGTCTTCTTAATGTTTATATTGAGTCCATATTGTTGACCGTAATACGTGATTTTGTTCATAAGAACTTGTAGGTCTTCTAAGTTGTCCGCAAATACTATGGTGTCCTAGTGGTAGCCATTTAGTAAAATCAAATGTAGGTAATACAAAAAATACAAACAGAAAGAACTGATGTAATAATTTTTTCTACTCTATTTGAGGACAATCTTATAGTGAATGAGAGTTCAGAATGTAGAAAAGGAAGACGGCAATAAAAGTAAAAAATATTTTTTTTCTATTTTTGTAAATTTTTCTTATAAAACCTATACATACATGTGGTGAATTCATATGCATTTTATGAGTATTACATTTTTGGGGTGATCTATAAAACTTTAACCACTTTATTTTACACATCATTTGTCCTTTTCCGCAAAATTGTTTATTAGCCACCACATGTCCATCATCGATGACTGTTTACGATTTATTATGGTAAATTAATACTCTATAATAAAGTCGTTTAGAAATTTTAAAGCCTCGATTCTGATTTCGCGCGTATAAATATCAAATATCGGTTGATTTGGGTTGAGCAATATGAAATTATTATGTAAATTTTCAGATATTTATTATCGCGTATACCAAAGAGGGTATTTTGGAAGTTTGAATTATATTGAGCAAATATGCCAGTTATTGGAAATAACAATCGTCTATTGAAATTGCGTACATTGGTTTAATTCCAATTTAGATATTCAGTTATGGTGAAAAACTAATAGTAGAGTTATGAAGTTTAATTAAGTAGTCATTGAAATAGAAAGGGAACACAACTTTATTAAGAATAGGAAAGTCCATCTTGAGTCTATCTTATGATTTTTCCTTGCTTAAATAACTTTTGTTTTAATTTGTCGAAATCTCAAGTGGTTCTCTTGTTCTTAAATCTTGGTTGTAACATTCTGACACATCCTGACTAGTCAATAAAAGATTATTAGCTCCACTAAAACCTCTTTAGGATTTTTATTTTTAATTTAAGTCCATGAATCTCCAGGTTGTTCCAGGTTCCAATATCTATTACACTGGAGGAGACAAAACTGATCATCGATACGGTGTAGCTTTCATCATAAGCAACACTATTAGAAAATCAGTGTGATTCAAATCTCAGAAAGAATAATAATGCTAAAAATTCTAGCACGGAACTGTAATATTAATATGATCCATGTCTATGCTTCTACAGCTGATAAGACCGACGATGAGATCCAAAAGTTTTATTAAGAATTGCACAATACAATCAAGGTAACAAAATCTAGAGATATTACTTACATTTTAGGAGACTTTAATGCAAAAATTGTTGAAGTTCTCATTCACAAAATAATTCCATAGATACTCAATATACTTAAAAAATAATAGAAAACAAAATTTGAGGTTTTTTTTAACAAAGATTATCCTTTTTTTATATTTTTGTAGGATAAAAATAACTGAGATAAAACCGTTTAAAAATTAAATTTTACTGCGAGAACCATGCAACCGGGGCCCTTTAACCTTTTATCTTTTAAAAAATAAGTAATTTAAAAGATTAAATTTATATATAGACTTTATAGCCTTTGAAATTACCTTTCAAATGGTTTTTGAATGAACCTGATATAAAATTAACGGAGTTATAGTAAAAAAATCAATAATTTTTTTAGAACAATTTTTGGAGTAGAGATTTTGTATGTATATATAGGTATATATAGTTTTTTTTCAAACGTCAAATAATGATGACATTACTTATCTAACTTGATCCTGTCAAAGTTTGATGTCTCCGCCGGCAGCAGTTTTTTTTTCCCATTTCTTTACGGCGGAGGGAAAAATGTTGTCATGGCAACAATATGAAACATGTCACAAAGCAACAATACAAATGTCATTAACAACAATTAAACATCATTTTTATTTATAGTAATATTAAAAGTACAATTAGTTAATGAGGCATTTTCAAAATTGAAACCGTGCAAAAATGTTCCCGACTCTTGATACGCATTGGTAATTGTTGATGATACTGATGGTCGAGAACAACTTTCAGCAATGATTCCCGATGTTGGCGAATCATGAGGGTTTAAATTTTTTGAGCATTATCGTTCTTATTTCTTATTTCGTTTAGGTTTTGTCATTTTCGCACTAAATTTGCGCTTGCGGTTGCAACAACAATAAGCTGTCTTTAATAATTGCAAACAACTGTCAAACAACTGTAACCAGGGAGACGCAAATCCCACCGACGACTTAATTATTTTAATTTCTAACATCTAGACGACTTTGATAGTTGTCACAGTTAATTTCGAGTAAAAATAGCGTATGAATTGTACTATTTATGGTTGAAAATTGCTACGTTTGAAGAAAAAATAGTATACTTTATTCGGCAAAGAAGCAACTTTTCTTGACTTGCCCTCTATTACGCGCCTCACTTCGTTCGGCGCGTAATATCGGGCGCGTCAAGAAAAGTCATGCTTCTCCGCCTCATAAAGTAATATACTATTATTTACAAACCCAGATATGGCTTGGAAACAAAGACATTTGACTGGGGATAGTGCAAAATTGAAGAGTCTTTGTTTCCAACTAAAAATCCCAATCCACCTGCTCCAGAAGAATTGTTAAAAATGATTTTTTGCAACTGCAAAAAAGGGTGCGGCGCTTCTTGAGGGTGTCGAAGAGTAGGGTTATTTTGCAATGCAATCTGCGGATCATGCAGTGGGGACAATTGCCAAAATAGCCCTCTAGTTAATGAAAAACGAGAAATTGGTGAAGAGAGCTCTGATGAAGAGTGAAAAATTAACAATTAAGGTACTATTAATATTTGATTAATTTATGAAACACTACTTAAATAAAAAATGAATGAACTTTTCATATATTTTAATATTTATTTTAATACGTTTTCCTCTTAAATAACAAATTAAATCTAATTCACATAAGTACTGAAACAATTGTTCAGGAAATGTGGAAAGAATAATATTAATAAAGTTTGTGGTATATTAATAAAGTTTATCATAACCAATAAAAAAGTTTCTAAATGATTACAGCTATTAGAGCTAATAAAAAAATATTTTCCATTATTTTTATGACAAGGGGTAGCTTTTAAGGATGCAAAATTACGCAATAAATAAATAAATACTTTAATACTCAGTAAATGAGATTTCAATTCAGTATTGTATAATTCAAATATATAAAGTCTTGAAATTATTTTTTTCAATGATTCTGCTTTAAGGGGGTGGTTTTTAAGGGTTGAAATTTCACAGTCAATCAAAAATTATATCATAAACATTAAAGAAACTATTTGGGTAATATTAATATGCGATTTGATATTTCAGAAATATAAAAAATGATTTTTTCATGATTTTCGATTTTAGGGATAGTTGCTAAAAGGGTTGAAAAATTAATTAAAATCATAAATCATGCTTATAAATGTTGCAAAATATTTATTTTATTTAATTAATCGATATTACTTATGCCAGGATGCTTAAATCTGCATTTTTTACCATTTTTAACAAAAGGGGTGGATTTCACATCTAAAATTCAAAAAGCGCAAGTTGAGCATATGTCACTTTTGAAGTTGAGGGTAAAATATACTTAATCTTAAAGTTTCATACAAATCGATGGAGGTTCACCGAAATCGGAGGTAATAGTTGATTTTTACCTTCATTCACTGTACTAAACTTTTTTTGTTAAGTTCCGTAAATTGACAAAAATCTATTTATCTGAAATACCATATTATTCGGTAGAAGAGTTTCTTAACGAATAACTAAGAAATTACAGTACGTTTAGGTACAAGCAACTAAAGTATTTATATATATATAAATTAGTAGCTTCTGTTACTAATTTTACTAATTCTGTTAGCTTTTCATATATATATATATATATATATATATATATATATATATATATATATATATATATATATATATATATATATATATATATATAGTATGGTGGAAATGAAAGAAATAAATTCGTTCATTCGTAAACCGGAGACTTTAAGGAAAAATCCTGAAACCCGTCGATATTTATTTTTAAATAAGCTATTCGTAAGAATACATTTTTATTTTTGACGTCATCTATGTGAGCGTGATGACGTCATTGCTAAAATTTTTAAATAGAAAGGGGGGTATTGTAATACATCATTTGAAAGGTCTTTTAAATACCTATTCAGCCATATCAATATGTCTGAGTATTTGATGTTTGTAATTGTTAAAAAAAATTATTTAATATTTATTATTACAATAAATATTTATTAGGTATTGATATGATGTATTATTGACACCTAAAAATAAATTTTATAAAGGCCATCACTGGTAATGAAATGTCTTTTTTATCTACTTTTTACCTTTTTAAAAAACCTTTAATTATCTTTCTGTCAAGTGATTAATAGTATTATTGTAGTAAACGTATTCAAAAAGTCTTTGTATCTTTGAACATGAAGCTAACTGAAACGCAAAGAATTAAAATTCTCATAATTATTGGTTATGAAGATAAAACACGTACGCAGAAAGAAGTATGTGCGTTATTTAATAATAAATACCCCTGTCGAGAACCAATTTCACAATCCACTGTAAGCAAAATTGTAAAAAAATTTAGAGAAACGGTTCAAGTTAAAAACCTTCCTAAAGGTAGTAGAAAACCTATATCTAAAAAACCAACAAGTAGACGTTCTGTTAGCTTTTCAAGATAATCCTCATAACAGTTCACGGCAAGTAGCATTAGATAATGACATGGACCATTCAACAGTTCTTAAACAGATCCATCCATCCAATGGCGCTACAGCCCAAATCGGGCCTTGGCCTCCTTCAACAGGCTTCTCCAACCATCTCTATTTACCGCTGTTCTTTTCCATGAACGCGTTCCCAGGCAGTTCCTGGCATCCTCATCGACTTCATCTTCCCATCTCTTTTTAGGTCTTCCAACAGATCTTTTTCCCTGCATTCTTGCATTTAATAATTTTCTGGGGATTCTATTCTCATGCATGCGGACCACGTGCCCTGCCCGTCGTAATCTCTGCAGTTTAGTATGTTGTGCTAGAGGTGGTTCGCTATATTGCTCGTATATTTCTCTATTGTACCTAATTCGCCAGTTGTTGTTTTCACTTATTGGGCCCAGGATCCTACGTAATATTTTTCTTTCAAACACATCTAATGCATTGGCAGATTTCTGTGTCACCACCCATGTTTCGCAACCATAACTTACTATGGGCCTGATTATTGTTTTATAGACCCGGAGTTTTGTTTTCCGGTGTACGTCTCGCGATTTGAATATGTGGCCCATCGCGAAATAGGCTTTATTTGCCAGCACAAGCCTTCTATTTATTTCCGGTTCTTCTTCATTGCTTGCGACCAGATCCATTCCTAGGTATGTGAATCTATTTACATGTTCTATATCGTCAATAAAGTGTTGTTGCACCGGTCTATTTGATCTGGTTTGTATGAGTAGTTTTGTTTTATTTGTATTTATTGCTAGCCCTACTGCTTCTGCACTCTGTTTCAACTCAACGTAGGTTTCTTCCGCTGCATTCATTGTTTTGCTCATTATGTTTATGTCATCTGCGTATGCTGCTAATTGGGTAGACTTGTTTGTAAGTATGTTATTTCCGCTCACCGTCAACCGTCTAATTACATATTCCAGAACAATATTAAAGAGCGTTGGAGCTAGTCCGTCGCCTTGTTTCAGTCCTTGCGTTATCGGAAACGCATCAGTGATCTGTCCCTGAATACATACCTGTGCTTCTGTTTCTGTCATTGTCATTTGCACTAGTCGTATTAATTTTAATGGTATGCCAAATTCTTTCAGTATATTAGGTAGAATTGTTCTATCTATTGAATCATAGGCTTGTTTAAAATCTACAAAGAGATTGTAAACGTCCATGTCATATTCCCATGCTTTGGCTAGTATTTGTTTAACTGTAAATAGTTGGTCAATGGTAGATCTATTTTACCTAAACCCTGCTTGATATTCCCCGATGATTTTTTCCGTGAGAGGTTGTAGTCTTCGATTAATGATGTTTGTGAGTATTTTGTATCCCGAACAAAGTAAAGAGATGCCTCTATAATTCTGACACAACAGTTTGTCTCCTTTTTTATGAATAGGGCAGATTATACTTTTCTTCCATTGTTGGGGAATTTCTTCTTCTATCCATATCTCTCGTATTAGCATCCTTATCTTAAACAGATAAAGAAGGAAAAGTGGCATCCCTACAAAGTAAGTTTAGTACAAGAACTTATGGAAGATGATTTTGATAGACGAATTGAATTTTATGACATTATAATGGAACGAAATAACAGAGATCCGATGTTTTTAAAAAATATTATTTTCTCTGTTGAAGCTACATTTCTACTAAACGGCCATGTCAATCGTCAAACTTATCGGTACTGGGCTACGGAAAATCCACACTGGATGCAAGAGTACCGTACTCAATACCCAGAGAAAATTAATGTTTAGGTGGGAATAATAGATAATAGGTGTATTGGACCATACTTTTTCGAAGAAAACTTAACAGGTCCTCGATATTTAGAATTTCTTCAAAATTTCTTGCTTCCAGAATTGAACCCATTGTTTCCAATCAGAAATGATCTATTGCTACAGCAAGATGGTGCGCCTCCATACTATGCTGTCTTGGTACGCAACTACTTAAACAACGTCTTTCCAAATCGGTGGATAGGTCGAAGAGGAACAATAGAATGGCCGCCTAGGTCACCTGATTTGACTCCTCTTGATTTCTTTTTATGGGGATATTTAAAAAGTAAGGTGTATCAAAATAGACCACAAAATATTAATGAACTGAAAGAAAGAATACGTAATGTGGTTGTTCAAATAACTCCGGAAGTTTTAGAGAATGTTAGAGAAGAGTTCGCGGCACGCCTTTCTCATTGTATTTTAGCTGAAGGTAAACAATTTAAGCACTTAATTTAGGTTTCGTTGTATTTATTGAATAATACTTAATAAATATTTATTGTAATAATAAAAATTTAATTATTTTTTTAAACAATTACAAACTTTAATTACTTAGACATATTGATATAGCTGAATAGGTATTTAAAAGACCTTTCAAATGATGTATTACAATACCCCCCTTTCTATTTAAAAATTTTAGCAATGACGTCATCACGCTCACGTAGATGACGTCAAAAATAAAAATGTATTTTTACGAATAGCTTATTTAAAAATAAAAATCGACGGGTTTTAGGATTTTTCCCCTTAAAGTCTCCGGTTTACGAAATAACGTAAATAATAAATATATTTATGTATCACATGCAGAAACTTAAACTTATTCGTTAACTAGTTCGTAAGGTTTTATTATGCAATTTGCAATTTAATTAAATTTTGCAATGGATTGTATATTTTATTATCTTTTATTTTGTGATTCTGTGATATTGACGATTTATATAATTTTAGTAAATTTAAATTGTTATTATTATTTCTTTTGACTTTTTGTAAGCTTTGTCCACAAAATTGTACAATTTTCAGTCACAATAAAGTATATTTCTATTCTATTCTATTCTAAATGGAAATGCAAAAAAACGACGAAGGCCCTCATTCGCAAATTCTGCTCCAAATAAAGCAAAAGACGTAGACTTATGTTGCACTTAAAGTTCACTTAAATTAAGGGTGACATTATTCAATGAAAATGGACTACAAAAATTCCACTACAATGTCATGACAGCAATTGCAAACGCAGAGCAAGATACAGATGCAAGCAAATGCATGTCAAGAAAGTGTCTGCCCAGAATGCATGGAATCGTTTTACAATATATCATCTGCCCATAGACAATATATGTCTACGTTTTTGTTCTTGACTTTTAGAATGTTAAATTTAACAATATTTTTTTTAACATACGAATATATAAAAAAATGAAATTATAGAAAAATGTTTGACTTTTTTCATTCAAAGAATTAATCCGTCCCTGAAGAGGTTAACTATGTTATATACATACGTTTTTCTTATATTTTCTTTTTTTCATTCAATACCAAAATTTTGTTGTGAAAAATATGATGTTCTGTATATTTATTTTGCCAACAACAATAAGTTTCTTCATGCGTTTTTGTTCATTAAATTTGCTATTATTAGCATATGAAAATAGGTTTTTTTATATTGCATATCAATGCGGATATACCAGTTTTTTTCTTTGTCACTCTCTGTGCACTGTGGCCACACCGGCTCCATGTCGCGTATTAGTGCTCAACCGTATAAAATCGTATGCATAAAATGACCCAGTTGATACGATCTGTAGTGGAGTCCTCAACCGGGGGGTGTTTGGTCCAAAGATTGTTATCGACGCTAATGGAAAAAATGCATGAAAACACAAAGAGGTACTTTGAAAAATTGAGCATGTTACAATGTTGTGTCGTGACGCACTAGTAATGGATAAATATTGCGCCGTTTGGCCGTTGAATAATATTGGGTAAATAAATCACCTTGCTGACAGATGATGATAAATAATGCTTGTAAAAGTTGAGGCCTTACTTAAAAACGTGTATTATATTTACAATGTATAATATTCTATAAAACATACAATATATTAAATGTCTGTTGGCGAATACTTCTATCTACCATTGAAACTTTCCAAAAACGAATACGAAATATTTTAATACCAGTTAAGCTCTCCCGCCATTTTTTGAGTCAGCAGAATCTTCCGTTAAATAAACATGATAAATGTGCTTTATTTAGAGCCAAAGATTCTGTCTGAAAGCTGAAAGCGTGTCTGCAAATATGGCTTCAATGTATTGCTGTTGTGATTGACAGATTACGATTAGGTATTTTTGTGTTTGGTAATTTCGTATTATTCGTAATTCTTCAGCAAGTGACGTTCAATGACAAAAAATTATGAGAGATAAATTATTTTTTAAAGCTTCAGCGTTGATTAAGTGTTAACATCGATTGTAAGCAAAATAAGTAGCTTTAATATTTGTAACTTTTTTATATAAGGATTATAAATACTTCAATTTTCCAGTTTGGAGCTTATTGAAAAAGGCCCTTCAAGAGAATTCCCGTTTCTTAAACCGAAAATACTACAAAGAGAATTCCAGTACTTGAAATTTACACAGAAAAGAAGCAATTAACCTCAGTACAGCAATCAGCGCATTGTAAGCATTTCTCGGTTGTTAAAGTCTCTAAAGTGGTTAAACGTTCGCCAACAAAGAAACTAATACGAAATACAAGATAAATGCCTTATGAGAGAAGGTATTGTCGAAATTTAAGAACTATTGTTTACATTATAGAAAGTAAAGGACGCTTTTGTAAAAGATTCTTACATTTGTAGCATATTTTGACCTCTTTGCAAATAGTTTTTAATTATACCAGGATTATTTATCAGGAGCTTTTCCCTACTCCTGATTAACTTTGCAGTAGGCGCGCGTGGACTCTCGCTACATTATTTTTTTTTATGATATTTTAATCGTTTCGTCCTCGATCACTAAGCGAGTCTAGGTACCTTCTGGCATTGGTATATTGGTCTTGTTTTAAAGTATATCAAATATTTAATGCGTTATCGTTCCTACTGTTCTTATTTTAGTAGCGATAAAAGTTTAGGTAAGTTTTATTTAGAGTGTATGCGTTCTATAGTCTATATATTAAAAAAAGTTAAGAACTAAACTCTAAGAATTAGAAGTACTTAACAGTTTAATTATTTTTAAAGTTGGTTGAAGTACCAACGTAGTACGGATCTGAATGTTTTCAAAAGAAAAGGAACATGATTTTTACGATCTGCAAAAGGAAATATGGCTGTTCATAAGAGGTCAAAAACGGAGTTAAAGGAGCTTAGAACCAAAACACATAGAAAAGGATACGTGGATTAATTACATAACAAACTTTTCGCAGAGGAAGAGAAAACGACGCTGGAACCAGAAACACCAGAAATTACCACAAATGAAGAACTTAATATAAATGTTCGTAAAATACTTGAAAAGCTGAAGAACAAAAAAAGAGCAGGTGAATACGGGAAAAAATATATACGAGAAAAAGAAATATACAATGTACTATAGCTGCCACCCAACAAAGCATAAACTTGGAACAGGATTCATAGTCAGCAGCAAAGTGAAACACCTAGTAATAGACTTCGAAGCCATAAGCGACAGAATATGCAAAATAAGAATTAGGGGAAAATTTTTCAAATATTCGATAGTTAATGCCCATGTACCCACAGAAGATAAGCTAGACGAAGAAAAGGACGAATTTTAGAAAAACTGAAAGAAATAATACAGAACTGCCCTAGAAATGATATAAAAATAGTACTTGAAGATTTCATCGCCAAAATAGGAAAAAAAAACGATTGGAAAATATAGCCTCCATAGCGAGTCGAACACCAATGGAACACGCTTAATACACCTTGCTGCCTCAATGAATATGGTGATAGCCAGCACATGCTTTGAGCGTAAAAATATACACAAAGGCACTTTGACTAAATTGACTATGTTGTTGTGGACGCAAGACATTACAGCGATGTTATGAATGTACGTACCAGACGTGGAGCAAACATTGACTCCGATCCCTACTTGGTCCAGGCTAAACTAAATGCACGAATCTCTAACGCAAAAAAAAGTAAAGGAGGCAAAGAAGATACATTCGAGGTGAACAGACTACGAAACCCTGAGATAGTTAGAAAATTTGAACACAAACTTAAAGAAAAACTAGAAGACCAAATAAGTAGTACTGTTGAAAACATAGATAATTACTGGAATGAGTGCGAAAATATCCTGAAAGAAGTAGCAACAACAGTTTTAGGAAAAAATAAACAAGAAAGGAAGGGGACAGAATGGTATGATGCGGAATGCGCATAGACAACTCAAAAAAAGAATCAGGCGTATGTGAAACTTCAAAACAGAAGGACAAGATAAAATCAAGAGGAGTACAAACAGATGAGACAAGCAGAGAAAAAGATACTAAAACAAAAGAAAAAACGACTTTTAGAAAACCAGCTACAGGAACTAGAAAGGCTTAATTCACAAAGCGAAGCGAGAAAATTTTATAAAAATGTGAACCACAACAGTAAAGAATTTTAACCTAGAATAACCATAATAAAAAGTAAGGGAGCCGAAATTATTAATGAGCCGGATCAAATAGTGGAGAGATGGGCATAGAATTTTGCTGAGAAATTAAATATAGGCAACCGAAGTGTCTGACATAAATGACCACAGTGGAGACGTAGACGATGAGAGGAAGAAAAATAATACAGAAGAGGAAGTTGCCAAGGCAATAAAAAGGTTAAAAAACAACAAAACCCATAGAGAAGATGGTATACCCCCTGAGCTATTCAAGTATGGAGCAAACGCGAAGCTTGGCTTTCATAAAGTCCTCGTAGACATACCGTCTCAGGACTTGCAACTTAATGTAGAGTCATATGTCGCCATGTTACCAATCCAACGGTAACTTTACCATCTTAATTTTAAACAAGACATAATGTAAACTAAATTTCATTTAGTAATTTTTAAAGGGTTTTTCCCCCGTATTTAGTGGCTACATTCATGTATTAACCTGACACTGATGATGGAATACTTATTTCGAAAACGTTTTGTCTATTTAACATAGCCCGACTGGGTTTTTATATACCTTTTTATAAAGGATTTTATTAAAAAAATTTTAATATATGGTATACAGCCAACTACAGAAACTTAGGTTCCTTGTGGATGGTAATATATGGAAAAAATAAATGTTTCTTCATAACATTGAAGAAATCATTTTTGATGTTAACTTTGAAATAATCAAGAAGATTCAGAGAAAGCGAAGAAAGAAGGTATGAACCAATTAAAGATAGTTTAAAAAGTATAAAAAAAAACAAAAGAGTACAAAACGAAATGCTTTCCATCTCAATAGGCAAACTAAACCATATTCTAAGAAGTTCAATTCCCATGTGTCTCATGTGTCTTAAGCAAAAAGTTTATAATCAATATGTTTTTTCCGTAAAAACTTAGATATAACTCTATAAAATAGAGTCTTTCTTTCTAAATAAATAATCTTGTTCAGTTGCAAACTTTTACAATATGTTTGTGATTTATACAGCTCTACTGAGACGAACGATAAAAAATTTAGCGGAATGTTATTTTAAGTCAGAAAAGTAAAAAATCCCTTCATTAAAGTTTAAGTGATTGTAGACGATGATTTACTAACTTCAAACTCCTGCTCATTTTCGTATGTTGTATTAATCAGGATAGCATCAAAGAATTTTTAAAGATATGAGAAAAACAAGATGTGATAGCTATAAGACCGTAGTTTTTGGTGGATTGACTGTCGTCGTGGTAAAAATATGAACTATACGTGACATTTTTAAAGCTGCTGAGAAGACATAAACTAGGAAAGATGAATTTGTTAAGTACGTTGTTGAATCTAGCAAAAAATGTATGCATTCATTTTTCTGGCACTTGCAAAGTTACTTTATCGTCGGTTTAATTTGGCAGAACTTTTATTTTGTATTGGATTAACTTAGATAAGCAATGGAATCACATAAACATACGGCTCTGAAGTGACCTAGTTACCAAGCTGAATGACGCGGCAATTATGACAGTACAGTAAAACCTCCGTTAACCGAAATATTTGGGGGGAAGGCCGTTTCGGATAACAAGAATTTCGGTTAAAAATAAAATTGTTTTTTATAGTATTCTTGGTCAAAGTATTAGTATTAAAAAATACTATGAGGTGATTTCGTATTGTTTTCTAATAAGTAAATACAGAATAAAGTAATAAAAGTAAGGAAAATGAACAAGTTTAACATGCTTTTTTAAAGAAATCTTCTATTTTCTTTTGAGTTTTTGTTTGACAACGATGTTTTGCAGCTATATCTCTTCATCGTTCATTTTCAGAACGTCATGAGTTTGCCTCATTCGATTGTTCGACGAAACGTAAAGCAATCTGAAAAGGACAAAACTTTATGCAAAGATAACAAAAATTAAGAACCTAGTCGTGTCCCTTACTAATTAGGCCTACTGTATAAAGTTCTTACCTCTACGGCATTGAAAATCATTGAAGGCAGCGCGAGTCGGCGGTCTTGTGCTGCCTGTTGTCTGTTGGATCGTCATCTTCGTCGTCTGATACGCTCAGGTTGTCTGAATGAAGAACCATATTAATGATGTCCTGGTCGATGAATTCACTTTCTGAGTGATCGGCTGCTAACCACTTACGTTTCTCTTCTTGGTTAATTTCTTCACATCCCGGCAAAATTTTTTATTAAAGTTTAAATTTTTTCTGTCGTTTCTTTACCATTTTCTTCTTCAGGATCGTCAATCAAAATTCCATCAAACAGGTTGTTCCAGCATTTGAAGATTTGATCTTGGCCCACGACTCAGCACACCAATAAACAACATGTTTCATTGTTAAAGATTGAGAATCAACACTTTTGGATTCATTTGTCTTCTGTAATAAAAGATGTCTTAAGAATGTTCCTCTATAATATCTGTTGAATGTCTCTATTACTCCCTGGTCTAACGGCTGAATTAAGCTCGTGACATTCGGTGGCAAAAATCTGACCATTTTGCAGATTTTGAGGGTGAGTTGGCGCATTGTCAACAAGCAACAATGCTTTGATGGGAAGGTTTTTTGATTTTAAAAAGGATTTTACACTTGGGACGAATTCATGTTCGAACCATTCTGAACATAAAGTGGTTGACATCCATGAGCTTTTTTGGCCTCTATAAAAAGCTGGAAGTGCTTTTTCGGAAATATATTTTAGAGCTCTTGGTTTTTTTGATTTCCCAACACACATAGGCATCAATCGGTGAGTGAAATTAATGGAACTGTTTACGTTTTGCTATAAAAATTTACCTTTTTATTAACGAAATTACTGAAACTCAGCCATTTCGGTTACACAAGGGTTCGGTTAAAAAGGTTTCGGTTAAGGGAGGTTTTACTGTATATATTTAATATCGTCATTGTAAAGTTTGCTTAAACCCATATTTTAACAAATATTTGTAGAAAATTATTACTTCTGTATTTTTACGAATTAACTTCCTAAAAGTAAACAGCTAATCGCAAAATAGTGTGAATTTATAGGGAAATGTTAAGTTTTTCAGAATATTATAAGTACAGAAACCATTTATTAAAAAATGTTCTATAATGAAAATGGTACCCATTTGATAATAGTCAATATTATAAATATTGGTGAATACCATTTTCCTTGCTAACAGGTTATTATGTGGTTAGGTACAGCTGATTCCTAAAAGAATTCATACGACTCTTAGTAATATTTGATCATTTTAAGCAGTGTATTTGATTGGTCTGACATTATATTATGTTTATTATGACAAACAAATAATAAAATAAACAAACAAACAACTAATTTTTCAATTTTTTTTTGTAGTCACATTATCTCAAAATAATTTTAGATTACTGATAATACTCATATAGTAGTCTGGTGTACTCAACTGGTTTGAAATATTTTGATGTTTATTTTGACGTCTATTCAGTGGTTAGTGTTATTCGTACATTTTATCATAAAAATCCTTCTTCACGTAAAGGAAAAATCATACTACTTCGGTTATTTTTAGTTTAATTTATTAAGTTTAATTAAATATTGTTTTAATTTAACTAAGTTTAAAACAAGTATCCCACCAATTCGACACTGCGATGAATTCCAAATAGCACATATTGTAATTTTGTACGAGGAAGGATATGCACAAAAAGGTATCGCACGATGTCTCAGCAGAACTGAATCTATAGTTTCGAATACTCTAAAAAGGTACAGCGAAACAGGAAATTTTGTACGAAGGCCTGGTCAACGACGCCTAAGGTGCACAACCGCAATTGATGACCGTTTTTGGTTCTTAATTCTACACGAAATCGTTCATTGACATTGATGCACCTCAGAAATGAGCTATTAAATGTTAGACAAGTTAATGTAAATTCACAAACAGTTGGATGAAGATCAAAAGATGCAAATTTAAAGCCCAGACACCCCGCCAAGGTTCCACGTCGTCTCCAAAATCATAAAGCTCGTCGTTTGGAATTTGCAAGAACACATATTTAGTGGAATATCGATAACTGGAAAGACGTTCTTTTCATTGATGATACCAGAATCCTATTATGGAAGCCAGATGGTCAAAAATACGTCTAAAGAAGAGTTGGAGAACGATTCGCCAGCTGCAGTCTCGCCCAGACTGTTAGTATTGGAGTTGATGGCATAATTCTTTGGAAAGGTATTAGTTGGGAGGTACATACCGCACTTGTGGAAGTGATTGGACGGATGACTGGTGATTCTTACGTTTAAAACATCCTGCAAGATCATGTTTTGTTATATCTTGGTTAGATTAAATATGAAAGATTCACGTTAATGCACGATAATGCTCGACCACATGCCGCTGCCATAGTGAGTAATTATCTTGATGAGGTCCAAATTCAAACATTGGATTGGCCACCGTCTAGCCCGGATTTAAATCCAATAGAGCACATGTGGGATTACCTAAAATGTAGCATACGACAAAATCCCGTTCCAAATACGATAGAGAAGGATATGTCCAAAATTTACTTGGAAGCATGCTGAGAAAGATGCAAGCAGTAATAAGAGCTAAAGAGGGGAATACTCGTTACTGATCATGCACTTCTTTCAGTTTAAACCAGTCGTTTAAGCAATTTAAATTATCATTTAAGTTTAGAGTAAAATAACCTTATTTACCTAATATTAAACATTTATTTTTTTCACAATTTTCACTGCATAAAAACTTAAAATTGTTAATTAAACATTGGTAAAATAAACTCTATTTTACAATAAACGACTTGCTTGACCAGAATTTATTTTGAAAAAACAAAAATTTGAAAATTCCAAAATATTCGATATTTTTGTCCATGAGTGTATATTAAAGAAAGAATTGTAACCAAATTAAAAGATAACTGGGCACTATCAGAGGCAGCTAAACATTTTAAAATAAGCAGAACCACAGTTTTTCTATTAATAAAAAATGGAGGGAACAAGAATCTCTCGAAAGAAAGCAAAAAGTATACTAAATTTAGGTATGTAAAAGTAAAATTAATATTTTGTAATATCTCCCTAGATAGAGTAAAAGGAGTCGCGGAAGAAGACGCATCTCCTGGTTAAACAATTTGAGAGCTTGGTTTAACTGCACTTCTGCTGACCTCTTTAGAGCAGCGGTATCGAAAGTGCGAATTGCCATGATGGTTGCCAACCTTCTTAGAGGAAATGGCACATGAAGAAGAAGAAGAATATCTCCATAAGCAATGATAACAGCTTGTAGTTTTCGGTCCATATGCGTGAAAGGAATAATGAAATTGTCTTTTTCAGACAGCTCTTCCCATACCTGTTGTACACTGTGCCAGAGCTCTTCAGCATTTTGAGGTATAAAATTACGCCGATACAACCGTTTTTATATTTCTCGATTGGTTTTAAATCCGGACTGTAGCTAGGCCATGGTAAGGTTTTGATGTTGAAACGATACAATCTCTGTGAATATTTGATAACAAAATAAGAAGCAGGAACACATAAGTCTCATCTCCAAGTAGATATTCAAATTTAAATATTTAGTGTTGTTGTATTACGCTTTATAAAAAGTTTTCACAACCTGGAAAAACTCAGACAAAAGAAAATATTATAAAAAGTTATATTATTTATTGCAGAAATTAGTTACTGAGTTTAGTCGTGAATAAAAACATTTTAATAATTTTTGTATTATTATCACTTTCGCCTTTGTCACGTTATAAATTCTAAAAATCACCACCACATGCCCCAGCAACGAATCTAATGTTAACTTAAATTTTAATTATTGTAGTTTCACTAACTGTACTTTTAATAAATAAATGTTTCGTTATGTTGAGTTATGATTTTTTTTTTCGAAAAATTATCCGCCGAATATCCCTCGGACATTGATGAATGCCTCATAATTTCATGACAAATTTCTCAAGCTCGTTCTCAACTCAGCTTCGGCTTCGTGCTGTTACCAAGGAACGAGCTTTCGATTGTCACGACATTATCTCGTCTGTTATCAATGTCCTAGGGATATTACTACTGATAACAAGACACAATTAAATACCAAAAGGATGGAGGAAAAGCTAGCTAATCTATTATTCGAAAAGGATGATAAGAAACAACCAAACAACTACAGAGGTATCAATTTGCTAAATACTACTATGAACTAAAAATTTTACAAGAATGAATAAATCAGCTCATAGACTTCATTGACTTGAAAAAGGCATGTGACAGATTAAGACTTAAATATGTAATACATATTTTGTAGAATACAGAGATCCTGCTAAGTATTATAAAAAGAATTTTTATTATTTGGGTGCAAAATTAAATGAAGGGTGGGAACACTCGATGGAAATTAAGACAGGCATCAAAAAAAGATCAGCTTTCGTCAAAATGAAAAAATTTTTTGACAGTCATTTTATAAACTTGAAAACAAAAGTTTGTTTAATAAAATGCTACGTATTCTCCGTTCTTCTATATAAAGTAGAGTCATTGACCAAACGAAGCATTTGAAGCACTGAAGAGATTTGAGGCATTTAATATGTGGTGCTATGGATGCAAGTTGAGAATTTCCTGAATAGACAAAGTTACCAACGAATTAATTCTACAGAGAAAGGGTAGAAAGGGCTACACAGAAACTATAAAACGTCGCAAACTAGAATACTGTGGCTAAATCATGCATAATGAACAACGATATGACCTACTTCAAGGTAAGGTGCATGGAAAAAGAGGTCCATGAAAAAAAATAATGTGCTGGCCTCATAACATAAGAAGATGGTTTGCCTTGACCAATACCGGATTTTTAGGGCAGCAATTAACAATGTCAAAATAGCCATGTTATTGTCCAACATTCGTAACGGATAAGAACCATAGGAAGATCTCGTAACAACTTTAATACATAATAATCCTTAGTGCAGTTAATCCTAGATGTTTGGTTAAAGTTTATGATTTAGGATAATGCGCCTCCCTAGTACAAACCAGCTGTACGTAGACATCGTAATGAAACAAATGAATTAGTAGACTTGGACACATTGAATAGCCAGCGTGATCACCAGAACTATTACTCATGGATTATTTTATGTGTGGGCATCTTAAAAATATTATTTATAAAACCAAACTGGAAGATATTAAACAATTAAAAAATTAGAACTAAAATAAACAATACTTCCCACGAGACCATAAACAAACTACAACAATAATTTATTCAAACTTTATAATATTGTCAAAGACAACTAGAGCTATAGTATGAACACTTTAAATAAAGTAGACTTTTACTAGTTTATTGCTAGCTTTCTATACTTAATTTTAGAGTGAATAGTTAATTTGTTTTATGTATCCTATATTAGAAATCAACAAATTTATATCATATTTTACGAACACTGAGTAAATGTATGTTAACAGCAGCTTAAAAATATCGTGTGTTATTTTCAACAAACCCCACTTGCGTTGTTATGCTAATGAAACTGAAAAATGTTTACCATCATTTTGTAAACATATGTCGTGATGAGCTCGTAGCTCGAAAACAAGTTTACATATTTATAAAAGGGATAAACTGTGCAAAAGTATTTACCGTAGTGAATCTCGAAAGCTATAAAATGAAACAGTCTTAAAAATGGTGAAGATGTAAAGTGTGTGTTACGGGGAAGCATGCTGAATAACTAAATGAAAAAATAAGAATAGAATGGATCCAGACCACTCAGAAGTCAATCCTCAGAGGAGAACTATATTTAAAAAACGTACAATCACAAAACAAGTTATTAAAAACTATTTTTGGCACTGGTTCAGTAACACACGTGGTTTTTAAACGAACAAACTGACAGATTAGAGGGTGCAATTGTGCTTTATGTGATACAAGTCTGTACGATCGTGATTTTTGGATCGGTTTTTCGGAAAAATCGCCACGCCAGACCAAATCACATGAGTGGAAAAAGTTTTTCGGTCTTTCGTTTCCGTGCAAAAAGTAAGCGGAACGTAGCCAAACTGGTGTTCCGAGAGAGAACTGGGAACCTCAGACTTGCGCTCCTAAAGCCGTCCCTCATATTGATTTCTGCCTCTTCCCCGCTCGCGCTTTTTACACACGACGGGGGTAGCTACCCCTCTGCGCTACTCTTCTCTCCGAGCAGCCGAGTCGTTTGTTGCTTAACTGGAAATATACAAACTTGTGGCGTTAGTGTACTTTTTGGTAAACCTTTTAAAATGTAATTCCATAAAATATCCCGTATCTAGCGGTAGTAAGACGGGAATTGGCGATTTGGAGAAGACACACAATACGGAAGAAAAAACACACAAAATGTTTCTATCTGAAGTTTCTTTTTTAATTAAAGAAATCGATTTATCTATGATAAACATTTATTATATATATATATATATATATATATATATATATATATATATATATATATATATATATATATTTTAAACGAACATTTGGCTTCATTTAGATGGTTCTCCACTGAAGACCAACAAAAATCTGATTTATTGCATCTAAGCAAACTACTTGACGCGATACCGAAAATTTTTTGTAAGGGCCATGTGTCACCAAATTCCAAGGTTTGAGACAATTATGAACTTCTACAGGGGACATTGCATAATTAGTTGGACAGGTGGAATTTATATGGCGGAAATATTTGATATATTATTTTTTAATTTATGTTTTAATGAAACTTGGAAATAGGGGATAATTTTGTTATTATTTTGAACAAAAAATACGCCAACTTTTAACTGAAGAATAATTGGTATTATTTATTTCGTAAGATGAGAGAGTGGTAAACCTGGCTCAAATTGTCGATGTCGGTTCTTTTGTTTATTGCCGATGAGTTCTTGAGGATCTCACACATTTCAATAAAGGAGCGTTTCTGATGGTTGTTTTGTTTCGCCAGTATTTTGGTATTTGTGAAATCAATGTGATGTTTAGTGGAAATGGCGTGTTGTGCAAGGGCACAAGAGGGTTTGGAAAGTCTGATGTCGCTTTTGTGTGAAGTTATACGCCCTAGAAGAGATCGACTAGTCTGGCCAATGTAGCAGGAGTTGCATTCTGAACAAGGTATCTGATAGACAACATTAGTGTGCTCTAACGAGCTTAGTGGAGTTTTAGACTTGGAGAATAACTTTCCAATGGTTTTAGTATTTTTTAGGGATATTTTGACGGGTAAGTTTTTGAATAGTTTAGTAAGCTTGTTCGTAATTTGTGGGAAATAGGGAAGAGAAGCATATTTTGTGGCTGGTTTTGGGGTTAACGGGGAAATGTTTGTCTGTATGCTATTGGATATGGAGGCTAGTATTGCACCGTTGGGTGCTTCCGAAATAGAATGACCATAGCTTTTAGAGAAACGATATCTGTTAATGATGGATATGGGGTAAGAGTTATCAATGAGAATGGATTTGAGTAAATCCAAGGATTCCCTCTTGTACCGCGTATGGGTCAACGTATGTACTCTAAAGCTAAGAGCTTGTACAAGGTTATGTTTGTATCTTATTGGGTGTGTAGAGTGGTAATTTAAGAACCGGTTGCTCGCCATGTCTTTCCTGTACCACGTAGTGCCCAATCTGTTACTATGTGTGCGTATGATTCGCATATCACGCAAAGTTTGTGTGTTTTTTGTTTTTGTTTTTTGTTTTTTCTTTTTTGGTTAAGTTAGTTTTAAATAAGGAGTAAAGTGTACAGTAGATATGATAACATCGATAACATACTACATATTGAGTTGTAAGTTATGAACTATATCTGTATTTCTAATAAACTCAATGTCATTTGTTATATTTTAGAGAACTGATGAAGCTTTAGAAATATAAAGCGAAACGTCTTCAATAAACTTATGAAGTAGTTGACTTCTTTTTTTATTTGCCAACCTGAATGACCGATTAAACCTCTGAATTCACTAGTTGAATACTTTAGAAATATAAATTGACGGTCGTAGTCTTTACAATGTCTACTTATACAGAGGGTTTTTTCGTATATATATATATATATATATATATATATATATATATATATATATATATATATATATATATATCCGTAAAAATAAACCTGTTTATGTTAATAAAATAACAGAGTGGGTTGTACCTTTAGCACAATAAATAGTTTTGGGGTGTATGATTGTTTAAACTTAAGTATTACTGATATTATTACAGAAATTATACGGCATAATTCTCACACAAATAATCTTGTGTAAGAAGAACGATTGTTCTTGATTCTCGTTTTAGATGAATTCAAACTGTTATCGATTCGCAACAATAAGAATATAATATTATACTTTTACGCTTTCTTACGCTGATCAATCGAAAATAGTATTTACTTACTTAATCAGTAGACCCATTTGTACCTTTCGGTGTTGGGCCGTTTACAATACAATTCATTAAATTACAATATTTGACAGTCTTCTGAGGTGTCCTAGCTCTTAACGATCTTTCTCCATTCCTTCCTATTGGATGCCATCTGTGTTGCTTCCTGCCAAGTCTTACCCTTACTCTGCAGTATCTGCGAGATGTCACTGTTCCATTCTTTAATGGGTCTTCCTCTTCTGTTCTTCCCTATTGGTTTGGCGTCCCACACTCTTTTTACTTGTCTATTATTGTCCATCCGGGTTAGATGTCCGAACCATGCCAATTTTTTCTCTTTGATTGACTCGAGTATCGGTTTGATTTTGAGTCTTTCTCTTATTTCTTCATTTCTGATTCTATCAGTTCTTTTTACTCCTATCGTTCTTTTGAGGTATTTCATCTCTGCTGCCTGAATTCTGCTCTGATGTCTTTTGTTTAATATCCAATTTTCTACTCCATATGTCACTGTAGGTCTATATATTGTTTTGTATATTGTCATCTTGGTCTTTGTTAATATTTCTTTGTTATTAAGGAATTCTCTATTTAGTGCTTGGAATAGTTTTCCTGTGTTTTCCATTCTGTTGTTAAGATCATCCTCGATGTCTCCTTTGTTGTTGATTACTGTTCCTAAGTATTTGTATGAATTTGTCTGTATTATTTTTTGTTGGTCTATCATTACTTCTATTTGATCTTCCTTCCCTTGTTTCCTTGATATTTTCATTATTTGAGTCTTCTCTTTGTTTACGTTTAAGTTGTATTTGCTTGCTTCTAGGTTCCATTTCTCTAAGTTGTATTTCAGTTTTTCTGCAGTTTCCGCAATTAATACTATGTCGTCTGCAAACATACACATCTCAGCATTTATCATTTGCATTCTGTTCCAACCGATGCAGTATTTCTTGAATTTTTTCTTACATTCTTTCACTATCTCATCTATTACATTTATGAATAGTACTGGGCTAAGACTTCCCCCTTGTCTAACTCCTTGGGTTGTTTCAAATGGTTCTGACTGTATATTTAACATTCTTACTGTATTTGTTGTTTTCATATATATACTCTTTGTTGCTTCTATCAGTTCTTCACTTACTTGTTTCTTCTTTAGGCTTTCCCATATATCTTTTCTTTTGACTGAGTCGAGTCCGTTTTCCATGTCTATAAAGCTCAGATGTATTTCTTTATTTTTCTTTAAGGCTTTTTCTATTACTTGTTGCATGGTGAATATATGGTGTGTGTTGTGTCCTTTCCTGAATCCACTTTGTACATCCTCTAATTTATGTTCTATTTCTGTTCTAATTTTCCTTTCTATTATGGTTTCGTATACTTTTGCTGCTACACATAGTAGTGATATACCTCTATAGTTCCTACAGTCTCTTGTGTTTCCTTTCTTGTATATAGGTATAATTACTGCATTTGTCCATTCTCTGGGTATTACTTTTCTCTTCCATATTAGGTTATATATGTATAACAATTTTTCTTTTGCTTTTACTCCTATATATTTCATCATTTCTGGTGCTACTTCATCGCTTCCTGGTGCTTTTCCAATCTTTATCTTTCTTATTGCTTCTTCCAGTTCTTCTTTTTCTATAGTTTCTGGATTTTCCGTGTTTCTCATGAAAACTCTAGTGTTGTGGCTTTCCTTCTCCATTGTATTCGCTTGATTTCCATTCAGTATCAGCTGAAAATGTTCCCTCCATCTTTCCATTATTGTCTTATCGTCGTTTATTATTGTTCCTTCCTTGTCCATTATTTGTTTCAGTTTCGTTTCTTTGTTGCTTCTTAGGTTTTTCAGTGTTCTGTAAAATAATTTTACGTTTTCTGTGCTGTTTTCTTCCATTTTTTCCCCGAGTTTTTCCCAACTTTTCTTTTTCTCTTTCTTAACTATCTCTTTAACTTTTGTTCTTTGTCTCTTATAATTTTCATATTTTTGTTGTGTTTTAGCTTGGATGTATTCTTTCCATAATTTCTTCTTTTCTTTTATATCTCTTTTCACTTCATCGTTCCACCAAGATGTTCGTTTCCCTCTGTTGTTATTTTTTGTGGTTCCACATATTGATTTAGCTGTTTTTATCATCGCATTTTTAAATTTTCCCCATTCTTCTTCTATTGTTTCTGTTATTTCATGTTCATTGTCCATCTCTTTCTCTAGTCCTTCTGAGTATCTTATTCTCGTTGTTTCTTCCCTTAGTTTATAAATTTTTATTATTTATTTGTGTTTTCTGTTTATGTTCTCATTTCTTTTTATTTCTTGTCTTTTGCTTTTGAATGTGGTTTCTAGTAGATAGTGGTCACTACCAATTTCATAACTCCTTTTTACCCTTACGTCTCTTCGAAAATAGTAAATATCAATAAATTTTCAAATAAAAGTTGTGATTTGAGCAAAAATATACTTGAAAATGAACAATTGTATGAACAATGAAATTAATGAGAATTTGCATACCTATAGAAGCAAGCAGAACCGATAATAAAAAAAATATATATAAGTTCGTTTTTATTCTAAAATTCCTGCTGAAAAGCAACTTTAAAATGTTAATTCTAAAATATTTCATCTGACAAAAGTAAAAAATATATTAGCATCTATGAAAATCAGAGGCTACTTCAGGACATGTACTATTTCATTAGAAGATAATTTGAAGGAGATTTATTTTGATACAGATAAGAATGGGATGCAAGGGATAGTGATGCTCAACGTATAGCCTCTCCTATCCAAATGTCAACCTCACCTGCCCGCGTAATGATCTTGATTATGGTCATCCGGTACATCCTGCTAGATCAAAAATGAGGCTCTGACGTCCGAGTGCTGGTATAAGCAATCCCCCACTTACTAACCAATGGCTTAGAGCGGATGAGTTGGTGAGTGCCAGGGCATTCTTTTGTCCTGGGGTTGAGAAATCGGCCCCCAAGGCGGATGAATCAATAAATAATGGTCAACGGCATAAGAATGCAAAAGGCAAAGGGACATCACTGCATTAAAGGCTTATAGAGTACCTCCAGGAAAATCACCATAGAATTGACACTGCAATTGCAAACCGTTACTAATCATGGAAAGCGGAGACCAAGATTCGGCAGGAGAGGAGAAACATATTTATACCACGAGGCCTCTCAGGTCGTAAACACGCGAAAAATAAAGAAAGCTAATTTTAGAATGTGCACATGGAATGTTAGAAGTATATTTGCGGCTGGGAAACTTGACAACGTAATTCAAGAAATGAAAAGAATGAAAATAGACCTAGGGAATCAGCGAAATGAAATAGCCAGAGTCAGAATCATGTAAAAAGAACGGAAGTATATTATATTATTCCGGTAACAGTACAGAAGACCCGCATTACAAAAATGGTGTAGGTATGTTAGTAACATTAGGTGGAGGAAGACTTGAGAATGTTGGGAGTACGAAACTGGAAAGCCAAGGCGAAGAATAGGAGAGAATGGAGACTTATCCTTGAGCAGGCCAAGACCCACCATGGGTTGTGGAGCCAATGATGATGATGATATTAGTAACATCAAAACTGAGTAAATATGTGACCAATTTGGTACCAGTCTCGTATAGAATAATATTACTCCAAATAAATACTCAACCACTTAAAACTAACATACTTTAAATCTATTGCCACGACTGCAGATTGAAAATGACGATGAAATCGAAAAGTTGTATGATCAGATCCAAGACATCTTACAGAAACTTAATAAACACGAAATTTTATATATTATAGGCGACTTCAATGCAAAAATTGGAGAAGGTCGACGAGGTCAGACTGTAGGTCCTTATGGTCTATAACAACCTACCGATCGAGAACAGAGATTGTATGAATTTTGTAAAGAAAACGATATGATCATTGCATATGGGTATAAACTACCCAAGCGACGACTATACACTTGGAAAGCCCCATTTGATGATTGGAATAACCCTGAGTCCTCAAGACATCAAATAGACTATATACTTGTAAAGAACGTGTCCGAAATGCCGTCAAAAAAGTCACTACATTTTCTGGGGCAGATATTGGATCTGATCATCAACCACTTGTAGCAGATATTAAACTAAGGTTAAAACGAATTCAACGACAAAAACCAAAAACCAATGTACCTACTTAACTTTGACGATATAAACATAAAACATAACATTAAAAAAGAATTTAACAATACAATAAAAAACATCGGAGAACAACTAGAAGATCCAGAAGAACTATGGAGTGAATTTAAAAACCAAGTTAATGAAATCTCCACAAACAATGATTATAGAAAAAACTTAATCAAGAAAAATAAATGGATGACAGATGACATCTTGAAATTTATGGAACAACGTCGACTGATAAAATATAATGAAACAGAATATAGACACCTGCAGAGAAGAATAAAAAAAGAGATCAAGTTAGCCAAAGAAAAATTGATGGGAGAAAGGTGCGTCGAAATGGAGGATGTAATATCTAAACACGACTTATTTAATATGCACAAAGAACTAAAAGAAATGAGTGACATATTTAAAAAACGAGTTCCCTCTGTACTCGTTGACAATAATAATAAAATTATTGTAAATGAGCACGAAATAAGAAAATAATGGCAGCTGTATATATCAGAGTTGTTTGAAGATGACAGGAATAATATTGACGAATTCTACCAAAACTGTACTAACGGCCCAAAAATTATGAAATGCGAGGTAGAACACGCTATAAATAATGCTAAAATTAGAAAAGCTTGTGGTTCAGAGGATACACCAACTGAGTTGCTGAAACTAATAGAGGATGATAACATAAAAGTAGTAGTAAGACTTTTTAATTCAATATATAACACCGGAGTGATTCCCACAGATGGCTTAAATCCATCTTTGTCACAATACCTAAAAAATACAATGCGCGAAAATGCCCAGAATATCAATTAATTAGCCTAATGAGCGACATTCTTAAAATTTTCCTAAAAATATTTCACAACAGAATTAGACGCAAATGCGAAGAAGATCTCGAAGATACCCAATTTGGTTTCAGAAATGCTATGGGAACCAGGGAGGCACTTTTGGCGCTTAACATCCTATTACAAAAATGCCGTGACCAAAGAAAAGATGTATGTGCATGTTTCGTGGACTTCGAAAAGGCATTTGATAAAGTACAGCATGTAAAATTAATGCAGATACTGAAAAATATCGGAATAGATGACAAGGATATTCGTGTCATTAAAAATTTGTACTGGAATCAAACGGCTATCGTAAAAATTGGAGATAACTTTTACGATGAAATCTCCATACAACGAGGAGTCAGACAAGATTGCATTTTGTCCCTAAGATTGTTTAATGTTTACTGGGACCATTTATTTAAAAAAAGCACTTGCGAGACAGCTAGATGGAATAAAAATCAACGGGAAACTACTTAATGTGATTAGATATGCAGACGATACAGTAATTCTTTCAGATAATATTGAAGGTCTCCAAATTCTGCTTGATCGTATTCACGAGGTAGGAGAGGAAATGAGCATAAAAATAACCTCAAACAAAACCAAATTTTTAGTGTTTAGTCGTGACAAACATCCCGATGCAAAGCTTCAATTAAACGGAGTCCAAGTTGAGAAAGCCCACAAAATGAAATATTTGGGAACTGTGATAACGGACCAACTAGATCCAGACATAGAAATGAAACGTAGAATAGCAATGACTAAAACTACTTTTACGAAAATGAAGTCATTTAATAATAATAATAAATTGCCTTTATTTAGTCTGTAAAAATTTACAAACAAGAGATACATGAGGCGAAGTCTAGCTAGAGCTACTCCACTTAACCTCAAGTTCACAAAATCAGTTTGAAATAAGTAGAACATGAAACAAAAAAATTATTTATAAATTGACATAAATAATAATATAATATTGAAATGGTAGAAATAGTCATGTGGCTACTAGAAAAATAAGATAAAGAAAATAATTTGTGATGTTATGTGATAAATGATATTAATGATAAATAAAAACAAAAAAAAATCTAAAAATTCTAATGGTAACAATTACGACAACAATATACTATATAATAATAATAACGTTACTGCGATTGTAGTAAAAATTTCTTATAATGCCGCTTCATGAAATCAAGAGATTTACCTCTTAAATTTTTTGTTAAACTATTAAACACTAAAACAGCATTGTAAGTAAACGATCGCTGGAAAATAGCTAGTCTATATCTTGGCAGCATAAGACTATGAGGATATCTCAGATCCAGATTATAAGCGTCTCCACGAAATACTAATTTGTTCCTTAAATAAATAGGATTTGACGACGAAATAATTCGATATATCAATGAGACGAGGTGATATTTGTATAAATTATCTATTGTTAGCCATTGAAGTTCTTTAATTTTGCATGATACACGATCATATTTTCTTATGCCAAAAACAAATCTGCAACAATTATTTTGAATTTTTTTGCAACCTCAATTTCGTAACTTGATCTAAGCAAGGGTAAAATACCAAGAGCCCATAATTAAGAATTGACATAACCATAGTTTCACAAAGTAACTTACGCAATTTAAAGTTTAAAATGCCTTTGCTTCTATACAGTTGACGCATAACTAAATAGCACTTTTTTACTAAAAGGGTGACATGCTCTTGAAAACGTAGCGTACAGTCATATATGACTCCTAAGTTTCTGCAACTATTAACATTTTTTAGAGGTTCATTTTTTATAATTAGTTTTAAGTTATCCTGAACAGTGGCTTTATAATTTTTTGAACAATATAACAAAGAATTACATTTTTTAGCATTCAGTTTAAGATTATGTCTAGTGGAGTAAGTACAAATAGATTCCAAATCCTGATTTATTTTTTGTGACGCTTGATTTACAGAGTTAGGTTCAAAAGAGAAATACAGTTGTGTGTCATCTGCAAAAGAGTGCAATTTCAGATTATTTAAAGATTTATACAGGTCGGATATATATATTGAAAAAAGAAGAGGACCAAGAACCGAACCTTGAGGCACCCCTGAATTGACAGATGCAAATTCTGATGAACTATTATCGATTATGACCTTTTGATAACGATTTACCAAATAAAATTTGAAAAACTGTAAGGAGGTATCATCAAATCCAAAATATTTCAATTTAGCACACAGAAGAGCGTGATCAATAGTGTCGAAGGCTTTAGAAAAATCAAGCAAGATGACTGAGGTTGCTTTTCCTTCATCAAATGATCGAAGTATATTATCGGTTAAGTCAAGAAGCAGGGTCGTTGTACTAAACTCTTTTCTAAAGCCTGATTGTATACACGTAACTACATTATTTCTGAAAATATAATCGTATATCTGTTTATAGATAACCTTTTCTAAAATTTTTGACAGTCCCGGTAGGATGCTTATTGGGCGAAGATCATTAAGTGATTCAGGTTTATTTGATTTGGGCAGTGGTTTTACCAAAGCGTATTTCCAAGTGTCCGGAAAATATCCTACCTCCAAACAACAATTTATAATGTGCGTAATATAAGGAGCAGTAATAGAAAGGGAGAGTTGTAGCATCTTTGCAGAAATATTATCACATCCAACAGCTTCCGATTTTAACCCTAATATAAGTGATTTAATTTCATCAATAGTGGCCATTTTAAACGAGAAAATAATATCTGGGTTGAAAATATTTGACTGATACCATTGGGTTGTCTCAGGACAACAATTTACAGGGCTAAAGACAGATGTAAAATAATTATTTATAGATATAGGATCTTTAAGCTCCTGAGGGATCTCTATAACTGGTTTATTTACAATTTTGAATAGCCTCACAGCTTTCCAAAGATCTTTTTTATTCAAAGAAGCAGACCGATAATTTAAGTAACCATTCTTCTCCAAACGGACTGCGTTAGTAACTGCGTTTCGAAGATCTTTATAGTAACTATAGTCTAAGACGTTTTTAGTTTTCTTATATTTGGCTAAAGCAGCATTACGAGTTTTCATCATATTCTGTATTGTGGGTGTTAATCACATTACAAAGCCACCTGCCACGGAGCAGGTGGCTTTGTAATTCTTGATTCAACATAGGGAGCATGTTTATCAAACAGCGAAACTAACATATCATTGAAAATTCGAATTTTATTATCTATAAAATTTTCGTACAGTATATTATCCCATGACATTTTTTCCAGATCTGCGTTAAAAGAAGATATTGAAAAGTTTTTGTAATTTCTATATATCTTTAAAAAATTTGTTTTGTAATTAATATCTAAATCAAATTCACAGTACACTGCTCTATGGTCAGATAGTTCATGATCTAAAACGCCTGAATGTTTAATGAGTTCACTTTTATTTGTATAAATAACATCGAGCAATGTTTGTGAACTGTTAGTTATGCGCGTAGGTTCCTCTACTAATTGAACAAAATTATAAGACTGAAAACAATAATTTATTTGATTATCTACTAGCTGATCAACATTGATATCACCAGTTACAATAATATTATTAAATTGAGGTACTATATGAGAAAGAGTATCATCACAATACTGTATGAAATTTAGCATCCTGCACGCCTCAGTTCTATATATAACACCGACTAACAATGTTGTTTTCTGTATTTTCACAGAAATCTACATTTGTTCGATACCTAATGGACAGGGAAGGTCAGCAAGTTCTGACTTTGAAATGATTGAATCACGTACAAAAACAGCGATTCCACCACCTCTTGAACCACGGTCCTTACGAATTATTTTAAAACCCGGAATGTATACACTCTGATCTGAGATATCCGACGTCAACCAAGTTTCGGACAGGCAAACGATATCAAAGCTGTGATCATTTACCAGATCTAAGAAAACGTTAAATTTTGGAAACAAAGAACGTGTATTAAAATGAGCTAATTTTAGCTTTTTGTTAGACATACTGAATTCTAGTTTTAAGTTGCTCAATTTTACCTAATAAATAACCACAAACTGAACTGTTTGCAACATGAACTGTATCTAAATTTAGTTTGTATCTTAAGTTTAACGTTTTACAATTATTACAGCACATAGTCTGACTGGTACAATCTTTTATTTCATGAGATTCAGAATTCAGCAATATTCATCTCAGTTTAGAACTAAGACAAAAAATGGTTAAGTGTTATGTTTGGTCCGTACTTTTGTATAGTGCAGAAGTGTGGACGCTAAAAGTATCGATCATGAACTAAATTAAAGCATTGGAAATGTGGGTTCATAGACGAATGCTGAAATTACCTTGAACGGCAAGGAAAACTAATGACGAAGTACTAAGGAGCCTCAACAAAGATAGAGAACTGCTAAAGACCGTTAAACATCGAAAAATGTCTTATCTGGGACATATAGTAAAGGAAAGTTGATATAAAATATTACAACTGATCCTTAAAGGTAAAATAGAGGACAGTAGAGGTGTAGGAAGAAGTTTCTTGGTTAAAAAACATTCGTGAATGGACACAGATAACAAATGCAAGACAATTATTCCATATTGCAGAAGATCGAGAAGCCTTCGCAATGGTGATTGCCAACGTCAGATACTTCTGATATGGTACGCGAAGAAGAAGAACTATGTTTCATAGACCTGACAAAGGCTTTCTATAGCATCCAAGTCGAAGACGTCTTACACCTACTGTTTAAAAGAAACATACCAATCAATATTATACAAACCATCGAAAACATCTACTTCCATAATCGAATACAAACAAAGATAAATGGAACACTAACACAGTGTATACCAGTACAAAGCGGAGTTACACTGGGTAACTCGTTAAACCCACTTTTATTTAATATAATAATGGACGAAATAATACAAGCAGTACGTAAAGGTCATGGTTGCAGAATGGGGAACAAAGAAATCCGAGTATTTTGGTATGCATATCAGACCAGACCAAGAAAAAGATGATGCGATAATTTAAACAATTTAGGAGGCTAATATTGAAGAACAAACAGGCTTTAAAGCTTACATACAAAAAGGAAAAAAAAGTAAAACAAGAATTTTTTTAGATAAAAATATGTCCTTTCTATTTAAAAAAAGTTATCGATGACGTCACATCTGCTAAGGTAGTGGAGATAAAAGTATTTTTTTTAAAAAGATTAAAAAACGAAAGTAAAAATCGACCTATCAGAGCTTTAACTCTGAAAATAATTATGCCATGAAATATAGAATAAGCCATGAGATAATAGACCGTTTCAACACTTTATGAACACACTGTATTAAAGATTATGTTGACAATTTGTTGTTCGCACTTATCAGCATTCAAATGGAAGAACAATTCGACTCGTCCAACGAAGACTGTACTAACTCAATTTTTGGCTTTTTTGAGTTACACCCCCGAAGAAGTAGATTACCGTGATATTGCTATCAAAAATAATACGTTTGAATAGAGGGCACATTTTTATAAATTTAAATAAGTATCCAGGATGTATTCGAGAGGTCAATTCATGGCAAATTTAGTAAGGACAACTAACAAGCGAAAAACAGATTCTCGACAGGCGCATTGTTCAAGAGGTCAGTATATTTTTAATATGTATAGAAACATGAATTATTATTTATACCTTTTTTAGAAACAATTTGTGATAACCCGGACCTAAATACGACCAAAGAAGTTATATCTACTAATATCGAAGCATCTATAGGTTTGTTTTAATTTAAAAAAGTAAATATTCATAATGTAACATGCATCGTCTTTTGTTTTCACAAACAAAACGAACGAATACAGTTAACGAATATTGTGAAGTTGATACTGAAGACCCTTTTCATGCAAACTCAGATAGTGACCCAGATTATTTACCTTCAGAAGATGATAATATAAAAAATTCCATATGATGATACGAAGGAAAGTGAGGAACAAATAAGTAATTGTAAAAAGAACAGGAAAACTAATACTAGAATTAAAGTGGGTAGAAAAGGAGAAAAGAAAGAAGAAGAATGGATTGATGTAAAATCTAAAACTGGTCTAGATCGTGGGTTGGAACATACAAATCGACTGGGAAAACTGGTTAAGGCAAGAAAAATAGGCGAACCTTGCCAACAAACATGCAGACTTAAGTGTAACACATAAATGAATCAAGAAATGAGACAGAAGATTTTTAAAGACTTTTGGAACTTTTTAAAGATCATACAAGGCAATGGGACTTTATTGTACAGCATGTGACACAGATAGAGAAAAAACAAAGTACTATTTCTGCTGGTGTACGCTCTGGTAGGAATTTTTCTCGGCAATATCATTTTCAGCTCGGCGGTGAACAAAACCAAATTTGTAAAAATATGTTTTTAAAAACTCTTGGTATTTCACAAACATGGGTAAATACAGCATTTACTAAAAGAAAGGAAACTGGAGATTTACAATCAGATTAACGTGGAAAACATAAAGTTCGACCACATAGACTTACTCCAGATATTGCATAAAGTGTGAGAAAGAACATAAAATTATTTCCGTTGGTACCCTCACATTATATTCGAAAGGATTCTAAGAGGATGTATCTTGAGGAGGGTTTAAGCAATCAAAAAATGTTTAAACTATATACGGAATTTTGTGGCGATGAAAACATTATTGGACAACTTGCTAAGCATCGCCAGTATAGAGACATCTTTAACACTGAATTTAATATCAGTTTCTTTAGACCAAAGAAAGATCAGTGTAATGTCTGCTCAGTCTTTCACCTAGCTGATGAAACTGTGAAAGTCGACTTACGGGAGAACTATGAACGTCACTTAGCCAATAAAATAGTTGCTAGAAATATGAAAAACAGTGACAAAGAACTCGTCTTGACAGATAAGACCATCTGTGTTGCATGTTTGGATCTCCAAAAAGTTTTAGCGACTCCCCAATCGAATGTAAGCGATTTTTATTATAAAAGTAAAGATGCTACATACAACTTTACCATATTTGATATAGGCAACAATGATGGTTTCCGTTATGTATGGAATGAACAAATTGCTAAGCGAGGTTCAAACGAAGTTGCTAGTTGTTTGTGGAAGTTTATAGAGACCCACAAAAAGAGGGGAATTAAATCACTGATCTTCTATTCGGATAACTGGGGTGTCAAAACAGAAACCACACTATATTTTCAATGTTCTCTTATGCAGCTGTCTATTTTCAAGTTAGTAATATTCATAGTTTTTTACAAAAGCGTCACACCCAAAATGAGGGAGACAGCATGCATGCTGTAATTGAAAACGCGAAAAAACGTCAGTCGGTCTTGTATGTTCCTGAACAATGGATTACTTTGATAAGAATAGCCAAAACTGTCGGAAAAGTATATAATGTAACAGAAATGTCACAAGAAGACTTCCTAGATTTCAAAAGCCTTGTTGGCAACAAAAATTGGAAAACTGACAATGGAAAAGGAATGATCAAAATCAGTCAAATAAAGGAAATCAGTACTTCATATAACACACCAAATGATATTTTTTTAAGTATGATAAGTTCCGAATCTATCAGGTGTGATCTAACAAAAGCAAAAAGGGAACTTCCATCTCGTATTGATCAATTTCCATCTTAAGTATACACAAATCTTTTGCCAATAGATAAGACGAAGTTAACTGGCTTATTATGGCTTTGTGATACTGGAAAAATTCCTACTATGTATCATGGCTTCTATAGAAGTCTACATTCTCATACATCAGAAAAGTATGAAATCACTGCTAGCAGTGACGACGAAGAGCTGCAATAACGTTTGTTTATAATATTTTGTAATTTAACTTCGATGTAGACTTTAATCATAAATACAATTTCACAGAACGATGGTATGTATTATTTATATTCCCGATTTTTTTTCCAGCGAATACTGTACTAACTCATTCAAAATCCAGATAAAGAAACAAAATTGACAAGTTTAAAAGCACAAATGGAACAATACGGTAAACACAATGGATAAATATAAAAAGAATTTAATAAATAAGAACCCCTGATTTTTTGCGCTAATCAAGACTTTATCTTGCTTTATTCGAAAACTTCAAAAAATGAGTTAGTACAGTCTTCGCTGGATGAGTCGAATTAGAAAATAACTATATTTTATACCGTAATTTATCTTCGATTAATAATCCTACTTCGGTATTACCGATATACATATAATTAAACAAGCATACTAGTAAATAAAAACCAGAGTACATTAAATAAAGTCCTCCACCTTCGTCTTTAATTTATTAATGTACAAATAGGTCAACGACGGTAGATCATATCAAGAGAAAAATAAATAAGTTCACCAGATTAATTTTATTTATGTTATCCGAGTCCCGCAATCATTGACTCGGAAATTTCGTGCAAAAAGCTGTATTAAATAGTCGTTTAGCGAGAAGTATGTAAATTAATAACGATAACCCATACCGAATTTTAATATAACATGAACGTGGCTGTTTGGGCAGCGGAGTTATAAGTTAAAGTTCATAGAAAGGCAAATTTTCTATATATTTGGCATACATATAGAGAAAAATTATTAATTTTTCATTACGTTTCAACACGTTCACTGGCTAGACTAAGTTCGGATTTTGCCTTTTCTCGGAAATTCCGCCTATTTGTACTTTTTTTTTTTAATTATATGCTACCATCCATGATATTATTCATATTACTATTACTAAACATCTCTATAATAAAATTTTGGGTCTTAATAAAAATTTTAATGGATTGTTTATAGTAGATTTCTAGAAAAATGTACCTAATTAACACTCTCGGGAGAACCTGTAACTCCTAGGGAGCGCGTCGTCAGGTAGCGGATAGGGGAATGGCTGACTTGGTTTAGTGGTGGGTAGGAGGAAAATAAAATACCTCCCGTGGACCAACAGGTAATTCACCGAATTATTTCCGATATAAGCAATCCCCCACTTGCTGACCAAGGGCTTTGAGCGGACGAGATGGTAGGTGGTAGAGCACTTTTTTATATTTATATAGTGTGGAAACCACTTATGGAATAAAATTGTTTGCGTCCTTATTTTAGAAAATAATAAAAAACGTTGAGATACCTTAACTTTTAAATTTAAATGTGCGCGTTTAAAACATAAATTTGAATATACAGTGTGATCCACGCAAGTCTGGCATAGTCCATAATCTGTATTTTTAATGAAACACCTTATATATTTTTATGTTTTTAAAAGCTCCTTAACAACCTGACCTCAACGAACTATATCATGTAGGGTCTATTATGAATAATACAAGGTGAAATTTCATAGAATACCCGAGGTAATTGATTGGATTACATTAAAATAAATGCTCAAACTGTTCTCTACCTTGTTGTTGGCAATAACACAGTCTCCTATAAAACTCGTCCAGAACTTTGTTTAAAGTTTGAGGTGAAATATTCCGGATTTTTTGTAGTTATCCTTTCTTTGAGGTCTTCAATGCCAGTTGGTTGTGTTGCATATACTTTGTTCTTGAAATAACCCCACAGAAAAAAATTCAAAGGCGTAAGATCTGGCGACCTAGCTGGCCACTCAATAGTACCCCTTCGTCCAATCCATTTATTGAAAAAGATTTCATTCAAGTAATTTCTCACCATTAAAGCATAATGGGGTATTATGCTTTACCCGTCCTGCTGAAACCAGATAGTTTCATGTGGTAGGGTCGGATCTATTGGATTGGGATATAAGTTATCCAAATGAGGAAGAACATCGTCTCTTAGCATGCTTAAATATTTTTGCGCTGTCAAATTATCATCTACAAATATAGGACCAATAATATGATCTCCTGTAATACCTGCCCAAACATTAGACTTTTGAGAATACTAAGTGTGTGTCTCACGCATTCAATGAGGATTCTCCGCTTACCAATATCTACAGTTTTGTTAGTTTACCTCTCCATTTAATGTAAATGTTGATTCGTCAGAAAAAAGAATTCTACGATCTAGATCGTTTTATGTTAGCTCCTGCACAAATCTCAATTTAAATGGATGAAGTTTTTCTTCATGGAGATATCGTAGGACAGTTGGGTAACTCATGCTATTTTGACGTGCAATTTGGCGTAAACTTGACGTTGGATTCTCTGCGACACTTAACAAAAATATCCACTTTCACCTAATCTTCAATGAAGATCGGTTTTCTTTTTAATGGTTTGACATGTCCAAGTTCTCTGAATTGTGCATAAATTTTAGACACAGTACCTTGTGCAATATTAGGCAACTGAGGATACCTCTGATTAAATAAGATTGCTACTTCAACTTGACTTCTACAATTCTCCCCGTAACCGATCATCATTAAAATCTCAATTCGGTGGGTCTCAGTTAAATATTTCATTTTTATTTCTGCAAGAAATTAGCTTTTAATTAGGAATTTATTATTTTAATGTAAAATGTCAACACACCAACAACTGATTGATAACAATCCGCATTATTTACCGATTTAGTTTAATTAGCAGACTATCTAGACAGTTTTTACCTATTCATGTCAAAAAATGTTAACACGGTTACTAAGCAGAAATTTTCCCCAATATACTGACACTTAGAGTAGAAGTGTATTGTCTGTATTTAGCTAATTTAAAATAATACCATCCTCCTTGGATGATTAAACCTCCAAAAATAGACACGTCTCTAAAAGAACTTCCGAAACATTTCACACATCCTTTCCTTATACAGCAAGCTTATAAAAATGTAATATCCAAATACCCAACAACCCATCAAATCTTCACTGATGCTTCCAAATGTCACGAAGGACATGCTGTAGCCTACATCTACGAAAACGTCAAGTCTACCATACGAATCCCAACAAATTGTTGTATATATACCGGAGAACTTACGGCAATTCACCAGGCCGTAAAAAAATGTTGTTCTATCAATGAAAGCAAATTTGTTATCATCACCGATTCAATGAGTGCATTACTTGGAATAAAACAGCTATATACAACTCTCGCCATACTTCTCAAGATCAAAGAAGAGCTATCTTATCTACAGACTCAACAAAAAGATATTTCCTTTATCTGGGTATCTTCCCATATGAGAATAAGTGGTAATGAGGAAGTGGACTCTCTGGCAAGCAATGCAACCACCGACCAAAGTATTGCTATCATAAATCAAATGCCTTGGACTGATCACAAAGTAAATATCAAAGTCCACGTGTACAGAGCGTAGCAAACTACTTGGAATCACACTGCTAACAAACTCAAAGAATGTCTAAGTCAAGTAGGAACCAAACTCATCTTACCAAATAATAGAAAAGACCAAGTCAGCATCAACCGACTTCGAATAGGACATACTTTCCTTACACACAAGCATATCTTCAACCAGGAGGCTGCTCCGATGTGTACCAAGTGCAATACTCAGTTGTCAGTGAAACATATAATTGTTGAGTGTCCAGTGTACCAGAACGAAAGAATCGCGTGTGCCCTTAGTGATAATTTAAAAAGTATACTAACGTCAAATTTACGGTCTTTATTAAGTTATCTTAAAATGACTAAACTATATACCAGATTGTAAAAAATATTTTTTTTTTATGTAACAATATGTATCTTACTGTTTGTGTATGTCCCGCCGCTAATAACCCTTAGTGGTTGATGCGGGTATATTTGTTTAAATAAAAAAAAACCATAACACGTGATAAATTATTAATTTCAAAATTTCACCTTGTATTATTCATTATAGATCCTACATGATATACTTCGTTGAAATCAGGTTGTTAAGAATATTTTAAAAACATACAAATATACAGGGTGTTTCATTAAAAATAAGGATTATGGACTATGCCAGATATGCGTGGATCACCCTGCACATTTAAATTTATGTTTAAAAAGCGCACATTTAAATTGGTGTCCCAGAGTTTTTTATTATTTTCTATAATAAGGACACCAACAATTTTATTCCATTAGTGGTTTCCACACTGTATATACAAATGTTAAAGATATATTGCTTTACTTTAGCTACTTTATAGGATATTTCATATACGTAATTGCAAAATAAACACAAAATCGCTACTGATTTGATAAAGGAAGTGTATTTCCCAACCACACAAATTAATATATTGTTAAGAAATATGATTCAGGTATATAGTAACTTCCTTATCATTTCCAGACTTTATGCTAATCTAAAACTAAAACCAAATGCAATCCTCCGCAAATTTAACATTAGTAT
This sequence comes from Diabrotica undecimpunctata, assembly GCF_040954645.1. NCBI lineage: Eukaryota > Metazoa > Arthropoda > Insecta > Coleoptera > Chrysomelidae > Diabrotica > Diabrotica undecimpunctata. The sequence continues at coordinate 2,313,672 of NC_092808.1, read as the reverse complement.
TGCTTTTTCGGTGAATGTACGATAGAAAAACATGCATTTTCCATCAGAACTGTTAGTGATAGTGAATTTAATTTCTCCTATTTTAAGTGACTGTTTACAAAGAACTGCATATGGGAATTGGTCTGTAACTATATCCACTTATAGGGCTTACGGCATTGGCGATAAATATAAAGCTTTATTTAATTTAACAGGTATATAACACTTTAAAAATTATATTTATATTTTGTTTCAGTTGTAATAAAAGAAAAAAAGTAGCAATAACTTAAAATTGGTTAAGTTTAATTAACTTAACTAAGATTAATACTTCAGTTAGTTTCCATATCCTAGGTACATAACTTTAGCTGAATTGGGTATTGATAACTTGTATTTTTCTTCTTCTTAGAAATTTATTTAAAGCTTTTACTCACCAACTGTCCTGAGATTATTGTTATTTTAAATCTTATCGAACACCTTTAAAGGCTAGAATTGTTATCTACTCAGTAAATAATATTTTCTTTATCTATCTTATACAGGGTGTCGAGAATCTCTTCCGACAAACATAGACCCGAGATTCCTCAGATAATTTTAAGACAGTTTAACCCAATTCACCTAGTCCGAAAATGCTTCCTAAGGGAGCTAAAGCTCTTTGAAGATGGCTGTTTGTAATAAGTTTTTCTTAAATACCTCCAAAACGCTTCTAGTTTGAAAAAAGAACTGGTAGGGTTATTTATCATCCAGATTAGAATCGATTCAAACAATTTAAAATTTCGAATACTGGTCATAGGCGCCCGTTTTGGGTAAATCAACGGTTATTTTAACGCATACATTTTTTGTCTTTAACCCTTAACTACCATGACCAAAAATATAACATTTGTACCATGGCAGGGTCAAATTTGACCCCCCATTGTTTTTTGTATAAAAAAATATTCTTTTTTTAACTTGTTTTATTTGAAATTATTTTGTTTACAGCTACTTTTACATTTATATAAAAATAAACGAATTTGGCTAATTAGATATAACTTTATTTAAAAAAAACTTTTGTATTCAGTCAAATTAACATAGCTATACACTTTCTCGAATTATAAGAAAAATAATAACAATGTGCAGTTTTTTTATATCCAATGATCCTTATGCATACCGTCTGTATGCGGGAATGATTTTTGCAAATAAAATCTCGACATTTATCGCACGATGAGCTTTCTTTCTTTTGGTTTTTGGAATATGGACATATTTTACACCTTCCCCTCTTTTTTCGTCGTTGTGGCTCTGGATTTGCGGCAGGCATTGGTTCCTGAAGTCCGGAAAATTTTGAAAATGGCACTACGAATTTCTCTCGGTAAACAAGTTTGCTGAGCTCTACGAGTTAAATGGGGCTTAATAAGTTCTTGACCTAAAGTGGTTAGTAACAATCTTCTTTCCATTATTTGATTTTGCTGAACTCCATTAAAAATTACGTTAGCATTTAATCCTGCAATGTCCAAAATGCGAAACCATATTACTTGAGGTCATCTACGAGTTCTTCTGCCAGTTTTATAGCATGCACATTTCTTATCCAATGAATCCACCCCACCTTTTGTCTCGTTGTAAAAATTTATATTCTCTGGCTTTCCATTAACCATTGTATTGGAATGATGCATAGTTGACACTAACAACACTGCACGATTTTTCTTAGGAACAAAAGATACAAGGCTCTCGCTTCCTGTAAAACCAAATAAGGCAGAATTAGGTGACCTGTTTTTTTTTGGGGTTGAAATTCAGCAGGAACCTCTCTTTTATTTCTTTTTAGAGTTCCAACATATGAAATTTTATGGCTTCTCAGTTCTTTTATGAGCTCAATGGACGAAAACCAATTATCTGCTGTTATGTTTCTATTTGTACCAGAAATTGGTGGAATAAGTGTCAAAACATCTAGAGTGGGGATGAGTAACTTTTTTGGATTTGTTCTGCGTGTATCTTTTCCAGTATATATAAAACCATTTAGCAAATAATATGTTTTAAAGTCTACTAAACACTGCATTTTCAGACCGTATTTGTCTGGCTTATTTTTGAGATACATCCTGAATTGGCACCTTCCTCTAAATACAATAAGCATTTTATCTATTGTGAGATATTCACCACAGCTATAATTGGACTGGCAATTAATTATAAACATATTAAAAATATTGGATATAGCTGCCAGTTTATCTCCCTGCGCAATACGTTCTTGTCTAGTAGCTGGGTCGTCAAAACAAAGGCTTCCAAGCAAAAAATAAAATCGGTTTAGTGACATGGTTGCTCGAAATATATCACGGCCAGTACCATTCGTAGCAAATAAAGACCTTAAATCTTCATTATTGGATTTAAATACCCCAGCTAAATATAATAAGCCTAAGAAGGCCTTTAATTCAATAATGCAAGATCATTGGTATATTGACACGATAAATTGTGTAAATTATATTTAGAAGCCATATTAGTTATTCGTTCATTGGTTTTCTCAAGAATTTCTTGCAATATATCGTGGCTAATACATTCCCAAGCATCAACTGGTTTCTCTGGCATACTAGCTCGAGCTTTTCCAATAACACCAGGTAAATGACTAATTAAATTATGCTTACGTGTACGAGAAAAGGTGGGAGAAGTTTTAGACCACTTGTACCTATTTTTGCCATAAAACACATCCCTTGAGTCAGCGATATCACTTTCTTCACCCGAATATTCACTACCAGTTTTGGAATTATTAATTTGCCAATTTTTTCGTCATCGTCGTCCCATTCCTCTTCACTGTCTGTTTCGTGATTACTGTGTTCACTAGCCTGGTCTAAAAACTCACTGTCACTATCTAGTCCATTGTCTATAATTTTTTGTCCCTCCTCTTCAAGTTCTTTCTGTGTCAGAGGACGTTTAATGCGACTACACCCCGCCATTTCAAATTACTCGTTAATTGCAGTAGAAACACTTATACCATAAGCGGGTCAAAATTGACCCTATGCGTGCCTAACTCTGCAATAGTAACAGATAAACTAACAGAATTTTCGTAGATCGATAAATCACCTACCGGTCGAAGATTAGCAGAAAGCGCGCAATGCTCAATCTATGTTTCGGTAGCGAAACTTGGCATTAAAAACGCGGGGGGTAAATTTTGACCCCGCCATGGTACTTAAGGGTTAAATTTTAAGCATTCATTATACTAGATTATTAATTTTTTTAGGTATTCTAGTACTAAAAGCTCCTCTAACTTTAAGTCGGTATAATACACCGTTTTCTAGCAAAATCGATTTGAAAATTTTTCGTTTTTTCCTCATGAAAGTTAAATTAATAGGTACCTTAATTAATTTTATAAATTATCTTTTGTTTCAATAAATGCCGCATACAATTCGCACAAAAAGTTTGGAAAAAGAAGCAAAAAATCAAATTTAAATAAAATTTGATTTAAAGGGTTTTAAAAACAAAGTATTTATTACAGGGTGATATTTATTACTAAAAAGGGTGATAAAAATAATTGTGAAAATTACCGAGGAATAGCTGTAACCAGATCTATGAGTCAAATATATGGAAAGGTGTAAAAGAACCGAATCGAGAGAAAATACTTAGATTATGAAGCAGAAGAACAAGCAGGATTTCGTATGGGTCGATCCACTATTGACCACATTTTCTCCTTAACCCAGATAATAGAAAAAAAGATGGTAAGGAATCAAGAGATTCATATGTTGTTCGTCGACCTACGGAAAGCCTACGACGGCGTTCCACTGAAGAAGCTGAGGCAATCAATGGAAAGCACAAATATTAATATAGAATTAATAAAAGCCGTCAAAGTGCTATACAACCAACCAATAACAAAAATAAAAGCAGGTCCACAAATAACAACAGGATTTATAACATCAAAAGGATTAAATCAAGGATGTTGCTTGTCTCCCACTTTATTTAAAATATACCTCGAAAGTGCTTTAAAAAGATGGAAACAAAAATGCAGGACAATGGGGATACCGCTCACCAATACTATGGTATATACGCTTAACTTTGCAGACGATCAAGTAATAATGGCTCAAGATTATGACGATTTAAACTATATGGCACAAAAATTAATTAAAGAGTATGATATATGGAGTCTAGAAGTAAAAAAAAGAAAACCGAATACCTGTGCATTGGAGCAGAACAAAAAGATCTCATATTAGACGATAACACTACGATAAAGCACTGCTGTGACTACAAATACCTAGGTATCACTATTTCACAAGATGGAACATTAGATAAAGCCATAAGAGAGAGAAATACGTCAGAGACAAAAGCCATCACAATGTTAAACAACATTTTATGGGACCAATCTATCAGCAAAGAAAATAAAAAGAGGATATATGAGACTATAGTAAAAAGTATCACTTTATACAGCTGTGAGGTATGGCCACTGAAAGAAATAACACTATCAACGCTGAAAGCGACGGAAATGGATTTTTGGAGAAGAGCCGCAAGAAGATACGGACATTCGGAGATTCGGACACATACAAAGAATGGACGAACAACGAATGCCAAAAGAAATACTAAAGTGGCAACCAGAAGGAAAGAGAAAACGAAGTAGACCGAGAAAAAGTTGGAGCGAAGGAATAAATAAAGAACTGAGAGAGAGGGCCATAGAAGAAGATCTATGGAACAACCGGTCTAAGTGGCGATTGGAAGTCGCAAAACGGCGGAGAACGTTATAAACCGACAAGTAGTAGTAGTAGTATTTATTACAATGGAACCAAACTAACACAAAAGACAAAGAAAGTATCAAAAGTAGATAGTTACAAAATATGCTCTATGTTCATGACCATTAGTCTCTGTGCATAAATTTGCCCTTTTGCTTAGAGAACGTCGAATTTTTTTAGAAATTCATTGCAAGCATCTTGTATCCTTAGCTAGAGTTGTGCACGATTTTGTATCGAAACGGAATGAACAAATGCTTTTATGTATACCCAAACACAATAATCGCATGATAATCGCAGGGATTAAAATCCGGCGACCTTGCTGACTTAGTCTTCCAATCCAGTGGTCTTCGTACATTCCTACTAAAGAGGGCCAAATAGCCATCATGTAGAAACCATGTTTTGCCGAATATTTAAAGGCACATCATCTTACAAATCAGGTAAAATATTTTGCATGAAATATAAGTAATCAGCACCATTTAAATGAGCAGGTAACTCTACAGGCCCAAGTAGATAATCGTTAACTACTCCTATCCAGACCTTCTAAACCTATGCTGATGCTTAAATGCTTGAACAACGTGGGGATTTTTTTTAATAAAATCGCATCAGCCAAATTGGCTATTAGCAAAATAATGATAGCGAACAATAATTTGTATTACATTTATGATGTCAGCTTAGATAGCATTTAAAACATTAATTGAGGTTAGGAAACTTTTTATGTTTGAAATATTGTACTGTAGACCTAAAATAAACGTGAGGATTATTACCAACGTACGAATAATATTATGCATTATGCACATTAAAATTCCATTTTTTGTGAATGTAGGTTTGTCGCAAAAAAATGTATCTGAGCAAATCTTCATTTTGATTTTTCTGATTTTGTAACCATCTAACAAATTTTTTACGAGAAGGGAAATTTCCTTGTAGCAGTGCTTGCACCTTTGTAAAATAAAAAGGATATAAACTTTCGTTGTGTAAGATATTTAATACGGAAGATTTTGAGATTATGGTATACATAGCAGATAGTCTTTGAACGCTAATTTCTGAATTTTCCTCAACTTCCATTAAAATAACATTTTCAGGCGATGCTGATACATCATCATGTCGCCTTCTTTCATTATTTTTTGGGACCAGTGAACTTAGCCAATTTGGTCGGAAAGAAGAATTTACCATTGCTAACACCTGGTTTAGACTTCCCCCGAGACGACTTTATACGTGGAAGTCACCTGCAGATACAGCCAACAATATCATCAGAAACCAGATAGACTTTATTCTTATTAACAAAAGATTCAAGAACAGCTTGACTTCGGCGAAGACCTTCCCAGGAGCAGACGTCTGATCGGACCACAACCCAATAGTGGGCCAGAGAGAACTCAAACTAAAGAAACTCATCAAAAGTAAATCTAAACAAAACCTGGATTATGACACTCTAAAAGACCCCGTAGTTCGTCAGAACGTAAGAGATGTAATGAGAGAAAAACTAGAAACCGCTAAACAACAAGAACAGAGTGTAGAACAAAAATAGAGTTATATCAAATACGTCAGGCTAAATGCGGAAAAAGTACAGCTGGGAAATAAAAAAAAATGTGTAAAGAATAAAGAATAGATAACTGATGACATTCTGCAGATGATGGACCAAAGAAGATTAATGAAAAACGCGAAGAAATACCAAGAAATCAACCAAATAATTAAAAAAGAAATACGAAGAGCCAAGGAGACATGGATGCAAGAAAAATGTAAACTAATCGAAGACCTCCAAGTGAAACACGATCATATAAATATCCACCGAAAGATTCGAGAAGCCACTGGTCGATACAAGATGAGAAACACACACCTTCTCATAAAGAAAGACGACAACTTGGCGACGACAGTTAAGTAAAAGTTGGTGACCTGTAAAATGTACATCGAAGAACTTTTCTGCGACTACCAAGGTAATCTTCCAGAAATAAATTGCATGACAGGGCCGTCAATACTAAAAAGCGAGGTAAAAGCAGCTTTAAAACAGTCTAAGAATGGTAAGGCCACAGCTCCAGACGAAATACCGGTTGAACTTATTAAGGTGTTAAGCGAAGTGAGCACGAAGGAGTTAACTGAACTGTTTACCGCCATATGCGATTCCGGTAATATCCCAGAGGAATGGCTATTGTCAACATTTGTAACACTATCAAAAAAACGATCCTTATGAGCCTATATTAGCCTTATGAGTCATGCATTTAAGATTTCTCTTAAAATCATACATGCCAGAATTTACAAGAAATGTGAAGAAAATATCGGTGAAATGCAATTTGGATTCACGTGAAGTACTTCACCTTACAAGTCCTACGTTAGAGATGCCGCGATGTCAGTTATGATGTCTATATTTGTTTTATTGACTATGCCAAGGCATTTGACCGTTGTCAGCACCAAAAGATGGTCGCCGCCCTACAAGAGTAGGATTGGATGAGAAAGACACTCAAATCATCATGAATTTATACTGGAACCAGTGTGCTTAAGTCAAGGTCGAAGACCAGCTGACCGACCAAGTGAAGATCGTGCGAGGAGTAAGGCAAGGCAGTGTGCTCTCGCCGACTCTTTTCAATATTTACTCTGAGGAAATTTTTACTGAAGCCCTCACAAACCTAGAGATGGTAATCCGAGCAAACGGTGAATACATCAATAATAACCACTACGCCGATAACACTGTCTTACTAGCAACCAGCCTAAATGATTTATAAGCCTTACTAGACTAGGCCTTAATATTCATGGTTGTCAGCCGTGCAAATTTAGATCCCGGGGCACTAATGGCAGGTAGCGAAGAGATCCAGAGAGTCGACAGATTCAGTTACCTCGAAACTACCTTCTACTCACAATGGGACTACGCTCAAGAGATTAGATTCAGAATTGAAATGGCACGGTCTTGATTTATCAGTTTGGGAACCAAGATGCGGATAGTAAGCTGCTACATTCTTCCAGTGTTACTGTATAGAGTTGAAGCCTGGACACTGACGCAAGCCACAGAAAAGCGAATTGAAGCCTTCGAGATGAGGATCTACAGGTCCTATAGCGCATGCCAAAAGAAAAAGAAGTGCTTAATTTAGTGAAACAACGTAAGCTTGAGTACCTCGGCCACGTGATGCGGAACGAAGAAAAATATCGAATTCTTCAACTCGTTATGCAGAGTAAAGTATTTGGCAGGAGTGGACCGGGACGCGTCCTATCTCGTGGTTGAAAAACCTTCGACAATAGTTTGGGATGACCTCCGCGGAGCTGTTTAGCAGAGCAGTCAACAAAACCATGATAGCTTTGATGATCGCCAACATCCGGACCGGATAAGGCACTGAAGAAGAAAAAGTGAACGTGTTTCTCTTAATTGTTGATAAACGGCTGTAGCTGTTGAGTGGGATCACGATTGAGAAATTTTTCAGGGTATCTGTGTTGTGCTGCTCGAGCATTACACTTCATTTCGCCATAAACTAAAGCAGCCTATTCCTCATTGGTAAAAACAATTATTGAATTTAAATTGTTATATTTGAATGTCACAAAGTAAAAAACTAAAAGAAAAACTTCGCGAACTGACTACAATTTGACAGTTAAAAACGTAGGTTATACTTCTGTTGACAGGTGCACGGCCACCTAGTGCAAAAAATAATAATTTAACTTTCAAGACGAAAAAACGAAAAATTTTCAAATCGATTTTTCTAGAAAACAGTATAACCTATCGAATTAGAGTAAGAGTAACTTTTAGTACTAAAATATCTGAAAATTTAATATTTTGGTATCAGTAATGAATAAACGGTAAAAACAAGAAGATACGTTGAAATAACCGTTGACCTACCCAAAACGAACGCCTATGATCGGTACTAGAAATTCGCAATTAATGATATCGATTTAACTCTGGAGGATAAATAATCTCACCAGTTTTTGTTTTTCTAAATAGAAGCCGTTCTAGAGGTATTTAAAAACACTAATTACAAGGTGCCATCTTTAAAGAGCTCTAGCTTCCTTAGAAAAGAAGCATTTTTGGACTATGTGAATTACGTTAAATTGTCTTAACCCTTCGGAGGTCGCGATCATAAAGTATACTGTATAGGTCGCGGTGTCTCTCACAGATACATTTGTTTAAGTTTAATGTTTCAATAAGATTAAAAAAAAACTGATCGAGATCAGAAGAAACGTTTATTTTGAACATAACCATAAGATTCATAAATAGTGAAAAGATTTGTCTAACAGCTGACAACTTATCAATATTTAGTCGATCTGGTCGAGTCGTCTTGTCATCGAATCTTATACAGTTGTGAATAAATTAGAATCTTTGCATTGACATCGTAAGTCTAAATAATTCAATTCCACTACCATTTGTTGCCCATAAATCTTCCAAATTTAGTCGAATATTGCGGTGTAAGCCAGCTAAATTCAAAAAGCCCAAAAATAATTTTAGCTCTATTTTGTCAGTTTGTTTAGCATCTCTTTCTCTGGAATATCTACTTGAAATAATAAAGTCTATATATTTATTTGTATAATGTAAAATTAAATCTAAAAGTTCTTCTGACACGAAACAGCTCCAGCATTCATATTCAGTTTTTGCATTTTTTGCAGTATTCTTTACTAGAGGCAATTGACACCGAATATTTTGTTTCTATCGCCTAATTTTATTTCCGTAAACTGACTTTTTTCCCCACTTTATTACTTTGTTTTTTCCAAAAAAATACTCCGCGTTTTTATATACGTTCTCTTCGCTCTGCTCACTTGAAATGTCTTGTTCGCTGTCCGAGTTTTCTGATCGCTCTTCGACATAATCGATTTTGTCCACGCCACTTTCGTCTTCAAACTCATTTCTTTCATTTCCATCATCAGAATCGAAAAACATACTCTGAAGTTATTCAAAATCCTTTGGTTCATCCAACTTATATACCTTTTTGGACATTCTAAATATAATATAGATCACACAACGAAATAAACACGAAAAAATATAGGTTCGATCTGCAGGGTCGCGGTATCTGTCAGATACAACTGTTGTTCGGTTACGACAAACGTTCACTTCTCAACTGATAGAAATTACCTTAAACCCAACGTTGTGTGTCTGTGAATCTAGACAGTGCCGTAGAATTACACGTTGCACTTCTTTCAAAATATTTATAAAAATGTTTTCAATGTATCTCTCAGATCAGCCGCAACTTCCAAAAGGTTAAAAATATCTGAGAAATCTCCGGTCTTCGTTTGTCAGAAGAGTTTCTGGACACCGTGTAGAAGTAGTCTTTATATAATTCAAAACAATTAAAACATAATCTTTAAATTTCTTTTTTAGATCCGTTATCTACGTATTGTCAATACGAAGGTGACTGTAACATAAATATGGATAGAGTTGTTAGTTTAAAAAGAAGATTTTACCAAGAAACCTTCAAAAAGATAGTTCAATCGTACTTAAGAAAAAATCAACTAGATTATACTGTTGTGACTTATTTGCCTTTTAATGCAAAAATATATCCCCTTCTACTCAGTAATGAAGAATTCCGCAAAGGTAACATTAATAGTTTTAGTATAATCCAATATACAGATCAGTTCAATAAATATCAGTATTGGCATTCATGATGTGTATGGATTCATATACGAATTGTTTTTAATCTCTTAACAATATATAAATTGGTAACAATCCCGTTATCCCAACCCAACTACCATACAGAACTCAACATTCTAAAGCAAATAGCATCTAACAATGGATACGACCCCAACCTCATTAATAAACTAATCCATAAGAGACACCCTAAATTATTGAGAGAGACTGCGTTCCCCAGAGATTTGACCATCAAACCTTATTATGATTCCTTACCATACCTTCAAGAACGTCTTTCTGGAGATATCAGATATCCTTTAAAAAGGTCTGTTGAGAATACCCACATTTCTTTTAAAGTTCTGAACGATCTAGGACAATGTTTAACTAATTCAAAAGATCCCATCAACTACATGGATCGTAGTGGTGTCTACAAATTACAGTGCTCTGATTGTGATGCTACATATACAGGTAGAACCTGTAGATCATTAGCTTCCCGTTCCCTAGAACACACTAAAAGAGAGAACACTTCCACCTTCTCACAACATCTCACACAACAGAAACATACCCTCAACATCCCAGAAGACGTCTCCTTGTTACATAATATTCTTAAAAAAAACTTTCTAAAATTAGATCTGTATGAAGACTTGGAAATAGTCAACGAAAAGCAAAGAAGCCCCAACTGCGTCAATCGCCATGTATCTTTCAACCGTCATTTTCAAAATTTACTCCGACAACTCTTCTCATAGCCCACATTTCCCAATTTGCCCTAACTTTTTTTTTTCGATCTTCCTCTATAATCGTCCACACCTTTATGCCTATTCAATAATTGTGTCTGTTTAAGCCACATTTTTCTTTACACTATTGTCACTTCCCCCCTTCTTTCCGATCCTATTGTTAACTTCATAACTACCCACGTCCATTATACTTCACTATCTCATCTTTATCTCTACTCATCATGTCTATATCATATTCCTGTCCATCTTACTTTCTTTTATTATTTTTCTGCCATTTCATATATCCACCATCGACTCATTAGTTTTAAACTCAGTAATCGTTCAAACACAATTCACAGTCCAACAATTTATCAGAATTCACTATTTCCTTTCCTCAGACACAGATCCATCTGGTCTCACCTTCCCAATTATTAATTAAAAAATCCTTACTCGACCATTGCTCCCCTTTCTTAGTCAACAACTTAGTACAGCATACTCATCCATCAAGTTCGTGGTTTATATAAACCGAATTTAATATAACCAAAATAGATTTTGCTTAGGATGCTAGATGCTTTAAGCATGAGGGATCTCTATTATCTCTAATTTGTTGATTAATTCACTTATTTTTTTCTTAAACCCCCCCGCCTTTAGTCAATTCCTGTACCTTTAATCTTTTCAAGTCTCTGATGAACTCAGCCTTCTCATGCTAAATTTAATCCCATAGGTTATAATTTTAATTTCTTCAGCCGGAACGTTTTTTAATCTGTAGTCAATTTGTTAGGCCCACTTCTCAGTATTCTCATCTTTGCCGTTTCCAGTAGCTTTGCGTTGTAGCTGAGTCGGGTCTTGTTTCTGAGGCATATGTCATTATTGGTTTTACACTGGCTTTATAGATTATTGACTTTATCTCAGCGTTAATGCGTTGCTTTTTCTACTTGATCTCTCACTTCTTTGTCTAGGTCTCCGTAGTTAGACAGCGTAATTCCCAGGTATTTTATTTCCATTACTTGTTCAATACTGATGCCATCAATTTCTATTTTAGATCTAGTTGGTTCTTTGCTGATTACTATTGTTTTAGTTTTCTGCGATTAGATTATTATCATTAAATTCTTTTGCTCTTATGTTAAATCTGTGGACCATACTTTGTAGACTATCTTCATCTTGGGATATCAATATTGTGTCCTCTGCGTAACAGAGTATTTTTATTTCTTTGCTTCCCATTCTGTATCCTCTTCCTTTGTTAACGCTTTTGATGATGTTATCCATGATCAAATTGAAGAGCATGGGGCTCAATGAATTCCCTTGTCTTATTTGAATCCCTCTGTCTCTTTCTACAGGTTCTGTAAGTTGTCTATCTATTCTGACCTCCATTTTGTTGTTTTGTTAGATGTTTTTTATAGTTTTTATAATATTTAGGGGAACTTCTCTATTATACAAAAGTTCATCTGCTAAACTTATCCTCTGATTTATTAGCACTTGTAAAATTTTAGTTTAAGTTTTAGGGTAGGATTTATACCTGTAGTTTTCTAGTGGTTTTTTATCTCCTTTTTTGAATAGTAGAACTAGTTATCTCGTTATCCATTCTTCTGGTATTTTATAATTTTATTAATTAATGTTGTTAATTGTTCAGTCATTGCTGCTCCACAATATTTTAGTAATTCTTTTGGCATCAAACATGGTTTGGTTTTTTACATGGATGTTCAAAATGTTGCATGCATTTTAGGCAATTTAAAAAAAATGTTGAATATTTTTAAGGTTTGTTATAAAATGCTTAATAGATAAAATATGTAATTTGTCTAAATTAATTATAAACTAATATTTTTAGGTTACTACATCAACGAAACTTACGACATTATTCATTTGTGGAATACAGACGTGATTGTCTTTTGCTATGACAGTGCTGCCATTGAGTCTGTTTTAAACACAGACAAATCCGTTCATTACGTGACATTTTGGATTCATGGTTGGTCGATTACATTACAGCGACGTGAAGAGAAAATGTGGTCTTCGTGGAAGACTAACCAGGATTACGTATTTCTTAATAATGGTACTAAATGTAAACAATCGATGCCGTTTTCCAAATTGGCATCACTCATAATTCCAGATCTGCCAGATGCTTCTCCACGTTGTGATGGCAATCCAGAAAATTTTGAGTTGAGCAACACGAAACGATATAATGATTCCGTAGCTTATGAGAGTCCCATCATATCAGAACCAACAGTTTTTGCAATAATCGCTATGGTTTTCTGTAGTATTGGACTCCTTATAATAATCTTTTGTATATGTAGACGTTTTATTTCTACTTCTTTTTGCTTACGCTGTTGTAAAAAAGCTGAGCATAAACCAGAATCTACACGATCTTCATTTGCTAAACCAGTCGTAAACAATGACCTAATGGGCACATTGTGTATAAAACCTTTGGAAATACACAAGTATTATGAAGTAGGTAATACACAAGCCAAATACTACGATCTTCAGGGAAATAGAATTCCAGTACAAATTAATCAACAAAACCAAATTGCACCTCAGTATGACTACCCATATTCACACGTGATTCGTCCAAATAGACAGGAAAACAACAATATTTGAGATTTATTAAGTGTATTCTTCTTCTTCTTCATTTGGTCTGCTTATGTTTGCTGTAGATCCCTACTTCTGGACTTTGGCCTTCTACCACTGAATATGCTGGATAAAAAACAAGACAATCTATTAAAATGGTCCATATGAATAATCCATAGTTTAGATGAGAATGGAATAAGGAAAAATAAGACATTTTTAATGTTTCAAAGTTGACAACCCTTGCTAGTTGGCGAATAATAAATAATGAACTTTATAGCTTTTTCTTTAGTTGTGAGATATGAGCCAACTAGTTTAGTCCATTATCTCTGGTTATTTCCAATAGTTTAACAGTATCTTTGTTATCTGGATCGTTATTTAAATTACATGAAAATATAACCAAATTTTGCGTTTTATCAGAGTTAAGTCTTAGTTTGTTTGCAGTAAACCATGTGCTAGATTTAGTAGAAACTTCCTCATAGGAGCATATTTTTAAATCATCATTAGTTTTTCCTGATATAACATATGTCGTACATAATTATAAAAGGTACATAATTGCACAAAACTCTTGACTTTCTCTACATTATACTCATATTCATTAATAGAAGAATACATAAAATTTTCTTTTATATAAATTGCAACTCTAACTTAATTCTTATTTACCCTACAAACAAAATTAGCTAATGAAAAGCCGGAGATGCTAATTAATTTTAAATTTTCTTCACTTTGCCAGTGCTCCGAAAAACATATGACGTCATATAAATTTTGATCCGCAAGAAAAGCATTGATCATATCGACTTCATTTAAAGTACACTGCAAATTAACATGAAACTTAACAAATAAATCTCCTAACTGCAGCTTCTTTGGGCCAAATATTGGGTCTGTAGACTTCGTTAATTGTAACGATAGGAAAAGATATGTTATATGTGGGGTATTTGCCATTCCACGCAGTTAAAAGTAATATTGGGTACCGTCTCTGCTGTAACTGAGAAAGTTCAAATAAAATATCTCTTATTCTACTTGTGTTTGAATTTTAAAAAACATATTAAGTAAAAAAGTAAAGTAAAGTACCACAAAAAAATAACTTCAGAATTAAGTTATATATGTATATATATATATATATAACTTAATATATATATATATATATATATATATATATATATATATATATATATATATATATATATATATATATATATATATTAATGTGATATCAAGAATTTTAATTTTAAACTTTTACAAAAAATATATATTAAACATTATTAAAATTTTTTATTTCTGATTTATATCACACCTTTCAATTTTGTTATCTCAGGTTTTACTCGTGCTTCGATATCTATACTTTACAGCTGATGGGTTAGGTCCAAAGAATAACGGAATAAAACAACATAATATGATATGAAAATAATGTAATAAAATAAACTCAATAAAATACCTCCAAAAATTATTAGCATACAATGTTTATCAAACAAAATTCGTTCTACGTACGTGAACCTTTAATAATGCATGGATAATATATAATACAACTATAATCTAAAATCCAGCTTATTATTTCACATAAACAAATCAAATAATATTCAGTGTCCTTCCTAATGCAATTTTGATATATCGATTGTACCAATAAAAATTTGTATGAATTATCCAATTCTATCCACAGCTCCGTGTCCCCTCTCAGAACAAATTTGATCTCCTTCGACTATCGACAACTTATTCACACGTTACTAATATGATATAATATTATTTGACCCAAAATTCTCAAATTGAATATATTATGAATGTTTCTCCCGTTGAAACGCTTCCTCTGCCTTGAGCTGTCCAATTCCTCGTTCTATGCAAAATTAACTATCAGTTCTCAGCAGCCTCCTATGTAATTTGCAATATTAAACAAGATATTGCAATTAAGTGTCTTCAATGCTCTCCTTCGAATGCACGTACCTTTCCAATGATGCCAGCCTCTTTTCTTCTCGCCAAACTTAATCTTTCGTTCCGAAATAAACAGCTATACGTAGAATACAAGTAGGAAAAGTTTACTTACAAATTTGTACCAGATTAACTATCGTCGGACACACTTACTTCACCAACTCACAACTTATTCTTTATCACTTACTACACTTTTAGACCAACTCGAAAACCAACCATTCACTTTAAGAAACTGGAACTAACTGACTCTCTCATCTCCTCTATCCATCCATCCAACCTCTCATTATACACACCCACATCCCATTTTCCAAATTCTCGGCCAATCAGAAATTTGCATACCACTCCCCACATAAAATCAGAAATACCTACAAACTTTACTTATTCATATTATTTCTACTAGGACACTTAATTTCTACTGACAGATTTACAGATTCCGAAAAATCATTTACTTATTAACTATTTTTATTGTCCTGTTCATGGCGCAAACCCGGATTACGGAACACTTTATGGCTTATGGGAAAAAACCATCGTTAACTTCTATTCATTGTACCCGCACTATTCACAAAAGATTATTCATGACTAAGATTACCTTTGGTTAATTCCAGGCAGCTCGGAATATTTTTATTTTCTATAATCTCTGAAATATTGATTTCATCGTACATTTAATATTTTTACTCTTCAATTTTGAATACCACAACAATATATATATATATATATATATATATATATATATATATATATATATATATATATATCTACGGCATTAAGTGAACTCCGCCCATGTTAAAATTCAGGTTCAATTGAGCTCCGTGGTCAAGTGGATACCGATATACGGAGCTCACTTGACAGTTCCGTAATATTGGTTCAGTCGATTCATCAGCATGTAGAGTTTAATAATTTATAAAAATTTTTTGGAGCCCGTAAATACCCCTGTATCATAAATGTATATCGCTTAGTTCACGTGTATATATTATAGGGGTCGTTCAGATCTTCTTCATTGTATATTTGAACCATACGTTTATCGGTTTAACTAAGCTCTGAGAGTTTGGCAACTGTGCGATTGTACCGTATATTTTCAACATATACCCTGAACGGTTTATATGGGCTCCTTATTTTTATCTACTGTTTGTAGACAGTGGAATATCATACGCATAACACTGTGTAACAGAGGATATCATATTACCTGGTATAACTACGTACTAAAATGTAACTGGTTCTTTAAAAAACAGGTATGAAGATACAAAAGGATTTGGGCTTATGATTGAATGGAAATGTTCGCTTGCATAGAAAATTTTATTTTTTCTGTATTTTTAAAGATGTTGTTTTTTCATTTAATATAATTTTATTAGTTCAATGCCAAACTTGATGTTTTTTTGAATTACAGAAATTTCGTAATATATTTTGTTTACGTGAGTGTCTTTGTACATTTTATGTAAGCATCTGATTAATAAAAACTACTTTTATTTTATTCAATCTTCTGCGATATATTGTATAAAGCTTTTTTAATATTTTAGTTCTGGTCTTATTTGTGTACTACATGTGATATCTCGTTAGAAGGTTATCTCAAAATAAATATGGTTAAGTGCTACAATAGATATTTTTGTGTTAAAATGGGTAGTAGTGTGCACAAAAAGAAAGAATGGTTAATTTGTCTAACAAGGTATATTTGGCAGCAGAAGCATATAGTACAAGCGTCTATGTTTTAAGGGCGGAAGGACGTGCGCCTCATTTTTAGCTGACAAGCTTGCGAAGAATATTATTTCTGGTCCTCAATTTACCTTTTAGTTTTAAACAATAATCTATGACTGACCCGGTGTGATACAAACTATTTTCAAGGAATTTATAGGAAGTCTACAGTTCAATGATTTTATGACAAGATTGGATGTTCAGTTTTGTGAAAACGTCTATGTTGAGGAAATTGAAGGAGAACCCACGAGTTTTTCAGGGGTTTTGGCTGAAAATTTATTCATAGTTTATTTTTATTGTGCAATAATAGGTGTCTCGTCTATATAATAGAAGTCCTAGTATCTACCGGTATGGATCGTTTGTTTGTGTAAATGTTATACAGTGTAGGTGCCTTTATGCTACCCCAAGCGAGACCGTTCTTCATCTGCTACTCTTACCAGTGAGTGATACAAAAAATATTCTCTTATGTTGGCATACGCAGACAATGTAAGTGAGCTTGTTATCTAAGGGGATATCATATAGTTTTTGGAGAAATATTCTGTAATTTAAGGTGTCGTAAGCGGCATTTAGATTGAAAAATACCACCCCTGATACCGGATATTTTTCGTACCCGTCTTTTTTTTTGCCAAGTTTAAGCAAGGTAACAACTTTGGCTTGTCTCTAAATTTTGGCTATCTCCATAATTTGAATACAGTTGTTCATCATGCGGATAAGCCATTGTAGAGTGTTTTTGGTCCAGGTTTCGTAATAAGCTTTGTGCTCAGATCCTCAATGTCGGTAGTTGTATTATTTTTCATTAAATATGTAGATGGTGGATCCAAGCTCAACATCGTTAAAAGGTTCTCTCGGCTGACCGGTTTTGTCCTTTCTTACTTTAAGTTATTCTTTGCTTCTTTTGCGACAGAAATAGCATGTCTATATCTATGATGTGGTTTTCAGCGATCAGCTATATACCAAATACCCTAGGTTAGACCCTATATGTGTTTCCTGCACTAGAGATAAGTTACATTCGTGTGTGTTTAGCTCATATGTCTGATAAGTTTAAGTAAAGTAAAGTTTCTTGATCTCTAGATATACCCTTAACAGTTATAGACATATGTTATTAGAATAGTTGGTTCTAAAAAGGACCAATTTGACAAAATCATATTAAAGGGGTGACTGAAGAATTAGCCGATTAATTAATTAATCATTACCCGGGGTATGCCCGATTGCGGTGATCTTATTAGTACTTCAATCTTCCTTAACGCGCGTTCTTTGAATCCCATAAGTAATGCCTAATCTTTTACTTTTTATTAAAAATTTAAATTTTACATGCCGTGTATTACTTTTTGACGATATTTCGAATCAGATTTGTATAGTAATAATTTTAGGTATTAAAGAGCCTCTTTGTGAAAAATAAATAAGTTTGTGATATCGGTTGCAACTCATATCTAGATAATAACAAAATAAACAGTTAAAATAAGTGTAAACAATTTCAACTACATATATCGGTGCCACTGTTCA
Source organism: Diabrotica undecimpunctata (assembly GCF_040954645.1). NCBI lineage: Eukaryota > Metazoa > Arthropoda > Insecta > Coleoptera > Chrysomelidae > Diabrotica > Diabrotica undecimpunctata. Next base: position 2,295,127 of record NC_092808.1, on the reverse strand, counting down.
GGTGATGGGTTTATCACAGATTATCAAAGATTGCATTTTAATTCAATGTTCTATTTACGTATTTTCAATATTAAAAAAGTAGGAAAAGACATGTTTATGCTTTTATTTTTTTAAATCTATTCTATTTTCTTTTTAGAGTTCCGTCTTTTTTGAACGACCTGTGTTCTTTTTTTAATTGGGCACTTGTCCAAAGCTATGACAAATACTCTGTCCTCTACTATTCTACATTAATATGACTGATTCATTATTTTCTCTAAACACTCTGTCCTCTGCTATTCTACATTAATATGACTGATTTATTTTATCTTTCTTGCAGCAATTTTAATGTTTATCCTGTGTATCTTCTTCTTCTTCTTTTTCTATTTATATAGACATGACTGTCATTTTTCAATGTGCCTCCAGTAAGTTGCCGTTCCATCGTTTTCGTGATCTTCCTACTGATCGTCTTTCTACGGGTTGACCGTCTCTTGCCATCTTTACTACTCTATTTGTTGTCATTCGGCTTATATGATCGTTCCATTCTACTCTTCTATTTCTTAACCAGTTCCTGATCTTCTCCATCTTGCATCTACGTCGTATATCTGTACTTCTAGCTCTGTCCCATAGTGTCTTACCATCAATTTTTCTAAGTGTTTTCATCTCTGCTGTTTCTAATATCCTTTTTGTCCTCTCTGTGTCAGGTCTTGTTTCTGCCGCGTATGTCATTGGTCTGATGACTGTTTTGTAAATTCTGCCTTTCGTTTCTTTCCCGATAGTTTTATTGCTTCATATTGTTTCATTTAGTCAGCCTGCGGCTCTGTTTGCTCTATTCACTGGATCTTCCACTTCAGTTTCGAGCTTTCCGTAGCTAGATAATGTGATGGCTAGATATTTAAACTCCATCACTTGTTCTATTATCTGACCTTTCAGCTCCAATTAACATCTTAGTAAATTTGCTGTTGTAACCATGAATTTTGTCTCTTTTGGGGAAATTAACATGTTAAATTTTCTGGCAGTTATATGAAATTGGTGCAGCACACGTTCTAAATCATCTTCATTTTGAAAGAGTAGTATTGCGTCGTTTGCACAGCAATTTTAATTTGTTTTTCTTCCATTTGGTATCTTTTTTTAGTTCTTACTTTTTTATTATTTCATCCATAATCAGGTTGAACAATAGAGGACTCAGGAAATATCCCTGCCTTATCCCATTGTCAGCTTTATTAGGGTCGGTTGGTTCTTCTTCTACTTTTACTTTTATTGTGTTATTTTGGTATATATTTTCGGTCGTTTTGATTTTTCCTAGAGGTATCTCTCTTGCGTACAATAAGTGGATAACGTTTTTTAATTTGTGTTTCTTCTGCATATCATTATTTCTTCTGTGTATTAAAAGTTAAATTTTGCTTATTATTAAGATTCCCTTAACGTGGTTATTAATTGTCTTGTTTCTGCAGTACGAATATATGTGTATCATGATAGATTGTAATGCATATTTCATTTGCGTTTGCCAATTACTTTCTCACTTCCTCAGCGATAGGTCTTTTTTTCCTCATCAATAACCTTATCTTATCCTCGCTCGATACAGCTGTTCTAAGATGTTTATATTTCACTATATGCTCTATCATATGGTTTTTATCTCAAATTTGCACCTATGACGAAATTTATAATACATATCTAACATCTGGTGCTTTCATATGAAACTGGAATAAAACACTTGGTAGATAATATTTATTTGTTTTGAGTACACTTTTTTTAGAACCTAGTACATAAAGGAATAAATATTTGTCTGTTTAGTGTTTTCCAAGTCTGTAAAACATAAACAGGCTTAACCTATTTAATCCTGAAACTTTTTTTTTTGTTTAAACCTGAATGTATACATTGAGTAGTGATTAAAAAGGCTTCAAAAGTCAGGGAAAAATAAACAAAAAAATATCCGACCTCCAGATTGGCCACAATTTGGTGTTCTTTTAAAAGGACAGTAGGACTATAAGTTACTTTAAATGAAAAAAATTTTTTTGTTAAAAATATTTATTTATTAGCAAGTACAATTTAAATTCATTGAGTGTGATAATTATAAAAGCATTCTTTAGGATGAACGTATGACAAATAAAATTTGCCTTTTTATGGCAGTGTACGCATCTTCGTTGCTGTTCTTGATAGGTTACTAAATGATCCAACCTATCATAACGTGAGTGTTCCCGTTGATTACTTGGCGCTTTTGAAGGTCCCCTTTTGGTGGTTTGCTTGTGCGTTTCTAACAGCTCAACTGCAATAGCCCTTCGGAATGCTAACTGGTCAAGTTTTCCGCCATCCTGTTTTTGCAAGTGGTATGCATTCTGAACTGCTATATCAACACAACGGGATATCAAAGGAAAATACCACTTTTTTCCTCGTACAGTTGTTCGATACTGAGCAATATTCTGGTCGCTTCTGTCAACTCCACCCATGTTTTCGTTGTACTGCTGTATGGGCTTAGGTTGATTTATGTATATATGCTTCTTCTCGGATTGTGAAAATCGTTTTACTTTATTTAGAGGGAAAACTGAAGACACGTTCGATGCAATAGTAACGACACTATTATCATTCCAATTACATATTATACTATCATCATCTACCATGGAATAATCAAAAGCACCTCTCTCCAGTTTTTTCATCTCTTTTATGGTTTTTAGGGGACATTCTGGAATTCTATTTACTCTTATGGTACCTGTACCTTTTATGTTTCTGAACTTTAATTCTTTCAGGAGAGACAAAGATGTGAAGTAGTTATCAAAAAGCAAATGAAATGGCGCAAATGGCATCTTCTGTAAAACATCGGCGTATTTGAGAACAACACATGACCCTAAACCTAAATGACTATATTTTGGTGGTAGAGTTGAAGATGCTCCCTGATATGGATCAAAATAAATGATATATCCAAGTCTTGTTGCTCCAAACCAAAACTTGTAGCCCCAGCGAATGGGTTTTCCACGGATGAATTGTTTGCAGCTATGGCGTCCAAAATAGGGCACCATAGCTTCATCTATACTGTGGTTTTCTTCTATTGGAGCATATTAGAAGAATTTTTGTTCAGAGATTCGAAGATTGGCCTCATTTTAGAGAACTTATCTTGCTTAACCAGTTGGGTGTTATCATTGCAGTGAATGTTTGTCATAATATATTGAAATCGATCTCTGGATATAGCTGAACAAACTACTTTATTATTCGTATCATCAGAATTTTGCCAATACATTTTTCTTCTAGCAACAGAGCAATAACCACTAAGCAGTAATATACCAATGAAGCAGAACATTTCATCCGTAGATATATCACCTAAAAATTTTTTTTGTTGGGTATATGTATTACTATATTCCGTAATTTGCTTAACTATATCAGCCATAAACAATTTAAATATCGTTGCTGGTGAGCGCTGATTGTTTACAGATTGAATTGGAATCCATGTAGAGAAATTCGATTGTAAATCTCGTTTTGAGTACTTGAATTTTTTAAATTTCTTAGCTTTGTGTTCAACAAAGTCTGCTAATGACTTATCATCATCTGAATCAGATTGATTTGGTAGATTAACTTGACACTCTGCCCTAAGTTGACATCCAGGTAAATTCTCAATATCAAAATTATCTTCTTCACCCGAATTCTCATCGGTAACGTCATCGTTAGTATTTTCAGGAGGCAAAATTGCAATGCTATCTGGAACGTCCATATCTTCTTTTTCTATTTCTTCAAGTAGCTCCGCTAGCGTAAGGGACTTTTTCCAGTACGAACGACTGAGAAAAATAAAAAAAAAACATTTATTAGTAATACAGAACACTGTAGACGCCGATTGTCCTACTGGCCTTTTAAAAGAACATGATACTTTGAGCACGTGTTATGATATTATTACCGACAAAAATTCTTTTGTATATGCGTTAAATAATTATTTCATCTCTAAACTTTATATTTTATCACGATCCGACATCACTTATTATAAACAAAACAGAAATAGCTTACCTAGCTTTATCCATTTCAAGTAGCTGATATCACTCCTACACAAAAACTTCCTGACAAACTGGAAATTATTTACTAAATGATTCATAATAAGATTCGATGGGTAATATGATAATTTAGGATTGTAAAACTAATACGGCATCTACATTTAAAAAGTTTAAATTTGTAATGTACCAGAAGAAACCTTCTGGCCTTTATAAAGGACGGTAGGTTCAAATGGGTTAAATATTAGATTAGACATTTATTAAGAATATTCAATATCGAAATTGAAGATTTTGTATCACAAAATATGAATAGGTTTTTACATTTTGTTTGACGTTTTAATATTCTAATCGGAGTTCATTTTTCAAAAAAACTATAAAATTGTGAGAACAAATTGCTATATAAAAGTACGAGGCAATATTCTCATGCTGTGAGCTTTGCTGCTCTGTTACTTGTATAACGCTTAAGCTATTTTTAATTTTTTGTCAATATTTTTGAGGTGTTTCCTTAAATGACCATGTTTAAGGTTAGTACGTTTGATTAAATGAAATTGACATTAATTTAATAGTTTCCATTTTATTAGTACTGATGGTATATAACTAGCATCTGTTGGTACAATTTTAACATGTGGAAGTGAGAGCACTCTCTTGTTAGTATTTTCAGTGTAAATTATGTGGCAGCCGTAGCTCAGTGGCTGTGTTACTGGTTTAACAAGCTGGAGGGCCCGGGTTCGAATCCTGGCACCGACAAAATTTTCAATTTCTAATTTAACTGCGCTGCCACCGTGCTTCGGAGGGTACGTAAAGCCGTCGGTCCCGGCTACGAAAGTAGTCGTTAAGTCATGTTAGGGGCGCTTGCGCGACCTGAAAACCGCAACACTAGACCTTAGCCAGAAGGTTACACGAACTTACTTACTTACTAGTGTAAATTATGACGAAACCAGAAATAACCCATAATATTCCTCCCGTGTGATCTTAGTATTTCCATTGATTGAATAATATAGGGTCTCCAATATTTCAGTCAACGGTATGTCAGAGTGGTTTTTATTAATTTTTATATATATTTGCAACATGAAGAAGAAAGTTCAGTATAGGCAGTTAAACAGCTAACCTGTCAATTTAAAAGTAAGACCAAGTACCAACTTGCTGAAAAGCATACCCATACACAAAAGGGATGATAAAATGTACTGCACAAACTATAGCGGTATAAGCTATATAATAATTATTAGGATATACAGATTTTTTTCTAATAAACCTATAACGATTGAGTGAATAGGTGAACTATCAAATAGGAGACTATTAGTGTGGAATTAGAAAAAACTTAATAGAGACCTGGACAAAGAAATGAGAGATCAAGTACTAAAAGCAAATAGACTGGCAGGATGCCTTAATAACACTATATGGCTAAACAGACACATTAACACTGAGATGATATCAATTTATAGAGCCAGTGTAAGACAAATAATGACATGTGCTTCAGAAACAAGACCCGGCACAGCCAAAACGCAAAGAATAATGGAAACGGCAGAGATGAGAGTACTGAGAACAATTATAGGAAATACGCTGAGAAATCAAAAGAGAAGTGAAGACATTAGAAGAAAATGTAACGTAAAGTGTATAAATGAATTTACACAAAATAGAAAAAAAAATGGAATAATCACATAAGCAGAATGGAGGAGACCCGTGACGTCAAAATTGGAAGAGATAAGTCACGAATCGGCAGAAGAAGTATCGGACGATCGCGCAAAAAATGAAGTGATAACCTTCCATAGAGGTATTATTCCACCAATGAACAAGTAAAGTTGCTTATAAAGAGAAATAATAACAAGAAAAAAAAGTAACTTATCTCTTTATCTCTCAGATAAATAAGCGGAACAACAGAAACTGAGTATAAACGTGAAATTCCAGAATTAACATTAAATAAATTACCGCAAATCGTACGAACTGAAATAAGTGTTATTTTCTGCTCATATATATAATAAGAACTATATTTAAACCAAGTGACAGAAAAAAAATTATATATACATTTACTTCTAAATGATTAACGTCTATAAAATTATTATTAAAGTTAAAGCTTATACAAGATTAAAACAAAGTTAAAGCTTTAAAACAATTAGACCGAACATAATATCATAACTGTAAAACATAATATATACGGAAACAATAAAGAAATAGATATGTTTAGTGGTTATGAAACCGCTTGTCGTCTGCCATGAATTTTATTACAGAATCAAGTTACCAATACCATAAGACACCGAAATATTTTGTCTGAGTAATGACTTACTACGATAAAAAGAAATAGAATACTTTTATAATACACAACGTTATAACGTTGTGTAAACGCATGTTAATAACAATTGGTAATAAAGACACAAAGATACCCACTAGAAAGTTTAAAATTTCAAAACCACAGTAAAATAAAGTTCAAGTATATTATTTTCATTATTTGTTCAATACTGATGCCATCAATTTTTATTTTACATCTAGTTGGTTCTTTGCTGACTACTATTGTTTTAGTTTTCTGAGATGAAATTGTCATAATAAATTCATAATGCCAGCTATTTTATTTCCATTACCTATGTGGTTATTCCATTCTTTTTTTCTATTTTGTATCCATTCATTTATACACTATACGTTACATTTTCTTTTCGATTTCTCAGAGTATTTCCTGTAATTCTTCTCAGTACTCTCATCTCTGCCGCGTCCATTATTCTTTGCGTTGTGGCTGTGTCGGGTCTTGTTTCTGCTAATGCCATCAATTTCTATTTTACATCTGTGGTCCTTTGCTGACTACTATGGTTTTAGTTTTCTGAGATGAGATTGTCATATTAAATTCTTTTGCTCTTATGTTAAATTTGTGGACCAATCTTTGCAGACTATCTTCATTTTGGGCTATTAATATTGCGTCATCTGCGTAACGGAGTATTTTAATTTCTTTGTTTCCCATTCTGTATCCTCTTCGTTTGTTAACGCTTTTGATGATTTGATCCATGATCAAATTGAAGAGCATGGGGCTCAATCTTAACGAATCCCCTTGTCTTATTCTGCTGCCTATTTCTATAGGTTCTGTAAGTTGTCCCTCTATTCTGACTTCAATTTTGTTGTTTTGGTCGATGTTTTCGATAGGTTTTATAATATTTAGGAGAGCTTCTCTATTATACAGAAGATGGATTACATCTTTCAGTCTTACTCTGTCAAACGCTTTCTTTAGGTCAATCAGACACAGAAATGCTAGTCTATTATACTTCAGTGATTTCTCAGTAATTTGCTTTATAACGAATTTTGCATCTGTACACGATCTACCACTTATAAAACCCGGTTGTTCATCTGCTAAACTTATATTGTGATTAATTAGCACTTGTAAAATTTTAGTTGTAAGTTTTAGCGTAGTATTTAACAAGTTTATACTTCTGTAGTTTTTTGTCTGTTTTTATCTCCTTTTTTATATAGTAGAGTTAGTTCGCTCCTTCTCCATTCTTCCGGCATTTTATTGTGTTTTATAATTTTATTAATTAATATTGTTAATTGTTCTGTCATTGCTGCTCCACAATATTTCAGTATTCGTTTGGTATCTCGTCTTGACCTGCTGCTTTTCTGTTCCTCAGGTTTTTAAGTATTTTCCGAACTTCCTTTACATTTATATTAAGTTCTTTATATGTTGTAATTTCTGATGTTTCCGGTTCTAGCGTCGTTTGTTCTTCTCCTGTATGTAGCTTTTTTAGGTAGTCAATCCACGTATCATTTTCTATGTATTTTAGTTCTATTAGTTACTTTACCTCCGTTCTTTGACGTCTGATGAAGCGCTATATTTCCTTTTGCAGACGAGAAAAATTATGTTCCATTTCTTTCGAAAAACGTTCCCAGTGACCATTTTTTATTTTTCTTATAAGTGCATGTGTTTCGTTTCTAATTGTCTTGTAATTATGTTATGCCTCTTGTGTTTTGGTTGACATGTATTTCAGGTAAGCTTTTTTGTTTTCTTTACATTTTTCCTTCACTTTACTTATATTTCTTTTACCGAGAACTTTCTTGGCCGAGGCTAAGATATTAGACTTAAGTATTGTTCAGCTTTCTTCGACTCCATCACTTTCTGTGATATATGTATTTCTGTTTTTCTCGGTTCTTCTTTTCTGGAATAGGTATCTTGTCGAGTCATCCTGTAAGCTTTCGACTTTTATCTTTGTGGTGTATTTCGGTGTTTTGTTATCACATATATGTGTTTTCATTCGGCACAATACCAATTTGTGATCGCTTCCTATTTCTGCTGATGTTAGTGCTCTCTATTCAACAGAATATAGTCTATAATAGATCTTTGTCCTCTACTGTTTTCAAAAATGTATTTGTATTGTTCTTTGTGAGGGAAAAATGTATTATTATTACGTATCTGGTTTTTGCTGCAGAGGTCCGTTAGAAGGTTTCCGTTTTCATTTCTGATATTTTCGTTATATCGCTGTTTTATCGCTGGAACTAAATCATTGCCAACACGGGCGTTAAAATCACCCATAATGATTATATATTTATCATTTGGGGTCTTGTTTATTACAGTCTGAAGGTGTTCCTAGAAGTTTTCCCTTGTGGTGGTATCTTTGTTGTTCTCTGGAAGTGAATTGCTACCACATGCAGAGGTTTAACATCCAGTATAATTTTTACACTTACTATTTTTATACTTATTGTAAAAAATTTTTGTGTACTAACAGAGCGACTCCTTTGGCTCTGGTTTCTTTGGCAACACCACTGTAAATCATGAGATGGTCATCTATAATAATTTGACCCTTTTCCTTTTTTCTTTGTATCTTTTAACGCACACATGTCTATATTTTTTTTTCTACAAGCTCTTTTGTAATTTTCTGCTCTCTTGTAGAGACTTTACGTTCAAAGCACCGATGCGAAGTGTATTTCTCGTTTACCACAAATTCGTTGTCCTCTTTCTCCCGTTAGTCGTCGTAATGAAATCATTCCTGTCCCGAGGCATAAATCTGTTTCTATGAGCTGTATGGTTTTAAAGTCTATCAGTAGGGTGCTAAACTGGCTGTAGGCCCCCTCCTCCTTTATTTGGGCTTGGAACCGGCAACAGTTCTGTCGAGCTACTCAATCTACCCAAAAAAACTGCAGGCGGATTTGAGATATGTTACTTAAGGATGTACTTAATCTCTATTAATTCTTTGATCTGTTTTTTATTCTCTTTCAGATCTGTTTTATATTAGGTAAATTCTTATTTCATTCCTTAGGTAAATTCTTATTTCAAACCCTCCGGCGCACTTTCAGGTCTACATATTATATAAGTATTTTAGTTTTTTTTTTCATTTTACTTTTACCTCTTTTTGTACTTACTTTACTTTCCGTGTCCGGAACACCAACAGCTTTAAATTTTGTATTTCCAATGGTTGGCTACATAAATGGCCCTGTCATTCGCTAAAAATAAATCTTCTTCTGTGTAGGTCTCTCTCATCTCTGTGTATGCTAGTAGATTTTTTGTGGTAACAAACTTTATAATCTTACCGAAGGGGCTTCTAATTTCAGAAACTGTTACACGATTACTCTATTTGATATACGTACATTTATGTACTAAATGTTTTAGTGCCAATGCATTTTAATAAAAAATACTAATTAATAAAAACGGAGATTTTCGCTTTTCTAAGTTTATAATACACACTTTCTTATGTTTGAAAATATATAAAAGTAATATAAATTACCGCCTTGCTTATTAAAACTAAAAAGTAAAATAAAGGTATATGGCGGTTAACAATTTATATTTAACTACATAAATTAGCCAAATAGTCCTTAAATTCCTCCATGATTAAATTGATGGATATTTAAATAAATTTCAAGTTCCAGAATGTATCTGCTGTAAAATTTGAAAATCTACTACTAATACAATTATTGGCAACATCACAGGAGTTTAGAAGTATATGCAATATCGTAAATACGGATCCCAAAAATGGTTTATCCTTTTGTGGAGTCCACTTAATCCTACGTGTTGGTCGGAGTCTACATAAAGCGCTACTTAGATAATAAAATACACGGTGTATATTCTACTGGAGTTAGTATAATACCGTTTTAGAACGGAGCTTACATTAACCGCTAGATGTATATATATATATATATATATATATATATATATATATATATATATATATATATATATATATAAAATACCAATGCGAAAACAATAGAAATCACAATCAATCACCCTATTTATTAAAATTCCCATGCATACAATTGAACCAATACCTGTACGAATATTATTCCATTCAAATCAACAGTTGTTGTATTTATCGACGTATCCGTCCATAGAGAAACAACAAAATTTCCGATGCAAATTTGTGCATATTCATATTTGCTCTATACAGACAACAGACTGGCGTTTTCCATCAACAGTAATATTCTGTAACTCTATATTACATATATAAATTCACGTAATAACAGTTCCCCTGTGCCAAACTGTTTTTGAAAATCTTCCATGCTGTATAGATAGTATTCATATTGGTATTAAAAAAAAATAAAACCAATTAACCCACTTGTGAATTTTGATTCTTTAATTAGAACAATATAGTCCAGAATTATCTGCTTATAAAACGACATGAAACAAATAACAGTAATAGATATACAAAGAACAGAGAAAAAGCCAAGAACAAAAAACACAAGACACAACAGAAAAAGAACTAAAAGAAGTTAGTAATAAAAGAAATAGAAAATAATAAACGCACTCGAATGCAAACAAGATTTGAGTAAGCTTAGCTAGACTTACTGTAGAAGGAGACGTGTTACCGATTACAAAAAAAAGAAAGGCCTTAAAAATATTAAGGCAAAAAAATAAGAATATTAAAAGGGTAAAGTCAAGAAAGAGATCTATAGATAGACAGGGCGTTTTATTAGGAATTGTCCATATAGTAACTGGAGAAATCTTAGCACGAAATACAAAGATTTAACATAAAACACTTAAATAAAATAATATTCCTCCCTACTGAGATGTGTTTTCGGTTAAATCTTCGTATTTTGTACTAAAGTTTCTCCAGCTACTATATGGACAATTCCCAATGAACACTCTGTATATTTATTGTAATCCAGCGTCATGAAAATTAAAAAAATACCGAATATTTTGGTATATTCCTTTTTTTTTTTTTATTGTTTTAATGACACAAATAAAGAAATTTTTCTATAATATAATTACCACGCCTATCCTGGACAAATTCACGGACGACTTCGACATTTCGCGGTTTGACAGCATAAATCGTTCGCTCACTAAACGACAGGTCCACTTCCACGATCATTTTTTGTCGCTATACGATTTACTTATTAGAAAACAAGTGGGGCATCGAAATGTTGGCAAAATTTTCGTGGGGAGACCCGTAATCACTGCTATATCACAAATACCAGTGACAGTACTAAAAAAATTTAAATCAAGTAATAAATTCTAGACTCTAAAGTCACCTTATTTCAGCTCATTTTGCGAAGTTTGAATATGGTACGAATAAAAAAATTAACCAAGTTCTTTTTTAATTAAGTGCTAATCCAATATCTTAAAATTCTTGTTTTGGACTGCATTTTACAGCAACAAGTTGGAGACGCAACAGCTTATACCATTTTGGCTACTACCGCTTTACTTTTTCTAACTGCCCATGATAATAAAATAATTTTAAAACAATTTTTGATATTTTGGCTGCACTTGCTATGGCTGCGTTCCAACAGCTGCTGTCGTTAAAGTGCAACTTTTCGCGTCGTGCTTTTTCTGGTACAACAAGTTTAAACTATTCGAATGTTTTAACTCTGTGGACTTTATAGAAGTTCGGGCAACTGAAAATATACAATATTAAAATTTCGATTACGAACAAAGAGTTGTAGGTTTTACACTAAATACATTTATGTGTAATTTTAAGTTTATTTTTCACAAATAAGTACATTATATGAATTAAATACTGGCAACAAAGGCAAACTAGCTCGACATAAGTGTTGCCGGTCCAAATCACGGATAAAGGAGGAAGGGGTCTACAGCCAGATTAGCACCGTACTGGTAGATTCAAAAACCATACAGGATTATGTCTCGGAACAGGAATAATTTCATTACGACGACTAACTCGAAAAAGGGAACAACGAATTTATGGAAAACGAGAAATATACTTGAAATACAAAGTCTCTATCCACAAGAGAGCAGGAAATTACAAAAGAGTTTGTGTAAAACAATATAGACTAATGTGCACTACAAGAGACGAAGAAAAAAGAAAAGGGTCAAGTTATGCTAGATGACTATCTAATGATTTACAGTGGTGTTGCGAAAGAAACCAGAGCCAAAGAAGGAGTCACCCTGTTAGTATACAAAAAAATTTTACACCAAGAACAAGATGTAAATATATCCCTGAAAGAATAGTACATGTAAAAGTTAAATTGGATGTCAAACCTCTGAATGTGATAGCAATCTATGCACCAGAGAACAACAGAGATACCACCACAAAAAAAACTTCTACAAAATTCTTCTGACTGTAATAAATGAGAGAATATATAATCATTATGTGTGATTTTAACGCCCGTGTTGGCAATGATATAGTTCCAGAAATAAAACGATATATTCTTTACGTTATATCCTTTCCAGCGATACATGAATTGCTTTGCCTTTCTAACTATATTTTGTATATTACAACGAGAACAAAGGCAATAAAAAAGGTCAATGATTTAAATTGCACAAAAATTAAATAAACATAACTTTAGGATAATAATGTGAAGAGAAACAGAAATGTGGTGAAAAATTATTTAGTTATTGCATCCATATGCAAGAATATGCAACGGTGTGCTAAGATACCAACGTGCACAAGTAGGGGTATCCCTCCATTAAAAAATTGTAAGTTAAACATATATGTATACAATATATTAATATATGTATGCTTCGGTTAACTTTCAAATCATGAGATCCATGTCTTCCTCATCTTTGCCATAGTCATTTGATCGTCTGCAAAGAAAAGAATTGTTATGCGCTTGTTCTCAGGTTCTATTTCCATCACTGTGCATTTTCTCCTCCGATTGATTAATGCTTGCTGAATATAGATTTTAAATAGAGTTAAAGGACAACTTTGACTGAAATAGAAAAGTGAAATAGGTCATAGCAAAAATATTACAATAATTATAAGTAATTTTTGGCAAAGAGGAAAACAAATAGCGAAGAAGATAAAGAATGAAGAAAATTATCAGAAGCTAGAGGCACCTTCCTTTCATACCTAACGGTAAAAGAGGAATGATTATATAATTGAATCGATTATTTCTGAAAGGGCTAAGATAATCTGATTGATATCTCAATCAGATAAAGACGGCGAGGTGTGAGAAATGATGATAATAACAAAAGAAATTTAATCAAAAAAGCTAGTCATCTTGCACAATTGTTGGTACAAAAAAAAGGACCAACAAGTTTTGTACGAATTTAAAGGATACTGTTAAAGAATGGCACGATAGGAACGACGTGGTAGGGCTCGCATTTGACTATATGCAAAATGTCCATCGGTTTGCCGACGACACTATTTTATTAGCGGTATGTCTTGAGGATTTACAACAAATGGTTGACAGAGTGGTAGAAGTCAGTAAAGAAAACGAACTGTCCCTAAACACAAAAATGACACAATTTATGGTAATTACAAAAGCCCAACAGCGCCAAGAAAACATAACAATACATGGAGAACAAATTAAAAAAGTTGAAAAATATAATTATTTGGGTACAATAATTAACGAAAATAATGAGTACACAGAAGAGATTAAGGCAAGAATAGGACAGGCAAGAAATTCTTTCAACAAACTGAAAAAAGTACTCTGCAGCAGGGACATTTCAATTTCTTTAAAGGTAAGACTTCTGAGATGCTACGTGTTCTCCGTATTATTTTATGGGTTGGAGGCTTGGACATTAAAGAAAAATGTTTCGGACAGATTAGAAGCCTTCGAGTTATGGGCCTACAGAAGGATATTAAGAATAAGTTGGGTGGATAGAGTCACGAATGTCGAGGTGTTGAAAAGAATGGGAAAAGATAAAGAGGTTTTAAATACAATTAAAGTCAGAAAACTGCAATATCTGGGACATGTCATGAGAGGCGAGCGTTATAACTTGCTGCAATGAATAATACAAGGAAGAGTACAGGGTAGAAGGAGTCGCGGAAGAAGACGCATCTCCTGGTTGAACAATTTGAAAGCTTGGTTTAACTGCACTTCTGCTGACCTCTTTAGAGCAGCGGTATCGAAAGTGCGAATTTCCATGATGGTTGCCAACCTTCTTAAAGGAGATGGCACATGAAGAAAAAGAAAATGTCCATCTACCACATACACCTGTACAAGAAGTTTTTTATAACACCCAACTAAGGGTTAATGAGTTTTGTATACATAATCTTAAATCAGAAAATTTTGTTTTCTATATTTACCACGAAGAACAGGCCAATAAGCGCCATAATGAAGTATGCACCTTTTTGCTTGATTATAAGAAAAATTACTTACCACCCAACATAAAAGAGTTGAAACTTTTTGTGACAAGTGCTTTGGACAAAATAAGAACAACACTATTATAAAATTATATTTGGTACTTACATATATGAGGCGCTTCGATATTATTGAAGAGTATTTTCTTATTAGAATTGCATTCCTTCTTGCCTTGTGACAGAGATTTCGGTGTCATAAAAAGGCACTTAAAAAATTTGACAGAATATTTGAAATTCATAAGTACACAAAAATTATTGTTAATTCAAGTGCTAAAAGTAAGTTTACTGTAAAAGAAGTTCAAACTAGTGAGATTCTTGATTTTAAGCAATGGCGGCTTAAGTATTATCCACTGAATCTCAACAAATAAATGTTCCTCGATCTCAAAAAACTTATTTTGCAATTTCGACCTTTAACACATTCGCGACCAACCTATTTTTAGGTCTGTCCAGTCAAACTGATTTTGGTTAAACATGAAAGAAACATGCCAAATCCACCATTTTTGGGGAGGAGTATTATAATTGAACAAGGATTATAAAAAAATGTTTTTAATAATGTCACACATATGTGACACTGGTCTATAGTAATAAAAATTTGAACATAACCCAAGTGTCACAAATATGTGACATAAACATTTTTAGCTACTACTTATAAAAAATCATTTATTTATTCAATATTAACAAAACTAAAAATTACTTCCAATAAAAAATAAAACATATTGTATAAGTTTAATTGTCTTTTCTGTGCCACTCAGCAAAACAGGGTGTAACAATGGGCTGTCCATCACTCCCCTTACATTCCTGGCATGTGTACCAGGTGACAGCCCTTTTCTTGGTTTTACTGTACTGTCGACATCTTTTCCGTTTATTTTCTTTTTTCAAGTTGTGTGCCGCAACAACTTTTTTTCTGCTTGGCCGTTCTGTTTGTCCCAGTAAATGTTTGATCACTTCCTCTCTAAACTGAAGGTACGACATTCTTGTTTTCTTTGACGTGTTCCTATTTTTATTCAACAACCAGTTGCCATTCCACATGCAAATATCTAGCAAGTGAAAGAAAACTTTTATGTACCATCTCAGAGTTTTTCGTGGTGTGCCATAATATGAAGTGATCTGGTCAACTCTGTCAATTCCCGACATAAAGGAATTGTAGTCACGAATCATTACTGGCTTCAACTTTTTCTGGCATCTACGATTTTCAACTTCAACCATTTCGGAACCATGCTTGGATGAAATCATTATTACATTTCTCTTATCTTTCCATTTTAATACTATGATTGGACCTCTTCTTTGCCATACGACTTCTCCTTTCTTTAATTTTTTTGTAATAACACTCTTTGGGTTACTTTTTCTATTTTTTCTTAATGTTCCACAAACGTAGGTCTTCTTTTCATATAAAAACTTGGCAAGCTCATAACTGTTGTAATAATTGTCCATGTAGATAGTGTGCCCCTTCTCTAAATATTCAGTAACAAGTCTGTGAACTACTTCAAACGCATGCCCATTTTCATTTACTACTGTCCCCTTGCCGCTGTAGATTAGGAAATTTAGTAAAAATCCATCAGAGCTAGTAATCTCATAAATTTTTATTCCATATTTACTAGTTTTTTTTTTTGGCATATACTGTCGGAATATTAACCGCCCTCTCCACAGTAAGAGATCTTCGTCAAGACTTAAGTTCCCTCCTGGATAGTAAACTTTAGAGATATTATTTATAATATGACTCGTAACGTTTTTAATTTTGTAAAGTCGATCTTGAACTTCTACGTCTTCCGGCTTGTAAAAACAAATATTTTGAAGAATAGCTTCAAACTTTGATCTGGGCATAGTTTTTCCAAATATTGAAAAGTAATATAGTGGATCTGTGCTCCGGTATAAACGTAAGGAGGGGAGTTAAATGTTTCCCATTAATATGCAGAGAGCCAAAAAATTTTTTAAGTCGTCAATATTTATATCCATCCAGCGTCTTAAAAAGGAATATTTTTTTAAAGTAGGGTTTTCTCTGTGATTTGTCCACTCTACGATTTTTATCAAAAGCTCTTCATCAAATAGTAATGAAAAATATTGTATAGGTGTTGCATCAACAGGAATTTCTACTTTTATATTTTCTTGTTCAGTAAACTGATGTATCTCAATATTTTCCTCTACATCAAGCCAGTCCGCCTCATCATTTTCTTGTACCACATTTTCATTTGCATCATTCGCTTCGCCCTCATCATTACTCAACTCACCGCCGTCATTGCTCGACTCTCCCCCATCATTGCTAGTATCCTCAGTCTCTCTTCCAGAATGAGAAGGAGAGTATTCACTTCCACTAGAATAAAACATTTCATCATTATGGTCCTCCTCGAATTCATATTCAACATTTTCGGCATTTCTGTACTCACTAACTTCCCTACTAGCCATCTCGGCCTCTAATTGAAGGTCTCGTGTACTTAGATGTCGTTTTGACATTGTTAATACGTCTAAAATAAATAATAAGTTATTACACGGTGTATAAATAAGTTACATTTTTATATTACCTTTCTAAATTATACACAATTACGATACTTTTCGTATTCGACGTTTACATTCTATAAATTTACGCTCCATAAATTTACAGGTTATTTCTTCTTTTTTTAAACGTCCAAATCACAACCCAGCCATAGTGTGTGAAAGACTGTTCTATTACTGTATTATGTACTATTGTTTAGGTGGACTGTGGCCAAATTTAGACCCACTGTGATAAACCGTGGTAAAATTATTTTACATTTCATCACGTAAGTTCGGTGTCACACATATGTGTCAGCAGTCCTTCTTCGTCACACATGTGTGACGGTTTGTCGCGAATGTGTTAACTATTGTGTATATATCTCCGAAATTCAAGGTTATGTAAGGGCATCGGAATGTATTAATAGCATTTTTAGTGTTAATTACTTCCATTTGGCTTTACCGAAACACAACAGCCAATTTAATATTGAATGGCCCAAAATACCAGCATATCATGAAGACATGGTGCCAATTTTGAAAACAAAATGGGCCATTTGCAAAGCCTTAACCAGTGGGTACTAGAAGATAAGCAAGGGTTTTACGGCAACATAATAAACTCCAAGACCAAGAAAACCAAAACCTAAACATCTTAATAGAAGTCGAAAACCATGCTTCTTTTTCGATTTTGTTTTAAACTTTGTAAGAATAATGTTTGATTTCTATGTTTTTTATTATATTATTTATTATGGGATTATAATATAAAAACTAAAAAAAATAATTTGCTTTATAAAATGTATATTTTTGAAAGGACCTAAGTTATTTTTTGACGTGACAACGTCTTAAATTAGGTTGTGGCTCGGAGTCATTTAAGAAAAAGTGTAACGCCCGCTCACGTCTGTTACAGTGAGTCGCCGAACGAGAGAGAGGCCCGCCGGACCGGCGAATGCCTTGCGTCTCTCTCCCACTCAAACATGATCGGTCCGCTGCGCGCGGCACTAGAGAATTAGGCGCGTTGAATCGCTAAAGTTGAAAATCGTTGAAAGTATCGTCAGCTGTGTCTGTAGTGAAAATGTGGAGTGCTTAGATTCGTCATTTACAACAACTACAACAATAAAGGTAAATAATTGTACTAATATTTCATTATCGTAAACTATGATTGATTGATTAATTGTTAGATTGACACAAAAGTTGAGAAACTGAGTTTATAGGTTATGTCATACTATTGACAAATGTTGATAGTGTTAAGTAAATTATTAGTTTAAATCACTCTGCAATCAATCGTAATTCAGTCGATTGAGAAGAAACAGCGCGTATTGCTAGTCAAACATTTAAAATAACAAATTATAACTTCTAACCTGTCAAAACAGGGCGACCAAACAAACAAACTAAACCGACCAATCACCACGCGCGGAGTTAGAATTTAACTGTGTTTAGCAAGAATTTCAAATTCCAATTTTAGTAAATGTTTTAATTTTCAACTTTACCATTTACATTTACAAATTTTAATTAATTTCAAATTTATTTAGCAAAAATTTGAACCTTCGATCTGAATAAGTGTTTTGATTTTCAAATTGATTCTTTAAAATTAAAAATATTAAAATATATATAATCAGAAGTGAACGTCACATAACATTATCTGTACTTATTATTATTTAATATGTAGGCAAATACATGTGACCATACTTGGTAGACACAATTGGAAATAGTAATTTTTTATAACTGAAAAAAATAAATATATAAAATACTGGTAGCAAACAATAAGATCAATAATATAATATAAAATAAATAATATATAAAATTATATATAAAAATATAATATATAAAATATAAATAATATATAAAATACCTAATAAATCGGTAATGCAATTCTTATTTTCATTCAATTCCTTGTTCCTATTGTGCAATTTAATAATATTCATATCAATAAATATTCTACCGAGAAAAAGACGTTGTCACGTAAAATCTTCGCCCGTAAAACCGACTTTACAGGCAACCGATTTTTTTTTTTTCAAAAATCTATATAATAAAGAAAATCCAAAATTCTAGATTGATTTGATTAACACACCCCTTTAACCGAACCATACTAATGAAAATAAGAATAAAAAGTTTAAAATATCAAGAGGTTAAAAAATAAACAACTCTTTTGTGTTTTTGTCAAAACTTAAAAATATCACTTAGTCCCTTAAAGAAATAATCGATTCAATTAATGTATGAAGCAACGAAAAGTCTATAAAAACTAAGGTACCAAGCATTTCTAAATCGATTATAACCAAGTCAGGTATTTTATTGAATAACGCTGAGCTTAATATAAAAGAAAAACAAACAACCTGCCTAATTTTGGAGCAAAAAATATCAAAATATGTTTATTAAACTAACATCCATTCATCGACTTGTTTCACTGCAAGTTACTAAATATGCCCGTTAAAAAAAAACATCATAGGCATTTACCGGAATAGCTCTTGAAAATTATACCCTGTTACTGTGTGTATTTTGGGAGTAATTTTCCCACCGCGACCACTACTATCGCGTGACCTTTGAACTAGTTTTTCATATAGATTTGATTGAACAACCGACTCGCATAGCCCAAGCGCCCATAGTTCACACGGTTTTTATTCGTTCCGTGGAAAAATAATAAATAACTGATCCATTGTTTGTCGGCAACGAAAATGATAGCCGGTATCGACGCACTGAATGTGTGTTTTTGTAAAATATATGTCGGATGTTAACATGAACTTCCTGCACGAAAGTTATTGAGTACCTACGGTAGAAAACTCATTACAGTTTCGGTTTAGATATTTAGCTTAGTAAATAAGCAAACACAGTGCCGATGGGGAATTTTTTTATTTTTAACGCATATTTACAATCTACTCATAAATAGTACACTGAATAATTAGTTAAAATGTGATGACAATATTAACTTGATTTGGGTACCATCCAACGACAGTTCTCCATTTTCATTTATGTAACCAGGTCTTCTGGCCAAGTCCTCTTTAGTCTTCGTTCCTCCATGGATGGCTGATATAGTCACTGATAATTTGGCTGTGGTGCATTGATTTACGAATTTTGGCCTTGTTGGCGTGATATGACCTCTTTTACGGTTGGTCCTAAGAGGCGTTAACTATCATACGCAATGTTTTTGATTGGAAGGTCTGCAAAATTTTTGTGTTTGAAGGCTTATTACAGCCCCAAAGTTCTATGCCGTAAGTCCATATTGGTTTTAGTCTGACTTTGTAAAGCAGTATTTTGTTCTCCAATGACAGTTGTGACTTTCTGTCGAGTAATCAATTCTTTTTTTTTTAATTTTATATTAAACTGAGTTTTTTTGTGTTAATGTGTTGCTTCCAGGTCAGCTTTCGGTCGAAATGCAACCCAAGATATTTTACAACGTCTCTAGTAGAAATGGGGGCATTGTTTAGACTAACTTGTGGACAAGTGCGTCTTCTTGTTGTTAATGTGATTTGGCCTGAGTTTTCGTTATTTACTTTAATTTTCCATTTTGTTAACCAATTCTCTAATGTATGTAATTAATTTTGCAGCTTTTCAGATGCTATGTCTGAGTCTTTGTTTAAAACTAAAACGGCTGTATCATTGGCAAAAGTCGCCACTATAACGTCATCTCTAATAGGTATGTCAGTAGTAAATATTAGGTACAGGAAAGGACCAAGGACACTTCCCTAAAGAACTCCGGATTGGATTTCGTTCGTTAATATAGGACTTCAGGATAAGATACATATCGCCAGGCATTAAAGATTTTAATTTATATAGCAAACCGTTGTGCCAGACTTTATCAAAAGCCTAGGAGTCTTTTAAATATCTTGAACATCAAGAGTAACAAGCTTATCGGACGATAGGAAGAAGGTTCTTTAGGCAATTTACCTGGTTTTCCAATCATTATCATATGAGCATATTTCTACTGGATTGGAAAATGGATTAACTGCTTCTTCTTCTTAAAGTGCCTATCCGTTCCGGATGTTGGCGATCATCACGGCTATCTTTACTTTGTTTATTGCAGAGCGGAACAGTTCAGTGGTAGTCGTGTTATACCACTTTCGTAAATTTTGAAGCCAGGAAATGCGTCTTCTTCCCGGTCCTCTCTTACCATTTACTTTCCCTTGGAGAATCAGCTGGAGAAGGCCGTAACGTTCTTGATTTCTCATTACATGTCCTAGATATTCCAACTTTTTAGTTTTGACGGTCATGAGAATTTCACATTCTTTCCACATTCTACGCAGGACCTCCACATTAGTAACTCTGTCAACCCAGGATATACGTAAGATGCGCCTATAACACCACATTTCGAAAGCTTCGAGCCGATTCATAGATGCAACAGTCAGTGTCCATGCTTCCATTCCGTAGAGCAGAACTGTGAATATGTAGTAGTTCAATAGACGGCATTTTGTTTTTAATGATATGTCTCGACTGTTGAAAATAGTTCTCATTCTAACGAATGCTGCTTTTGTTTTTATTATTCGCTGTTTAATTTCTGTTGAGTGGTCCCATTGGCTATTTAAATTGGTGCCTAGATATGTATATTGCTCGACTCTTTCGATATTCTGTTGGTTGATTGCAAGTTGAGCGTTTAGTATTGGTTTTTTACTAATTGTCATAAATTTGGTTTTCTTTATGTTAAGAGCTAGTCCGTATCTGTTGCTGACTTCTGTTATGCGATTTGTTAATATCTGTAAGTCATTCAGATTATCGGCAAAAACTATAGTGTCATCTGCATATCTAATGTTATTCAACCATTCACCGTTTATTAGTATTCCTTTCGCACAACCGTCTAAAGCTTCCTTAAATACCCATTCAGAATAAATATTGAACAACAATGGAGACAAAATACAGCCCTGTCGTACTCCACGTTCTATTGCAATTTTATCAGTTAACTGGTCTTCTATTTTGATTTTGGCCGTTTGATTGTAGTAAATGTTCTAAGATCTTTGTTGTCAATTCCAATTTCTTGCATTAGAGTCATTAATTTGTCATGTTTTACTCTGTCAAATGCCTTCTGGTAATCTATAAAGCATACGTATATGTCACAATTCACATCCCTGCATCTCTGAAATAGCACCTGTACAGCAAAAAGGGCCTCCCGTGTTCCCAGAGCATCACGAAATCCGAATTGTGTTGTTCCTCACATTTTGTATATATTCTTTTGTGGATGACCTTTAGAAATGTTTTAAGTAAATGGCTCATAAGGCTTATAATTCTATAGTCTTCGCACTTTCTCGCATTGGGTTTTTTTGGAAGATTTATAAAAGTTGACACTAACCACTCTTGGGGAACCACGCCCGTATCATATATACTGTTAAATATATTTGTCAACCATTTTATGCCATCATAGTCCATAAGTTTTAAGAATTCTGAGTGAAAATTAACTGGATTAACTGCAGGATTTAGATAATTTATCTATTTTAGAAAATATTATGCATGAGAACTGCTTTCCTGGATAGCTGTTTTAGGATTCTCCCATCGATTAAATCGTATCCTGGGGCTTTGTAAGAATTGGTACTCAGCATTATTCGGCCAACCTCGAATGGTGAGAATGCTTTAATTAAAGATGATAGTTGGTAGGGTTCATCTAGATATTCGCTAACTACATCTATGCTAACTACAATCATTTATGTTTTGACCTAAATTTGGAAAATTTGGAGTAAATATATTTTCTAAATATTCTGCAAATCGATCATTACAGAAAAACAATTCATTCTTCTTATCCACAAGATAACAAATATACTGACTAGCCAATAACAACAAAATTCCGGATCTTTTAGATTTTGTAATATTTAAAGATTTAACAATCACAATTAACAATCTCTCTAGATGACCGTGTGTTGCAGATTTTGATTCCAGATTTCCGCTAATTTTGGCCTATTTATGAATAATAACGTAATTTTGACATTCCTGGTACATTTACTGTAAACTTTAAAAACATTTTCCCGTTAAATTAGTAAAACATGTGCTTATATGTGGGTACACATCCTGCTAACGTCATCCTAAAACTCGAAAAGTCAATTAAATTCCACACAAAAGCGCAGGAATAGTTTGAGCTTTATCGCTGCGTTCTTAGCTGAAGCTTGCGACCCGTCACGCTGTGTCTTGTTCCAACTTCAGGGAAGGGACAACCAACCCTCCGTTTTGTCAACCATCTGTTTCGAAACTTTCCTTGGGGCTAAAGTTATGCTTCAATAATTTCAGGAATGGCTTGTCTACCTTTTGAGAGTTCGTGATTTCTGGGGAGCCGTTCATATTCCGCTTTCTTGTACTTTTTAATTTATTGAAGTTTTTTTTTAAGTAAGAAATATTTTAGGCGAGTGTGTCTTGCACACAAATGCCAAATTAACATAGGAAAAATTTAACAGTTGTGTAAAAATGTCTCAATATATGTAATAATTTATATTAATCATATATTATATTAAAACTTGTTGAGTATCTGGCTGTAATGAGCTGTACTTGCATAATCAATGGTGCAAATTTGGTGTTGGATTTGTAATTTGTAATGTCTCCTAAAACTTCACCACCGCAGTGGTTAGCGAACAGAGGCGCCACCTGCTTTGGCGGCCATGAACGAAAACGATATAATAATATCGTTTTCTCTCCTCTGGGCTATGCGAAATGTGTAAAAGATTAAAATCTTCTATCAAAAGCTGCTATCGCTTTGTTGAAGTAAATGGCCAAATATATGGCCATTTAATTCAACAAAGCGATAGCAATTTTTGCTAGAAGATTTAATCTTTATGTATATAATAGATATATATATATATATATATATATATATATATATATATATATATATATATTGAGATGATATTAAATATAGGAGAAAGAAAAATAGTGTTTAAAGGAATAATTTATAAGTTAAATACTAGAATATTATGAAAGGTATTTATATGAGGGCATTCTTAAGGAATTAACATTATAATAAGTTTAAAAAGTTGCAATGTATTTGGTTATTTTAATAATTATAATATTGTAAATATATTTTGGTGCACCATCTTTGTAGGCAACCAAGTATACACGCAAGTAAATAAATTGTAGGAACTTTTATATAGAATTATGGATTTAAAATAGTGTCATTTATTAATTGTAAATGTGTAATTTATATATAAATTTGTATTCTGATCTGAATAGCCTAAATTTAGATAAAAATCTCGATAGAATTTTGGTTATAATAGTAGTTTTCTAGATAGCATAAAAAGAATTCTCTAGAAATATAGAAACAAGACGTCAATAGACAGAATTTAACCTTTGTTCTCGGTAGAATCTTCGCGAACATGGTTATGTCTATGAAATAGAAAGATTCGAACAGATATTTTTTCAAGAACATTCGTGAACAAAAAAAAATTATATAAATATGATGTGATTTGGATTAAAGTCGGTCAGTTAGTCAGAATATAGTCAATTAGTATAGTAAGTCAGTCAGTTTTTGAGTTTTTCAATATAGTAAGATAGTAAGTTCAGTAAGTCAGAATAGTTCAGTCAAGATACACAGTTATCAGTGATTCAGTATATTAGATGAAGATTAAGAAACAGAATAAAGAGAATATTATTGAAGATTAAAAATTATGTTATGTATATTGTGATTGGAGATATATTTATTGGAGTTAATGTATGTTGGATTGGAGTTAATATATGGTGATTGGTGATTGGAAGAGAAAAAAAAAGATTATTAGAAAGAAGAATAAATAGAAAAGAGGAAAGAACAGATAATTAAAACATTGTGGAGTATTTGGCAAGGCAAGTTTACAAAAGAAAGATAACCGAGGCTGACAACGAAGACATTGAGTGGTGATTAAAATCTTTATTGTGGAAAACACTTTCATTTAGGCATTCAATGACAGAAAGGTACCAAATTTTGTTAATATAATTTAATTAGGGTCATAAGAATTTCAATTTAAAGATAGTTTGTTTTAAATTTACATTGTCTATATAATTTAATTAGTGTCATAAGAATTTCAATTTAAAGATAGTTTTTTTTTAAATTTACATTGTCTATATTAGATATATATGTGTGTTTCATAATAGATATAATAAAGATAATTTCAAAAACCCTATATATATATATATATATATTATTAAAAAACACTCATTGCTCGTTAAACTATTCACAAATAAAACATCATCACAATATATATATATATATATATATATATTGAATTTGAAATTTCCGCGGGAGCTATATGTGGTTTCAGTTGTTTTCCGGGTTTGACTCCGCGTTAAATATTTTTGGTTTTTAGAAAAACCATTGTTTTGACGACGTTTCGGCAAGGTCACACTTGCCATTGTCAAGTCAGATTCTGCTTCGTCTTGATGTTACAGGCGAACTGATTTCTCGGTCGCTGCACGCTGAGTTTAAATATCTTGTTGCGCTTCTTGTATATATATATATATATATATATATATATTGTTATGTTTCTTCTTTCCCAACCAAAGAAAAATAAATAAAAAAAGTCCATCGAAATAAAATTTCAAGATATCAATATAAACAAATTGTATATAGTAATTTAAGATAAGATTTAGTGTAGATAAGAGTAGAAATTTGTTTGGCAAACGACCTTTTCCGTTTCAAACAAAATTATCAAAAATCCTTTGTTTAGAATTCGAAGACATTTTACCTGAAGGTTAATCTCTTCATTGTTTGTAGAGTCGAGTATTAAATGACCATATTCTAATCTTTTGAAATATGTATAAATGATGTATTGAAAAAAACCAGTTTTAAAGTAAGCTATTTAGTTTTCTCTGAAACCGAAATTAGGCTTTTCCAATATCATAGTAAACACAATTTAAGCTTTTTGATTGGACGGTCGTTTTTAAATATGAATTTGGTGAGTCGATCATGAGAGAGGAGAAGTTAGTCATATTTTGGTCATCGAAAGGAAACAGTCGTGTGTCTCAAGATAGGGGTAGTTCGTGAGTTTGGATACCGGCGTAACGAAAAGAAGTGAATAGTTTGAAGAAGGAGATAATAAGTAGATTGAAAGAGGTCCTTGTATCTACCGTGGGCAGTTTATAAAGGATATGTGAAAGTATTCTTACGGCATCAAGTTGACAAAAGGAGGTCCTAGTGTCATAAATAAGTAGCGGAGTTTGGAGAAGTGAATCAGGTGTTTTTGTGTAGTCTGAAGGAGGTTTGCAGAGACGTAAAGAAGGAGCCGAGGTGACAAAGAGGGGAGATCACATCTTTGAGGAGACTGGACTTTTCTGGGTATGTTCCAACATACAACTCAAGAAGAAGATAAACTGTAAGTGTTTGTACAATTGAATTTTATATCTGTGAAGGATCGTTTCGACATCAGGGTAATTAGCATTCAAATTTAAGAACTGAGGTTTTGTTAGGCTAATCAAAAGTCTATAGTTTTGTGGTTTTTTTTTTTCATGTAAAGAAAATTTTAAGTAAAATTGGTTTTTTCACGTAATATAAATATATGTAGCTTTATGATCTTATTATCATAATAATTTGATTTATTTTCTTGTATGCTGATTGATAAGATAACGACAGAATTTAATAATTGTTCTATTCGTTCATATAAAATAAAGAAACGTAAATCTTTGTAATATAATATATTTGTATTATTATCCTTTTTTCTCTCCCGATAAAAGACAACTAGAAAAACTTTTGAATCCATCGAACACAGGTAATATAAGGATTATTTTACTTTTGATAACAGATAAGTTATAATTTTTTTATTGGCTCAATAAACTAAGTTTGAACTCAAAATAAACAATCATAACAATATATATATATATATATATATATATATATATATATATATATATATATATATATATATATATATATATATATATATATATATATAGATATGTGTGTGTGTGTGTGTGTGTGTATAGTGCATTTTTAAACAATAAAATGGAAGCCATACTGAAAAAAAATTGAAGGTAAATATGCATCTGCATTGCTCGAATAGATTTCACCGTTCTAATATTCAAACTGCAACTGAACAAATTAAAAAATAAACTACTAGACTAATTTGCCCTGCTCGTTGTTTGAAAATGTTGTGACGCAGCAGGCAGAAGCACTGCATAAATTATAAACACTCGGGGGAAATATGAAAATTTCTAGCAGCAGACGAATGAACGTTTCTATTGTTAGTAAAGAATGTCCCTAATAATATGCACACTGTTGGAGACAACTGTGGGAGGTGTCGTCTTAGAATTGTCCGTTTTAATATTGCGTCGTTTTAGGAATTCTAAAAGAAAAAGGAGGTGCTTGAAGATCATTTAGATTTTTTTATTAACTGTTTTAAATCAGTTAAATAAAATGCGCAATGACTTGTGTTATTTCTTAAATGAACTATTATTTTGTTTTAAATCCCTTTTGTTTATTTTGGTTTATTGATACACTTAAAAATAAAGCATTCGTCATTTTTGTAACTGACGGTAGACTAATGAAGAATATTTTGGTAAAAAATTTGGTTTCTTTCAGGTACGTACCCCAGAAGTTTGTGTTGTGTTGACAATG
This sequence comes from Diabrotica undecimpunctata, assembly GCF_040954645.1. Lineage (NCBI taxonomy): Eukaryota > Metazoa > Arthropoda > Insecta > Coleoptera > Chrysomelidae > Diabrotica > Diabrotica undecimpunctata. The sequence continues at coordinate 2,267,804 of NC_092808.1, read as the reverse complement.
TGAGTGAGATATTACCATTTTCCAATCTAAATTTATGAAAGCTGTGAAGCCGTGAAAAGTCGCAGGTAACCAAAATGAAAGACACAAAAATGGAGTAGGTATAATCCTAAATCAAAACACTGCCAGATATCTTAAAAACTTTGTACCCTTATCGGAAAAAATGTTCCTCCTTCAACTTGATACCTACTCAATAACAACTAACATTATCCAGGTATATGCCCCTACAGCTGACAAACCAGACGACATAATTGAAGCATTCTATAATGAATTATCCAACACCTTGAAACACCTTCCTAAAAAGGATCTAACTTTAATGATTTGTTGATGATATACCTTAATGATATAACCATGATTATAGATGATTTAAATGCCAAAATTGGTAGGGGACAATCGGGGGAATTCATAGGACAGTTTGGATTTTGAGAAAGAAATGAGGGAGAAGATCGATTGGGTGAATTTGTATCAGAAGAAAAGTTTGTATTTACTAACACTTACTTCAAACTCCCATACAGAAAATTTTACACGTGGAAAGCACCTCAAGATACTTCAGGGCACATAGTCAGAAATCAAATAGATTACATTATGAATAATAAAAGATTCCGTATCAGCATTACATCAGTCAAGACATACCCAGTAGCCTATATCAAGTCAAACCATAACTCACTGGTTTTTGTACAGGTATGGACGCTCTTAGAAGCTCAAGGCATTCGAGATGTGGTGCTATAGGCGCATCTTACGAATTTCATGGGTGGATCGTGTGACTAATATTGAGGTTCTACGTAGAATAGGCAAGGAATGCGAGATCACTAACACAATCAAAGAGTGCAAATTAGAATATCTTGACCATGTTATGAGAAATAAACACAGATATGGCTTATTGCAACTTATTCTTCAGTGCAAGGTATTTGGAAAGAGAGGATCAGTGAGAAGAAAAATATCTTGGCTTCAAAACCTAAGGAAGCGGTTTAATACATCTACAACCGGACTATTCCGAATAGCTGCAAGTAAAGTTAAGATATCTATGCTGATCGCCAAAATCAGGAACGGATAGGCCGTTCCTGAAGAAGCCGTATATAAACTCAGATACTGCTACAATTCCTGGTGCATTGGAGGAGAAAACAATGTGGGTTTTTTGTTTTATATACGCCGTCTGTTGTAACTCGGTGAACTACAGGTAATTAGCTTGTTGTACATCTTCAATTCCTTCATATTATCCATTCCAGCATTCTGGACCCGTGTAACAGCTTGTAGAGGTCTAGTGGATAGGTGCCATATGTATTTGAAATCACCTAGTATCCCCAAAAAACTCTTTGCCGCCTGCACTCTAATATCTCGGAATTATGTAAGACATTGTTGATTGTTGAACGTTCTCTGTACAGTAAAAACATGACCAGTAAACACGTTCAGTAGAACAGTGTTAGTTCAGATTTTTCTTCCTATAGTGCCTGTCCGTTCCAAACATTGGCCATTATTCTGGCTATGATGACTTTGTTGGTTGCTATACGAAATAGCTCTGTTGAGGTTTTTCTATACCATGCTCTCAGGTTAGCAAGCCAGGATATTTTTTTTGGTCCTGGGGCCCTTTTTCCTTCAATTTTACCTTGCAAAATGTCTCATTATATGTCCCAAGTACTGCAGCTTACGGCCCTTCACGATGTTGACCAAATCCTTGGTTGTGTTCATTCTCCGTAGTACTTCTTCACTGGTGACTTTGACTGGCCACGATCCATGATATCTGCAGGATCTTTCTGTATAACCATAGCTCAAAAACCTGAAGTTTTAAGTTTCCGCCTTCAATATCCACGTTTCTACTCCATACAGAAGAACTGAGTACACGTAACTTACAAGAAGTCTTATTTTTGTTTCTAGTGTGAGTTCGTGGCTCTTGAACACATAGTTCATAGTTAAGAATGCACTTTTTGTCTTCCCGATACGACATCTAATCTCTTGGGTATTGTCCTACGACTCACACGATTGATTATAGTTCCCAAGTAGTTGTACTGTGAGACACGTTCAATTCTTATTTGGTTCACATACAGACTTGCTCAATTTATGTTTTCCTTGCTGATGCATATTAGCTTGGTTTTTCTGGTGTTTATATCCAGTCTATATGCTCTACTTGTTTCCGTTATATTGTTCATTCAGTTTCTATGGTATTGAAAAACACTATTGTATCATCTGCTTACCGCAGGTTATTGAACTTGACTCCATTTATTAAAATGCCTTCATCAATATCTTTTAGAGCTTCTTTAAAAATGTGCTCCGAATACAAATTAAATATCAGTGGTAAAATGATGTACCCCTGTCTCACTTCCCTTTAGATTTTGACCTGATCTGTATATTCTTCATCTCTTCGGATTACCGCTGATTGATTCCAATACAGATTAGCTATTATTTTTAGGTCTCTGCTATCAATCCCTGTCGTCTTCGACACTGCCATCATTTGTTCATGCCTGACTCTATCGAAAGCCTTCTTGTAGTCAATCAGGCATGCAAAAACATCACAGTTGACATCTCTATATTTATGAAACAATACCTGCACGCTAAATAAAGCTTTCCTGGTACCAACGGCGTTCACAAATCCAAACTGATTGGGCGCAATTTGTTCCTCGCATTTCAGGTAAATTATTTTGTGGATGACTATTAAAAACATCTTCAGCAAATGGCTCATTAGGTTTATGGTCCTATAGTCTTCACCAATCTGTGTTCCTGGTTTTTTGGGCAATAGTACGAACACCGATTTGAGTATGGAATTTTTCCTGCCGTGTATATTTCACATATATAAATCTTTAAGTTATTATTTTTATTTGTTCTGGATTTAATAGCTTTAGCAGTTCTACAGGAATTTCATCAATTTCCGGTGCCTTTTTATTCTTCATTTATCTAACGGATGCCGTTATTTCTTCTGGTGAGATTTCGGGACCTGAATTTTCTTCTGGGTTCTTGTATTGTTCTAAGGTCGTGGAAAAGTCGCTCCAAGTATTCTTCCTAAACTTTCTTTTTATCTTCTTGGCGTTCTCGGATGGACATAAGGAAATATGCAAATTTTACACAACAAAGTAGAAATATAAATAGCTTCGGAACAAAAATATCTATAAGAGGAGTTAGCTTTTAGATCGTCTGTTCACACTTTTTAAACAAGCGGTCAACATATTTCACAGTTAAGAAAGGAAGGGGAGACTACCCAGCTAATTTTTCCTAGTAATTCATACTGACAACAGTATTTTATATTGTAAAGAGTATGGCATCTTCTTCTTCATGTGCCGAGCTCGATTATCGAGCGTTGGCTATAGTAATTTTGTTGACGGCAGCTCGGAAAAAAAAATGCAGAGGATCTGTTAAACCAATCTCTCAGGTTTCTAAGCTATGACGTTCTTCTTTGACCTGGCCCGCTTCTTCCGTCTACCTTGCCTTGTATTACTAAATGTAGTAAATGAGTATATTATATCTCTCTGGGTGGCGCATAACATGGCCAAAATATTTAAGTTTGCGATTTTTAACTGTTTTGACGACTTCCGTAACTTTTCACATCCGATGCAAAACAACTTCGTTACGAACTCTATCCACCTAACTTATTCGTAGGATTCTCCGATACACCCAGATTTCAAAGGCTTCCAGTTTCTTGAGAAGTGTATCCGTCAGAGTCTAACCTTCGACACTATACAAAAGAGTAGAGAGCACATAACATCTCACTAATCTAATTTTCAGACTTGAGTATGGCATAATTAAATTAAAAAGAATAACATCTTCATGAAACGTACGTCTCTTTATGCAAGAGGAAAACTGGTTAACGAATAAGAATGTAAAAAAGGATAAAAGTAACATAATGCCCAAGGATAAAGCTAAGAAACTAGTTTGGCACGGAATTCAAAATGAAGGTGAAACTTTTACGCCTGCTAGAGGAAGACAATTGCAAATAGATGGCAAATGGTAGTCTACACGCTGAAGCTAATGACACTTGAAGAACAAGGTTAACAACTTTTGTGCAAAAGTAATAATTTTTAGCAGAATAATGAAGAATTTCGTTAAGACGAATGCTTTTATGCAACGATGATCGTACATACTTACAATATATTATATTATATACAATAATGTTTTAATAGAAACCACAAAATTTATTATTTAGTTTAATCTAGCTGCTAGAATATTTACATTAATAAATTATTTGAGCCATTTGAGAACGTTATTGCTACTTAAACGTACTTTTTACTCTTTTATCATTAATAACTCTGTGCTCGGCATTTTAGGTCAAATTCATAATCATAACAACCGACGCGTTTAATTTGTAGACTTTGAATAAAGATAAGGGCTGCCTAGAAAGGCTGTAATAGGGCGAAGGCAGGGTCGGTCTTACAAACTGTTTATATCCGGTATCTTTACTTATAATAAAATTTAAGCCACTGAGTATATCAGTCACATTATCTTAGATATAAATCTCAGACATAAAACAAAACTAAAGAATATTGGCATAAGGAATGGCGACAGATTATGCTGGTAAAGTGCTAAATTATAACGTTAGGCTTAAACTTTTAACTTGCGATTTTTGTTTAAGAATGAGACTTTATTGTGATTATAATACTATAGCATATTTGATGGTTCTGATTTTGTCAGAGCATTAATCATTGGGAAGGAGCAAATCGTTGATCTAACAAACGAGAACACCAGAATTACAGACAGAAATGAAATAATACATCTCGTAACTAAATTCTACAGCGAACTAAACAAAGCGCTTGACACACTTGAAGAAGTAATTAGTAACCAAGAGGAGGTACCAAAAGTCCTTCTGAAAGCATTAGAATCGACAATTGTAAAAACAAAAAGCGGCAAAGCAGCTGGAATAGGTATAACAGTAGAACTGCTTAAATACGCTGGCAATAAAACCTGAAAAATATTAGCAGGTATATAAGAACTGCCTAAGATCGAGATGCACACCAGAACGGTGGAATACAGCAAACATAATTCTCATTCATAAGAATGCCTAGCAAAGTGGATATCAAAAACCACAGACCTATAAGTCTACTACCAATCGTATACAAGATATTCACAAAGATCATCAACAACAGATTGGCAAACGCATTAGATGCTGCACAGCCAAGAAAGCAAACTGGCTCCAGAAGTGGATTCAGTACCATAGATCATATTCATACACTTCGATAACTAATAAATAGAGCTAAAGAATATGAAATACTGCTAGCAATAACCTTCATAAATTTCGAGAAGGCTTTCGATTCTATATATTCCAAGGCAGTCATAGAAGCTTAGACCAACCAAAGCATTGACAACCCGTACATAGAAAGTTTAGTAAATATATACAGACAAGCAAAAGCTAAAGTAAAAATTTATGAAAACACTCCAGAATTTCCCACTACCAGAGGCGTCCGACAAGGAGACGCAATATCGCCAAAGCTTTTTACTGCAACTCTAAAAAGTATATTCAACAAAATGATTAAAGTAAACAATTAATATGACAGTATTACCGATACTAAAGGTGGAAAGATGCAATTAATAATAGAGGAATGAGAAAGAATCAGGAACATGTTAGATTTATCTATAAAATGTAATTGATGGTATGTAGTAAGTTATTGTAATACTGATATTTGGAAATGAAACAAAATTGTAGGTAGAGCTACTAGAAGATTCTTAAGTGAGTTTGTTTTTAAAGGTTAAGATCTATCATATCATATAATATTGTTTAATATGTTGCAGTAGATATTACTTAAATGGTTGGTGTCAGTCTTATATTTGATAGATTCAGGAGTTTTCTGAATGGGTACCATTTTAAGGAAAATTCGATTTTTATAATTATCAACTTGTTCCAAGATTTTTACATTATTAAAGTCAACGTTATGTCCTGTCTTCAAGTGGTGATCCATTAAGGCACAAGAGTTTTTTCTTATGTTACAGTCACTTTTGTGTTAAGTAACACGTTGTTTAAGCCACTGTTGACTTTGACCAATATAACAACTTTGACATTGACTGCAATTTATTTATGGTATTTTACTCATTAGCGAATTTGGAGTCTTAACTTTAATTTTTGAGAATAAACTTGAATTTGTAGCAGATTTTATTGAATTAATGTAATGTTCGGAAATGTTTTGAAAAGTGGGACAATTTGGTGTGCTAAATTTTTTATGTAAGGTATATTTTTTGTATGAAACTGGTTATTTAAGCTCTATTATAAAAGTGAGTGTTAGAAATAAATAAAAAGGTTTCTTAATATATGTTTTGGGTAGTCATTGTTAAAAAACATTTCAAAAAGTTTCTTTAAATTGATATCTAGAACACTCAGATCACATAGTGTCGTTACTCGATTTTTCATAAATACAATTGGGTTGAATTTTTGATTTCTAGGATGATTAGAATAATAATTTATAAATCAACCGGATACAGTATCTTTTTGATACCAATCTAACATGATTTTGTTGTCATTTGTTTTTATAACTTTGGTATCTTAAAAAGGTATACTATTTTCATTTTCATAATCGACAGTGAATTTAATAATTTGGGAAAGTGAAATAAAGATTCGTTGTACTGTCTGGATATGGTTTTATGGTACACTACATATTATATCATCAACAAATATATAAATAAATGCTAGTGAAAAAGGCACTTTTGAGATGTTATGTGTATTAAATGATCTAGGATAATTGTTGCTAAAATAGGGCTAAGAGGACTGCCCATTGGTGTTCCAAATATTTGTTTATAGAATTTATCACAAAAACAAAAATATTTGCTGTCAAATAAGAATGTTATTAATGACAGGAAGTCTTTTCTTGATACGGATGTAAATTGTTTTATTTTGGATCATTTTTCTTGTATGATTTCAATGATGTCACTTTATTGGGATGTTAGTAAACAATGACACTACATCTAATGTGATCAAAACATAGTTATCTGGTAGTTGAATCCCATTTACAGCATTCTTCTTCTTTAGATGCAAATCCACTAATGGATGTTAGCGATCACATTTTCCATTAATTCTCTATTTCTTGCAATATGTATCAGAGATTGTATGTCGTTAATCCCTGTCCATTGCCTTATGTTTCGGAGCCAGGACATTTTCTTGCGTCCCATTCCTCTCTTGCCTTCAATTTTACCCTCGATTATAAGTTGGAGGAACTGGTATTTTTCATTTCGCATGATGTGACCTAGATACGCCGTTTTCCTTTTCTTGATGGTTTTGAAAAGTTGGCGTTCTTGGTTTATTCTTTTAAGGACATCTATATTTGTGATTTTCGCTGTCCATGGTATTTTTAGGATACGGCGATAGAGCCACATTTCGAAAGCTTCTAATCTGTTTATATCCCTCGTTTTGAGTGTCCAGCCCTCTACGCCATATAGCAGCACTGACCACACGTAGCACTTAGTAAACCTTAGTCTCAGTTGAAGATCGAACTCTGAACAAGTCAGTACCTTCTTGAATTTTACGAAAGCTTGTCGAGCTTGCTCAATGCGACATTTTACTTCCCTGTCCGATGCCCAGTCTTCAAAAAGCCACTATCCCAGGTATTTAAATTTACTCACTCTTTCAATGGACTTAGTATTCAGTGTTATGGTGGAGTTTTCAAGTGCATCCAAGTTTCTGGAGATGATCATAAATTTGGTTTTTTTGGTATTAATCTCTAATCCCATTCGCTTACTGTATTCTCCGATTATAGTGACAAGTTGTTGAAGATCGACTATGTTGTCACAAATTAAGACACCATCATCAGCATATCGTATGTTGTTGATCAGTACTCCATTCACTTTGATTCCCATCTTTGCATCCTCCAGAGACTCTTGAAATATGGCTTCCGAATAAATGTTAAATAAAAGAGGGGAAAGCACACATCCCTGTCGAACGCCCCTTCTTGGGTATGTATGGGTTTGGATATAGAATTGTCTATTTTTAACTGTGCCGTTTGATGCCAGTACAAGTTTTACAGCATTGACAAAAGAAAATGTATCTTTTGATTTGAAACTTGGCTTATTTTTAAATGTCTGTGTAAGCATATTTCCCAAGAATTTGGATAGGTTGTAAGTTGTGGAGTTTATAGTACCAACAATAATTGAACGTAATGGTATAATCGCTTTATTTATTTTTGGTAGGCCATATTTTGGGTACGTCAGAATTGTAAATTTTTAGTTCTTTAACTTTTTGTTATGTAAGCTTATTTTTGTCCATTGTGACGGTACATCCTTCTTTGTCTGCCGGTAAAATTAAAAATCCAAATTTACTAATCAGTAACATAATTTATCGAAAACATTACAATCAATGTCAAAGTTGTTATATTGATATTGGCTGCATGGAAATTCTCCCCAATGCCAATCTGTTCAATAAAGTTTTAAATGCCAATATTAATTGATATTTTCCTTTAAACAGATTAGATGTGAGTAAGTAGCTTGGAAAATGAAAAAATTAGACTGATCTAATGAACATGTTCCATAAGAACAGGATCACCCTCATTATACAATCGATTTAAACGAACGGTAATCCTAGCACTAATTGTATAGATTGCTCTAGGTATAGATTCACTAAAATACGCTTGTTAAAAAATAGTTATGTCGTAAATAGTAGTACAAAGGGCTTAACAGTAAAGCCGATACTGGTTTGGGGCATACCGCAGGCGTTGAACAGATTGCCTGTTAGAAATTGCGTGTTTCTAGCTGCTATTGAGTGACGTATAATTTCTGCGTTTATGACGAGATTTGAATATTTCAATATTTGTTCTTAAGATTAATATAAACAGTTATAACTATGTCAGCAAAATTATTACATTACTCTGCACAAAAAAGACAGTGAATAAATATAATACTTAGACCCTCGGTCTCTGTGTATCTACAAATGTTTTACAATGAAATAAAATTAATGTTATAGGGTAATTCAACAGCAATTATGCAAAGTTGGTCAGGCGAACCCTCTCGATTTGCCTCAAATTTTACAAACGTATTCTATACAATAAAATATGACGATTTCCCAAATTTCAACCTTCATGATCCAAAGTAGCGTTCTTAATGAATAATTAAATATTTCAAAGTCAAAAAAATTTTTCCCGCATTTCCAATCGTGTTTTATTTTTAAGGTGTGCCATCTCACTTGTCATAACGAAGATAGATAAATAGATAAATAGATAGATTTTAAGATGAGATGGCTCATTAATAATTCCTTTTATTTTCCGTATATCTACCAAATACAAGCGGACTGGAACTTGTTCAAGAGTTAGTTGGACAGAACAACAGTTAGCCGAAGTCATCCAAACTGTTAAAATAGTATGTGAGTTAACGAGGCTGCCCGAAATTTTGGGGTACCGGCAACAACTTAACAAAGAAAAAAATTGAGAGACAATGTAAAGAAAGACCCTTTTGGACCCCTCTCCACGTTAGGCAAAACTGGTGAAAAAAAGTTGGCCAAAGATATCCTAAAACTTTAAAAAAACGGAGTTTCTCCTACTCAAACCGATGTGCGAAGTATGGCTTTTAATTGGCCAAACAGCTGAGCATTAAACATCATTTTAATAAAGAATTGAGATTAGCTGGTTTTCCAAGGCTGCAATTATTTCTGTAGAGAATCCCAAGGATCTCAGTTAGAAAAGCAGGCAGGGTATCTATTAATCGATCCTTGGGTATAAACAAAAAAGATGTTGAGACTAACTTTCAGCTGCTAGAAAATATTGTGACCGAAAACGATCTTATAAATGAACCTGGACACATATATAATATGGATAAGACGGGTTTATAATTGAATAATAGTCCGTGAAATGTTATTGGTAAGAAAGGATATAAAATCATCGCAAGTATTAGCTCCGATAAAAAGTGAGAAACCATTACCATTATAGCCTGTTGAAGTGAGGAAGGCACTTTTATTCCCTCAAACTGCATACTGAAATGAAAAAATAAAAGCAAAAGTTCAAGGATGTGATGTATTCGGGATCCTTGGTTGACATACCGAAACGATCGACCTATGTCAAAAGTGACATATTTTTTCAGTGGCTTTAAGATCAGTTCATTCCCAGAAAGCCGACTGGAGTAGTCTTATTACTGCTTAATGGTCATATTTTACACTGCAGTAACGTTCAGATGCTAGAATACTATAGTGAACACATCATAATGCGTTGCTTACCAAGTCATACGACACAATTTTCACAATCGCTAGATAGATGTTTTCTCAGATCTTTAAAATAAAATTATTACATACTCAGATTGTAATTTATACATTAAAAATAATCCAAGAAAAAAGCTAACTAGACTAAAATTTGATGTTACTTGCTGAAGAATGGAACAAGTCTGCAATTGTAAATAATGAAACTTCGGCATTGAAGGCTACAGGAATTGTACATTTAATCCTTTTGCTACAAATTTCAGACGATATTTCTCAAAGTTTCAACAAAGCTGATTTTGTATCAGAAAAACAAAGCGAATCGGTTGCAGAAACTAACGCAAATACGTGATTTAGTACCTCTGTAAAAATGCTAGATATAATCTCACATGTTCCAGTCGTAAACTGAAAAAAAAAAGAAAAAACCGTTTAAGAAAAGAGAGAAAGAAATAAAGACCATTAAATTAAAATCAGTTTTGAAGAAGACAAAAGTAACCAAAAAGAAAACTAAGAAAGCTGTCAAAATCGACTCATCCTCAGACAAAGATCTACAGACACCGATGACTCTTGAGATGATATGGACGACTGTAGTATGGCCAAATTAAAATGTAAGAAGTCGCTGTTCTTTAATGCTAGCTATTATAGAAGCGATATTTTGGTTTGGTCGTCAGCATGATACTATAACTAACAAGATAAGTCAACGCGCATGTTCTTGCATCTCTCTCGCACACCTGTGACGTAGGCCCGAGACAACTTTAATGATGCCAAGTTAAATGCTCTATCTGTTGCTATTCTGTGTGCTTCAAAACTTAATGAATGATATTTTTATTTATTCATTGATGTAGTAAAGACTTTGTATGTTATATTGTTATATAAAGTTTGTGGTGAAAACATTCAGTTTACTGTGTTAATATTACCTAATTTATTTATAGTACGCAACTTCTTATCGACTTCCTGTAGCTACTTTATAAAGAACATTAATTATTCGGTTGCCATAATGTATTGTGCAGTGGTGGGTTGTTTAAACAATTATAATAAAAAAGTATATCTCCTTCGAAGTGTCGTTTTTTTTGTGTTTCCTAGAAGCACACAAATGCGTAAAGTATGGGTCTTCAAGTGTTTTAAGCGAGACAAATTTAATGTAGAAACCGTGAGAATATGATCAAAACATTTTACAGAAGCTGATTATTGTTCAAAAGAAAAACTATAGTAGAATATTACTGCTAATAGTATACTTAATTGATACGAAATTGTCACTGAAGAAATCTTTTCCTCGCTAAACCTTCCTAGTGGTGATACAGAAATTAACCCTGAAGATTGACAGTCATCAGGATTTTATTAATTCGAAATACATCAAAAAATAGATACGCAACCACAAATACTTCGGCCACTTGTTATAGAAAACGACGTCATTGAAGCAGTTAACGAATTTGTATACCTGGGAATGCTCGTCAATACTGAAAATGACGCGACCGCAGAGATAAACCGCAAAATTTGCACGGCTCTCCTTTTTAAATCTACAGTTATATCAAGAAATACAAAAGTAAAACTCTACAAAACAATAATACTCCCAGTCTTAACATATAGTTCAGAAACCTGGACTTTAACAAAAAGCAATGAAAACATGTTAGGATGTTTCGAAAGAAAAATACTACGGCGAATCTAGGGAGCGGTAAATGAAAATGGTGTCTGGAGAAGACGATACAACTTCGAACTCTATAGAATATACCAGAAACCAGATATCGTAAAACACATTAAGATAGGATGTCTGAGGTTGGTAGGCCATGTAATGCGGATGGAGCAAACCGATCCAGCTAGAAAAACGCTCCTTGATAGACCTGTTGATCAAAGAAGAAGAGGAAAACCCAGAATAAGATTCCTAGATATCATAGATCAAGATATGAGAAATATGGAAATACGTGCTTGGCGGAGGAAGGAGATGGATAGGGACAACTGGAAAAAAATTCTTGGGGAGGCTAGGACCCACACAGGGTTGTAAAGCCAAAATGATGATGATAATATAGCAATACAAGGTAAATAGTGGTTTTTTAAGTAATTCCAGGTTATTCTATTAGGTATACCTATTTCTTGTTTTTACCTTATTTCTAAATTCTCAAAATAGTCTTGAGTGGCGCCCACATTCAGTACTCTAGGCAACTTCGTACATTTACTTATAGTTCCGTCAATACAAGATTAAATTCCAAGTTGTCCTATCGAATTTTATTGTTTGTGTTACAAGATCTCATTTTCACCCTTGTTTATATAATTTTATTATCCCATATATTGTTTTTTTATCCAAAAGCCAATCCTAATTGTAGAAAAACTAAAAGCCCGAATTCTCCCTTGAGATTTGGTGTCTCTCCCTCTCTCTCTCTCTCTCTAGCCATTTAAATTGATTCCTCTGAATTACAATATCACAGAGTATTGGGGTTTCACGACGATGGCCAGACTTACACCGGTTATGATGAAATGTGTTCCCAAACCATACAATCTGACGACAGGGTTAAATATTTAAATTCCTCCAAATGGTCTTCTGACTACCAAGTTTGTAAACTTTTGACTTTATTTTATAAATTTGAATCCACTGGGTCAGTAAACAACTAATCAACATCCGTTCGTTGACAAAACACAAGACCTGTCAGAAATATTGTCTATGTGCATGAGACAATCCTAGGCGGTTGGTCTCACGTCACTCACAAGAACTCTACATTTTACAGACAATAACTTGACAAATTTTGCGTCGTGACTTGAGCTTGTGCTCGTATATAGTTCAACTGACTCAGTAGCAACATTTAAACGACCATAGACAACGACGTGTATTCTGGAGCAATTGGAAACTGATTCTGATTTATTAACCATCCAGATTAAACCCAAGAACGTTCATTGTATCACGAAAACGTTACTGTATGGTTTTGTTTTAGGACTAGTAGCGTGGTAAGGTCCAAATTTCTTTGAGAACCACTTTGGTCAGGTCAAAACTATCGACAGCGAGCTTATCTAAACTGACCAGTGATTTGACCCATTAAATTCTGTGTTATAAGGTTTTCTTTAGTCACATATTTATGTGAATAAGACACACATCACAGCGACTTTCAAAGCCAGCAGAACTTATGCCATCGATCAAGTTCAGCCTAATTTATGCATCAGAGTCAAGGAAAAATTGACATGTTGGATGTGCGACATCCAGTGAAGCTGCGGCTGAAATTTGAATGATTTTATATTTCATACATAATGTCATCGAGCGGTATTTCAAACGAATACAAAATTTTGATTCTATATATACGGCTGATGACACTTTTTGATCATTTGTTTAATTATGTGAGGCATCTGCTTCCAGAAATACTTATTTCAGTTAGTTATTAATATTCAAGTCTCTGTTTTTTATTTATCATTTGATTACTTGATTGATTACTTTATTTATCATAAACTTTTGGTAGTCTATTTCCAGAGAAGGATCTAAATCGGAACATGGAGTTGGCTGTGCAGTTTATTATACTTTCAAAAATATTAAGCTAATATACAAACTGTCAGATATGATGACAATTTTCAGTGCTGAGCTTATTGCCATAAAATTAGCAATTAATCTGTGTTAAGAACAAGAAGAGGATAATTTTGTCATATTTACAGACTCTAAAAGTTCGGTAGAAAAACTTAATAATTTGTGTTTAAATCCTAATTTAAATTACGTCCTTCTTGATATTTTGGAATTGCATCAAAATGTATTAAGTAGAGGAAAACAAATTTATATATCATGGATAAAAGCCCATTCAGGTATAAAAGAAAATGAAGAAGTGGACTCTTTAGCAAAAGATGGTGCGAAAATGGAAGAATACTCAGATTAAAAATACCAGAGTCTGATTTTATTCCAATTTTTCGAAAGGAACTAATGGAAAAGTGGCAGATAAAATATAAATGTGAAAACAAAGGACAGTTTTTTAAGAATATGCAACCAAAAATAAGGGACAAACCATGGTTTGAGAATACACGTAATCGTTCAATTATTCGAATAATAAGTCGAATGCGCTGCAATCATGCACTATTTTCAACATATAAACATAAAATAGGTTTGTTAGATAATAATAAATGTCTATATGATGAAATTGCCGATTTACAACATATTCTTTTAGAATGCCCATTAAAAAAATGGAAATTGATAAGAGTTTTATCAAACTTTAATATCTTACAAGAACTGCTGAAATATGGAGGCGCAAGGATAGTATCCTTTATACGAATGTTGTTCAATAAAATCGAAGCAGGAGAGAAGATTCCCGATGAGTGGAATTTATCATACATGTCCTCCATTTTCAAAAAAGGTGACAAAAGGTCACCAAATAACTACAGAGGGATCGGTGTAATGCCTTCAATAGCAAGAATCTTTAGTTATAAAAGAAACACTAGAACAACACATGGACCATTATAGCGAAGAACAAGCCGGATTCCGAAAAGCCAGATCATGTTTAGATAATATATTCATTAGGAGACAGGTGATTGAAAAGAACAAAGAAAAAAACATTGAAATACATATGACCTTTATCGACTTAGAGAAAGCGTACGATAGCGTGCCCAGGAAACAACTATGGGAAGCAATGAGAAAAATGCGCGTTAGAGAGAAATGGGTGAATAAAACAAAGACTGTATAAAGAAACACAAGTGCAAATAAAGTTAGGTAATGAAATAACAAAAACAATCACCGCAACAAAAGGCCTCAAATAGGGATGTGGTCTCTCACCTACACTTTTTAACATAAATAATATATATATATATATATATATATATATATATATATATATATATATATATATATATATATATATAGATCAGGCTTTGAAAAGATGGTATAGAAAATGCGAAACAATGGGCATACCACTACAAGAGAATATATTACATTCACTACTTTTCGCAGTCATTTTTGCACAAGACAGGGAGGATATGGAATATATGATAAGGAAATTAAAGGAAGAATATGAACTTTGGGGACTCATGATAA
Source organism: Diabrotica undecimpunctata (assembly GCF_040954645.1). Taxonomy (NCBI): domain Eukaryota; kingdom Metazoa; phylum Arthropoda; class Insecta; order Coleoptera; family Chrysomelidae; genus Diabrotica; species Diabrotica undecimpunctata. The sequence continues at coordinate 2,252,742 of NC_092808.1, read as the reverse complement.
ATATATGCAAGACCGAATACTTATGTATTGGACCCGAGGTTACAGATTTGAACTTAAGTTTAGAAGAAGAGACTATTAAGAGTTGTAAGGCTTTTAAGTATTTAGGGTCAATGATTAGCCGAGATGGTACTTGTATAAAAGATATAGAAATGAAAATAGCACGGGGAAAACAAGCCACAAGAGCACTTCATGGAGTGATATGGAACAACACTCTTACCAAAGAAAACAAAAAGAGGATCTTTCAAAGCATAGTGATGAAAATTACCCTATATGGAGCGGAAGTATGGCCAATGACAACAACAATACGAAATAAAATAAGAACAGTTGAACTGGACTTTATGAGAAGATATCTACAAATCACAAGAGCCGATAGAATAAGAACGGAAGAAATATGGAACAGAATGGAAGTAAAATGCTAAATTACAAAAAAGTTGGAAAACAGAGCCCTGCAGTGGTACGGGCATGTACAATGAATGCCAGAGCATAGGTGGCCGAAAAGAATATTAAACTGGGACCCGCCGGGAAGAAGACGGAGAGGAAGACCTGCTACAAGATGGAAAACATACGTCGGAAATGCTATGATAGATAGAGACGTCAGAGAAGGTGACTGGGAGAATAGAGTGCTGTGGAGGACAAAAACGGCGAACTCATAATGGGAAAAGCCGAAGAAGAAGAAGAAGAAGAAGTTAGTATAAGTAATGTTTTTTGTAATTACTATTTAAATGGGAATAAGCCACAATTAAAGGTTAAAGTACGTTTATTGACATTTCAATTTCCACTTCGGAAATTGAAACGTCAATAAACGTACTTTAACTTTTAATTGTGGTTTATTCCCATTTAAATAGTGATTACTTTAAAATGCCACAAGAAAATAGCTTCAGAACAATATTAATGTTTTTTGTACGTAGTATGTGTTTATACCGCCTTAGTTTTTACCATTGTCTATTCAGCCATGCATCGTATGAATGTCTAAAAGTGCCGCAGTCAACTGATGCATTCTCTCCCGCATGGTTTACCGTTACCCGTTAGCGGGTAGATGTCAGAATATGTGTCACACTATGCCCGTAATCAACGCAACATCCATGTTTCATGATAATCCTACACTCGACTGATGGTAAGCGAATTATTTATAACACCTTTACACTCAGTTACCCTGTGCTTTGTTCTATGTACCTGGATGGGCTATACATCATTTTCGTCTTTATGCAGAAACACGTAAATAAGATTTAGAGTAACAAAGTTTTGCTTTAAAATTTAAAATGTCAACCATTAGTGCTACTAAAATGTGTGTGGTTATGTTCTAAACCAGACAAGTAAGAAATTAATGTCGTTACGAAATTTGGGTAATAGTACAGATCCGCCATAATATTACGAGTATACAGCACAGTGACTATGAAATATCCTCATTTTTCAAAAATATGAAAATACATGCGAGTGCAAAATGAATATTTTATGCTTTGTACACTATAATTCTTCCACAATGTGCAACGTATTTTAAAATAAAAAATGTAGATATACGCAAAACAAAACAGGTAAATATAAATTAGTTATTTATAACAATAGCTTGGTTGGTTGGTTTTTAAGTAAACTAATTCTGTATTTGCCAATAAGAATAGCATCCAAAAATGTAGTTAATGAAAACACTTTTTTTTTGATTATTTGTTTAAACAAAATGGTTTAAAATAAAATTCGACAATAAATGTTTCAATGAAGGGAATACTTTTAATGCTAACACAAAGAAAATGTAAAGTAAAAACATAAACATAAAAATCAATCTACGAATTCAGGATAATTTACATCAGTTTATATTAGAAGTTTAAAATTGCTGTTTTCTTTTGAGATCGACCGGATTTGAAATTTATCCTTTCACTCAATTCACGCCTTGCTAATTCGAGCTTTATATTTGGAGTTTCTCTGACGACTGAGTTAAAATTCAATCTTTTTCGAACTTCGCATACAAAAACTTTAACTCTTTATCTTTCAAATGGTGATAATTGGTTAATTGTTATCTACAAAATAGCTGTGAAGTAAGAAATATAACTTTACTGTCAATTGTTTATAAGAAAAGAAATGGCAATGATTTTAATACAACTCTTTATCCCCTAATAATATTTAATAACGATTGTTGTGTTTCTTTATTGATTGCTTTTATAATAATAATCGATTCTAATTACTTAAGCTCTACGTCCACCTGAGACCTCGCGCTGCCGGTCCTTTTCTCATTTTACCAACCTAATCCTAATAAGATACAGGGATTACCGTCGACTTGTAGACCTCTCATAAAGAAAGCACTGGTCGCTCCGCCCGTCAATTAAAACTCTACTGTCAAAAATCCCCACTCCAACCTCCACCCAAGCCACGTCACCATCGACGGTATAAGTGATCTATCCTCTATTCCCAGCACCAGTAATGCATTGATTAGTGATCATTGTAGTAGTGTCTGAGGGCTCGGGAGACTAAGACCTCGGAAGCCATGAAGTAGACATCGAAAAGGATGTCGAAAGCTCGGCGCAATGATAATCTAAGCGGTTCAACCCGAAAGAGTGTTGAGTTGAACATTAACTCCTATAATAGTACTGCAGGTTTAATATATATAATATATATGTATATATATTGTTATGATGTGTTTTTTGTTTGAATGATGAGCAATGAGTATTTTTAATAATATAGGGTTTTTATCGCGGTTCTCAAAGAATTAGTTTGTAAGTACATTTTTAAATTATCTTTATTATAACTATTATGAAACACACATATATATCTAACCTAGCCAATGTAAATTTAAAATAAACTATCTTTAAATTGATGTTCTTATAAAACTAATTAAATTCTATAGACAATGTTAAATTTAAACAAACTATCTTCAAAATTGAAATTGTTATGACACTAACTAAATTATATTAACAAAATTTTGTACCTTTCTTTCACTGAATGCCTAAATGAACTGTTTTCCACTATATATATTCTAATCACCACTGAATGTCTTCGTACTTCGGTTATCCTTGTTTTTGTGAAATTACTTTTTTCAATTATCAGCTTCTACCAATTTAAGATATAGTTTTCTTCACCAGCATTTATACACTACCAAGCAAACCAGCAAACACCATTTATATTTATTCTTCTTTTCAATATACCAATATCCAATTATTATAAGTTGATTTATACTAATCTCCAATCATAATATAATTTTAATTCCTTCCAATGTCCATCCAATATTCTTCTAATATACTTTTATAATCTTCAATAATTATTTGTGTATAATTATAAATGTGCATTAAATATATGCATAATTTTTAATCTTCATTTAACTCACTATATTAAACAATTGGATTATCTCCAACTAACTTTCATATTTCTTATTAAACTGCTTGACTGACTTACTAAAACTGTGAACAATTGACTTCACTAACTAATCTACTAACTTTCATAATAAACTGCTTGACTTCTGACTAAAAACTGCCCTCTTGAATCCAAATCACGGGTATTTATATCTTTTTGGATATTCCAGAACCATCTGGTAAGAAATCATGTTCCAATTTGTTCTATTTCTTCGATATCGATGTTCTCGAAAAAAATATCTGTTCTATCCACCGACATAATCATTATTCCAGAATGTACGACCGTAAACAATGGTCACACTCTGCACTCTGGAGAATTCGTTAATGTTCCATTGATAATTTTGTTGACATTTAGGCTTTTCAGATCAGAATAAACATTCAATTAGTAACTAACACTCTAATTTAATAAAATACACATTTCAAACAATATATTATTATAACCCCACTTTATATTCCTAAAAATTTCCTAAAATGTCACTTGGAGACAGAGTTTGTATAGTTGGTTGCCTAGTCACATGGCTCACTTAAATATATCTACCACATTATAATTACTAAAATACAACTTTTTACAATTATTATATGCTAATTTCTTAAAATGCCCTCACATAAATATATTTCTATTAAATTCTCTAGTATTTAACTTCTTAAAATAACCAAATACTTGTTATATCTAAAATTATCTAGTATATAACTTATAAATTAATTTTTTAAACAATATCATTTCAATATATATATATATATATATATATATATATATATATATATATATATATATATCTTCTTCTTAAAGTGCCTATCCGTTCCGGATGTTGGCGATCATCACGGCTATCTTTACTTTATTTATTGCAGCGCGGAACAGTTCAGTGGTAGTCGTGTTATACCACTTTCGTAAATTTTGGAGCCAGGAAATGCGTCTTCTTCCCGGTCCTCTCTTACCATTTACTTTCCCTTGGAGAATCAGCTGGAGAAGGCCGTAACGTTCTGGATTTCTCATTACATGTCCTAGATATTCCAACTTTTTAGTTTTGACGGTCATGAGAATTTCACATTCTTTCCCCATTCTACGCAGGACCTCCACATTAGTAACTCTGTCAACCCAGGATATACGTAAGATGCGCCTATAACACCACATTTCGAAAGCTTCGAGCCGATTCATAGATGCAACAGTCAGTGTCCATGCTTCCATTTCGTAGAGCAGAACTGTGAATATGTAGCAGTTCAATAGACGGCATTTTGTTTTTAATGATATGTCTCGACTGTTGAAAATGGTTATCATTATAACGAATGCTGCTTTTGCTTTTATTATTCGCTGTTTAATTTCTGTTGAGTGGTCCCATTGGCTATTTAAATTGGTGCCTAGATATGTATATTGCTCGACTCTTTCGATATTCTGTTGGTTGATTGTAAGTTGAGCGTTTAGTATTGGTTTTTTACTAATTGTCATAAATTTGGTTTTCTTTATGTTAAGAGCTAGTCCGTATCTGTTGCTGACTTCTGTTATGCGATTTGTTAATATCTGTAAGTCATTCAGATTATCGGCAAAAACTATAGTGTCATCTGCATATCTAATGTTATTCAACCATTCACCGTTTATTAGTATTCCTTTCGCACAACCGTCTAAAGCTTCCTTAAATACCCATTCAGAATAAATGTTGAACAACAATGGAGACAAAATACAGCCCTGTCGTACTCCACGTTCTATTGCAATTTTATCAGTTAACTGGTCTTCTATGTTAATTTTGGCCGTTTGATTGTAGTAAATGTTTCTGATAATTCTAAGATCTTTGTTGTCAATTCCGATTTTTTGCATTAGAGTCATTAATTTGTCGTGTTTTACTCTGTCAAATGCCTTCTGGTAATCTATAAAGCATACGTATATGTATATTTATATAATTTTATAATAGCTATATATATATATATATATATATATATATATATATATATATATATATAGCTATTATAAAATTAAAAGGTCCCAATAATACAACAATGTTACAAAAACTACTGGGCATAATCGATAACCATCGCCATTTTACACCCAAATTATCAATGTATCAACCGCATTAAGAGAACTGTTAAAAAAAATTACAGTTTGAATGTGGACTAAAGGTCACACATACTCATTTAATTTATTAAAAAATTTAATTTGCTCACCATTAGTTCTTGCAAATCTCGAATAATAACTCAAACAGATTTAAGTCAAAATGGCATTGGATGTGTATTACTACAAAATCCCTGTATATTTTACTTCTTAGTATTTTAGCCAATCCTGAAACCAGATTTAGCCAAATCAAAAAGGAACTAAGTGCAATCCTATTTTCTTGTGCTAAATTTCATGATTATATTTATGATAGAGAAATTAAGGTTTTCACAGATCTAAGCCATTGATTTCGATAATAAAGAAACGCATAGCGGTAGTAAACTCTCCTATATAGTAGAAGGTAAGACACTTGAGCGCACTTTGACCTTTGACCTCCGCAGCTTTAACAGTATGCGCATCTGCTTCGCAGATATAATTATTTTATTATTTTTTGAGGAATTTTTTTTTATTTTCCATAAGAAATGTATTGCCCTATCTTAGCTATACCGCACAATCAGTATGATTTTCACTATAGACTACAACGTATGAAGGTAAAATTATTAAAATATAAAAGTGTAAAATATAAGCCAGGAAGGAAATGCTAATAGCTGACTTGTTGTTGAAAAGGTAGAGAACAATTCTCAGAACGTAGAACGGAAATAGTTTATACATTAAATATAACAGAAGAAAGGATAGAGGAATTTATAGCTGAAACTAAACAGGATAAGGAACTTCAAATATTAAAGATTTTTGTGCAAAGGGTGGCCATTATGCGCTTCGAGAGTACCTTACGCAGTAAAAGATTATTTTAATATTAGGCATGACGTTTACACATTCAATGATTTGATATTTTATAGGAACAGAGCTATAGTTCCGGATTTTTTTGTGGCATAGGATGTTTAAATTGCTTCTTGAAACATACTTTGGGGTTACAAAGACAACAACTGTCTCGCAAAGAGCAAGGCAAATGTTCTTCTGGCCAAATATGAATAAGGAGATAGTGAATTTGCTTACAAATGGAGTGTACCTTGTGAGAGATATCATAGAAATAATATTAATGAACCAGAAATACTAAGATAAATTCCAGAACTTCCATTTTAAATGCTAGCGGCTGATATTTGTGAATTTGGAGATATAGAGATTAAGTAATTAAAATAGAATATTATTATAAAAGCGATCAATAATGTTATACAGCCCCTGTTATTAAATAATATTACGTGGCGCAGTCTTGTGGTCAATGCAACCTGCTGTTTCCAAACTAAAACGAAAAAACAAAAACTTGGTAGAATTAGACCAATATAGAGTTTAGAATCCCTCGACTATTATTATTTGAATAAAACTGAAAACTTTCGACAATTCTCGGAAGAATTCCAAAAGATCACCTTTATATTTTGAAGTTAAAATATTTCATTTTGTTGACTGGACTAAAAAATTTACATAAGAGATATTTGATTCAAAATTTATTTTGTGGCTAATGGTATGCGACATTCGGTAGAGATCGCGTGACGTTTTATTGTCAAAAGTGCTTTCTTACAATGCGATAATGATATTGAGGGCACTTTTCGTAGGTTCACATCCGGATATTAATTTCGGCATTTTTTCGACAACACATGAAACTTTTGTAGGAAAATACTAATAAATTATGCTGTTTGATTTAAGAAAATTATGAATATTATAATGATAGTATTTGAAAGGAAGTTTAATATGTATGTGGGTTGTTTTACGTTATAAAATTTAAGCTTTTTATAATTAATTAAAGAGACTTATCTTCTCGGAGTATACGGGATTTGTATGGATTGTCACAGGCAGTTCCCCAAGTGTTTGTTACGCCCCTAGTGGTCAAATATGTTTTCCCGTAATAATCAGATCGGGTAGTTATCACCGAATTCCGCACAAGATAAGCATTAAGGCTTATCCTGTACGGTAGAATCCTGTGCAGAAGTTCGGCTAAAGGCCTTAGCCGAACGAGTAAATCAATATCTTACCTGCTGTCTCCAAACCAATAAGGGATATTCCACTTTAGATGCTATAACGTCCGCTACTGAATATTTATATAAGATGCTGGATAATTGCTCCCCTACTTTAGTCACATTTTTGGATCTAGCTAAGGCATTTGAACCTGTTAGTCATCAGCAGTTACAGCAGCTACAAATTGTAGCAGATTATGTGAAAGCAAATAACATCAAAATACAATTCAAAAACAGTGTTCCCGGCAAAAACTTGTTTTTAAGGTTTAACAAGAGGCACAATTTCTCAATTAAAAAGCCTCAAACCTTTTTGAGAGTTTACTCGCAAGAAGGATATTGATCCGTTTATTGTATACAGTTACTTCGAACTTTTAGACGAAACTTTAAATAATTTGGAATTGAAAGAAAAACCTGCACAAGTGTGGAACCTTAATGAAACCAGTTTTTGTGCAGATCCGTCGAAGACTAAAATTGTTGAACAGAAGGGTATGCTAACAACCAGAACAACTAGTGGTCTGAGAAAACAAAACACAACTGTTCTTATAGGGTGGAGTGCCGCTGAAGAAAAAGTAACACCACTCATAATTTTTAAAGGCAAACATGTTTGGGACCAATGGGTAGCAAAACCTGAGACTGAGTACCCAAATACTACATATGCCGCAACAGTTAATGGCTGGATGAAAACTAATGTTTTCAAAAATTTCTTCGAAAAAAGTTTCATCAAGAATTTATCTAAAGAGCGTCCCGTTCTTGTTGTCTCAAAGGAGGTTGTTGAAAATAATGCTAAAAAAATCTCGCTTATATTCATCAGAACTTCTTTATCAGCAAGCAGGTATTTTTAATATTGGACAGTTATATTTGTTAAAGATAGTTTTGGTTACATACAAAAATAAACAAATCAATAGATCATACTTACTAGTACTTATAAATCAAATGGAAAACACTATTTCACATATTTTATTCCTAGAATATTTAACTATTTACCAGAGATCTATAAAACCTGCATGAGAAAAATCAACTCATTCAACATGATAAGATCCATTTTTATAAAATTTCTTAAGAACGCTGGATCAGAAATTTTGGATGCGATCTTCTTTAATTAAATTCATCATATAACTAATACTGTACTATCTACTTTGTAACAATATTTTATATTATCAAACTGATGGTACTGAAGAACAAATATTTGAATAGCGTTAATGAGTGTAATCCCTGAGCACAACCTCTGGTTCATCAGGGAAAATCTTCTTTGTTAATTTACTAACAACTATTTGTTAATATTATAATAAACATTGAACAAATATTAAAATAAAAAATATTATTATAATTATTGTTTTGGGACCAACTATTTGGGCTATTTAAAAATTAAAAGCAATTTACATTGAATACTACATGGATTTATGGCGTTACTGTAAAGCAAGGTCTAAGCGAAAAAAAGACTAACTTTTGGCCTGGACATTTTTTTTTTTTTTAAGATGAAGGACAGTTTTTTTTTATTAATATTTGTCATATTTTAAGGGAGACGGTTATATATTTCGCCATGAAACAAGACATCTAGATGGTGTTAACAGATCAAAAAATTGTGGGTTCAGCACTACAATGCACAGTGTCACAAGTCAATGAAAATGATCGCAAAAATGTACGAATTGGGCCAATTTTAAAGTCCAGATCTCGTCCCCAGTGATTACCATCTTTTTTGACCGTTGCAAAAAATTTCGCTCCTATGAGGAACTAATCGCCAAAACTAAAGCCTATTTTAAAGGCAAAGATAAATCGTCTTACAAGGGCTGTATCGAAAAATTAAAAGCGTTTGAATAATTGTATCACCGGTACAGTAAATTGTTTTAATAAAACAATAATTTTTGCAAAAAAATTTTGTTTTACTGGTTCGGCCAGAGACTTATTGACCGCCGAATTCTAATGTGTTATTTTTTTCGTAAAACACTCTTATATTTTCCTGACAATGCAAACCTTATCTTAAGATTGTAAAGAAGATACAAAACAATCAATCAACAAAGTTCAATGTGGTTATTAACGTATCTGCCACGAACCAAAGAAAACATGTTTTTCTAATAATCGTAATGTTTTTCTCAATCTACAACAAAAACAATTAATGTCATGTATGTATATTTCGTATTTTCCTTCGTGTTTACCTTATAATTTCTATTCAATTTTCTTGAGTGCCACTATTTTCACGCTGGAAGCTTTCCTCTTTGTTATCGATTGGGGATTCCAAAATCAAGTATCATTTGTTTTCATGGTTTACTGGCCGCCAAATTGACCAAAATAAAATTGTCCGTGGCTCTGCTACATGCACAAAGTGTTTTATTTGGATTGTATTGGAATTTTTAGGTCATTGATTTTAAAAACAAATAAATTGTTGTTGGTCCAAATTTATATTTCCTTGGGTGCTCTTTTATTGAAAACATGGTAGGTAAAGTCTGATTGAAAATCAATATACAAGGTGTCACAATGTGTACAACAGTTTTTCTTTAGGAAAATGTAACTAATCTGCTTTTATACAGGATTGCCGGTTAAAGCAGTAAAACTATGAGTAAATAATCTATGAGACGTCTGGATCAATTGTTTTTTTTTTCTTATGTATATTCCTAAGAAAATCCAAGGTCCATTCTGCACTTTTTTTACCTCAAGTCCAAAGTCCAAATGATCTTGCGTCGGATGATCAGCTCTAGGAAATCCTAAATCTTGGTTTCTACATATTTTACACCATCATTAAATTATTTATATATCGAACCAGGGAACAACAGAAGAAGATATAAACAACAGACTGAGACAAACAAGAAACTGTATAAGACAACTAAACTCAGTGTTGTGGGATAAGAACATTACGATAAAGACAAAAAAGAGAATATATAATACCCTGACAAGAAGTATCCTGACATATGGGTCCGAAAACTGGACAATAAACAAGAGAAATAGAGGTAGAATAAGAGCAGTAGAAATGGAGTTCCTGAGGAGAAGCTGTAGACTTACAAAAAGAGACAGAATTGAAAACGCAGAGATTAAGCGGAGAATGGGAGTGCAATCAGACATAATCGACTATATAGAGGAGAAGAGACTATCCTGGTACGGCCACGTCAGAAGAGCGGACAGAGGACGCTGGATAAACAAAATCACAGAATGGAGCCCGATTGGAAGAAGAAAGAGAGGAAGACCCCGAAGGTCATTCAGAGATGAAATCGACGAGGCTATGGAGAAAAGAACCCTGCGAGATGGAGACTGGAATGACAAGGAAAATTGGAGAAAGCGGTTGAGTGAAGGAAGACAGTGAAAACTGTGGAAATCCTTTGTGGAGTAGTAGTAGTATTAAATTATTTATTTTTTTAGGGACTTGTCATTACAGTTGTCAGTATAGACATAGAGTACATTATGAGTAGTGACGAAGTTTCGTTTTTAATTGATAACTATTGCCTAAATTACAAATAATATAAATTAAAATATTAGACAATAAAACTCTTGAATTTGCTGTACAGTTAATATTCTGCATCGCTAGCGTATCTCATTTAAATGATTTAGATCATTGTACTTTCCCTTTTTTGCGTCAGTTTCCGATGGGTCGGTACATTACCCTAATTTATCGTCGAATAAAGACTCGGCGCAGTCAATAGGATAATTTTAATTACCTAAAAGTAATTGATCACTTCCATCAGTTAACATCTTTCACAACGCCCTTCAAAACCTTCTTCCCCTGTAAATTATTCATTGGAGTCCTTAAACTGCCTTTCCTACTTGTTTATCCTACAAGCGGTGTTTGTAAAGCTCGAATAATTATTCAAATTTGCCGTAAATAACATTCCAATTTGCATACCGTTTGCTCCTGTCATTTCTACAAGTTCCTCGGTTTAAAGAACATCAAGATTGGTCTAGACAATCTTTGTTGAATCTCGTAACATTAACAAAGTGGTAAATAAAGTCAGTCTCTTTATGCTTCTATTTTTATTCATTGCACGAAGGTGTGAGCAAAACGACAAGTTGGGATAAAAATAGGAAAAACAGACTGGACGATAAAACAAATATAAGTTTACTTGTATTTTTGATTTTCTGTGATATTGTGTAAATACAAAATATGACTGGAAAAAATGTAGTAAAATAGAAAAATGATAAAAGAAGAGTAAAAAAAGCAGTACTTTTCACCTACACAAGAATTAAAAACAAATATGAATTTATTAGGAAGGAAAGAGCAAGATGGCAGAATAATGGAGTATATTAATACGATTTACATAATTTCTATTTAGGAAGTGACACATTAGATCCTCAGCACAGTTAAGAAGTGAGGATTCTTATAACGAGAACGAAACATTTAATTTTTCCTTAACGAAACATTAAAAAGTAGTAGTGGTGATATCGCTGAGGATATAGAGCTAAAAAATAAGCTGAATATACACATCTACTAAAGATAAATTAGACACAGATCCTAAACAGTTTTATAAAAAATTGAAGCGTTTATTTGAAAAACAACACATGTCCATTTTTTGCAAATTTGACTTTATATCTGTAGCATTTTTAAATTCTTTGATATATATTTAAATCCCCTCGTATATGTATTAAAACGCCGAAGAATAATTTCAGTATATTTATATTTCTTTCGTATAAGTTAAAACACCGAAAAAGTATTTCAATCCTTTTTGCGTCGCCGAGGTCGATAATAAACCATTTTAAAGTTGTTTATATATCACAGATGGGTATTTCCTCGGTATTATTTGATCGAAAGCGCTTTAGGATATTTTGCATTCCCGTTCCCGTTTAAGTGTTTTGTTTATACCAAGTTGGGCGAATAAATTTTAAAGATAATTACCTCACCCTCGCTGAGGCCTTTGTTAAGAACAGTTGACTTCAGTGTTTGGTCCAAATTTTTCGTCAAATCCAGTTCTAATTCCAGACATTCTAAAGTCCAGTAAAGTCCAGAATTTAAAGTAAAGAAATTTTAGTGAAATCCAGGTAACTTTTTTTGTTTGAACTTTTAAAATAAAGATTGACAATTTTTTTATAATAATTGCTTTCATAACAATTTAAGAAATTTTAATAATTACAATTGTAGATCTTAGGACATGACCTAGCTTGCTGTCATATTAATTGTTCTCAGTTTTAAGATTTAGTATTGACATATGACAGCTATTTTTGACATTTAATAAATACCAAATTATAATAGAGATTTTGTTTTTGATTTTTTAGAAAAGGGGTTAACAACTATGCTTAGTTTCACTTGCACAAGATAATTTTTTATTTGTAATAATTTATTTCTGCTACAAATTATCGCCCATTAACAATTGTAAGGGTGATCTCCACGCCGTTAAGATTGGCAAAATGCTCTCATTCAAAAACCGGAAAAGGTGAGAAGGGGTCTTTACGTCGTCAAAATCCAGATATCAGTCTGGCAACAGAGATAATCCAATCGTTTTTTTTTTTCGAATATTGAAGAGAGAAAAACTGCATCCATATCATTACATTCCTGTTCAGAAGTTACTACATTAATATTTACCTATGCGTCTACAATTTGCTTAATTTTTACAAGATAAACAAAAATTAACCCAGATCATCTAAATACAATTCTTTTTCCTAATGAGGCAAAATTTACTAGACGAGGAATATTTAATTGGAAAACTAATCATTCAGCATTTTCAGCACAGTTTTAATGTTAACATTTAGTGTGGTGTAATACGTGACTCCTTAATAGTGTCCTTTTGAACGTTCAACCAATTTAGATGGACCTCTATATGTAGATTTCCTTCAAGTCACCAAAAAGTCCTGATTTCAATCCTTTGGATTTTTTAATTTGGTCACAAATGAAGCCTTTAGTTTACAAAAAGAATTAATCCTCTTTAATAATTGCGACAGACAAGAGAAGAAGCCGCGAATGTGATTAAATATAATAGGCAAGGATTATTTGATATTAAAAGATGGACAGTAACGTGGTCTATATAGGATATCTTTAGGATTCAACGATAAAGGCACATTTCGATTTTTTGCAGGTAGCGTCTGTGAGAGTCGACGACTCCGTACAACAGTATAGGAAAGATATAACTTCGTAGGAACCTATTTTTATGGGTACTGATACATCATGGTATTTGAATAGCTTAGCAATTTTTTGAAACGAAGATATTGCTCCCTCTATCCTCTACTGCTATTTGAAAGATATCCTCAGAGTATATAATAAACAGCTAGGGCGATAGTATATATCCGTGTCAGACCCCATATTTGATTTTGATATCTCTGATTCTCCTGATTCTGTACAGACAGATGATGTTTGATTCCAGTAAAAATTGCTAATTATTCTTAGATTACAGGTGTTTATTCCAATACTTGTTAATATCTCCATCAGCTTGTCATATTTTACTGTATCAAACGCTTTATAGTAATCAATGAAGCATGCATAAATATCGCAATTCACATCTTTACACCGTTGAAATAGCACTTGTAGATAATGTAGTAAAATTCAAATACAGTCCAATGAATTTATCTCTAAAAACCGATCGAATTACATAAATTAAACAGTAACGCTAACTAAAGAGTAACTTTTTTTGTAGAATATAACGCTGCTTTATATTTTTCTATTATTTTAAAAATAGTTCATCTGAAAAAAATAGCTTTGATTTGCTAAACACAACCAAGTGTAACTAGCGCCCTCTATTAGCAATGCTAAATTATAGTCTAATTTAACAATCCTCGTGCCAAAAAAAAAAACGTAAAAATGTCAATTTTTAAATAGACAGTGTGAAAACATACAAAATTGTTGCGGAAATTAAAATCCCCATTGAACATTTTTAATGAATCACAATGCATAAGTCAATTTTTATTTTGTTTGTGATTTTATTTGAATATATATTTATTTAAATTGAAATTGCTTCTAGTGTCTAATACCCGTCTAGCTACCCGTCACAAATTATCAGCAGTTATAGTTAAAAGTTTGGTGTAAGGTTAAAATTTACCATATCTGTGACAGCTCCTATCAAAATTCGTCAAAAATCAAACAAAAGTCTACATACCGCTTTAGACTTTGATGTTCTAGCTATCCTGTGCTTCTCTAGCAATTTAGCTAGTCTTATAGTTCGTTGTTTCGTAGATAGACAGTCGTCAGTTGTTACATTGTCACTAGTACCATTGGTAGCTTCGTCTTCTTCTGCCAAAGTAGTTTTTTGGGTAACTGTTGATAAGGGAACTGTTAAGGCTACGAGCGTTTCACTGCGAACACTCCACGAACTGCTACCGAACTTTTTCATGTTCATTAAGTCTCCGAAACTACCTAAATTCAAAATTAATTGACAGAGGTTTGATAATGGGACATTTATGAAGTAATCTAAATGCGAATTTTGGTTTGTTTAAATTTCAAAACATTTTGACATAACATTTATTACAATTTTATACGAAAATGCGATATATAACTACTATAAAAGCTTTTAATTGAAGGTGACTCATTTACAAATTAAACTGAAAGCTAACGGCAACAATGTTAAATGTTAGAAGTTAATTCTAACCAGCACTTACCGGGGTCATTTTTATTGTGTAAGCTTCGTCAATGTGGATAAGTGAAAAGTAAAAGGGTTCCATAAAATTTGCACCCGCAACAATATATCTTCTGCATACCGGTGCGATTTACGAGCGAATAGTTGAACAAATTTGTTGAATACTTTTAAACATCGATAAACTTATCAACACCTCGCTGATCTATATATTTACGCCCTTGGAAAGAGTAGAAATGGGAGAAATAATTTTGTTTTTTTTGGTCAATATCTGCTATAAGCTTGGTGTGTTTTGTTTCTTGTGAATGTTACTTTGTTTTATATTTGTTATATAGAGTTTCTTATATTTATTAAATTTGACATTGTTTTTGAAGTAAGTAAACAACTGACAAAAAGCAGAACAATATCATCATCATCATCATTCAATCTTCACTTATCCACTGCTGGACATAGATCTCCCTCATAATTTTCCATCTATTTCGATCTTGTGCCTCTTGCATCCAATTCCTATGACAACGTTTTAGATCGTCAGTCCAACGTGTTGGTGGACGACCTCTACTTCGGTAGGCATCATCTCTTGGTCTCCATTCCAGTATCCGCTTTGTCCATCTATTGTCTGTCATTCGAGCCACGTGACCTGCCCAGTTCCATTTTAGTGTTGCTACTCTCTCTACTGCATCAGCCACTCCTGTTCTTTATCGTAGCTGGCGATTTGGGATCTTGTCTAGTAGTGAAACGCCCAACATAGCACGCTCCATCGCCCTTCGACACACACGGATCTTTTGAACTGTTCTCCTTGTCATGGTCAACGTTTCGGCACCGTAAGTTAACACTGGCAAAACACACTGATTAAACGTTTTTCTTTTAAGGCATATTGGTATATCAGACGATTTGAAAGTATGGTTCAGCTTGCCGAAGGCTGCCCAAGTCAGTCTTATACGACGGAGAAGCTCAACGGTTTGGTTATCTTTTCCTATGCGAATCTCATGACCTAGGTATTTATAGGCCATTACCTGGTCTATGTTCCTACGCATATATCTTCGCTGACTACAAGATTTGTCATCATCTGGGTTTTAGATATATTTATTTTCAATCCCCCTTCTAGCGAGGAAAGGTAGAGCTGATTTAAAAGTTCTTTGGCCTCATCTATCCTATCAGATATTAGTACAATATCATCTGCAAACCTTAGATGGCTAAGCTTTTCTCCGTTTATGTTTATGCCCTTGTCGGTCAGTTTTGCCCTTTTACATATATATTCCAAAAGCGTAGTGAACAGTTTCACCCACTCTAACACTGGCTGTTGCGTTTTGGTATATATTTTTAATTATATTTATATACCCATAGTCAATTCGGCATTCTGTCAAGGCTTCCAACATTTTTTGTTGATTTACGGTGTCGAATGCCTTTTCATAGTCGACAAATATTAAAGCTAGTGGTTTATTATATTCAGTGCATTTTTCTATAAGATTTTTTATTACCAGTAGGTGATCGTTTGTTCCATAGCCTTTTCTAAAACCCGCCTGTTCTATGGGCTGATAAAATTCCAATTGATTTTCTAGTCGTTTCGTAATTATTTTTGTAAATAGTTTATAAATATGTGAAAGTAGACTTATGGGCCTGTAATTCCTGAGGTCGGTAGCATCCCCTTTTTTATGAAGTATGATAATTTCTGCGTTATACCACTGGGTTGGTGTTATTGCTTCCTGCAAACATCTAGTGAATAGTTTGGCAAGGACCTGCCATAATCTTTTTCCAGCCACCTTTAAGGCATCTGCCACTATTTCATCGCCTCCGGGGGACTTATTGTTTTTCATTTCTTGCACTGACCTTCGAACTTCATTGGTTGTTACGTCCGGTAAAATTTCAGATCCCTGATTGATTATCTTTGGTAATGATCCACTCCGGTTACATTGCTGTTCTTTGTATAGTTGTCTATAAAAACTCTCTATCGTATTCATAATTTGAATTCTATCCTCAATGATTTGCCCCTATTCATTTCTTAATTTGTGGACGTTTTTTCTTCCAATGGACATGCTCTGTCTGAGTACTTTCAAGCTTTTGTTTTCTTTTATTACTCTAGTTATTTTCATCGTATTGTATCGTCTCAGATCTTTTCTAACTTCCTTTTTAATTTTCTTATTCAAAATTCTTAGTTTATTTTGGTTATGATCCTGATTTTCCCTAAGTTTTCTTCTTTCCTCTAGAAGATGTTTTGTGTTGTGGCTTAATTTTTTGTTATTATTTTCAGCACGAGGACAGTATTTCTTTTCAGCTTCTTTCAATATTTGGGTAATATTATTGTTCATTTCACTGATGCTGATATTCTCTAAGTCGTGTGTATCCAAACTAGTCTTAATATTTTCTTCGTAAAGTGTTATATCTTCTGGGAACAGCCACCTTCCACTTTTCTTTTTGAGGATCATTTTTGTTCTTTCAACTTCAGTGTTAAAAGTGGTTTTTGCTCTAACTAGTCTATGGTCGCTCCCTGTTGAAAATTTATTCAATACTGTTACATCCTGAACAATATCTTTCCGATTTGATATTATGAAATCAATCTCATTTTTTGTTCTTTGGTTCGGACTCTTCCATGTCCACTTACGTTGGGGTTTCTTTCCGAAGAATGAGTTCATCACAAAGAGATTTTCCTGATATAAAAAGTCAAGAAGCCTGTTACCTCTCTCATTTCTCTCACCAAATCCAAAGTTTCCCATAGCAGATTCTGCATCATCTTGTTTGAATCCCAATTTGGCGTTAAAATCTCCAATTATCAATGTGTAATGTGTTTTTGAAGTTTGTATAGCTGCTCTGATATTTTCATAAAATTGATCAACTTCCTCATCCGGGTGACTCGTAGTTGGTGCGTAAGCCTGTATAATTTTAAGTTTGTATCTTGGGTTTAATTTAAAAATAAGATAAATGACTCTGGTACATATACTTTTTATTGTGATTATGTTTGGTACCCATTTTTTATGGATTAAAAAACCCACTCCTCCAACAGATGAATCTTCGTTTCCTCTGAAATGGAACATATTTCCAGACTTAAGTATTATTTGATCTTCTTTTCGACATCGAACTTCACTTATACCGATTATATCCCATTTTATGTGTTGTAGTTCATTCTCCAGTTCTATCATTGATGCTTCTGTTGATAAAGTTTGTACATTGTAGGCACATATATGCACTTGTCGTTTGTTTTGGTGGCCTGATCTCTTCCGGTGATTCTTAGCACCCTCTGCTCCAACACTATTCTGACCGCCACCTTGGTCAGGGAAATTGGAACCGCCGGGGACTGAGGGCCGTACACTTGATGTATCTATCATGAGGGGAAATTTGGCCAAACAATATGATTGATGTTTATTCTTTTTCTAGCTTTAAGATGGTTTTCCAGACGGTAGTAACCTACGCTGCCCCTGTGTGGTGTAGTGTACTAAACACTGCGAAATACGCTAAGCTGACGGAGACTTCGCAAAGGCGAATGCTCCTCAGGGTATCTAGAGCTTATACGACAGTTTCAAATGAAGGCTCTATCTAACTAGACTACTTCCTGGTGCAGTTTCTGTCCGGACATGGTAGTTTTGGCACCTTCACAAATAGAATAGGCAAATCAGCCTCGGCAAACTATACTGTTTGTGGGGTACCGGACGCTCCCGCCCACATTTTTAACTATCAGAGATGGGCAAATGAGAGGGGAGATTTCGAAAGGCGAATGGGTTTCGGGCTGGATGAAAGAAAAGTTGTAAACATGATGTTGAGAGGAGGGAAAGAATGGAGAGAAGTACACTGTGATTTCTGGGGTGATAAAAAAAAGAACAGGAGTAGAGAGGAGGAAATTGAGCCAGGTATCTGAAATTTATGGTTAATATTATTTATTAGTTTATGGATTAACGTCTTAAACATTTTTTGATTTACGGTAATAGGTATGGTTATTTATACATTTTTAGTTTTTTATTGTTCATTGGGTGGCAGGACCACCTCTCTTGAATGCTGGTTAAGGTTTTAGCCGGGACACGGTTAATCCGACACTACCGTAGGGTTTTATGGCCTAGTTTCCTACTCGGCCGAAAGATGCCAGGGTGTCTTGTTTCGTGACGTAGATGTCCAAAAGCGATTTCCCCCACCGTTGCCTGTCAGAATTCAATGGATACCTTCTTAGGCTCTTACTAGAATCTGGCAATACGGCCATTAATGTACAAAGAAAGGGGATCTTGGTAGAAGAAAAGTAGATTGTTTGTACAGTGTTTGAAAATTTAAAAAATACACGCTCAGTGTTTATTTTTAATGGGAATATCAGTGTCGACAATTGAATGCATTGTACGTGAAAAAAAAGGTGACTAGAATTGTGACTAGAAGTTCCAAAAGTACAAAATAGATAGAAAAAAATTGAATTGGTCAAGAACCATAAAAATTTTATACTCACTATTACTCATTCATTCTTTTTTAGAAATACAGCGCCAACCCTCGAATCCATTAGGACAAAGGTAATAGAGAATGATCTCTTTCCAAAAATGAGCAGAGACGTTAAGGATAATAATAAAAGAAGATTTAAAATTTATATATGCCAAACGATCCCGTAAATCTGTCTTAATAAAAATAGAAGATTTAGTTACATCCCAGATATCTTCGTCGCCATAGGCGACGTTAGAGAGCTTTGTTCTGCCCACAAAAAGATTTATATTATCTGGACGAAACGTGGGTGAACGCTGGCCACACAGTATCTAAGATCTCAAAAGATACTATTGTAACGAATTATCGTCAAGCATTTGTGGATGATTTATCAATAGCGTTACGAGGATCAACGGATAAATGGCAACTGCTGATTATTGTCCATATAGATAGTGAGAGTAGCTTTTTAGACGATAGTGCACTAATTTTTTTATCAATCGGTGGTAGTAATGGATAACGCTTCTTATCATGACTGAACAGCTTAATAGAACATCCGCCAACTATGGCCACCACAAAGGCACATATGCAGAGTTGGTTAGGACAAAAAGAAATTCCATTTTCCGAGAACATAGTTAAGGCTGAGCTTATAAGTGTCATTAGACAGCATCGTAACAGATATCGTCAGCATGTTGTAGATGTAGATACAATGGCTCATGTTAAAGGCATCACCATTGGGACTCCCTCCTTAACATTGGGATATAATTATTCTGGGATCAAGTAGAGGGTTAGGTAGCTCGTGAAAAGGTGACATAAAAATTGTTCAATGTTTGTTAGAACTCGCAATGGAACGGATACGGAAAGAATATTGAGCTAATGCCGTAGCCCATGTGATCAAGGAAGAAGAGAAAATTTGTAACCAGGGATTCGGACGAGTCGCTGAATTCCGAAAGTTCATAAACATAACTTGAGTAATTATTTCTTTGCTTTCTAGTTCTGCTTCTATATACATGTAAATGTAATATATTAATTATTTTTGCAAATTTTTCTGTTTTTTGAAGAACTGCATTAGGCACTCTATAATAACAACAAAATTTTACTTTATTTTATTAGAACACATAACTATCACCAAAGCATTGTAAAGAGTTAACAAAAAGAGAGAGTACAACAAAGAGATAATTAATATGTTAAAGATAGCTTTAAAAAAAACTTGTTTTATTGTCTCGTATTGACTTATTTTCTTTATACAGGACCCATTTATTTCCAGTAAACTCAGGTTAATAAGGGTTTTGTAAACTTTTGTAAGCTCTTTATGCTGAAAAGAATGGAAAACACACCGTTCTCTGACACTCACGCTAGCTACTTAAAGTCTTTAATACATCTTTAGTTTAAACATCTTATTCTGAATTATCCTGGCAACTTTGAAGATCTTCCTAACGATTCACTTTCAGAACCTTCTTTCTTATACCGGATTAGCAACGAAATCATCAAATCTCTTTGATTTCGTTTTTTTAAATCCTTACTGGAGTTTGAGAAATCATGTAATTTGGCTCAAATCCCGGATGAAATGGGCCAATATTGCTGTAATTTCAGTCTATTCACTTTGAAAATTAGGGTGGAATCGAATAAAGGGACCCGACCTAAGGGCGTTTAAAAAATTCCAATTTATGAGGTTTCGTTATATTTGTATTATGTGTATTTTTGCTGCTGCCGCTCGTCGATAAAAAGTTGTGGACAATGTATGAGGTAGCTTAATTCACGAAAAGTTTTCCACAACAATTTTAAGTATTTATCCAATTATGGATAAATGTTTGGCATTCAATATAAAAAACTCGACTTTATTGTAATTTTATTAATCAACATTGGACATATTTGCCTTGAACATTAATACGTATACAGTGCTAGTCAAAAGTCCGTTCCCCCCTCGTATTTTTTGAATGGTTATACTTGTAAAAGTAAAATTTGGAGGAAGATAATAAACAGGCGTAGGCTTCTCAACTAGACATAACAGGTGACGTAATAGTGACAGATGACGTTACAGCGCCTACTGTAACAGATAATTTAAATGGGATCTTATGACAAGTAATACCTTGTATAAAAGGTATTGAAAATACCTATTTAATCATAATAATTTTGTTTAGCTTTTGTTTTGCTTTTTTTTTAATTAAAAAGTTAAAGAATTTGGACTAAATTGTAGCTTTTTGTCATTTTAAAATATATAGAGTCCAAAGATTGCGAATGCAAATACCCTTTATCGGAAAAGTAATATTGGTACACCTAATTTTTATTTCTACTATAGTAGTCTACATTTAACTCGAAAGAAAATATCGCCAAAATATCATTTTTTGTTGAATCTAACAATTTTCTATTATAAACAAGTATTCATTCTCTCAATTCAACCCTCAATAAATAATTTATCAAAAAACTAATATAATTACGTACCATTAACAGAAATGAATTCTGCTAGCAGCGAATAAAGTTGCATCTGGTCTGTGAGAGCCTTCATGTTGTCTATCTAATTTATCATTCTTTCGTGGAGAACTTTTAACTCAACAGCGAAAAAGCTTTTAACAACGCTCGCAGACAAAAAAGAAAACAGGGATATTTGTTGGTTTTAATGTGTATGTAGCTATTTTAAATTCCTGTAGAAATACTCGAAAGCACACTGAAATAAACTAGATGTATAGTAATTATTGTTTGGTATGTATTTGTAAACTTGCTGTACCGAGAGTGTAGCTACAACAAGATTACGTAGGGCAATTTCTTTCGTCTCTTTTTGGTTAGATTCAGAAATAATAACGCTGTGGGCAGCCACAAGCATTAGAATTAGATATATATTTGGTCTTTATATACTCTACACCCCAGTCTATCTGTGAAAAAATCGTCGATTTTAAGTAAAAATCTTATACAGGTATGTATTAACCCTTTAACGACTATCGGTATGCTGAGATGACCACTTTTACAAACATTTCCTTTAAACTTCCCAGCGGTTTTAGTCATACCAGTGTGTAAAATTGGTTGCCTATATTATATTCTAATTGTCTAACCAATTTAAAACCGATTTTATTAAGTCAAATTGACTGGATAATATAACTAGTCAAGCAGACATTTGAAGCGGACGTTCGATGTTGACAAAGAGCGACATATTTTAATTGTTTTCTTGTTTATTCAATTAACATTAATTACAAAACCTACGGGTAGGTGATATTTTTAAAGTGTCTTTTTTTTGGTATTCTGGCACGACCACAAGGCACTTTCTATATGAATTCTGTCAATATGCAAAATCAAAAGTGGAGCTTTAGGCATTTGGAAAATAGGTCCCAAAATAAGGGTGACACCTTATTGGATAAAATTCCATGTGACGAGGAGTCAATTGTCTCTGATACTAAAAGCGTCTTGGGAGATGAATTGAATTTTGATGAATTTTGGCCGAACACCTAATGAAGAAACACCTAACCAGATCTGCAAAGAAACACAAGGTATGGATGACATCAGACATACTAGAACTAATGAAAGACGTAAAATGAAGAATAATGCACAAAAATACAGAGAGGTTGATAAGAACATTAAGCAAAGAATAAAGAAGGCCAAAGAATTATGGATTGAAGAACAATGTGTAGAAATGGAAAACTGTGAAAGAAAATATGACACATTCACTGTACATAAAACAGTAAAAGAAATTACAGGAACTCAAAGAAGAGATCAAATAAGTTTGCTTAAGAACAAAGACGGAAAGATTATTAAAGATTTAACAGATAAAATTAATAGATGGATTGAATACATAAGAGAATTCTTTAAGGACAACAGAAATAACATTGGTCAGGTAAATGGTGAAACGGGATCTGAAATCCTAAAATGTGAAGTAGAAGTGGCACTTAGAAATTCCAAAACTGGAAAGGGAAATGGAACTGATGAGGTTCCTACGAATAGCTAAAGCTCTTGAATGATGACTTAATAGGTGTAATATTGCACTTATTTAACACAATATACAAAACTGGTATTATACCTCAAGAGTGGCTGTCTACATTCGTTATACTGTCAAAGAAATCCAATGCAAAAGAATGTTCAGAACATCGAACAATATCTTTAATGAGCCATCTACTAAAGATATTTCTAAAAATGATCCACAACCGAATTTATCAAAAGTTGGATTCAGATATTAGTGATACATAGATGGGGTTCAGAAAGGGATTAGGTACTCGAGAAGCTCTCTTCGGTTTTAATGTTTTCACACAAAGATGCCTAGACGTTAATCAGGAAGTACATACATGTTTTATCGATTTTAAAAAACCGTTTGACAGAGTACCATGATAAGCTAAGAGACATTCTTGAAAGAAAGGACATAGATAATAAAGATCTACTAATAATTCTCAATCTATATTGGTATCAGAAAGCTAACATCAAAATAGAAAATGAGATATCACAAGCAATAGAAATACGTAGAGAAGTACGACAGGGATGCATTTTGCCACCGCTGCTATTTAATGTTTATAGTGAAAGCATCTGCCAGGAAACTCTATTGCATAGCAAACGAAGGAATCGTAATCAATGGAGAGGTTGTAAATAATATTCGATACGCAGACGACACTGTACTAGATGCATTAAAAGTAGAAGAATCACAACGATTACTTACAAATATAAATATTGCCTGCAACAATTATGGCATAAGTATCAATATCAAAAAATCCAAGTACATGGTCTTCAGTAAGAACATGACACAACGAGCACATATTAGTATAAACGGCATTCAAATTGAAAAAGATCAAGTTACAAATACTTAGGGACTAAAATAAACGAAACTGGAGACCAAAACAATGAAATAAAAAGACGTATCGAAATTGCCAGGGCCACCTTCATAAAGGTGAGGAAATTGTTCTGCAACAGAGATATAAGCATCCCTCTACGATTAAGAATGCTAAGGGGCTACGTATTTAACACGCTATTATACGGTGCAGAGGCCTAGACTCTCAAACAGAACAACATAAAAAATATTGAAAGTTTCGAGATGTGGTGCTACCATCGAATGCTGAAGATAAGTTGGGTTGAAAGAGTTACAAATTTTGAAGTAATGCGAAGGATAGGAAAAGACCCAGAAATTTTGTCAAATATCAAACGAAGAAAACTCAAATATTTGGGTCACCTAATGAGAGGACATAAATACGCATTACTTCAAAATATAATGCAAGGAAAAATAGAAGGAAAACGGAATCCAGGTCGTAGAAGAATCTCGTGGTTGCGTAATTTGAGAGAGTGGTTTGGCTGTACCACTAATGAACTCTTTAGGTCAGCTGTAAACAAGGTCAGGATAGCCTTGATGATTTCCAATCTCCGGTGGCACAAGAAGAAGAAGAAGAATTTCGGCGACCAAATAATGAGGATGACTTTGATATTGGAAATATGGATATCGTGTTTGAAGACCAAATTAACAATCAAGATAAAACAACCAATAGTCCAAATAATCAAGAATCGGAATCGGATAGTGAAGACGATGTACAGTTAGCAGTACGGCTAGCAAAGCGAGATAACTCTATATTTTGGACCCAAAATAAAAGTTATATAACACAAATAAATCATTTTATTGAAACTATAGGCCTAAACATTCCAAATTTTGCAGAAAACCCGACAGATATGTTTTTGGAACTATTTCCTAGGATCTAATTCACCTAATTGTATTTCAAATCAATCTATATTAAGTTCAAAAACATATAGGAGGAAATGGATTTACCACAGAACACGAACTGAAAACATTTCTTGGACACAATTTATTAATGGGTTTAAAGAAAATGTCCAGTTACAGAGATTATTGGTCGTCAAGTAATGAATTATGAAACCCTTTCATTAGTTCGGTTATGTCACGTAACAGATTCGCTTGGTTACTAGGCAATTTACATCTGGTTGATAATACAGTGCAGCCAAAAAAAGTGATCCCGGATTTAACAAACTTTACAAAGTGTGACCCATACTGGCCAAACTCACAGAAACGTTTCTTGCAGCAATGAATCCACACGAGTTTCAAGCGATTGATCAGTTTATGATACGATTCAAAGATCGAAGCAGTATCCGACAATACATGCCCAATAAACCTATAAAACGTGGCTACAAAGTATGGGTTAGAGCAGATTCAAGCGAATTCATGTGTGAGTTGCAGATATATACCGGTAAAGTGGAAAATTCCACCGAAAAAAACTTAGGACAACGAGTCGTACATCATCTAACAAGGATCTTAGTAAATAAATACCACCGAGTGTTCTTTGGCAATTATTTCAACTGTATTGATCTTCAGAGATCTTTATTGTCGGACGAAATTTACGCCAGTGGAACCGTTCAAAAGAAAGAAAGAAAGAACCTGAGGAGATTCAGATTACCGTATTTCAACAGATGGACTATCTGCGTTGAAGTGGATGGATCGCAGAAGTGTGATTCTTTTTGCAAATCACCAAAATCCAGCAACAAACGAAGTTGTAAAGAGAAGACAAAAGACGCTACTCTGAATGAGGTTTTATGTCCACAAATGGTAGTGCTCTACAACTCACATATGATATATGTTGACAAATTTGACATGCTGACAAGTCTTTATGAGATGAATCGTAAATCACACAAGTGGTGGCATAGAATATGTTTTTTATTTTGTGGATGCTCGCATCGTAAACGCAATCTTTCTATTTCAACTTAGAAGCCAATCCAAAAGTATGTCTTTGAAAGAATTCTAGCTCTCTGCGATTAGAGGCCTTATTGGAACTCTAGAACAATTAAAAAGGGGAAGACCATCAGCAGAAAAACCAGTGAGTAAATCCAAAAGACATATTCTCTTAAAACTGGGCCATTCAAAGTCTTCTCATATGCCCCAAAGAACTACTTCTTTGAGATGTGCCAACTGCAGCACATCTTGCAATGTCGGACTTTGTCTCAAACATGACAAAATTGTTTTGCAACGTTCCATGTAAAACAATAGGAAGAAAGTAGTGCTACCTGGTTTTTATTTCTCATTTAATTTTTTGTTACGCTATGTTCCTGCTGGTCTCTTGAGAATACCACATCCTGTAGGATATACTTCAGGATCAACATTATTTATTTTTGATCAGATAAGAGGCATATATCCAGCACAGTTTAATTTAATCTTGCCCAAGTACTTTCGATCCCTAGATCATCTTCAGGGGCATCTGAAATAAGCCAAGAAACGTTTTTTTATAACTAAAGAAATTGATTAACTTCGATAAAAACTCGAAGTTTATGGTTGATAAAGAGTTTTTATGTGATTAACGTTTATAGACTTACTTCGTCAATTGCGGCCTATCCGACAAGAACAAAATGTCATAAACATATAAATGTACATCACAATACACTACAAAAGGACAAACAAACACTTTAAAATTATTTAAGAAAGGCTACATTATGTGCAGAAGCCGGAGACAGAATGGCTCCCGATCTAACGGAAATGTTGGGGTGACATGTGACAAATGACAGCTTGGATGAGCAGTCACAATCATAGATATGTGATCTGCACCTTTTAAAATTCTATGAAACTAAGTATTGACCAAAAGTCCAACTGACACTACTATAGGAAGTCACTGATGAAATATAAAAATATATAGAATATTTTTTAAGTAGATTGAATAATCCAGATCTCACACTCAAACCTGTCTGTAATAATTAAGGTGTTAGTTTGAGAGCAACTGAAATCGACGTAAAGTAAGAATGCAAGAAAAGGACTAAACAATATATTCGACAGTGGGTAGTTGACTACAATAAAATGGTCTACCAAGCACTATCTGTAATGTAGAAAGGAAGAGATCTAACTATGTAATTAAAATACTAAAAATTGAAAATCAAAATTGAAAGCAAAGTATATAAATGGGGTGTAATCCAAGTAGTTCAGTTGAACCCACAGTCAATGGTATAACTATAAAATTCAAATACAATACAATACAATACAAATACAATTGCAACATATCGGCAAAAGACAAAGATGCTATCTTAACTATACTTAAATTCTCTCTGGATCAGGACGTCTTTCAATTTTTAAAAAAATACATAAACAACCAACAGTTTTAGCAATGGGATCTCCATTATCACCTTTTCTAGCTGACATTTTCTTAGACAGCTTAGAACAGAAGTTTGTTAACAACAACAAAATAGTTTTTTGGTCAAGGTATGTTGATGATTGTATAGCTCTCATACAGGGAACCTAAGATGATGCTTTACAGATTCTGGATGATCTTAATAACCTCCATCCCAACATCTCTTTTACTCTGGAACCAGAATCTGATAAAAAGTTGAACTTCTTGGATATGACTATATCCCGCAATAAAGATTCTTTAGAGTACAATATTTACAGAAAACCTACCCAAACAGATCATGTTATACATGATACATCAAATCATCCAACCCAACATAAAATGGCTGCTTTCAACAGTTACATTCATAGGTTACTCAAATTTCCACTTTCTAATGATAATTTTAATTCAGAATTTAATACTCTTAAACAAATTGCTTTCAATAATGGTTATGATCCTAACATTATCTATAAGCTTCTAAATAGAGCTAAACTAAAAATTGCAGAAAAGCTTGCATATTCATTACAATGTTTTCTTCAACCTACTGCTTCAAATAACACCAGATATTTCTTCTTCACTTATATTAGCAGCATTTCCAATAAAATATCTAAACTTTTTACTTCTATAATTGATAACATTAAAATTTCCTTCAAGTCACACAACACCTTAGGTTCCTTCTTAATCAACACCAAAGATAGGATGAACACACTTGACAAAAGTGGTATTTACAAATTAAAATGTAATGATTGTGATGCCTCTGATGTAGGTAGAACCATTAGAAAGTTATCCACTAGAGTTTCAGAACATTTGAAAAGACCAAACTCTTCAAGTTTTGGTCAACACTTATTATTCAGTAAACACAATTTTAACATCAACACTGGTTCATCTATCTTACATGACATTAGTAGAAAGAAAAACTATATGGAGTTGGATTTATTGGAAGATCTGGAGATTACAAGGGAAACAAATGGAAACTCTCATTGTCTTAATACTCAAATTAATTTAAATTGTACTAAATTTAAACCTATTTTTAAAAACTTTATTACAGCTTCACCTCGTAGGGGACCCAGCTCGACTGTTTAGACTTCCTGCACTGAGCACATCCATATTAATTTTATAGTTATACCATTGACTGTGGGTTCAACTGAACTACTTGGATTACACCCCATTTATATACTTTGCTTTCAATTTTGATTTTCAATTTTTAGTATTTTAATTACATAGTCAGATCTCTTCCTTTCTACATTACAGATAGTGCTTGGTAGACCATTTTATTGTAGTCAACTACCCACTGTCGAATATATTGTTTAGTCCTTTTCTTGCATTCTTACTTTACGTCGATTTCAGTTGCTCTCAAACTAACACCTTAATTATTACAGACAGGTTTGAGTGTGAGATCTGGATTATTCAATCTACTTAAAAAATATTCTATATATTTTTATATTTCATCAGTGACCTTCTATAGTAGTGTCAGTTGGACTTTTGGTCAATACTTAGTTTCATAGAATTTTAAAAGGTGCAGATCACATATCTATGATTGTGACTGCTCATCCAAGCTGTCATTTGTCACATGTCACCCCAACATTTCCGTTAGATCGGGAGCCATTCTGTCTCCGGCTTCTGCACGTAGCCTTTCTTAAATACTTTTAAAGTGTTTGTTTGTCCTTTTGTAGTGTAGTGTGATGTACATTTATATGTTAATGACATTTTGTTCTTGTCGGATAGGCCGCAATTGACGAAATGCCCCTGAAGATGATCTAGGGATCGAAAGTACTTGGGCAAGATTAAATTAAACTGTGCTCGATATAAGCCTTTTATCTGATCAAAATTCATTTATTCGAGCATTCAACCTTATATTTATTATTTATTTTGACTGAATTTTTTTTAAGAATAAAATAAATACCTAAATTTCACAAAAATCCTGTTTTTTTTTTATTTAATAAAAATCGGGCTTTAAAGGGTTAAAATAAAAGCTCTATTAGTATCAGTATAGGAAGTAAAAATGACAAAAAAAAATCAAGCAACATAATCCGTTTTATAACCTTGCAATAAATATATAATTAAATTTGTATTGGTTTTTTGATCATATTAATCATTGATCTGCAAAAATTCAGAGATGATCTAATACTTGTAATTTCACTTATAATTCGTCAAAACCAAAATTCGCATCACCATCTTCAAACCGAACTTACCTCCTCTTTCGCTCATGGCATTACTGCTGGCCCTCAACGATCTTGACAAGTTCGGACTGGTCTGGAGATGGTCATCGGAGCTGACGAACAGTTTTTGATCCGTCGTGGTACACCGAACGAGATCCGGCAAACTTTTTAGCACTTCATTTAAGTTGGAGAGACTGGAACCGCGACGTATTTCGTTTCTGTCTCCTTGCAAACTTTTTTTAGAGTGTTTATTTTTATTCACGCGCGAAAAACGTGAAAAGTAGTTAGGATCCATGTTGGTGTTTATCACTTTCTATTTAGTTATAAACAGAACTGTTCATTTACCGTTAATAGTTAGCTGGGTATGAAAGTCATATTTATTTTGCTGCATTCGAAACATATTTTCAAGCGGGATTTAAGGCAGGCAGATCAAATGTTGGTCTTTTATTCTAGATTAAACAAATTAATAAACATCTATTGGTTGTTAATTAGTAAGTAGTTTTATTTCATGGTTGTTTATTCACATAGGATTTAAGAACAACATAAGATGGCATGAACAGTGGGACGAAATGTTGAAAACGCGACCAAAAGTTAAAGTAAACAATTATCATGACATTATTATCGACATTATAAGGTAGAAAGATACAATTAATTGTCATCGAATGCCATAGTCTGTGGACTAGTACGCATTTCGATGCGCATCGCCCCGCCTCGAATTTTCCCATTGGCCTGGAAATCCCTATTTATCGCTCGATCAGCGCATATAAATATTGGCGATTTTCAGGTCAGCCAGTTCAGTCCCTCACGGGCTCTCCGAGAGCTTAGTGCTCTCGGGGCTCTGCTTCCTGCATTTATTTTCCATACTCTGTGGCTGAGAATTGTTTCAACTTAACTTGGTGTTTTTATTTCGACGAAGAAATTGCCATGTAAGAAATATCTTGCCTTTTTCAAGGCAAGACACCGAAGATAAATATTTTCCATGTCCATAACCCGAAAATGGACTTAAGTAGAGAAGCTCTCGACAGTATATTCGAAGCCCTCTACAGAGCACCCGGGGATATCAGAAGATGGTTAGACCCGAGGTGACATGGCGCCCAACGTGGGGCGCCATGTCACCTCGGGGGAACAATTAAGGGTCTAACCACCTTCTGATATCCCCGGGACTTAAGTAGAGGAGCTCTCGACAGTGTATTCGAAGCCCTTTACAGAGCACCCGGGGATATCAGAAGGTGGTTAGACCCTTAATTGTTCCCCCGAGGTGACATAATAGTAAAGGGATGAGAAAGAATCAGAAATATGTTAAATTGATCTATAAAATGTAATTGATGGTAAGTAGTCAGTTATTGTATTACTGATAGTTAGAAATGGAATAAACTTGTAGGTAGAGTTACCAGAAGATTATTAAGTGGGTTTGTTTTTAAAGGTTAAGATCTATCATATCATATATTGTTTAGTATGTTGATATATATATAGAAAGAGGAAAAAGATTAAAAGATTGAAATAATAAAAAATACAGAAAAGGAAGGATCATTAAAGAGGGAAATATCTGAGACATGGTATAGCCCAGTCTGGTTATACAAAAATCATCGATTTCACGGCAAAATGTTTCGCAGATATCTGAAGCTTTTAAGACATAGGTGGGGGTTACTAGATGACGAATAGATAAAAAGATACTCCTATTTTTACCTTGCGTTTTTTTTAAACAATAATTTATGGTCAGAATTTGATTTTTCATCTATAAGTTTTTTCCCTTATAATTTAAATAAACAATATTTATACCATTTTTTTATATCAAGAATATCTTTATTTTCCCGTTTTTTCAATTAAAATTGATAAATAATTTACGACGATATTTGCAAAAAAGCAGTTTTTTTTTGCACTAATTTATAAATTTAATTAATTTTTTTATTAACAGAACAAAATGTTATAAATACATTTCAACATTGAGGAATTACCGTCCTTTAAATTTGTGCTAAATTTCTCCCCGATCGGTCAAATAGTTTAAAAGTTATTCAATTTGTTTATCCCTGTGACTAATTATTTAAACCATTGATCTTGCCCTATAAATGATGCTAGATACATTTAACAAATTTTATAGGATTCTTAAAGACTTATACTATGTCAGAAGTTAAATGAATATTGAGTTTTCATCGAAATTATTTACAAAATAAACGTTTGAAAAAGGGGTATGTTTTTACTTATAAACAATTGTAATAACTTCTATATTTGTTAAGCTACAGACTTGTACGTACAACCACTAGATAGCTGGTAAGAAAACTCACATTTAACCAAAAAAAAAACTTCTATGAACAATAGGAACAAGGTTAGCGACAATTTTTTTGTTAATTATATCTCCATTGTTTATAAACATTAAGAAGTAAAATTTGCACAAATTTTGAATAAAAATCTAAACTTTATATTGAATTTTATAGCTATTAAATTCATCCAATTTTTCGAAACTTAAAACCTTTCGAAACGAAGTTACTTTCGAAAGATCGACATAGAAAAGTGGAGGGGAAACTGTTTTAGCTCCTCGCTGCAAAATTTAATATTATGCTTACGGATTTATCATTCAAAAGCTTCAACAGTTCTGTAGGAATTTCATCAGGTCCATTTGCTTTTCCATTTTTAGCGTTTCTTATTGCGTATTCTACTTCTTCTTTCAATATGTCTGGCCCAGTTGCATTAATTATCTGAGTTAAGTTGTTTCTATCGTCTTCAAATAAAGGTATTCTGTCCATCTTTTTATTTTATTCTCTAGATCTACAATAAGATTTTCATCTTTGTCTCTAAGTTTACCTATTTGGCATTTCTTTATGCTTCCTTTATGCTGTTATCTCTTTTACTTTTTTGTGCATATTGAACGCATCGTACTTTTTCTCATAGGTTTCCATTTCTTTACATTGTTCTTTAATCCACTCCTCTTTGGCTTCTTTTATTCTCTTTTTTATGTGTTTATTTATTTCTTTGTATTTGTCTGGGTAATTCTTCATCTTTCTTCTTTGTTCCATCAAGTCTAGTATATCTTGTGTCATCCACCCCTTATTCTTTGTTGTTGTTTTTGTCAGATGTTTCTTTCCTGCTGTTTATATAGCTCTATGTATGTACTTTAATTTTTGGTTAACGTTGTTTGTATCGTTAATTTGTTGCTGCACTGAACGGAGGTTTTCATTTATTTCTTCTCCTGTTTCTTGTCGTATATTTTTGTTTCTAAGTTTATTTAAATCTATTGCTTTTCTGTGTGGTCTTCTAATCTTTTTTGGTCTCGCCTCTATCACAGTAACTACCGGGTTATGATCTGAGCCTATATCAGCTCCTGGGTACGTCTTAGTACATTTAACAGCATTATGATACCTCCTTGCTATCATAATGTAGTCTATTTGATTTCTCACTATTTTTTCTTTGGTATGTTATGGAGATGTCCATGTATATAACCGTCGAGGAGGTAATTTGAAAAAGGTATTTGTTATTACGAAGTCTTCACTTTGGCAAAATTGAATCAATCGATCTCCTCTGTCATTTCTGTTTCCAAGCCCATATTTTCCTACTTGTTCTCCTACCTTACCTTACCCACCTTGGCATTAAGATCGCCCATTAATATGTTAATGTATAAAAAGACTGACTTAATAAGCGAAGACAAACAACCTGCAACAAAAACGTTCAGACCTGACAGTGAAGCCGAATAAATGAACCAAATTTTAACTTAAACCAATGTATGTAAAGAAAATAAAAAAAGTAAAGTTCAATAAACATTGCAAAAATCGACTTATTTTATCAAATCAGTAAGGCAGATTAGATTAATATTGTATATCATATTTGTAAGAAAAATAGAATCAAAATCAATATTGTTAATTATAAAAATACAAACAATTATAATTAATATAAGGAATATAATAATATAATGTGTAAAAAATTACCTGAAATTTAATTTATAAAATATATAAGTATTATTACATCATTGATATAAAATGAAAAAACATATGTTGATTTTCCGAGATTTATGGGGGGTGAAAATTATGTCATCATTATTAATACTGCGACAGACTATTCGAGCAAATTAAAAAAAAAGTAAGTATTTAGGGTGAATTTCAAATGGACTCAATTTTTCCGAGTTTTCCCATATTTTCCGGCCATGAAAACTATGTAGTTATTCATATTTCGACGAGCTACCCCAGAATAAAAAAAGAGGCTTGCAGCTGCAAAGGAAGCCAAGATAATGTAAATTTTTCCTACGTGTTGCAATTTGAAGTTCCGATGCCGAAAAAAAAAACGGAGCTGAAACAAATATCCTCTCCACTTTCCTATGTCAATCTTTCGAAAGTACCGTCGTTTCAAAAATTAGATAAATTTTATAGCTATAAGTTTCAATATATAGTTTAGATTTTCATTCAAAATTTGTGCTAATTTTACTTCTTAATGTTTATAAACAATGGAGATATGATTTTTTTAAAAATAGTCACTAACTTCGTTCCTATTGGTCATAGAAGGTTTTTTATTTTTTAATGTGAGCTTTTTTACCAGCTATCCAATGGTTGTACATACAAGTCTGTAGCTTGAAAAATATAGAAGTTATTACAATTGTTTATTAGTAAAAAACATACCCCTTTTTCAAACGTTTATTTTGTAAATAATTTCGATGAAAACTCAATATGCATTTAACTTCTGGGATAGTCTAAGTCTTAAAGAATCCTATGAAATTTGCTGAATGTGTCTAGCATCATGCATAGGGCAAGCTCAATAGTTTAAATAATTAGCCTCAGGGATAAACAAATTAAATAACTTATAAAATATTCGACTGATCGGGGGGAAATTTCGCACAAATCTAAAAAATGGTAATTCCTTGATGTTTAAATGTATTAATACCATTTTATTTTGTTAATAAAAAAATTAATAAAATTTATAAATTAGTGCAAAAAAACTGCTTTTTGCAAATATCTCTGTAAATTATTTATCAATTTTAATTAAAAAAACGGGAAAATAAAGATATTCTTGACTTAAAAAAATGACATAAATATTGTTTATTTAAAATATAAGGGAAAAAATTTATAGACAAAAAATCAAATTGTGACCATAAATTATTGCTTAAAAAAAACGCAAGGTAAAACTAGGAGTATCTTTTCATCTATTCATCATCTAGTATCCTCCACATATGTCTTAAAAGCTTCAGATATCTGCGAAACATTTTTCCACCTTTTTTTTTAACCAGACTGGGCTAAAATAACGTTTATGATATGCGTGTTTTATTTTTGCGACAGTATTATTTTCAGATTAAAATCTTTTTGAAAGACGAAAAACTTGTTTGCGCAACACAACAAAAAAATCGAGCAAACAATTTTTGTGTTTAACTTACAAATCTCGCAGTTATACTAAACAAAATATTGCGGCATGTAGACGACTGCATAATTAAAATTTTCACATTGGTTGCATGCCAAAAATACTTGCATGATAAAATGGAAGTCTTTAATTCAATTAATTCAAAATTCAACCAACCAGTGGCAGTGCGGTAGAGTGAAAGCGTTTCGGAACGGTGGAAATGTATGGAATGCTAATGTCTCGCAATTTTTCACGGAGTTTAATAGCGAACTTAGGCACAGATGTGCAAAATCTCACTGGCTGAACACGAAATATAAGATTTAAGATAAACAAGCGAGTCGAACTTGAGATTAAGGTGATAGTAATAACAGTTTTATTTTATTGAATTTTTACCTCTTAAAAACATTTTTATAACGTAAACAACAAGTTTTCTTTACTAAATACACTAAAAAAAGTAAAACAGTTTGAGCAAGCTCAATTAAAAAGCGTCAAACTGCTCAAACGACTAAAAAAACGTGTGTCAAAATTTGTTCAATATAAAATACAATTTATTATTCCTTTACATTTTCATTATTATGTTGTATTTATCTTTTTCTACTCTCTTACTAGTAAATTGTTTATTACCTACTATTTCAATGCTAAGTAAATACATCAAAACAGATACTGACACGTAATGACTAGCACGTAATAACAAAATTACGCTTCGGTTCTATAAAAATTTGTAATATCACATAAGCCTTGGAAGTCAGTTGGTCGAGTTATCATGGAAACGAATTCACAGACGTTATTTTGACAGATTAAAAATTATTAATCTGTCAGTGTAAATATAGTGGTAATTAAAATACAGATAAATAAAATGAGTTCAAAGAATAGACGAGATGAATTTAGTAGCACATCAACCAATATTATGCAGTTAGCTGCGAACACTACCGAGAACCTATTACCAGAAAAATCTAGAGGAAGATATGAAAAGGTATATCAGCAATTTATGGATTGGCGTACAACAAATAATGTAAATTCATTTTCTGAAAACGTACTCTTGGCTTATTTTGGAGAAATCGCTAAGAAATTTAAACCATACTCATTATGGGCAATATATTCTATGCTCAGAAGTGTTATAACTTTGAAAAATAATATTAATATTGAAAATTACCCGAAATTACGAGCTTATCTAAAAAGGCAATCAGAAGGTTTTTAAAACAAAAAATCTAAAATATTATATCCTGATGAAATAAAACTTTTTTTAAATGGAGCTCCTGATGTACAGTACTTGTTAATAAAGGTATGTTATTTAAAAGTATAACATAAATGTGCCTACTTGTAATACTTTTATTTTAAGGTTATTGCAATTATTGGAATATGTGGAGCTTGTAGAAAACAAGAGTTAAAAAATCTTAAAATTTGTGACATTGATGATTTAAGTACCATATTATTGGTTAAAATTCCTGATACGAAAACCAAAATATGTAGATCTTTCGTTATTTCCAGAAATTTCTATAAAATCTGCAAACAATATATAGAAATTCGACTACAGATTAGTGATCCGCAAATAAATCAATTTTTTCTTAATTATCAAAGAGGTAAATGTACGAAACAGGTGGTAGGATTAAACAAAATAGGCGGTGTTCCTAAACAAATAGCCGAATATTTAAAGTTACCAGATCCCAAAATGTACGCAGGTCACTGTTTAAGACGAACTTCTGCCACTATTTTGGTAGATGCCGGTGGTGATTTAATGGCTCTTAAACGACACGGCGGATGCAAATCTTGAACAACGGCCGAAGGATATGTCGATGAGTCAATAAATAATAAGACGTCAACAGCCAATAGAATTATAAATTCAATTGAAAGTAATTTACAGACCTTTACATACAC
Organism: Diabrotica undecimpunctata; assembly: GCF_040954645.1. Lineage (NCBI taxonomy): Eukaryota > Metazoa > Arthropoda > Insecta > Coleoptera > Chrysomelidae > Diabrotica > Diabrotica undecimpunctata. The sequence goes on along the minus strand of NC_092808.1, from coordinate 2,216,101 downwards.
TGAAAATACCAATGTGCAAAAAGAACACACCGTACAGTTTACGTTATCTCACCATTCACCACGTATTATTGAACAACCGCCAAACTCAAATAAGGGTATAGTTATAAATAATTGCCAAAATTTTACAATTAATTATTATAAATAAATGTTTAATTTAAATTATTCCCGAATTTTGTTAAATAAATAAAAGTTACTTTTTATTTTAAAAATGAAAATAATCGTAGAAAAAGTATAGTACACAACTTGAGTTGTAAACTTATTACATGCTTGTAATATGACTGCGAGCGGCGAGCGCGCAACTTTTTTACTCGCATGTATTATAATAAGCTTCTTACAACTCTCCTTATGTAATATACTATTAATTGCTTCATTTTGATTATCATTATATTTCATTATAAAGTAAAACTTTTGTTAACGGGCACCTCTCTACAATGGATTTTGTAACTGAGAATGTTTTCCTAATACAGGATAGTGCTCAGCCGCACATAGCCAGGATACAATACAATACTTTACACATGTTGGTATTCAGTAACTAGCTTGGCCTCCTAGAAGTTCAGACCTTAACCCAAAAGAGCTTTTGTGGAATGACTTGGAAAAGGCAGTTAAGCAAAATTATGGCGTGTTTAAAACTGTGGTAGCGTTACAAAAGGCTCTAATAATTGAGTGGTAACAATTACCGCAAAAGGAAAAATTGCTGCTTTGATCAAGTCTATGCCAGAAAGAATGAGTGCTGTTATTCGAGCTCGAGAAGGAAATACTTGATTTTAGTATCCATGTTTTAGAAATATTTTGTGATTTTGATTTGAAAAATATCTTATTTCAGAATGAAAAAATATTGGAAATGTTTATTTGTTGTAACATTGATCAAAATTTTGGAATTTGTTGTTTATTTTTTGGTTTATCATTAAACAGACAATTAAAATAATTTATTGGAATTGAAGTTTTCCTAACAGTTTTGTTATTTTACTTAAAATAAACTTAGTGTCCAAATACTTTTGCAAGTTATTGTAGTGTTAGGGAAGCATTGTTTTCCAAGGAGCACTAGAGGCGGCATTTATGCTTAGATCACAAATTAAGAATCATAAAAGAAAGGGCAAATAAAACTAGATAGCAACTAGAAGGCAAGATTGTGCTAATGAATTTTAACTAAGGTCTGGATCCAAATTTATTCGTCGAATTTGTAAAGTTTTCTGTTTTTGTCCCTTTTCATGAAAATCTTCGTCTTACGTTATGGAAAATACTTTTAGTAGCAGTTAATAGTAGCAATTTATTGTGTATGCAGTATAATTCTACCTGTTCCTGTTTTTTAAGATGAAGAGTCCAAAGTTTTGTGTTCAGTGCCGGCTTTTTGTGTATAAATTTCAAAGTAAAGTAGACATTTTTTTTAAAAAACAATAATTGCTTTCATACAGGATAAAAATTGTAATATTTAAAGTTGTAAATTTTATTGTTTAACTTTAGCTGTCATTTTAATTGTTGTTTTAAATTTAATGTTAACTTATGACAGCTCGTTTTATTATTTTTTATATTAATTTGTTTTGTTTTAAAAATAGGTTAACCTCCATGTAATAATAGTTTTGAAAGTTTTTTGTAGCGTTTGCCAATTGTAAACATATAGGACATATGTAAGTCTTTTTTATATTTTATTTTGGTATAAACCCATGTAATCAGAATCAGAAATGATGTAATAAAACAACGTATGGGAATAGAAGGAAATATAACTCAGAGAAGAAACAATTAAGGTGGTATGGGCATGTTCAACGGATGCCAACATCAAGACTCCCCAAAAAAGTAATAGAATGGCAACCGATAGGTCGACGGAAAAGAGGAAGACCCAGATTAGAATGGTAACACGGCGTAAACAAGTCCATGAGCGAAAGAAATTTAAAAACAAACGACTGCGAAGATAGGAAGAGATGGTGTTTAGGTATCGGACAACGTCGAAATATATACCGATGTATATATATATAGACCCATGTAATTTGTGTCATTATTTTTATAACTGTTTGTGGTAAGACACAAAAATGTAAAATTTTTTTCTCTTAACATTTTGTTTATTTTTTAACTAACCCTTTTTTGAGTTTCATTTGAAAAAGATATGTTTTTCATTTTTAATAATTATTTCGATAGTTACAACTAGCTGTTGTAATAGTTATAATTAGGCACCTCGAAGTGGCGTCCTTTTTACATTACTAGGGGTGTTTCCTGTTTCCTTTCTGTGTTTTGTTTTGTTTGTCCCAAGAGATTCATGTTAGTACCCCTTTGTTCCATTTTTTGTAGTTGCCCCAATCCAAACCCCTTGTCATTTACTTATCCACGACCCCAGCTCCCCTAACAAACCCTGAGTGCCGTCCGCATAAGTTTCGATTATTTTGCTTGCCCTATCTCCACCCCAATAGTTTCTGTCCCCAATTTTCTACCCCTTATAATAATACTCCATGTGATAGGCAAAATATTATCGTTACAAGCTACAGGGCATTAGACAGTTCCCAAATAAAGGCATTAAGACGCATTATTCAACATCGACATCGACAAGTAAACTATATGGAGTTAAGCGTTTTATGGAGTGACGGTATTGAAAGACACGTTTCTAGATCAACATCATAGTCACCTAGAGGCCTACAAATTAGGATTTGGTACTTACAAAGTAAGTTTTATAGTTAAATTTTATAGAAAAAATTAGTACGAATTGTTGTTAATAAATTTCATTTTATTTTAGGCTAAGAAAAAGCCACTTTTAACATTACAACAAAAGAAAAATAAACTAGGATGGTCAAAAGAGCATAAATATTTTACTCAGTCGCAATGGGATTCAATAAAATGGAGTGATAAGTGCAGATTTGAAGTGTGTGTTGGAGACAGTAGGAATCGCGTCATTCGCAGGAAAAATGAAGCTTTTCGTCCCGACTATCTGAAGAGATAAGTCAAAATTCCTGCATATGTCATAATCTAGGGCAATAGAAATAATAATAATATTTGACCCATAATCTAGGGTCAAATATTTGAAATTTTAAAATATTTTTTTTTACCGATTATGGAACACCGGTAAAATATCAGCGGAGGATTTTGTCTTCCAATAGGACGGCGCAGGTTTTTATACTTTAAAAAAGAGTTTACAATATATTGAAAACCATGGCATACTACTTTTGGAATATATTTCTAACAGTCCCGACTTGCTCCTGATAGAGACTTTGTGGCGCGAAATAAAAAGAGCTTTGAGAAAACATCCTACCAGGTCGGTCAACGAATTGTTGACCAGAAAAAATTGCAAAAAATATAGGATTCGTTTACATTAGAATGTTGTCAGAACTTGGTAAAAACTATGCCTCGAAGAATTGTGAATGCCATTAAAAATAAAGAGAATATAATTCAGTGGTAAACTTTTTTTTACGTTTTAAAATATTTTTTATAATTAGAAAATTTAAAAATGTTGTTCGATGCACTAAAAATTTACGCTGCGCTTTTATTTTTGTTCTCTAAAATTTAATTTTCTTGTCAATCTAACGTTGGGCCAACTGATATGGGAAGGGACTCGTATGTAAAGGATAGTCAAATATTTTTGTTGTGTTGAATGTTTTTGTGCCAAAACTGGTATAAAATAAATTATTAATAATCCTAAGAAATTAAATATTTCACAATTAACGTTAATTAAGATTCTTTTTTATGATTCCATATAATAATGTCATACTTTTTAAATGAAATAAAAGTAATATCACAACGAACACAGTTTCTGCGAACTATTTATCGACTCATAAAGTCGCCAATAGCATCAAGAGGATTCGAGTGGATGCCTTAGCTCTGCTAAGAAGATCAATTAGTTTTCTCAGCAAAGATTGATAAAAACTCGTAGGAAACCAAGAAAATCTGCGAACTCTGAGAGTAAAACGACAAGACGATCGTCCCGCTGAACGACACGCCAGCTGCTGATATTCTCGTCGAACTAGAAAGATTTTAAGTTTGTCGTTGGTTTAGAAAAAATCTTATTACGGACGCTTTGGAGTAGCTCACTTTAAGTTCTGTCGATTTGAACAAGCTTTTAAAAAGTTTCGGTTAGTTTAATTTCCTTTTACAACTAGCCATTAATGGGGGTTTTTAAACGGAGTTATACTTTTAATTTTAATATCTAATAAGGTCGTTGAATCAGCAGAAATTGTCAAGTAGTATTATTTTGAACTGTGTTAGACTAAATTTTAGAATACTCATAATAATAATCATAATAATTAAGATACATTATTAAAACAAACGTTAATATTAATAATCCGAAACAATAATCCGAAAGCGACCATAGCTTGCTAATGTTTGAATTTAGGTTTTTGACATTATTGCAAACGATGACTAACGCGAGAAAGAGGACAACGAATTTACGAAAAACGAGAAATATATAGAAATAGGCAACGGAAAAAATCAAGGGGATTCATTAAGCTCTTCAATTTGATGATGAATGAAATCATAAAAAACGTTAAAAAAGGAAAAGGATACATAATGGAAAACAAAGAAATAAGAATACTCTATTAGGCAGACGACGCAATATTGATAGCCCAAGATGAAGATAGTCTGCAAAGACTGGTCCACAGATCTAACACAAGAGCAAACGAATTTAATATGACAATCTCATCTCAGAAAACTAAAACAATAGTAGTCAGCAAAGAACCAGCCAGATGTAAAATAGAAATTGATGACATTAGTATTAAACAAGTAATGGGAATAAAATACCAGGAAACTACACTGTCTAGCTATGGAGACTTGGATAAAGAAGTGAGAGACCAAGTACAAAAAGCAAATAAAGTGGCAGGATGCCTTAATAACACCATATGGAGCAACAGACACAATAACACTGAGATGAAGTCAAGAATTTATAAAGCCAGTGTATGACCAATAATGACATATACCTCAGAAACAAGACCCGACATAGCCACAACACAAAGGCTACTGGAAACGGCAGAGATGAGAGTACTGAGAAGAATTACAGGAAATACGCTGAGAGATCGAAAGAGAAGTGAAGCCATTAGAAAAAAATGTAACGTAAAGTGTATAAATGAATGAATAATAAATAAAGAAAATGGAATATTCACATAGGCAGAATGGAGGAAACTCATGTCGTGAAAATAGCAAGAGATTACTGACCAATCGGCAAAAGATGTATCAGACGACCGCGCCAAAGATGAAGTGGCAACCTTCGATAGAGGTATTAATACGCCAATAAACAAGCCGAATTGCTTATAAAGAGGAAGAAGACATTATTGCAAAAGAATCTGTAAATTATTTCTACTTTAAAATTAGTATCTTAATAAAAAAATCTACCTACATATTAAGTTATTTAAAACTTATAACGCCTTTCAAAAATTTAGCTTTATTATATTTTTAGTTAGTTGGCAGCACAAATTTTAAACTGCGGTATCATAGTGAAGTTATAATATAAATAAGAGAATAGCAGCTGCTGAGTTTCGCACGAATTGAGCTGAAGTTACTAGATTGTTTTCGGTAAAATTAGCTTCAGAATAATAACATTTTGTAACGAGTACAAGCAGTATTATCCCGAGAAATTTATTTTTAAGCTGGATCAAGAAAAATTACTTTAAAAGAGTTTTAAGCTTACATTAATTCGACTATTAAATGAAGAAACTGCTGGAAAATTGCATTGCTGGAAAAAGAGACCATTTTACACCAGGAAGTAATAATTAATATTGTAAATCTTAGGGTGTGGCCATGCTGTCATTTTAATTGTTCTCGGTTAAATTCAATGTTGACATATGACAGCTAGATTCATATTTTTGTGACATTAGCTTGTTCTGTTTTTAGAAAAGGTTGATCTTTATGAATAGTTTTATTTAAAAAGATAATTCTTTACTTGTAATAATTTTTTTATTTGCCACAGTTTATAGCCCAGCAACATTTGTAAGTTATGTAGCAATTCCCACTTGTAAACGAATAGGACACATGTAAGTTTTTCTTTGTTATTTTTATATTTACTTCTGAGACTATTACTATAGTCTGTATGTATTATCTATATTTGTAACTGTTTGTGTTAGACAGTAATAAATGTTTAATTTATCTCTGTGAACCATTTTGTTTTATTTTAGAAAAGTCTCCTAACACCTGTTTGTGTTCTTTATTTTAGGAAAGAAGAACCTTTTTTCCTTTATCCAGCAAGATTAGGATTCTTCGAAGCGGCGTCCTTTTTCAAATAGCTAGAGGTCTTTCGTGTTGTTTTTATTTGCCCTTTTGTCCAGGAGATTTATGTAAGTATCCATTTGTTTCATTTTTTTTGTAGTTTTCCCAATCCTACCTCTTGCCATTTACTTATCCACGACCCAGCTCTCCAAATAAGCCCTGAGTGCCGTTCGCACATTATCGTTTGTTTTGCTTGCCCTATCTCCACCCCAGTAACTTCTGTCCCAATTTTCAAACCCCTATAATTATACCCTATATGGTAGACAAAATATTTCGTTACAAACGTGTGGTGTTAAATGTATTGATTTATCATCTGAACTTAAAAAATGGTGACAGCTTGACTATTACTGTGGAAAAAGTTTCGAATATGTGCGGTGTGAGTGTTCGCAAAATTTATGAAATCCACGAGGCCCAGAAATGCGAACTGAAACCGGTGCAAAAAAAAGAGAAAGACAGTTTCCAGTCCAATTTACGTAAGAATAATTACTATGAGGGAGTGAAATCTCGAATAAGGAAAATTGTTCATGATTTTTTTTTTGAAAACATGCCACCAACCGTCGACAGCGTAATGAACAGAGTGAAGGATGATGAGGACCTACCAGCTTTTTTAAAAAACACATTTCTTAGGCTACTAAATGACATGGATTTAACCCATTAAGGGCAGAGACAATAAACAAAGAGAAATTTGACAATTGATTTATTAGATTGGATTAAAAACACATAAATTAAGACTAATTTACAACCAAAAAGAATTTTTTTTTTCTCATGAAAGGAAAAACAGGTGGGTGCGTATACGCACCTTTGGCCGAATACGCATACAATTTTTAGAAAAGGAAAATATTGTATCTTAAGTGTAAATTAAATTTTAAGATCAAAATTTTCGAAACATTCGGGGTGTAGACTTGCACTGGGAGTGAGTGTGAGTGCACGGGGTGCACTGTACACTTTTTACATAAATAAATAGTATTACTTTTGCACATCCGACATTTTCTTCTTGCACTATTATCGTCTCTTTTTATAATGTGGCCAATATTGTCGAATCTAGTTTCATCTGGTAAAGCAAATTTAGATGGACGTCCATATACTGAGTTTGACAATGATGTAGCGGTGTCTTCACTATTCTCTGCATGTCCACTATATTTTAGTAAGTTCAGAACCAATCTCGAACGAAACTCCAGTTGGGAAATTTTAGAATCATTCGCAATTTTAAAAATTTTCCAACTATTGACCAGCATACTGTCAATCATGTTAGTAAACAACGGCACCACCACTTTTTTCCTCTTATTTTAATACGGTAATTCGCAATGCCATTATCATGCAGATCCACTCCACCCATGTATTGGTTATATTGGTGAATTACATTAGGCTGAGGGATAAGAATTTCTTTGTGTTCTTTACGGTTATAACGTTTAGTTTGCATAAGGGGTAAAACGTCACATGTATTTGTCATTACAGTCACTACTGAATTATCGTTCCATCTTGTCACCAAAACTTCTAAATTGGAATCGAATTCACATGTATATGAACCTCTTTCCTTTTTTTTTCATAATTTTGTTTTCTTCTAGAGGACACTTTACAATTTTCAAGACAGCAGTGCAATTTTCCCTTACTGTTCCTGTTGCAAAGAATCCTTTTTCTTTCAATAGTTCAAAAAGAGCATATGACGTAAAGAAGTTGTCGAAAAAAACCTTATGTTGCTGTGGGTTTTTAACTATCGAAAGTAAATTCAAAACAGAATGACGGTATTGCGTCGGTATTGATCGGTATTGAATTCGGTTTCGCTAAGTAGAAATCGTTTGATTTCTCTTTTTGTTTTAAATTCAAAACAACTGCCGTTCCTAAGCTAAAACTATTATGTTTTCTCAGTTTTTCCGCCATATGGAATAAATTTGAACAAATAACCAGTATCAGAACATAAACACCATAGTTTAAAACCAAATCTAACAGGTTTTCCACAGATGAACATTTTGCACGAATGTCCGAAAGGCCCGAAATATGGAACCATTTCCTCGTCAATGGAAAGACTTTTTGCAAAGACTCCAAATAGTGCAAACTTTCGGTTAATTATTTCAAAAATTTGAGGCAGAGTGTGATAACCAGATAATATACATATGCCAATACATTTTTTTAAATCTGTATTATTCATTTCAAAATCGTGACGGTTATTCTGCGGTGCATAAATATTTGTAAAATATCGAATGATCTCACTTACTTCTTTATCAAAAAAGAGTGAAAAAACTTCAATAGGTGACTTGCCTCCATGGTTGGCTTTTATATTTTCTAAATATTGATCAGACTGATGTTGAATTACTGCCGAGTACGAAGGAGTATCTGTTTTTACCCAACTTGGGACAAATTTGGATTTATTATTTTTGCCTGGTTCTTTCTTTGGACGTTTTGATCTGTGGTTCAGAGGAATATCATCATCACAAACGTCAGAATTCCCATTCACTTGTATTTCATATGTACCTGCAATATCTGTTTTTATTCCTTCTGTACCAATAATATTATCATCAATGTCTTCTACATCGGAAATTTCATCTGTTTCCGGCGGCACATAAACCACATCAAGTGAGTCAGCATTTTCACAGTATAAGTCTTCTTCTAACAAAGCCATTAACTCTTTAGTAGTTAGTGCCCTCTTCATTTCATATTTCGAGAATTTACTAAAATAAACAAAAAAATGCACTACTACTACTATATACACCCATTCATATGATAATAATTTAGCTTACCTCATTTCAACTTATATGGAATATAAAACAAATAAACACAAGGAAACTTTCAAACTGATTTAAGTCAAGAAAAAAGCAAATATAACGTTTACAGCACACAGCAATTTTATAAATAGTGAATGAAGTGTATTGACTATTGACGAGATCGTAATTTTAGATTGTTTAGTCTACGAAAAAAATATAATATGGTTTCGGCCAAAGGTGCGTATACGAATCCATCGTATAAACATGCAATTATAGACCTTATTTTTAAAGTATGAATGAATAAGTTTTTAGAATAATAAAAATTTCGACATATTTTTATAATTATAGAATACAAAATATGAATTAAGTTTATAATTAGTATCGGAAAAATTTTTTATATGAAGATGTGCATAAATCATTAAATTATGCAAAATTATAATAATCTTAAAATGTTTAAAAAGTAATATTTTTGTCAAAAGAAAAATGATACTATATACCTCAATCTATTGAGATGTTACTTCAATAAAAAGAAAACATTAAAAAAATTATTTTTGGGCCAAAAAAAAATTAACAATAAAGGTTGCGTTTACGCACCTTTGGCCGTAAATGGGTTTATGGTAAAAGATGTCGAGTTTCGATAATGATGGAAAGAAAAGATATCGTATCTTGGAGACACAATTACTTCAGACAAATCAAAACATTGAGAAAGAAAGATAATGTAAATCTTGTTTATACCGATAAGTCTTGGATTAACGACGGTGCTTCAGTCAAAAAGGAATGGAGAGACACAACGATCAAGAATCCACGAGATGCCTTCATAAAAGGGCTCTCTAATGGATTGAAAGCTCCAACCCAAAGAGGTCCTTGGTTTGTTTTTCTTCATGCTGGAAGCAAAACTGGTTTTGTGGCATGGGCCGAATTAACTTTCTTGGCTTAGAAGAGAACCGCTGATTACCACGACGAAATAGATGGAGATCTATATGAAGAATGGGTTAAGAAAACGATAATTCCAAACTTGTCGAAAGACAAAGAAAACGTTGTAGTTTTGGATAACGCGTCGTACCACTTCCTCAAATTTGATTTCCCGAAAAAATTGTGAAACAAAAGGCAAATCAAGGATTGGCTAATCGAAAAGAACATTTCCTTCTAGGAAGATTACCTATGAAGTAAATAACTGTATACTGCAGCCGCATTTATAGATAAGTACGACAAAATTTTGAGACTGCCGCCTTACCATTGCGAGCTGTACCCGATTGAGACGGTGTTGAGTGAAGTGAAAAGGTATGCGACTTCAAACAATATCGATTTTTGAAAACACGGTAGCACGATTGATAAAAGAAGTTTACCAATGCGTATCTAAAGAGCAGTGGCATAATTAATTATTTAAACCACGTCAAGAAAGTAGAAGAAAAAGAAATTGAAGAAACAAACATTATTACATACATCTGAAATAGAAATCGGTCATATAATGAGAGATCGAACATACGAGTTAATATACTTAATATAAAGAGGAAAAACAGAATTGAAACGTCGAGTAAAAAATAACAAATGATAAAAACGTGAATGTGAGTGAAGAGATAAATTCCTTTGCGTTCATCCATTTTTATTGTGTACCTATATGTACTTTCTCTAATTAACCAACCGACATATTAAGTCTGACTGACTTCTAATGGAAATTGAATTATCTTCGACAAATAGCAACAAGTTATTATTCACTAACAATAGCAGACAATGTGATTTATGAGGATTACCACCCAAATGACAATGATATGTAGTCCTTTGTCTTCATCAATTTGTTCCGGATTTCGGCGATGTCCAAAGCATTTTATTTATTAATCAATATATCGAACTTCATAGTGTTTCGTTATAATTAATATTTTTTTAACAAGTGAGCGTTGTTTTTGATTGATTAAATGAAATTTATAGAGTCTCAAAACTAATTAATGTTTAGAAGCTAATGTTCCTTTAATTATATTACATTACATTATATATATATATATATATATATATATATATATATATATATATATATATATATATATATATTACCCAGTTAATATTGAGATTCATCAGTCTAGTTTGTTAATATCCAAAGATAAACGATCTTCAGTTTTTAATCGGACATTAACCGGCTAATGTCGACATTAACACAAGTGTCTTGTTAATGTCCACATTGTTTTGATGCGTAATCAAGTGGCATTCGTGCAAGAAGTATTATTAGTTATTTGAAAGTGAAAATTTAATTATTCAATATGTCCAATGAATTTAAAGACTGGTTTTACGAGAATCTTAATAAAATTATACAGCAAGGGATGACACCAGTGACTATTTATCTTGTGAAAAATATGATTTAATTTGTAATCAAGTAAAAGAAGCAAAGCGGCAATCTAAGAAAACATCGTTGGCATATCTACGTTTGGCCAAATACAATGTAGTGAATGTGGGAAATGATTTCAAACTTATTGTTCCTTTGCAAGAAGGTAAGGAGAAATTTTTATTTTGTATAAAGCACATTTAAGTATTGGCCATGAAGGAAAAACAAGAATGTTAAATTTTTAACATGATAAATTTAAAAATACAACACAAGAAGTAGTAACACTTTTTATAAATTTTGCACACACTGTCAGCAAAACTTTGGGCAATAGAGAGAGAGCTATGAACAACTGCAGAATAGACTCCGGATACAGAATGCTCATACATATTATTTACAAGTAAGCTACAATGAAAATACAAATAGATGCGAAAACCAAAGCTATACCAATCAAAAGAGGAGTTCGCAGGGAGATGTTACCTTACCAAAGCTATTCACACTTGGACTGGAAGACGTGTTCAATGACATTAACTAAGCAGATAAAGGAATAAATGTTAATGGAAGAAAACTGAGTCATTTAAGATACGCTGATGACATTGTAATACTCACTACAAGTTTCGAAGAACTACAGACCATTATGACGAAACTATTTCAAGTTTTGGAAAAAGTAGGTCTTAAGGTGAACTTGGAAAAAACAAAAAAAAAAAGACAAATACACCGACTATTACAGAATTAACGTTGAACGACATAAATTTCGAAACAGTAAGCAAATACATCTACCTGGGGCAGATAATGAAAGTTAACAAAGAAAATCAAACTAGCGAAATTACCAGAAGAATAAAGTTAGCGTGGGCAGGATTTGGAAAACTGAGTTGGATCTTAAAAAGTACTAAAATACAACAATATTTAAAATCTAGAATTTACGATCCGTGTATCCTTCCTATACTCACGTATGGTTTATAGAAGGGGACACTCACCAAGTCTAATATAGATAAAATAGTAAAGGTACAAAGAGTGAATAAAAGATCAATGCTCGGGGTGAGACTTATAGACAAAAAACAAACAAATGGATTAGAAGCAAAACCAAAGTAAAAGACGCATGAAAACATGCTGCCAAATTAAAATGGGGCTTCGCAGGATACAATGCCCGACTGAAGGATAAAAGATGGAACCACGAGATACAACAATGAAGACCATGGTTAGGAATGAGAAGCAGAGAAAGACCACAAATGAGATGCGCTGATGACATTAAGAAGATCAAAGGACACAACTGGAAGCAAGTAGCTCAAAATAGAAAACACTGGATTGATTTGGAGGAGGCCTATGTTCGAAGTTGGATTACTCAAGGCTGAAGAAGAAAAAGTCAGCAAAAATTAAGTTCAAAAAGATAAGGCCTTGTTGTGAAACCTATATTATTTTTTGAAATGAATAGTCGATGTCAAGTTGATTTGATCGACATGCAATCCAAAGCTAATGGACCATTTTGTTTCATCTTTGTACATATATTAGGATCATCTTACAAAACCCGTGCAATTAAGATCTTTAACTTTAAAGAAGGCAGATGTAGTAGCTACACATTTGGTAGAAATTTTCTGCATTTTTGGAGCACCTTCAATACTCCAATCGGATAATGGCCGTGAGCTCTTTTACACAGTTAAAAATGAACTAAAAAATATGTGGTCGGATTTAAAAATTATTCATGGATAGCCTCGGCATAGTCAGTAGTAAGGAAGTGTCGAAAGGTCTAATAGTAACATTCAGGATATGCTAATAACGGAGATGCAAACAAATAATACATCTAAATGGTCTGAAGGCCTTAAGTTTATTTAATTAATGACATACAGGGCTTTTCATGCGGGAATAAAACAGTCTCTCTACGAAGCAATGTTTGGTTCGAAAACAAAAGTTGGTCTATCGGATTCTGTCTCTCGAAAGGACTGTATTAATAAAATAGATACAGAAGAAGATCTTCAACGTTTATTAGATGAAGTAAATAGTGCAGAAGGTGGCAATTATAATATCAAAGTTGCAAATAGTTAATAGTAAAATTGTTGCTACCGAAATGTTTCATTTGTTAAAAAATCTTTTCGTAAGATGGCAGCGATTTCATCTCTATGTGGTGGTCAAGGATACAAAAGATGCTCGTGCAAAACCAAATATAGTTCAAAAAAGTGCTACTGTAAGGCAACTTTTGAAGCCCTTATCAAGAGAGATATGGGTTCGTTCGAGTTCGGGATCTCAATCTGCCTACTCCCCTCACTCGTGATGTACCAGCATCTTGTTCTCCAGAAATACGAGAACCGCCAAACGGCACTGAAGTCCCAAACCGACTACTCCTCAGTGTCGAGTGACGACCGGACTTACTTTGTGTAGTATCACCAAATGAGAAGAAAGGGCCTGGAAAACTACTGTTACTTATCCATTCTCACGTAAAATATTGGTATTTTCCAGCCACAGAGTCTCAGTTCGAAGAACCGGAGCAGAGCCCCAAAAACAGACTCCCAGGGTACAGGAGACCCTATAAGGGAACCGAAACCAGATTAGCCGTGAATTGAAAATGTTTCATATCTTTATGTTTATATACGGCATTTTCAGATTAGTCGGCCAATAGCAAAATGTTTTGAGGCAAGGCGATGCGCATTGGGGTGCGTATTCGTCCACGACTAAGCCACCCGGTGACAATAGCTGCTTATATACACTCAGTATGCGTGGGAACGGTATGCGCGGAAACGGTCTGAGCGGGATCAGTCGCCATGTTGCCGGCAGTATTTTAGCGTCATCGCGCATGTTTAGGCTATTAGGGCGTTTTTAAATTTCGATGGCTTTAAGGATAATTCTCGATTTAGAGGAGCGATGGTTTTTTGCTTTTTTGAAATCTATTTTGTGACATGTCTGAATATGATTGGACTAGGATTAAAGTAATGTCCAAATGTTTTACGGATATAGAATGTTCGTAAATACGGTTTTAGATTCGCCTGTTTGTCTGTCCTATGTATGTTCGTGGGCAGCTGGAACAAGGTACTTCGTAAACACCATGGTCTTCTTTGTGGATTTGGTCTTTTACGGATCTGACAAGGTTGGACAACTTGGAGTGAGTAGTGAAGATGGTTTTTGATGTTTAGAGGGTTAAGAGTTCTACTAATCTTGTCAGCGACACCTTTGAGAAAAAGTCAAAAGATTTTGGGTTGATCATGTGGCAAGGTTTCTTTTTTTTCAATGTCTTGTATAAGTATATCAAAAAAATATATTATTATTACTGAATTAGGTTAAGTTTTGTACAGACTGTATTTAATTCCATTTCTATAAAATACATTCATTTTCTAACGAAAATATGCGTTCCTCGACACGAGCCGGAACAATGGAAGCGTCAATAATGTACCTGGATACAAACCGGAAAACAATTTCCCCAATATGTATGTACATATATCCCGTTTAAATCGGAAAGCCCTTTATTTGATTTCCATTACACTTGTTGAACAGGAGACGCCACTCGAGAACTTCCCCTGAATTGTTGCATGTAATTTACAAAATATAAAAAAGTAAATTAAGAAGTACATGTTGTTCATCGTTAAAAGTTTTTAGGAGGTTCTTATAATATTTCAGTGAACTTATGTAAAAATATATGCAGGAGGTTTTATGCAAGGCAGATGAAAAACGGATACAATTTTTATTACATAGCTACCAGTCATGATATTTATTTACCTTTAAATACCCTGTAACAAAACTAGAAGAGAACAGTTAAAAAAACGAATATATAGGGGGGGCAATACGGAGGCATGATGTAATAATATGGGCAAGACAGATACTAGGTCAGTGGTTTAGTCAAAAAGAAACAAGATTATAAACAATAAACCTTATTAAATTTATAAGAAATATAAACAGAAAAATCATCACTACTAAAATACAGTGACAAAGTCATTTCGACAAATCTAGAAATAGTCATCGCAAAATTGACAATTTATCATTTTCTTAAAATTATTTCTATGTTATTACTAATGTATTATCGACCCCTTCGGCCACCACAAAACTTAATATTATTAATTATATTAAGATAAATTTATTGGTAACGAAAAGAACAAAACAAACTTAATAGACCTTAAATCTTTTTTCGCTTTTTCAAGATTTTGAACTGTTTAAAAATTGAAAACTAATAACTTTAGAGAAAAATGACACAAGACTTTTTTTTTAATTAAAATGACCCAAGAAACTTCTGGTGCATTGCAACCAGTCAAGTTAGGGTCCTTGCCAAATTTTATTCCTGTCCGGGAAGTGGAGATAAATTACAGGGGAACTCGTAGGTACATAACCACACAATAAGCATGGGAACGCGGTATTTGTGAAAACTCAAACCATAGTCTCATCTGTGAGAACGAAAAATGTACATGGTATAGAGATAATAAACACTGAGATCCGAAAATGCTTAATAGCTCGGTATACAAGCCACCCAATCAGCCTTTTATATTTTGACCTCCTACTAACTTCCAATCACAAAATAATTAGCTTGTACTGGAAGACTTTAACAGTCATAGTTTACTCTGGGGATATGCAGATTCGGACGCAAATGGAGACGCAGTAGAAATATGGGCCGAAATGAGTGGCTTATCGTTAATCCATGATCCTAAACTTCCACCATCTTTTCAGAGCAGAGTTTGGAAAAGAGGATATAACCGGATATCTGTTTTTGAAGTAATAACCTCGAAGACCAATGTAATAGAGTAGTATATGGCCCCATACCAAAAACTCAGCATAGACCAATAGGTATAAATATCTTTCCAATTGTTAGATCACAAGCTATTCCGTTCAGAAGAATATTTAACTTCAAAAAGGCAAACTGGCAAAAGTATGCAGACATGCTAGATTCTAAGATGCTACATCTTAAACCAAAAGTAGAAAACTACGAAAAATTTGTAGAGGTACTTAAAATGTGTCTAGAAAAGCTATCCCCAGAGGATGTAGACAACAATATGTTCCCGGGATATCCAGCAAGTCTATTCCACTGACTCTTTCAGCCAAGAAACGGTTGACTGAGCAGTACTACTCCAACAACTAAGTCAAACCAGATAGGAAAAGCTAATTGAGACCCTGGAAAAAATGGACATGACACATAGTAGCAAAATAGCATGAAACCTTGCAAAAAAACTTGATCCAAAAGGTGATCCAAAAGACATAAACCACCTTGCAAGGTTACAGCAAACCAAGTCGCTGCTCAACTCCTTATGAATGGAAGAACTACGAACCGATATAAGGACCCAAACACTAGAAGAAGATTGTATTCGGTGACAAACCAACTAGAAACTCTTTTTACACTAAAAGAACTCCACGACGGTATGAACAGGTTAAAAAACGAGAAAGCTGCAGGTGTGGATAATATATGCAGTGAACATATAAAGCATATAGGCCAAGGAGCAAAAAACTGGATCTTGCAACTTTATAACACGTGCTAAAAAGCCTGCGAAATTCCAAAATCATGAAGGAAATCTAAAGTAATAGCCTTGGTAAAACCAGGAAAGGATTCAGAAAATCTCAGGAGCTACAGGTCTATTTCACTGTTGTGTCACTTTTTTGAACTTTACGAAAGACTCATACTCCCCAGAATAGCAAAAAATGTCGACAAGCACCTCATCCCACAACAAGGAGGATTCGTAACCGGAAAATCTTGCACCGGTCAAGTCCTCGCACTAATAGAACATGGCTTTGGTGGAAAACTCAGATGGTGGTCTCAATGACCACCATCTGGGTAAGGTCGTATATTCCTTATTGCAAAACAGACGTTTTGTCCTCATGCTGGAGGGTGAAGTAAGTAGGTGGAGAGTTCAAAAAAACAGCCTCCCACAGGGAAGTGTTTTAGCACCAATGCTCTTCAATATATACACAAACGACCAACCTACGCCGAGCGAAACCAAGCACTTCCTCTATGCTGACGATCTTGCAATATGTGCTCAAGGAAATAGTTTTGAAAAAGTAGGGGAGAAACTCAAAACTGCCTTAAAAACAATGACAGCGTATTACCTGCAGAATTTTTTGAGACCCAATCCCTCTAAAACTCAAGTCTGCGCTTTCTACCTTCGCGCAAAGGAAGCCAAGCAAAAACTCCAAATTGGGTGGAATGGTAATACATTAGAACACACAAACCAACCTATATATCTTGGAGTAACTCTGGACCGGTCCCTTACCTATAGACAACATTGCATAAAAACGAGAGGGAAAGTAACAACTAGGAACAGCATACTCAGAAAGCTAACGGGAAGTAAATGGGGTGCACGTCCTGGCGTTTTAAGAACAACGGCACAGGCACTGTGTTTTTCAACTGCTGAATATGCGTGCCCTGTTTGGGACAGATCTGTTCACACCAAACAAGTTGATACTGTATCTATATAAAGCAGCGGGTATTGCAGAACACTCAACACGCAGAGGCGTTGCAGAGCACGTAGAGAAAATTAAACAGATCGCGGACGAGGGGCATGCTCTATAAAAAGCTCGAACACCACGAAAGCGATTAAAATCCAGGAAAATCTTCCTTGAAACAGTGCAGGATGAACCGCCTGAGTATTTTCCTCTTCCCCAGGTTCAATGGACCAGCCAGTCCCTAGATTTTAAAACGTGGAAAACTATGAATAGGATAAGAACGGGGGTCGCTCCAGTAAAATCGAACATTGCAAAACGGGGAAAAATAGACCAAGATGATGTAAACTGTGACTCTGGAGAAACATAGAATATGGAACATTTTCTTACATGCAGAAACTGTCCTTATCGATGCACCTTCGAAGATTTGTGGCTCGCCAACAAAGATGGAACCGACGTATCCCAATACTGGGCCGAAATTTTATGAATGACATGTCCGGGCACGATAAAGTAAAGTAAGTAAGGGGAACTCGTTAGGAAATTTCGTCACAGAAAAACTATGTAGAGACTTTTTACCGCAGCAATCTGTTATCTACATTGGTCATTTTTTTACATCTTTACCTTTACTGACAAGGTTGAGGGATCAAAGGATACATTGTAACGGCACAATTAGAAAAGGCAGGATTGAAGGAGCCGCACTCAAAGAAATAAAAAAAGAAATTCGTGGAACTTTCCACGCTTTACATAGCGAAGAACATAAGCTCACTTTTATTGGCTGCGATGATAGTAATGAATTTACTATGGCAACTAATATTTTAATTTCAGAAATGTTGACTATAGAAAGCTTTAAAAGATGATCCAGACAAAATATCAAAATTCCAGTAGTTCCTTGACCAAATGTTTTGCAAATTTGTAATAAGGGAAAGAGTGGTGTAGACTTATTTAATAAGCTAAAAGGTTTCTAATGGATTCGATATGAAAAATGGTATCAGACGATATTCAGATTTTGTTTAAATAAAGCAATAATCAACATGTGGCTTCTTTACCGCAAAACTGAGGCAAATTCTTTATTAGAACTTTACCGGCGAATTCTGGAGACCCTGCTGACAGTTATGGATAGTTCAACGCCACATAGAGTACTCTAAAATCCTCAAGACATGTTGCTGAGAAAATTCGTTTGGATAATGTGGCTCATTTGATGGATAAAATTGGAAAACAACGAAAGTGCACCAAATATCGGTATATTAAATATATGATGTAGGACTTCATCCCGAGCAATGTTTCGTTCAATATCACACATTGTAATAAATCATACGTAAAAAAAAGACAGTTACAAAGACAAATAAACGTAAATTTTACACATTGGTGTTATACACGACCCCTCTTTGTTTCATTCTAAAATTTTTATTTCATTTTGATAAAAATTTAATTTTTAGCATTAGTGGGTCAAGGTGAATGTCAGAAAATAAATCAGAATAAACATAAAATGTGATCAGAAAGGATAAAAAACCTAGTTAACGAGATATGGGAAAAGATACTACTATCAAAAAGAACAAGGCGAACTGCTCAGGTAGGATAAACATAAAAGACCATTTTTTAAATGAAGGTACCAAACCTTAAAAAAGATGACAGATGAAAACAAAAGAAATAAAATAGTGACAGATGAGAGAAATAAACCAAAAATTGTAACACAAACGTTTAAAACAATAAAAATAAGATTTAGCTAATTCTGCAGCCAAAAAGCATTATGTATGTATGATAATGTCAATTTACTGACAAAAAAAAAACTTATAGTTACTGAGATAAAAGTGAACATTCTTGATAAAAACTAAACGCAAAACTACACAACACTTTAATCTCCAAAAACCGCTACACCGAATCCAACGCAAATGCACGTGATGCACGCCGAAACTTTTGAAATAATAACAAAAATAATTCAGGTACCAGCAGGTTATCCACAAAAAGGTAGCGATAAGGATAAGTGTACGGAAAATTGAGGTTATGGGCGATATTTTTCCTTGAAAGTGAAATTATTTAACGCAATGATGTTCTCGACGATATCGCATATGCATGGCATGAATGAATAAGCAGCTATAAAAAGGTAAGCCGATGATTCGTGTATTGTCGAGGCGAGTTATGGCGTTATGGGATTTTTTTTCGTTCGGAAAAGGTTTTAAGAAGGAAAAAAGCACACATATTGTTAAATAAAGCCTTCATTATTAGCGGTTAGAATATCAAATTATTTAGATGAAGACCAACGACAAAATGCTATTAATAAGTAGTATCGGATATTTTAAGTTTTATATTTATATTAAAGTTGTATCCAATGCGAATAATCTACAATCTTAAATGAAAATACAAATCTTTTGGATTTCGGTCCTTTTGGATAAAATTTTTAATTTATAATTTAAAATTTAATAATCGTATACCATGACACACAGGTTCTTCTTCTTGTAGTGCCTATCCTCTTCGGATGATAGCGTCCATCATGGCAATCTTTATATTGCAAGCTCCTGCTCTAAAAATATTTGTGGTTGTTGTGTTGAAGCACGTACGTATCTAGATTTTTCAGCCAGGAAATTCTTTGCCTTCGTTGTCATCGTTTTCCTTTCACTTTTCTTTTGCCCTTTCTATTGGTTGACACTGATTCTTTCAATTTGCTGTTCATTCTTAGAGATTGACATACATTTCCACGAGGAAACTAAGTTCCTGTAGCTGGCTGTATGCCATGTAATTGTTAAAATCCTTTATAAAAGGTATATAAATTAAAACAAGAACTTCGGAGTCATGGAAAGTACTGAGAGGATTGAAACAAAACTCAAAAGAAAAAATTAAATTGGGAAATATACAGGACAAAGAATGGAAGGACTACTACAAGGAACTATTAACAGAACAAAGACCACAATTCATTGGAAAAGAAAACAAGCGAAGACGAAGCAGATTCCCACAACAAGAAATAGAAATAACAGATAGGGAAATGAGAACGGCCATAAAAGCAATCAAAAATAAGAAAGCACCGGGACCTGGAGGCATCTCACCTGAGCTTATAAAATACGGATCAAAAAAATTACACCGGATGATACAATGGATATTTCAGAAAGCCATAAATGGAGAACAGCTCCCAAAGGAATGGACGGCGGCATATATGACATCTATATTTAAGAAAGGAGATAGAAAACGATGCGAAAACTACAGAGGAATAAGCGTAATATCATCAATAGGAAGATTATATGGGAAGATACTGCGAGAAAAGATAGAGCAAGCGATAAAAGGCAAAATCGGAGAGGATCAGGCAGGCTTCACGGCAGGAAGATCATGCATAGACCACATATACACACTGGAACAACTGTTGGAAAAGAAAAAAGCAAAAAATAGAGATATACACTTGGCATTTGTGGACCTGAGAAAGGCGTATGACTCTGTACCAAGGTCAGAACTATGGGAGGCAATGTACAAATTAGAAATACAGACGGAACTTATAGAAGCTACAAAAGCTCTGTATAAAGAAAATAAAGTGTCCATTAAAATGGGAACAAGAATCATAGGAGACTTCACCACAACAAAAGGGCTCCTGCAGGGTTGTTCCACATCTCCAACCCTATTCAAAATATACTTAGAGAAAGCCTTGACTACATGGAAAAGAAAATGCGAAGGCATGGGAGTACCGGTACGGAACGAATACCTATATACGTTAAGTTTTGCAGACGATCAAGTAGTGATTGCACAAGACCAAGACGACCTCAGCTACATGATGAAGAAACTACAAGAAGAATATACCAAGGCTGGCCTAGATATTAACCTCGCGAAAGCAGAGTACCTATCTACAAGTGAAGAAGACATAGAAAATCTACAGATTGATGACAACGTAACAATCAAAGGAAAGGATAAATTCAAATACCTGGGGTTTATAATCACGAAAAAGGCAACAACAGAGGAAGAAATTACACAAAGATTAGGACAAACAAGAACAGCAATCCGACAACTTAACTCAGTATGGTGGGATAGACACCTAAATATGAAGACAAAAACGCAGATTTATAAAACATTAGTGCGAAGTATTATGACATATGGGGCTGAAAATTGGATCATAAACAAGAAAAACAGCAGTAAGATAGTAGCAACAGAGATGAAATGCCTGCGAAGATGCTGCAGAGTAACAAGAATGGATAGGAGAAGTAATGACGAAATAAAGCAAAGAACATCAATAGAAACAGACATACTAACATATATAGAACAAAAAAGACCAAAGTGGTATGGACATGTAAGAAGAACTAACGACAACAGATGGATAAAGAGAATAACCGAATGGAGCCCCATAGGAAGGAGGAAAAGAGGACGACCCCGAAAATCCTGGAGTAACGAAGTAGACGACGCCATGAGTAAGAGAGGACTAAACGATGGAGAATGGAACAACAGAGAGAGATGGAAACGGTTGAGCGAGGGAAGGCAGTGAATACTGTAGAATCCCTAAATATATATATATATATATATATATATATATATATATATATATATATATAAATTAAAAACCCAATCGGGCTATGTCATGAAGACAAAACGTTTTCGGAATCCATATTCCATCATCAGTAGGTGTACATGTTTTGAGCCACTAAATTTATGGATAAAACCCGTTATTAAGTTATTGGTTACGATTTGGTTTACATTATTTAGTCTTATATATTAGAATGTTAAAGTTACCAGTGGATTAGATAACATGACAACGTACGACTCCATACATGTCACGTTGTTATCGTGCTTAGGTACTACTATTGTCACCTCGGGGGAACAATTAAGGGTTCAACCCATGTTGAAGTCAATGGTGTGTTGCCTTCTGTGAATTCGAGCTGGGTCGTGGGTTCGGATTTTAACCACGCTGTCGGGCCCCATGTCACCTCGGGGGAACAAATAAGGGTCTAACCACCTTCTGATATCCCCGGGTGCTCTGTAGATGGCTTCGAATATCGCTGTCGAGAGCTTCTCTACTTAAGTCCATTTTCGGGTTATGGACTTGGAAAATATTTATCTTCGATGTCTTGCCTTGAAAAAGGCAAGATATTTCTTACATGACAATTTCTTCGTCGAAATAAAAACACCAAGTTAAGTTGAAACAATTCTCGGCCACAGAGTATAGAAAATAAATGCAGGAAGCAGAGCCCCGAGAGCACTAAGCTCTCGGAGAGCCCGTGAGGGACTGACCTGGCTGACCTGAAAATCGCCAATATTTATGTGCGCTGTTCGGGCGATAAATAGAGATTTCCAGGTCAAGAGCCAATGGGAAAATTCGAGGCGGGGCGATGCGCATCGAAATGCGTACTAGTCCACAGACTATGGCATTCGATGACACTATATGCACTCTCTTTGCCCTTTCTTAGGAGAAAACTTCCTGTTGGTGGTGCAGTGTCAAACGGCAGCATTTTCATAGTTTAGGTTGTAAATGTTCCAAGGCTTTTCGGCCTCCAATCCGTCAGCAAGACGAAAGATTTTTAAGCAAAGTTCAGATTTTTATTCAGATGATAAAATTTTCTAGTTGGTATATGTGTTGTCAAGTTTTCGTAAGGTCCTAGTAGGTATACGGAATTCTCTTGAAGCCTGATTGTCAGACATTCCTTTTCCAATGGGAAACCGTTTCCAAATAAATCTGTTTACTTTTTTAGGACTATAATCTTATTTGAGTCACATACCTTACCTAAAAATCTAGGAAAAACCAAGGAAAAAGATCTCTCCAGAAAAAAAAACTAACACTGAGATCATCGATTTATTATGAAAACTTGCGATAAGCCCAATAATAGCCAAAGCAATGGGACCAAAAATGGCTAGGACATTTTTAAAGAATGAATGAACAACAAGTGCCAAAAAAATTGATGCAAACTTTGCTTGAAAAAAAGGCTCGAGAAGATGGCGAAGGAAAACAGAATATCACTAAAAAACGGACTAGCGAAGGCCAAAGATCGAAGATAATGTCAAATCAAAGGTAACTGTCTAGCTATATGCCTAAAATCTCTATAACATTTTAACATTTATTTTGTGCTTTCCAAACGCTCAGTTGCTCAGTTGCGTTATTTACTAGGGACATCTTGTATATCTTGTAGATAATTTATAAAACCATCTTCTAATAGAGGAATGTATAAAAATGAACCGGAATGACAATAAATACGTGATCAAAATATCCAAGATCGTTTGTGCCTTTTATCTAGTTAAGTAATATATTCAGAAACTGGAACGGCAGTTTGAGATGAGTTAATATTGTTGTGAACTTCGAGAATATGAAGTGAGGTTAAGTAAGTCAGTCGTGTAATGTGATATTTTGACTGGAATCCCAATTAGGGCATTTTTTCCGAAGACGTTTTCCTGCTTTCTTATGAGACCTTGAGCGATACGTGTAAGGGATATATTATCGAATCCCAAGGCGATCCCTTATTAGGGCGTGTTTTATTCCTCTTAAAATTTGCTTAAGACAACCATTACAAACATCATTAATAAGAAGTCAAACTATTTAAGTCACAAATAGTATGAAATAGTCTCTATTAATATACAATTATACAATAAACACTTTTTAATTCAAAAAGTGATTCAATGACAATTTTCTCTCTAAAATCCGCGTTCACGTTACAAATTTTCATCTTTTCTCTCTACAGATACTTTTTATTTATTAGTTTTTTGAAGAAAGAAATAGTTTCTAGTATTTGAGGGCCCTTTACGTTGTTTAAAGACGAACAGGACCATCTATTTCCTGTCATTTGAATTAGACGGCACTACTAAACAATATAACTCCTATAAAAGTTGAAAGTTTGCTTTACCATCTGCCTTTTTATCTTCTAGTCTATCTTCGGTTTTGGCTCTACCTTATAAGTCCCAAAACATTGTCATGACTTAGAGGAAACAAAGATGGACGACTTTTGTTAAGTTAGTGTCGTTAATACCTCTCTAACATAATGGCTTCTAGTGCTAAGAGACATTTTACCATCGCAATTAGGTCGTTCTGTGTCATTAATTATGTATTAGAAATTCACAGAGAACAATCACTACATAATTAAATATAAAGCGCAATAAAATTCAACTAAAATCAGGATTTAATACTAAGCGGTGGGTTCTAAATCATTAAAAACATATAAATGTTCTCGATGTTTCTTTACTTGAACTAGACAAAACACTTGAAGAAACCAAAAAAAAAGAAAAAAATCATGTTATTTTAGGCGGCTTCAGTGCGAAACTAGGGAAAGAAAGGAATTTTCAAGAACACATAAACCGAACTACCAGTCCGAAGAATATACTTAAGCCTCTTAAGAGTATACCTCTTAAGCCCATAGAGACGACGATTCCGTAACGCCATAGTATCGACTAAAGGTTACCCAGGGGTAGATATAGCAAGTGACCACAACCTTGTTCTAGCTGACATGACATTCAAACCAAAAAAAAAAAAAAAAAAAGATCAAACAACGAATATACAGTTAGAGAGAAGAGGATTCAAAATACATAATACTCTTTATTCTTCTTGATATTACATCTAACAATATTACTATTTGAGTTTAAACTAAATATAAGACCAAATACTTACTATGTCGGGATAGTATTATCAGGTTTTTTTCCAGATTTTCCCTCATGATTTACTATGGAATCATTAAACGGGAGAATTTTACTCATGGCATATGGTTGTCTTTTTGAAGACGATTCCCATGCTATAATTTTTCTGACGGATATTTTCAAGTTAAAGTTGATTTCATGTAATCAAATGAACTATATTTATAATACCTATATTAAAACCAAAATGCCCCAAAACAGTTCCTGAGTCTTATAGACCAATTGCGCTAACATGTACTGCATGCAAACTGTTAGAAAAATGGTCAACCGTCGTGTCCTCTGGACACTTGAAGATCGAAATATTATTATTCCAGAACAAAGTGGTTTCCGACAAAATAGATCAACTCTAGACAATATTATAGACCTAGAAAGCAGTGTACATGAAGCCTTCTCCCTTAATCAAAAATGTATTGGAATATTCTTCGACATTGAAAGAGCCTTTGATACAGCTTGGCGCCACCGTATCATCAAATTACTGTACGATTTAGAAATCAAAGGACATTGCCTTGCATTTATAAAAAACTTTATAAAATATGTATAAAAGATATATCCAAGTTAGAGTAAATGGTAATTTGTCGTCAAAAGTGGAATTGGAAAATGGAATTCCTCAGGGATCTGTTATAAGTCCTACGCTATTTATAATTGCCATAAATGATGTTTTACGAAATTTAAAACTTCCACTTAAAGGCCGCTTATATGCTGACGATCTCGTAATATTTGGTCAAAGCAAAAACTTAAACAACCTCTCACAACTTGCACAGAGTTTCTTGTTAGATGTTGACAAATGGTCAAAGGAAACTGGATTTATCTTTTCAACAACTAAAACTAAATATATAGTATTTTCTAAAAACAAAGTCAGTACACCAATCTCATTATATCTATACAACCAATCACTACAACAAAAAGATTCGCTAAAATTGCTAGGAGTTACTTTTGACACAAAGTTGAATTGGAAGGAACATTTCAATAATCTAGCATGTAAATGTTACAGAAGATTAAATTTACTAAAAATTCTAGCACACAAGAATTGGGGTTCAGACAGGAGTACATTGCTAATTATATACAGAACTATGATACGATCACAGCTAGACTACGCGGCTATAGCTTACGACTCAGCATCGAAATCAGTACTTAAAAAGCTCGACACTATTCATAACACAGCACTCAGAATATGCCTGGGAGCCTTTTGTACAACACCGATAGAAAGTTTACTTTGCTTGCGAAGCAAATGAATTGTCGTTAAATGATAGAAGAGCTTACCTTAGTCTAACATATGCAACAAAAATTAAAGATAATGCAAAAAATCCTGTCTATAGAAATACTTTTACTGATAATTACCCAAACCTTAATGCAAATCACCGTTCTAATAAACCTTTCTATAAAAGAATAAAAGACCATTTGCATCTGTTTGATATTGTCATACCTGAATGTCTTCCATACACATATGATCATAATCCACCTTGGATTCAAAACATACCATCATATAACTTTGAACGTCATTTGATAAAAACTCCACTAATCCTGATCTAATTATTTCCCATTTTAGAAAAATCATTAGTCGTTATAAAAATCATACCCAGATATACACTGATGGTTCAAAATCATCCGAAGGTGTGGGAGCGTCTGTAGTAACTCCAGAGAAGGTCCTTAAATTCAAACTATCTAATGTTAGTACTATCTATACAGCTGAACTGTATGCTCTCTATTGCGCCATAGAACTAATCAATCTGACAACAAACTCCAAATATATTATCTTAACAGACTCACTTAGTGCCATACAAAGCATCCGACAACTGTATCCAAAAAACCCGCTTTTAAAAAAAATTAAAACAGTCCTTCTTCAGGCTTATATCAATCATAATGAGATAAATTTCATCTGGATCCCATCCCATATAGGAATAAAAGGCAACGAAACTGCTGACCATAGTGCGAAAGACGCGATAGTGAGTGACGTTTCCGAGATCGTAAACACATCAGTATCAACGGATATAAAAGCTTATATAAAAAAATCAATCTTAAGTGCGTGGAAAAATAAATGGAATGTGTCGAATTCAAAATTAAAACAAGTGAAACCCAGCATAGAGGCATGGAATGTGTTACCTAAGTCAAGAAGCCAAGAAATAATAGTAACGCGCCTCAGACTCGGACATACTAGGTTAACGCATGATTACTTAATTAAAAAGTGCGAACCGCCGCGATGTGAAACGTGTAATACGACACTAACAATAATGCACCTACTTTGTAAATGTCCCCTCTACAATCAACAACGAAGCAATAACAAGATACCAGGAACACTTATAGAATCTCTAGGTGCAGACTGTAACTTTAACAATACTCTAAATTTCTTGAAAGACATTAATAAGTACCACAATATTTAATAAACCAAATTGTATTGAAGGAATTGTAACTAATGTAATCCACTAATTTTTCGCTAATGGCCATTTGGTCGATGCGATTTTCTAAATAAAAAAAAAAAAAATGAACTATATTACAATGAAGTCGTCCCAGGAACGTAACTTAGCAATATTGGCAATATCATTTTAAAGTCTGATGTCGTCTACTTTAAAATGTATAAAAAGGTCTGAATTGTCAATATGAATAAGTCAGGCAAAAATAAAATAATTAGAAGAATATTTCACTGCGTGACAAAAAACAAAATTAGTTTAATTTATTAATGTTTTTTTTTTATTTTCCGAAAAGAAAATCGAACCGTCATAAATAAACTTTTTTACTTATAGTGTGGTTTATTCCAAACGAAAATAGTAATCGCTTTAAGATGATACAAGAAAATAGTTTTAGAACAGTATTAAGGAAATAAAAGGTAAGAAGGGATTTGGATAATGGAATCAAAAAGAAGTGTAGAAAGTCCCTTAAAAAATGGAGTGCAGTTTAATGCCGAAACATACAAGTTCTAAACTTTTGAATTAAGAAGAAGAAAAAAGTAATAGAACGAATGTATATCGCTGGAGCTTATTAAGGGTGAAATTCTCAAAATTGTGTATATTTTAATCAATGTAACGAAGAATATTATTTATAATTGTGTTCCAGCGAAAACTATACGGTTTAATAGAGAGTTACCGAAAAAAAAATAGCATTTGGCAAATTAATGTGGAGTTAATTACTCTTGTTTTTGTGTCAGCACAAACTGTTATTACTGAGAAACTTCCGGCGAAAAGAATCACTTCTGGTTCTGAGCCTTCGAAAACTGCAACTTTGAAAAATACGCGGCGAAAAAATAACTTCTCAAATATTGGCAAATCTCCCCTATATAACACTGACCACATTCCAACGGATATGAATAATTTACAATAGAACAGAAATTATTATTAACGAAACGCACATCAGATTAGAATTTACAAGAAAACAATACAAATATTTTAATACTTATACCTACAAATTATAAAACAACTGTTTCTATCTTTATTTTTTACCTAGTTTACATTTTAACGATATACTCGTTATCTACTAATCACAAAAAGCAGTAATTTTATAAGTCCAACCTTCAAAGCATTCTTTGAACGAAATAGAATGAATCACACACTTGGATTTCATTAGTTGACAATAAAACAAATAGAAAGCATTATAGGAGATGTATGTAAGTAATTGGTTAAGTAAATTACCAACCACCTCCAGTCAGTTGATTCATTTAAATTAAATAGGTGGATCTTTTGATGAACTGTAGGTGACGCCTACATGAATCAGTTCAGTACGCATTAAACATATAGTAAAGAAAAATAAAATAAGACATTATCAAGATACAACTTTATAAATTATAATAGTATATTACTTTATGAGGCGGAGAAACATGACTTTTCTTGACGCGCCCGATATTACGCGCCGAACGAAGTGAGGCGCGTAATAGAGGGCAAGTCAAGAAAAGTCGCTTCTTTGCGGAATAAAGTACACTATTTTTTCTTCAAACGTAGCAATTTTTAACCATAAATAGTACAATTCATACGCTATTTTTACTCGAAATTAACTGTGACAACTATCAAAGTCGTCTAGATGTTAGAAATTAAAATAATTAAGTCGTCGGTGGGATTTGCGTCTCCCTGGTTACAGTTGTTTGACAGTTGTTTGCAATTAATAAAGACAGCTTATTGTTGTTGCAACCGCAAGCGCAAATTTAGTGCGAAAATGGAAAACCTAAACGAAATTGAGTCCGCGGCTAATGATGCAGTAGCACGTTTGGAGCCCTCCAAGTCCGGAATAAAGTATCGGTTAGCGTACAAGCACTTCCAAGAGTGGTGCGATACAAGAGGAGTACGACAAGTTACCGAATACGTTTTACTGGCATATTTTAATATAATGGAAAATGAAAATAAATGGAAATCTTCTACAATGTGGTCACGATACTCTATGATAAAATCCGAGTTAGTTATTAGAAAAAATGTGGATATAAACAAATTTTTAAAGTTACGTGCCTTTCTGAAAAAAACAAGCGAAGGATATACTGCAAAGAAGTCTAAAGTTTTCACTAAAGACGAGTTTGATAAATTTTTGTTTGAAACGACAGATAAGTTGTATTTAGGATTAAAGGTAAAAAAAATTATATTGCAAAGCATGTAGTATACTCTACTAAATTATAAAAATATTTCAGATTGTTTTGTTAATTGGGGTTACCGGCGCCTGTCGATGCGACGAAATGGTAAAAATGAAGACTGTGGACATTGAGGATAAAAAAAATGTAATAATTATCAAAATCCCAGACAGTAAAACACGACAAATTAGATCTTTTACGATAATTGGTCAAAACTATAATAAACTGTATAAAAAGTATGCATCACTGCGGCCTGAAAATTTCACAGAAAACCGATTTTTTATCAAGTACCAAAATGGAAAGTGTTCCCGAAGCCTCATGGGAATACATTCGATCAGCGCAGTAGCCCAAAAAGTAGCTAGTTATTTAAATTTAAACGATGCAAGCGCATACACGGGTCACTCTTTACGACGAACTTCAGCAACACTTTTAATTAATGGAGGCGGAAATCTAGAATGCCTCAAACGACATGGGGGCTGGAAATCAAGCACGGTTGCCGAAGGATATATAGAGGATTCAATAAGAAATAAGAACGATAATGCTCAAAAAATTTTAAACCCTCATGATTCGCCAACATCGGGAATGATTTCTGAAAGTTGTTCTTGACCATCAGTATCATCAACAATTACCAATGCGTATCAAGAGTCGGGAACATTTTTGCACGGTTTCAATTTTGAAAACGCCTCATTAACCAATTGTACTTTTAATATTACTATAAATAAAAATGATGTTTAATTGTTGTTAATGACATTTGTATTGTTGCTTTGTGGCATGTTTCATATTGTTGCCATGACAACATTTTTCCCTCCGCCGTAAAGAAATGGAAGAAAAACTGCTGCCGGCGGAGACATCAAACTTTGACAGGATCAAGTTAGATAAGTAATGTCATCATTATTTGACGTTTGAAGAAAAATAGTATATTACTTAATGAGGCGGAGAAGCATGACTTTTCTTGACGCGCCCGATATTACGCGCCGAACGAAGTGAGGCGCGTAATAGAGGGCAAGTTAAGAAAACTCGCTTCTTTGCCGAATAAAGTATACTATTTTTTCTTCAAACGTAGCAATTTTCAACCATAAATAGTACAATTCATACGCTATTTTTACTCGAAATTAACTGTGACAACTATCAAAGTCGTCTAGATGTTAGAAATTAAAATAATTAAGTCGTCGGTGGGATTTGCGTCTCCCTGGTTACAGTTGTTTGACAGTTGTTTGCAATTAATAAAGACAGCTTATTGTTGTTGCAACCGCAAGCGCAAATTTAGTGCGAAAATGGAAAACCTAAACGAAATTGAGTCCGCGGCTAATGATGCAGTAGCACGTTTGGAGCCCTCCAAGTCCGGAATAAAGTATCGGTTAGCGTACAAGCACTTCCAAGAGTGGTGCGATACAAGAGGAGTACGACAAGTTACCGAATACGTTTTACTGGCATATTTTAATATAATGGAAAATGAAAATAAATGGAAATCTTCTACAATGTGGTCACGATACTCTATGATAAAATCCGAGTTAGTTATTAGAAAAAATGTGGATATAAACAAATTTTTAAAGTTACGTGCCTTTCTGAAAAAAACAAGCGAAGGATATACTGCAAAGAAGTCTAAAGTTTTCACTAAAGACGAGTTTGATAAATTTTTGTTTGAAACGACAGATAAGTTGTATTTAGGATTAAAGGTAAAAAAAATTATATTGCAAAGCATGTAGTATACTCTACTAAATTATAAAAATATTTCAGATTGTTTTGTTAATTGGGGTTACCGGCGCCTGTCGATGCGACGAAATGGTAAAAATGAAGACTGTGGACATTGAGGATAAAAAAAATGTAATAATTATCAAAATCCCAGACAGTAAAACACGACAAATTAGATCTTTTACGATAATTGGTCAAAACTATAATAAACTGTATAAAAAGTATGCATCACTGCGGCCTGAAAATTTCACAGAAAACCGATTTTTTATCAAGTACCAAAATGGAAAGTGTTCCCGAAGCCTCATGGGAATACATTCGATCAGCGCAGTAGCCCAAAAAGTAGCTAGTTATTTAAATTTAAACGATGCAAGCGCATACACGGGTCACTCTTTACGACGAACTTCAGCAACACTTTTAATTAATGGAGGCGGAAATCTAGAATGCCTCAAACGACATGGGGGCTGGAAATCAAGCACGGTTGCCGAAGGATATATAGAGGATTCAATAAGAAATAAGAACGATAATGCTCAAAAAATTTTAAACCCTCATGATTCGCCAACATCGGGAATGATTTCTGAAAGTTGTTCTTGACCATCAGTATCATCAACAATTACCAATGCGTATCAAGAGTCGGGAACATTTTTGCACGGTTTCAATTTTGAAAACGCCTCATTAACCAATTGTACTTTTAATATTACTATAAATAAAAATGATGTTTAATTGTTGTTAATGACATTTGTATTGTTGCTTTGTGGCATGTTTCATATTGTTGCCATGACAACATTTTTCCCTCCGCCGTAAAGAAATGGAAGAAAAACTGCTGCCGGCGGAGACATCAAACTTTGACAGGATCAAGTTAGATAAGTAATGTCATCATTATTTGACGTTTGAAGAAAAATAGTATATTACTTAATGAGGCGGAGAAGCATGACTTTTCTTGACGCGCCCGATATTACGCGCCGAACGAAGTGAGGCGCGTAATAGAGGGCAAGTTAAGAAAACTCGCTTCTTTGCCGAATAAAGTATACTATTTTTTCTTCAAACGTAGCAATTTTCAACCATAAATAGTACAATTCATACGCTATTTTTACTCGAAATTAACTGTGACAACTATCAAAGTCGTCTAGATGTTAGAAATTAAAATAATTAAGTCGTCGGTGGGATTTGCGTCTCCCTGGTTACAGTTGTTTGACAGTTGTTTGCAATTATTAAAGACAGCTTCTTGTTGTTGCAACCGCAAGCGCAAATTTAGTGCGAAAATGGAAAACCTAAACGAAATAAGAAATAAGAAGGATAATGCTCAAAAAATTTTAAACCCTCATGATTCGCCAACATCGGGAATAATTGCTGAAAGTTGTTCTCGACCATCAGTATCATCAACAATTACCAATGCGTATCAAGAATCGGGAACATTTTTGCACGGTTTCAATTTTGAAAATGCCTCATTAACCAATTGTACTTTTAATATTACTATAAATAAAAATGATGTTTAATTGTTGTTAATGACATTTGTATTGTTGCTTTGTGACATGTTTCATATTGTTGCCATGACAACATTTTTCCCTCCGCCGTAAAGAAATGGGAAAAAAAAACTGCTGCCGGCGGAGACATCAAACTTTGAGAGGATCAAGTTAGATAAGTAATGTCATCATTATTTGACGTTTGAAGAAAAAATTATTTTCACTCTTTATTACACGACACACAAATTTTTCTTTACTCCAAAAACTATGACATGATTGCCCTTTTAACTTTGTGATACATTATAAGTTATGAGAATTTACTGATGATTCTTCGTTACTTAGGTTTACATAAACGTTTTTTGGTTTTGGAAAATAACATAATACTAAAAATGCTATACAATCTTTCTTAAATGCAGAAACTATAACAGTTCTTAAAAGTAAACTGTCCTTGCATATAACGTTGACAAAAGAATAGAATTGCCACAATTAATTAAATTATCTATGTGAAAGCATGATGAAGCTTTCAATAACCATATATACAAAATTAAATCATAATCATAATATATACAATTCTGACTTTGTTCTTGAATTGTATACCCGCTACAATTCTAACAACCCACCCTATTTTCTCTCTGGCGAGTTGTTTCCGTTTCCTTCTGCAGATATATCCCAAATTAATAAATTAACTTGAACAATATACTGTACATCACAATTTGGGGCGGAGAGTGCTTGTCTGAAGTGTTAATTTCTAATACCGCTGTATTTATTAATCTTTATGAACCCTGTTATAGGCGATATTACACGCATTGCCGATATAATAAATTACTGTTATAGTTTCCTAATCAAAAACGTTGGGAACATTAATAATAGCATCTAGCGTATTGATCTACTGCTCTTTTTGTTTGGTGTCTATTGATTACTGTTTATTAACAAAGACAATACATTTTTAATAAAGGGTCATTCAGTTTTATACTCCATTTGTTATTCCACGTATTTATTTTGTTCATTGTGCTGTGTAAGTTTTAATAAATATGGTAATGCATCTAAACATTCCGTATATGTATTTGGCACCTAGGACTTTTAGATTGGTCCTTTGCGGCACGCATGTTTCAACCAATAGGCGACGAGGTGCCAAACACGTATATGGAATGTTACTTTGGTGCGAAATTCATATATGGAATGGTATACATTGGCGAAACATTATATTTCTTTCTTTTAATACATTTCATACATTTGTATGAAGGTTTCGCCTTCGCGGCATTTTTAAAGAATTGCACGTGTTGTTTAGATCTTTGCTTATTTACATAATGGATTTGCCAAAAAGTTTCAAATACAGTGTTATTAATGAAAATAATAAGTAGAGAGTAGACATTAGAAATGAAGAAGACATATATAAATGGCTAAATAAATATAAAAGTATTTATTTTCAAGCTGGAGAGCTACAAATACAAAAAAAAATCGCAGTGGAAGAAATATATTACTGAATATTGGAAAAAAAATGAATGTTGGTGCCCCGCTTATAGGGACGCATCAACACATGGCCACTAAACCAACAATTTCAGTGAAATAACAGTAAGGCTTTTTAAAGACATAGTTCTACATAGAAACAAAGCTTGTAATACTATAGCTTTAATAGACTTTAGCTGTACTGCCTTAGAAAAAGATTATAGAAGACGGCTTCGAAATTTTGCAAATAGTAGAGATCCAGCTCCAAGATTACTCTTTAAAAGGCAATTAGAAATTAGAATTAAATATTTACAACATAAAGAATTAAATAAATTATCTAAAAATGTATACAAAGTTTCCAGTGACCAAAATAATAGTGTGCTTTACGAATTCGATGCAGCAACAGGGTTTTGCAGCTGCCAAATTGGAAGATTGGGTACTTTTTGCAAGCATCAAGCTGCGATTGCACACTTTTTTTTATATCTTCTTGCAACGTTCCTGCTACTACTCCTGAAAATCCATACGACGTAGCTAACTAAATTAGCTTTTGGTGAAAAAGTTCAACCTTTTTCATTTTATAACGGGCTTGCAGGATCCAGTATTACAGAACATTATACTGATAAAAGCATTGATAACATTGATGAAAATATTGTTAGAGAAGATATTATATTAAACAAAAATGAAACAGATAAACAACAAGAATTTTCGTTTACAGGTTTTAATAATACGCTACAAGATAAAAATGTTACATTTGAAACTGATTCATCAACTTAAAAATTAGTACACGAAAGATTATCCCATATTAAAAAAAAATGGCTTGGAAAATTTTTTTAAACATGGCAGAAAGTTCCTCGGTAAAGCGATTTGAACACAAGGCCACTATAAGAGTGCAACCTACTTTAATCAGCCGAAGAAAGTTGTGAGTTATTAAAGGGTCAAAAATATTACCATTTGGAAGACCACCTAAAGATAAACCTTCTAAAAAAAATTAAAAAGAAGTCGCAATCTTTCGTCCAACATCGCAGCAAATCAAACAAATGCAATTAAGCATGGCAAAGGGCGTTGAAGTATGGATAATTATTACATTTTAAACATTAATTTTTTTTTATTTGTTTAGATATATTTTGTTTTATTTCCTATTTCATTCTTTTAGTTTTATTTAATCAAACATTAACAAATATTTTAGAATCAGTCTCCTTTTAACTGATTTTAATAAAAAGTCTACGAGTTTTTAATAAGATCTTTAATAAGAAGTCTTTTTGGTCTACGAATATTTTTAACATTCCGTATATGAATTTAGCACCAACGTAACATTATAATATATACGTGTTTGACACCTCGCCGCCTATTGGTTGAAACATTGCCGCGTGCCGCAAAGGACCAATAGAAAAGTCCCAGGTACTAAATACATATACGGAATGTTTAGATGCATACGGTATTGGTCCCATAATACTGCCTTGTATGATTTCTGCTTTGATCAATCGTAGTCCCGGATATTTAGGTATCGCTTTTCTTTTTCTGAATTTAGTCTTTTAAGTATGAGCGTAATAATATTAATAGTAATAATAATAACTGAGCTGCCACCTTGCTTCGGAGGGCACGTAAAGCCGTCGGTCCCGGCTACGAAAGTACGAAAGTCATGTTAGGGGCGCTTGCGCGACCTGAAAACCCTAACACTAGACCCTTAGCCAGAAGGTTACACGAACTTACTAACGAAACGTTGTAAGTGGATAGTTATCTCTACTAAATTTAGCCAAAAATTTGCTCTATAATATTTGTTGTTTGATATATTGTTCAGCAAATGTTCAGCATTAGCAGTTTCTTCTTCTTAAATAGTGATTCTGAAAACTTTTTTATCGGTATTCTAATAAATAAAAGTAGTTTTTAGCTGTTGTTTTACACATTATTGGTACGTACTGTAGCCTAAAAGCTGAATTTATAAGAGTTTAACGACGACATTCCTAGGCTATTGTCATAGTATTTTTTTAGTTATTTATTTAAATTCCGGGGCAATTTTAGAATATAAATTATTTTAATTACTTTATTTACTTCTTTTAGAAGATTTTATTGCCATTTGATCAGTACACTTCAGTTAGTGTTCATCATCATTGTTTTCGGTTCAGTTGTTCCTTGATGTTCAATTTCTATCTTTACTATAAATTCCCGTCTATTTTCTATTCAAAATGTTCTATGGTCCTTACACTAGTCTTTTTTTAGCCTCTTCTTCTAGTAAAGGCTGGCGATGTCTTCTGCAAATTCTTCTGTAGATTGGACTGTTCTTATTAGTAATTTATATCAATTCTTTAATATTTCTTCATCTTGTTCTGAAGCTATTTTCTTGTGGCATTTTTAAAGTAATTACTATTTAAATGGGAATAAGCCACAATTAAAGGTTAAAGTACGTTTATTGACGTTTCAATTTCAATTTCCGAAGTGGAAATTTCTTTATATAAGTGGTTTCGTTTTTTTCTTTTGTTTATCCCCTTTTCTTTTCTTCTTTTTGTCTGGTAATTCTCTATTCCTAATGTTTCTTAGACCAGTCATTTGTCGTTTACCAGAACCTCGCCTGCCCTTAACCTTGACTTCCATTATCATTTGTATAAAGTTATATCTATCGTGCTTAACTATATACCCAAGATATACTGTTTTTCACGTTTTTACTATGTCTAGAAATTCTGGTTCCATATTCATATGTCTAAGAACTTTTTAGTTTCCGATGTGGTCAATCCAAAAAATCTTTAGTTTGCGGCTAAATATCCACATCTCAAAGTTTCCGCACTGTATTGACTTTTAACATATATGCTTGCATGTTATATAGCATGATGCTATATACATAACATAACACCATGAGTTAACGCAGGGTAACTTTAAAATCATTTATAAAGAACGGTCGTATTCTTAGAAGAACGTTTTTGTCCATTTCTATCCTAAAGTGTATTATTGATTAGGTAGCCAATGTATATTAATCTTTTTAACTACTCCACAAAATGTTCGTTTATAGTACTCTAATCTTGAAAATAATACTTGCATGATTCTATCCAGCAGAGTTTGTAGATCTTGCTCTCAGTCATCGATTAGTACCATATCATTGACGTATTAGATATTGTTAATAATTTTTTATTTACTTTTATACCTTCATATGCGCCATATAAATCATTTGTAAATATTTCCTGTGAATATAAGTTAAACAACAAAAGGGGTAGATTGAAACTCTGTCTAACGCATTTTTCTTTAACGTCTTTGATGAAGCAAGGCATCTTTGCGTTGAACTTTACATTTCTGTTTATTATTTTAGTTCACAGTGCTTCGTTTTCTGCTCCTTGATTCAATTTCTCAGTCATTTCTACTCAGGTGTGTGATTTGTTTAGATTTTATTAACATAATATCAGTAATCAGTGATGAATAGGTTCTATAGACATTAAAACTTTACTAGAAATTGCGTATCAAACGCAATTGCTAATTTTATGCCAAATGTACTACCGAAATTTTTAAAAACTTTAACTAGCAACATTGTACGCACACACAGAGCTGGGTTTCCTGCTGCACGCTGTTTATGCCTGGTAAAAAACGTAATAGAGCATTTTTCTGCTAAGCTTCATCTATCCACGTAAGCAGCTTTTGTTCGTAAGGGCCTGAAAGCATGCTTCTTAAGTATTTAAGTCTGCATTTTATATACAATTTATGGAATTATAAAAAGTTAATGAATTATAATCACTCGGGATGGAGCAATTAGATTATGTATATATCTTTTTTTATCCACGACAACCAACATACTGACCAGCACATAACAACAAAATTCCGAATCTTCTAGATTTTACAATATTTAAAGGTTCACTCAACACGAATTCAAAAATAGAGCCTAGTTTTGACCTAAGTTCAGACCATAGCGTCATAATAACAGTAAGCACCACTATATACGATCAACAGCCATTAAGACTACTACCTAACAAAAAAACCAACTGGGAACAATTTGAAAACACCATTAACCAGAATACAACGTTAGATCACCAAATAAAAGAATCTGCTTGGGAATCTACTCCTATAAGTTAAAAGGGTAATTATGAAGACAACAATGTGCCATTACATATCAAACCAACTCTAACCTAAAAAAAAAGTTTAGAAAAAAGACTATGTGTGCCTCAGTATTTCTCGATATTCAACAGGCTTTTCATAAAGTCTGGCACAATTGTAAAGATTAGGTCCCTTCCTGTACATAATCTTTACTGCTGACATACCTATTACAGATGACGTCACAGTAACGATTGTTGCCGATAATACAGCCGTTTTAGTTTCAAACAAAAACCCAGACATAGCATCTGAAAAACGGCAAAAATACTTGCATACATTAGATAATTGGTTGACAAGATGGAAAATTAAAGTTAATAACGAAAAATCAGCCCAAATCACATTTACAACAAGAAGAGACAGTTGTCCACAAGTTAGTCTAAACAATACGGTCTAAACAATTCGGACTAGAGACGTTGTGAAATATCTTGGGTTGCATTTGGACCGAAAGCTGACCTGGAAGCAACACATTAACGCCAAAAAAACTCAGCTCAGTATAAAATTAAAACAAATGAATTGGTTACTTGGCAGAAAGTCACAACTGTCATTGGATACAAATTACTGCTTTACAAAGTCATACTAAAACCAATATGGACTTACGGCGTAGAACTCTGGAGCTGTAGCAAGCCTTCAAACACAAAAATTTTGCAGACCTTCTAATCGAAACCACTGCGTATGATAGCTAAAGCCCCTTGATATGTGAGCAATGTAACCATCCACAATCACCTAGGAGCACCAACCGTTAAAGATGTTATATCATTTTACGATAAGGTAAAAAAATTTTAATTTAACGCATCACAGCCAAATTATCTGACTGAAGAGGACTTGGCCAGAAGACCTGGTTACATAGGTGAAAATGGAGAACTGTCGCTGAACGGTTCCCAAATTAAGTCAATATTATCATCACATTTACTAATTACTCAATGTACTGTTTATTAGTAGATTGTAAATATGCATTTAAAAAAATAAAAAAAAAATATATATATATATCCTTATTCGAACGATACTATTAAAAAGCTATATCACTGACCAAATTTTCTCACACTATATTCAAACTACACTATTAACCCCCTAAAGCAAGACTTTCATTGATTGCTGATGAGTTTGTTTTATGACCAGAAAGAATGTTAAGAGAACCGTCGCTGGGATCGTCGGCTCCGGAACACTTAAGACTTAACGACGCCCGAAACTTCCGCTAAGAGAATGACAACGATCTCAGAAATAGGACAACAGCATCAATAAGAAAATATCCAAAGTTGAAAACAATAATAAAGTTGTTGACCTAATAAAAGTATTGTATAGGGTGAACTGTATTTTTCATATTGATTACAATGTTATGTATTAACTTGATAAAATATATCTACAAGGACTGTTCCAAAAGTATATTTAATAAAAAATTAATGGGAAAATCCCAGTAGTTGGCTGTATAAATGTCGTTTAAAAAACTTATACAGAAGTAAAATACTTCACATTTATATGTAGGTATAAAACATTTAATTCAAATTTTTTTTTAAAATGTGTCGACAAAATTTACAGTGCATAACGTGACGTTTTGGATCTCGTTCAGATCATCCTCAATGCCTTCTTTTGTAATTGAAGCTAACACTAAACAAGTAGCTGTGACATCAATATATTATGGTTTTACATGTTTCAAAATTTAAATTCTAATGTGACCCTAGTTCGATGACATTGGATAAAGATTTAATACTTAAAGAGCAACATGTTTCTTTGCTCGACTTGAACACGTGGTTTTTGTCAGTTAAAACAGTTTTTTTTCAATGTTCCTCCATTTGTTGTTCTTTGAACTGCATCTCTGTATCTACTCGTTGTACAAATCTACTTCTTATTTTTTTCTCTTTCAATTTATCTACGTCCTATTTTTTCTGTGCTTTTTGCGTTTCATTCTTCGCTGTTTTTATTTTACATTTTGTAATCACTAGCATATGGTCCGAATTGCTGTTGGTCCCTCTAATCTAACGTCATTTATCGATGGTTTGTATGTCTTTTTAATCAGTACACGGTCTATTTGATTTCCTTTCAGACTTCCTGGTCTTATTCATGTATATTTCTTTGTCTTTATATCTCGTGCTACTACTTATATCTCTATAATAATAGAGAAAAACTATACATAGTTTTTCTCTATTATTGTTTTGGTTTGTCATGTATTGAGTTTGCACCTCAACCTCTCTGAAGTAATTTTCCTTGCCTACTTGAACGTTGAAATCCCCTATAAGGATTAAGGGAATAAGGATCTTCTCCCAGGATTGTCTCGGCATATTCTTCTAGTGTTTTACAGATCATAGTTTCATTGAAAGATTTAAAAATGAAATAAACATGAGAAGCATGAAATATTGGTGAAATTGTAAAAAAATTTAACGATGTATTTAAAAAATAATAATAATTATGGCTATTTTATGTTAATACTTATAATATCGGTAGATGTAGAAAGGTCATTTTCAAAATATGACAGAAAACATGATCTACTAGATCAAAGTTTCCCCAACTTATCTAAACCGCGACATCTTTTTGCTAAAAAATTTGTTCGCGACCCCCCAATTTCCCCCCACTTATTTATTCAATATTATTTGACAGAAATAGCGTGCCTAAAAAATTATCTGATGGTTTCTTAAATTTAATTTTACTTTACTGTTTAAGTTTAAATCAAAAACAATTATTTTATTTTAATACAATTATTTTAATGATTGCGATCTATCCCACTAGTAATTAGTAGTAGGTACTTCTGCCAGAATAGCATTTATAATAAAAATAAATAATAAGAAGTCGACTGCACATTGTCCACCGCGACATATTAGCTTGTGTCTACATCGCAAAACTCTTCCATGATAATCGCGAAAGCGCTCGCTACTAGATGGCACTCTGGAACGTTCTCGTAGCCTCGTTTTGGCTTTATATAAGCGGCGATGCGAAACGAAACCTCAGTTCAAATCCAAACAGCCTAGGGTGGCGAACGCGGTATTGAGTAATGAGTAAATATTTTACGACTTTCGTATTCTCGTTTACGTATTTACGTCTACGATAAATTATAAATTATGGATAAGTTTTTAAAAAGAAGTGCAGAACCATCTAAGTCTGAAAGTGGCAGTAGCAGCAATAAAAAGAAAAACAGATTCTACAAAAATGAATATCTTAAATATGGTTTTACCGTTATTTCCAATAAACCACAATGTGTTATTTGTGGACAAGTCTTGTCAAAAGAAAGCATGAAGCCATCAAAGTTACTTCGACATTTAAATAGCAAACATCCAGATAAAAAAGACAAGCCCGTAGAATTCTTTGAAAGAAAGCTGAACGTCCTTCACAAACAGCAAGACAGTTTTCCCTTGGCAACCACTACTAATGAAAAAGCATTATTAGCAAGTTATAAAGTTGCTTATCGTGTTGCCAAAACTAGTAATCCGCACACAATTGCTGAAAATCTGATTTTTCCAGCAGCTGTTGAAATGGTACATATAATGTGTGGGGAAAGAGAGGCTGCAAAATTAAATACAATACCTCTGTCAAATAATACTATCCAAAGAAGAATTAGTGATATGGCAGAAGATATTTAAGCGCAAGTTGTGGAAAATCTTAATAAATGCACGTACTTCTCTCTTCAAATGGACGAATCCACAGATATATCTAACTGTGCCCATTTCATTACGTTTGTAAGATATGATACAAATAATGGCATTCAAGAAAATATTTTATTTTGTTCCCCATTGGAGACCAATACCACTGGAAAATGTTTACTCGACACTTTTGTGAAACGTACAAGTAAATATGATATTGACTGGAGTAAATGTATTGCTATATGCACAGATGGCGCTAAAGCTATGACAGGACATAAATCTGGTCTTGTCGTCAAATTACAAGAAATAATGCCTAATGCCAAATGAAGACATTGTTTTTTACATCGAGAAGCTCTTGCGTCCAAAGCTTTACCTCCTGAAATGGACTGTGTTATGAAAACCATCATTAAAGTTGTAAATTCCATTAAAGGAAAAGCTTTGCAGGCCCGTATTTTTAGAAAAATTTGCGAAGACATGGGTGCTTTATTTGAAAATCTTCTCTATCACACCAAAGTAAGGTGGCTTTCAAGGGGCAACGTCTTAAAAAGAGTATTTCACTTAAGAGCAGAGCTTTTAATGTATTTGAAAGATGAGAAGTCCCCATATGAAAATCAATTTTCCGATCCTATTTGGCTTCTGAAACTAGGTTTCCTTGCTGATATTTTCGAGCAATTAAATATTTTGAACAGTAATTTACAAGGTCGCGACATTAATATAATTACAGCCACAGATAAAATTAAGGCGTTTCTAAGAAAAATCGATTTATAGTCGACCTCACTTGGCAAAAAACAACTCGATTTATTCCAGTGCCTTCAGAAAATTATGGAAAATGTATCCAATTACAGTGCTACAAATTTTGAACAAGTTTTTGCTGACATGCATGTTACTTTGCTCAATTTAAAACAACAGCTCTGTGATTATTTCCCCGAAGAACTTCAAAACAGTTACGACAGTTGCAGATGGATACTTAATCCGTTTTTAGCCGATTCCTTTCAGCATGTTGAAATACCAATAAACATGAAAGAAAAACTTATTGAAATATCAAGTGATGGAATGTTGAAGCTCCAATTTTTTTCCCAGAACTCGGACCAATTTTGGACCGAAAAGATGCAGGAATACCCCCAGTTGGCGAGTGAAGCTGTAAAATGTTTGGTTCCATTTGTAACATCATAATTGTGTGAGTTAAGTTTCTCGTCTATGACTGCCATTAAAACAAGAGTTAGAAATCGTCTCGTACTTGAAAATGATATAATTGTGTGTGTCTCAAATACACTGCCTAGATTTGAAAGATTAGTTTCACAGAAACAGGCGCATAGCTCTCATTAAGATTGTAATATTTGACTTTGTTTTACTCTTTTATTTTTACGGACTTTAATATTTAGTTTTATATTT
Organism: Diabrotica undecimpunctata; assembly: GCF_040954645.1. Classification (NCBI taxonomy): domain Eukaryota; kingdom Metazoa; phylum Arthropoda; class Insecta; order Coleoptera; family Chrysomelidae; genus Diabrotica; species Diabrotica undecimpunctata. Next base: position 2,172,836 of record NC_092808.1, on the reverse strand, counting down.
CGTCTGATAATTAATTGTTAATTTCTATTTACGGCGTGGTTAAAATAAAAATACATGATCTAACAAAGTGGTGCTTTTGTCTTATTTTGGAAATGTTCGGCGACCTCCCTAGTACCTCATGGCAACCCCCCAAGGGGTCGCGACCCCCACTTTGGAAAACACTGTACTAGATTATCCTTAACACCGCTAACCATAAAACACCTTCGAGAGAAGGTCCCTTTACAAATTGCGGAAAGATGTGAATTTGAAATGCCGAAGAATTTGAAGGAGCTATTCTTAAAGTGATTATTCAATATTTAAAAGCAATAAAATATTTATACAAAATTTTATTTTTGTAGTATTCTATGGCTGTTTAGTTTTACAAGTATATAAAACTAGTTTGTAAATATTTACGTAATTCGGATTAAGGGAATAAAATGTTATTTGAAAATGTTTTTAATGCAATTACTGACTGACATCCATTTTTGGTTTGTTTGTCATTTATATAATTAACTAGTAATTTTGTCCGTTGCATGTGACGTGGGAACCAATCAATTTTCATCTAGAGTCAGTAATTAAATTTTTAAAATAATAAACTTTTTGCATATAATCCTAAAAGGAGAGCTTTCGAAACTGAGCTTCATTTTCTTTATTAAGATAATAAATGTTTAGTTTGCAATAGGTCGCAAGCCATGTTAACATGAGAAAGAATATAATATGTACGTACATAATTTTATTGTAAAATACGAAAATTCAAACGTATTTATATAAGTAATATACTTAACATAATTTGACGTAAGTCAAATAATCAGTCAGTAAATTTTAAAAAATATCATTTGAAGTGTATTTTGGATGTTGCAAAAGATCTAATCTTTGGATATTAGCCTTATACAGTGTGGCGCACCGAAAACGAAACAGAGGCATTTACTGGCAGATGATTCCTTTTTTGAAAAAACGCTCGGACCCGTCGATTTTGTTTTCGAGGGGGACACAAAATTAGCATAAAATCACTTTAACATTTGCAGCCCCTTAAGCGGGGGTGGCATCATCCCTAAAATCTTAAATGAAAAGGGGGGTCGAATGATCCATTATTTGAAATGTCCTTCAACTCCCTTTATAATGATGTAAAATTCATGTATTCAATTCAGTAGTTTTGGAGATTTATTGATTTAAAGTTTAAAGTAGACTTTAATAGGTACATCAAATTAGTTTGTACTTCTTTCAGAAGAAATTTGAGTAAAAGCATTTTCTTGATAAGTAAATGCTTTTATTTACTACGCCCATGGTTTATTGATAATAAAAATAGCAATTGAAGTGTCCTTTGTGACAAAAAAAGTTGTTTCTTGAAGAAAGATAAGTAGAGAATGCCACGTACTTATTTTAAATAGGAAATAGTACATTAGTTTGCGATTGATTTGACCAATCTTTGTTGTTAAAATATCATTTATTGCTTTATACATAAATTAACCATGGTATATTCCACGGCAGAAAGGGTTGAAATTATTGAAATATTTTTCGGAAATAATCAGTGCGCTAATAGAACAGCACAAATTTTGAATGAGCGACATGAGAACAATAATGTGCACCGAAAATATGTTCTAGAACTTGTAGCCAAATTTCGGGAAACTAGATCAGTCGCCAATAAAAAACGTAATATTGAAAATCCTATAAGGAACGAAGCAACAGAAGTGGGGATTTTAGGGCAAGTTATTGTAGATCCTACATTAAGTACCCGCAAATTGCAAACTTCGTGTGGTGTTAGTCGACGTACTATCCAACGGATTCTAAAGGCCCATAATTTTCATCTGTATAAAATTCACCTTGTACAAGAACTTAATGAAGACGATTTTGATAATCGATTAGAATTTTGTGAAGTTATGAGTGAACGAATTACAAACGATGAACAATTTTTATTTAACATTTGCTTTTCCGACGAATGTTCCTCCAAAACTTAAATGTTTGGGCTGGCATTTTTGGCGATCATTTGGTTGGTCCTTTTTTCTTACCTGGAAATTTGACTGGTGAAATGTATTTGGAATTACTGCAAAATGCCATAGATCCTGCGCTAACGATACGTTGAGAATATGTTGATGTTCCAACAGGATGGTGCCCCACCACATTACGCATTAAGAGTTCGGCATTATTTAGATCAGACCTTTCCAGGTCAATGGATTGGTAGAAGAGGTGCCGTTGAATGGCTCCCAAGATCGCCAGATTGATCACCTTTGGATTTCTTTTTGTGGGGTTACTTAAAAAGCAAAATCTATGCTACTCAGCCAACATCCTTAGAAGATTTACGACAAAGAATTGTGAATGAGTGCCATCAAATTACTCCTCAAATATTGCAAAATGTCCGGCAACGTTTTCAGCAAAATCTTTATTATTGCATGGAAAGTAATGGTGGTCATTTTCAACATTTACTCGGCTGACAGGTCAGTTCATTCTTTATTTTTTAACAACTTTGCTGCTATGTATTGATCTCCTCTTACGATGATGTATTTAAACTTTAAATCAATAAATCTCCAAAACTACTGAATTGAAGTACATGAATTTTACATCATTGTAAAGGGAGTTGAAAGACCTTTTAAATGATGGATCATTCGAGCCCCCTTTCCATTTAAGATTTTAGGGATGGTGCCACCCCCGCTTAGGGGGCTGCAAATGTTAATGTGATTTTATGCCAATTTTGTTTCCCCCTCGATAACAAAATCGACGGGTCCAAGAGTTTTTTTTTTAAAGGAATCATCTGCCAGTAAATGCATCTGTTTCGTTTTCGGTGCGCCACCCTGTATATAGGTAGATATGTGCATAAATGTGCAAATCTTAATAATAATTATGCATATATGGATGTGCAAAAATGTGTGCATATTTATGCATGCACATTTTTTGTAAAATTTTAGTGCACAAATAGTTTCTATTTATATCATATAAGATAGTATTTTTCCTATAAATTCGAATACATCCAAATATAATGAAATTTAATTTAGTAACAACTGTTTCCAAATTTGCCAGGGTGCACCGTTAATTTAACTCGGAAACACTAACGCAGATCCCACAAGGGGAGCCGTAATTTAGGACGTTCATGATATACAATTTAATTAAAGCTACTTCCTAGTTAACTTATGTGTATTTATGGACTATGGATTTATGGATTAAAGTCAAATAATACGTCCGTTATGACACGTATTTGACTAGGGTTTTAAAGCGTAATAATTTTAATTAATATTCGTGTTTTCCCAGAAGGCGCTGTTAAATAAATTAAATTATGAGAAATTAGACAGACATATGTAAATAAAGAAAAATTAAGAGTTATAATAGTAAAGTTCTTATGTAAATTAAAATTATTTTATTGTAACTTCTTTAAAACAAATATAATCTACAGAATTCTTTGTACAGATTTTAATAAACAATATATGGGACAAAGTTCAAGATCCATAAAAGATCGGATTGCCTTCCATAAAAGTGACTGTACATTATAGCCAGAAAGATGCACTCTTGCCACACATGTACAAGATAATAATCGCACTATGAATTATAGTTCCTTTAAAATTTTAGGTGTTGAAAGTAACTATAGTAAGAGAATTTTTCTAGAGATGGATTTTATAGCAGAGGGTGATATGTGTAAAATATGCACCTATTTACTAGCCTTGGATAAGAATAGAAGAACGAAAGCTAACAGGTTTCCCTAAGATCTGTCGCTTAATTTATTATTAATGTTGATTGCTGATAAACTACTTAAATTATAATAATAATAATAATAATGTTTATTGATTTCAATATACAAGAAAAAAGTATAATAATAAGTAGTTTTTTTTACATACATATTAATTTTACATTTGTCACTCAAAAATCAAAAAAACATTTACTCATTGCCCGTTAAAACCTATTGGTCGAACACGGGAATAGTGTGTGACGACATTTAATTACGAGGCGTGTTTTTTAAGTAAGTACCGTTTTGGAATTAAAAAAAGACGTGCAAAGATATGGATGGCAATAATTTTATTTTTACATGAAAGCCTGTACCTTAATCTACTTTTCTACATAATTTCCGTGAATATTGAGGCACTTGTCATAACGTGGCACCAGTTTTTGAACACCTTCCTGATAAAATTCTGCCGCCTGACTTGTTAACCACTGCATCACAAATGTTTTGACTTCGTTATTGTCTTGAAGACGCTGACCGCCCAGGTGTTTCTTCAAGTGCTGGAACAAATGGTAGTCGCTAAGCGCCAGATCAGGGCTGTATGTAGGATGATCTAGAGTTTCCCATTTAAATGATTTGATGACATCTTTGGTCTGATTAGCCACATGTGGACGGGCATTGTCATGCAGCAAAACGATACCCTTACTCAACTTGCCACGTCTTTTGTTCTGGATTGCACGACGCAGATTTTTCAATGTCTCACAATAAGACGCTGCATTGATTGTCTTAATACGAGGCAGAAACTCCACTAGCAATACTCCTTTTCTGTCCCAAAAATCTGTGCACATGATTTTCCGGGCAGAAATTGTTTGCTTAAACTTCACTCTTTTGGGTGATGATGAATGTCGCCATTCAATGGATTGTTGTTTCGATTCTGGTGTGACATAGGTCACCCACGTTTCGTCACCAGTAATAATTTGGTCTAAAAAATCTTCACCTTTACTGTGGTACCGCTCAAGGAAAGTCAATGCACTGCCTAAACGTTGGGTTTTGTGCAAATCCGTCAACATTTTTGGAACCCAACGTGAACACAATTTCCGGTAATTCAAGTTCTCGGTAACAATGCGATACAAAATACTACGAGAATACTGAGGAAAGCAGTCGGAGAATGATAAAATTGTAAAGCATCTGTTTTCTCTCACCTTTTCGTCTACTTTCTGCACCAAATTTTCATTAACGACCGAAGGACGCCCACTCCGTTCTTCATCATGCACATTTGTGCGGCCATCTTTAAATGCTCTCACCCATTTCCTTACCATTCCATCACTCATAATGTTTTGTCCGTAAACTTCAACGATCTCACGATGAATATCGATCGGTTTTACGCCTTTAGCATCAAGAAATCGGATAACAGCCCGTACTTCACAATCAGAGTGACTCACGATTGTTGGAGGCATCTTAAACACTAGAGTAAACAAGTATACAATGAAGAATCATACTGTAATGGCGTCAGTGCGTAGACAAGAGATGTAGGTAACCAGCGCTCATGCGCGGAACGCCGACCGTAGCGCTGCGGCAACGGAATCGCAAAACGGTACTTACTTAAAAAACATGCCTCGTATATTTATTTATGTGTATAATAATCTACAAACATTGTGTAATATGTATATTACATGTATTAAATTTTTTTTATACTTATACGAACGAATATAAAAAATCACTCTATTTTAAATATTCTTCTTTTTTTAATTTTGATCGTTATTAATTAGTCAGATCGAAAAGTGTATGTACAAACATACGATCTAGACTTAACACATACTTTTTAAATATAGATTTTACCATATTTATTGACTTACGAGTATTAATATATATTTTATACATGTTGGGCAAGTGATTAAATATTTTTGGAGCAAAATACATAGATCTCTGTCCTATTGATTTTTTGATATTTCCCAATTAAACATGTTGATTGATTTTAGTGCGAGTCTCGTAGTGATGAGGTAAGGTACGCAGAATATGCTTATGATTGTATGTGTATAGTAGCAGGGAATATATAAAGGGTGTTCCGTAATGGAATTTAGTTTTTGAATCAATGAAACTCCGTTATCCTACATGTTAAAATAAGTTTAATTAAAAATTTAAAATCAAAAGACATGCGGATTTTAATGTTTAAATAAAAGGTCTTTTAAATGTTGACCGTCTTGTTCCTGGCACTGCTCCAATCTGGATCTTAAGCAAGCAAAAACTCGTTGACACGACATATTCACAGGAATGTTTCCAATAGCGTCTCGAATACGATGTTTTAACTGTGCTCTAGTTGATGGGGGGTCAGTGTATACCACACTCTTTAGGTATCCCCACAAAAATAGTCCAGCGGAGTTAGATTAGGCGATCGTGGCGGAAAGGGGATATCACCGCTTAATGCGATGACGGTGCCTGGAAACAATTCTCTAACCGCGTTCATCGAGAGAATGGCTGTATGTGGTGTGGCACCATCTTGTTGGAACCAGGTGCCGTCTTCATTATAACCCGGAAAATTCTGTAGTTCGGGACGCAAGAAAATTTCTTACCATGTCGACATACCGCTCGCTGGTTACACTTACATTGCGTTCATTTGGACCTTCAAAGAAATATGGCCCAATTATTCCGTGTGCAGACATGCCACACCACACGGTCACTTCTTTAGAATGGAGTTGCTTCTGGTGTAATTGTCGTGGATTCTCATTAGCCCAGTGTTCACAAAACTGACGACGAGCTATGGTGAACGAATCATCGTCTTTAAAGTATGCCTCCAGCATATAAGGCTACTGACAATACTGACAATGAATTCTCTTTAAATCCGCACGATTCTACGAGGCGACGACAGTGGTACGACTTCATAAAATTCCACAGGGTCGGCATAAGGCTCATTTGAAAACTAAATTTTATTATGGAACGCCCTTTATAAAGTTTCCCCGTACCCATTACGATAGTATCACAGAATAATAAATGAGAGGAGTATGTAATTTTTTTATTAATTATTATTTTCAATATTTTTTTTTGTAATATGTCGACTTTCTTTAAATAAGTCTTTGTTTAACTTAATATGATAATGACCAAAAAAATTGTACTAAATAACTACCTATTTACATAAAACAAAATTATACATCAAATAATTGTTTAACCTTACTTCAATTCATAAATTATAGATATAATAAATGAAATTTTTATTTAGTTTAACATTAAACACATTAATTTAAATTATTAACGTCAAATATGTGTAAATGCTGTGCCTTAGTGTTAGTTTTTGTTTATTGTTATCTATAATAATTGTTTCCAATCAAATATCTTGACAAACATCCTCACTTTACCAGTAATTAAAAAAAAATTAGTTCATTATAATAATATGTAAGATATAGGTACCTAATCACTAGAGCTCGGGAAATATTCAAAATGCATCATAAGTGCATATTTGCATATTTTGGACAAATTGGGTAAGTGCATATGCATTTATTAAAAGTGCATATTTTCAGGTATACCACAATATTTACAAATATCTGAGTACACAAGTAATGCAATTTAGCGAGGTAAGTAAAAATATATCATTACATATGTAATGCTATAGGTAAGAGAGAGCAGAAAGAGAAACAGAATTAGGTATATAGGTATATGATGCATCGTTTGCTGTATATAAACAACATTTGACCTGTAATAAGAGTATAGTAAATGAAGGATTGAATCAATATTTTGATGAAAAGTAATTTAAATAAAATACCATTATTACTAATGTGCAGCTACATTGTGCAGCTATGGAGTCTTGGACAAAGAAGTGAGAAATCAAGTACAAAAAGCAAATAGACTGACAGGATGAATTATTAACACTATATGGTGAAACAGACACATTAACACTGAGATGAAGCCAAGAATTTATAAAGTCAGTGTAAGACCAATAATGACATATGCCCCAGAAACAAGACCTCAGAACAAGCAGAATTGCTTATAAAGAATAAGAATAAGAAGGAATTCAATAGGGTTTGACCTTAGACCAAGCTATGTATCAAGTATCTAGTTTTTATGATTTTTCCTTTATAGTGTCCTTTATAGTTATAGTACATTAAGGCAGAAAAACAGACAAACAATAACTATTGAGTCCTTAACAATAAATATTACAAGGGTCAAAAATTTTAGTCTATAGTTTGTTCTCATAAATTGTGGAGATAATTACAACATATTCAACATACATTATAGCGAAAATGAATGAATTTGTTTAATATACTAATATGAAAAAAAAACGAAATAACCCAAACAACTCTTTTCTCAACCTTAAAACTTGAATTACTAAATTTTTAGGTAACTGAACTAAAGCCTCAATTTTATTAATAGCGTCTTGGCGCCATTTTGTAAGATACTTTTAAATGAGACCATGGAGAAATTAATATATTATTTGAAAGTACTTGTATAAACCATTAGGTTCCTGGATTTTTTTGAATTTTTGTGGCACCGTTTCATAATCCCCACTAAATTGTAAAAATCTTATTAAATTAACTCTCGGTGAAAAAATAACGCTTTCTTCCCAGATGGTTAACGTCACTAGTATTATATATGCCAAAAAATCTTAATTTAAAAAAAAATCGACCGTTTTTGATATTTATCTCCATACATATAAACATATACATAAAAGAAATTTAAAATAACAAGCATTATATTTGTCCCTTTCATCTCTACGCCCATGACTACTATATGTACTAAATATTCAATGATAAATAAAATAGTTTGGAAAATTAAATAATGTATAAAATTATCGAAACAATATTAAAAAAGATATTATGATTTTTCCATTCTTTGATTTTTAAAACCAAAGTGACAAAAATCAAAACATGATAATTAAAAAAATACTTCTGGTTCTAAATACCGCACTTCAATTCATTCGACCAGTAATCTTAAATAATAAGGTGGCTAATCAATGTTATTATTTGACAAGAACATTATTCAGATGTCAGTTTTTTGGTTGTATTTTGTGTTTGTGTTTATTTATTCATAAGGCAGGGAAAACGAAAGGAAATAAACGCAGTAAGAGATACTTTAAACCAAATACAAACAAGCCCAGAACAAATAGCTAGGGTATGGAAAGAATATTATGAGAAAAAATTTGATACCGAAGTGATATAGGAAGACAATATAATCAATGAAAGTGAAGAAAACACAGAGGCAGAGTAAATAAGTAGAGAAGAAGTAATAGAAGGTTTATCAAATATAAAAATAGGCAAGGCAGGTGGGGATGATGAAATTGAACCGAAAATGGTAAAATACATGAGAGAAGAAGGAATAAACTGGCTATGGAAAATATATAAAAAGGAGTGGGAAAAACAAACAATCCCTAAAGACTGGCAGAACAATATCATCGTGCCAATATACAAAAAAGGAGAACACGTAAACTGCGACAACTATAGAGCAATATGTCTGTCATCGGTATGCTTTAAAATATATACGAAAATAATAGAGAAGAGACTAAGACAAGAAGTAGAAATGGTATTGGGAGAAGAACAAATGGCATTTAGACCGAGAAGACAGACAAATGACAACATATATATCATTAGAAACCTAGATAGAGGTTAGATAGAGATTAGAATCCTAGATAACCTAGAAACCATAGATACGGGGGAAAAACTAGTATTAGCATTCATAGACCTAAGAGCAGCATTTGACACGATACAAAGACATATTATAGGGAAATGCTTGAGCAAAATAAACGTACCTAATGCATTGATAAAAATTATAGAAAGTACTTACAAAGAGGTAAAAGGAAGGGTACAAATAATAGGGGAAAGATCGGAAGCACATAATTGGAAGAGAGGTATTAAACAAGGAGATAGTCTCAGCCCTTTGCTATTCATAATAGTAATGAACAAAGTGATAAGAAACACTAGAGTCAGAACTAATCAACTACAGACAATAATAGGTTACCGCAGAATACAACCGGTAACAATAGAGTCCTTAATGTATGCAGACGACATAGTACTAATAGCAGATTCCTAGAATAAAATGCAGAAATTAATGGATATATGGGTAGAACAAATAGAAGAACTTAAAATGGAGATAAACGAGGAAATAAGTAAGATAATGATAATCAGCGGCAAAGGAGATATAGCAGATAGTCAAATAAAGATAAAATGTAAAAGCTCAGAATTGGAAATAGTAACAACTTACGAATACCTGGGAAGTATAATAACTAATGACGGAAAAATAGACTGGGAGATAACAAATAGAGCAAAGAAATCAAACAAGTTATATTATGCGTTAGACCCATTAATGGGAAAAAGAGAACTTGCACGAGAAACAAGAATAAAAATATATAACACAATAGTGACACCGACTGTGCTCTATGCAAGTGAAAACTGGACAATTCTGGAAAAACAAAAGAGCAGGATAAACGCAATGGAGATTAGACATCTAAGAAGGATAGTTGGAAAGACAAAATGGCATAGATTAAGCAATGAGACTATTAGGAGAATGGCCAACCAGGAACCGATAATGAACAAAATAGCAAAGAGACAAATGAACTGGTATGGGCATCTAATGAGGAAGCAATCCAATAGAATAACAAGAAAAATTTATGAAGCAAGAAACATCCGAAAAATAAAAAGAGGCAGACCAAGAAAAAAATGGATACAGCAAGTAGTAGAGGCGGGAAAACTTAAATAAAAATCACTCAAGGAATTGAAAATAATGGCAGGAAACAGAAAAGAAATGGAAGAGGTGGGTAAATGGAAATTAAAATAGCTAGCCCAAATCCGACACCCTAATAGGGTAAAAGGAAGGGTAGAAAGAAAGAAAGAAAGTGTTTATTTATTTATTGTATTCCAAAAATGGAAAGGTTATTACGAATCATCAAGTTTCAGAAAGAATATTTATTTGTAAAAGACTCTGGCCAAATGAATGTATATATATATATATATATATATATATATATATATATATATATATATATATATATATATCTACCGAATTAATATAAAATAATAACAATATTAATAAATATTAAATATATTTACAAAAGGAATATTTTTATTCTCGAGAGAGAAAGAGAGAGAAAATATATCTTCTGTCTCTCTCTTACCTATATCTTACATATGTAATGATTTTGCCGATTCACTCCCGTACAAATTTCTAACGTCGAACGCGCGTATAGAAGTGTAACTTCAAAAACCGTTAGTAAAAAGAAATTTGGCACATAAACATGTGAATATTCAAACCAATTTTGTAAATATTGGGGAAACCAACAAAGTGTATTAAAAACTCTGCGCAGTGTTAAAGAAAAATGAGTGATATCGAAAAATACTTGATAGGGGGAATGGTGGGGAATTGTGAAGATAATTTGATTTTACAGGTAAAACCTTTTTTTTCATCATATAAACAATTATTATTATTAGGCCTGCGTAGCGCAAGCGGTAGGATGCTTGACTCGCAAGCCGGTGGTCCGGGGTTCGAATCCCACCGCCGGCAAGAACATCTAGACATTTTAAAAATGTCTATAGGCCCCAGGTCGACTCAGCCTGAATAAAAATGAGTACCTTGGGTAAAACCAGGGGTAATAATAGACGGTTGAAGCGTAGCACTGGCCATGTTACCTTCCTTGTATACCGTAGGCCCTAGATATAGCAGACTACCCTGCTATACTCCCAAAGCCGCGACAGCGGTATAAAACGGGAGACTATTATTATAAACAATTATTATCAGATAGACGACACAGTTTTTCTCTAGAAAATTAAGAGAAACATTTAATAATATATATATATATATATATATATATATATATATATATATATATATATATATATTAAACTATAAAATAAATATTTTTGTGACTAGGAAAAAATAAATTAAATACCTTAAATACAAGTATTACTGCGTTTTTTATTTACATGCATTGAACCTGATCATGGCTACTCCATTAGAAATTCGGATTGTAACGTTTATTTACCGATCCCGTCCACGTCCACTCAGCTAGTAAAGAATTCTATTCTATATAGTGCAAAAAAACTTTATAATCACCTTCCAAGAGAAATTAAATCCGCAACATTTTTCATTAAGTTTCGTAAGATGACAAAAATCTATTTCTCCGAAAGACCATATTATTCAGTTGACGAGTTTCTTAATGTATAACAAAGAAACAAAATTAATATTGTTTATAATTACATCTGGGTGTCTCAAGCAGTGGCTACAATTTGTCTCATTTGTTGTTGTCTGTACAAAATATGTAAGTGATACAATAATTTTACTAATTTAAAATTGTATTGTTCTGTTTTTTTTTATTATATTTATTTTTGTTTTATACTTTTTGTACTTTTTGACTGACTTTTTTTTTAGCTTTGTCCATAAAATTGTTCAATAATTTTCAGTGACAATAAAGCATATTTCTATATAAATGCATAAAAGCATAAAAAGCATATTTTAGTGCGTATTTCAACCGTTTTTTGTACATATTTGTATGCATATTTTAGGGTTTTTTAAGTGCATATTTCCCGAGCTCTACTAATAACCATAAGGATTGAAGCGACAAAGATGAAAATAAAAAAAAATATTTGTTCTACGGAAAATTCGATTTTTAATAGAAAAAGGTCTCTTAAGGTCTACTTTGATGAACATTAATTACCTCTTCTTATTTACAACTAAGGAAAGTTATGTCAGAATGCAAAAGGTACAGGACAATACCAAAAAATAGTTTGTATAAAAATTACATTTTCAAATTTGATTAAATAATCACCGAATTCTATTTAAATAATTTTGAAACATTTTAAAACTATACCTTGATAAAAAGCACAAATATTTTTTAATTTATATTATTTTCAATAGAAACTCGCACTATAATTTAATCAAATCCGATGGACCGTCACGATATAAACAGAGAGTTTTATCGAGCGATGGGCCTCGGACCCATGTATATCACGAAAAGACCGGTAGACAAGTTTTATCCGCAAAAAATACTGTGATACTGGTAAACAGTCGTCAGAGTTTGTGGATGTAGTAGAGTAGAAAAAAAGAGCCTGTGGGATTATTCCTCTCTTCATTGATTTAATCGCTCGGCTGGAAACTAATGCTGTACAGCAGGCTGACTATGGGTATGTCCATTGGTATCGTGCAAGGCTGGTGATGAAGGTGGAATGGAAGCTGGAGGAATGGAGGTAGGAGTCGGGCATGCGGTGGTTGTAAAACTGCGTGCTCGATTACACAAGGACGGAGCAGTGGGGTATTTATTTGTCGTGAAATAGGGAATCGTAAAATAAAGATAAAAATACAAATTTTTAAGTACAAATTTTAAATTATATATTTATAAAATCTTCTTCTTTATTTCAGAGATTACATTTGTTTTGTGGTTCTAACAACAAACTTCATTAAATATTTTAAGAAGATTCCTAAACATCTTCCTTCTTTTGCGAAATAATCATCTCTTTATATTGTTCTGAAGCTATTTTCTTGTGGCATTTTAAATTAATTACTATTTAAATGGGAATAAGCCACAATTAAAGGTTAAAATACGTTTATTGACGTTTTATTTCTGTAAATACGCATGGGATAATGAACATAGGGTTCAATGGAATGATTCAAATATAGTCCTAAAGGAAACGGATGGTAAAAAGAGAAAAATCAAAGAAGCGGCTCCAATTATGCTAAATGAGACCAATTGTGTCGCGAATTCCTCGGCAGAATGTAGTAGGATCTGGTTACCCATATTGAAAGAGGAAGTTATTAAAAGGAAAATACCAGTATTGGTAAGTCAGTAACATATAGAGAATACATCATTTATGTTTTTTAAATAACAAACATATAAAATCGGAATTTAGTGTTTATTGAAGGTAAACTAAATGCAAGATCAAATACTTACCATGTCGGGATAGTATTATGAGGTTTTTTTCCTGGTTTTTCCCTCATAATTTACTATGGAATCACTAACAGGAGAATTTTACTGTCATCATGGCATGTATTTGTCTTTTTAAAGACGAATTACATGTTATGATCTTTTCTGACGGATATTCTCAAGTTAAAGTTGATTTCATGTAATCGAATGAACTATCTTATAAGTAAAGTCGTCCCAGGAACGCAACTCAACAATATTGGCAATATCATTTTAAAGTCGTCTACTTTAAAATGTATAAGGTATGTCTGAATTGTCAATATAGATGAGCCAGATAAAATTAAATTATTAGAAGAATTTTTCACTAAGTAACAAAAAACAGAATTTGTTTATTTTACTAATGTTTGTATTTTGAGAACGATTTCCGAAGTGGAAATTGAAACGTCAATAAACGTTATTTAACCTTTAATTGTGGCTTATTCCCATTTAAATAGTAATTAATCATCTCTTTTTTAATTTGTTTATGTATTGCTTTATTTTCTTCTTCACAGTTTTGTGGCTTGTTGCATACTAACACTTAAATTTATCTATTCTGCGATAAAAATCTATATATTCTATTTTAACCTATTAATAATTTAGTTTTTATTATTATCATTCTCATTCTAGCTTTACTAAAGGAGAATAGGAACCTACAAGAATCCTAGTCTACTCAAAAATGTTCTTTTAGTTTTTCCTATTCATCAACCACAGTCCACTTCGAGCCCTGACCTTTCTTGCCAAAGGGTCTTCTTACGTCTTCATCCCCATTATACTTCGATCGCTTTCTAGGTCTCCCAGTAGGTGTCTTCCTCTGCATTCTTTATATAGTTTTTGGTTTATATCCTTGTTTCACTGGTTTGATAAATTTATATACGTTTCTGTGTTTTCTCTTTTTTTGTCCACACAACTTATCAATTATTTGTCTTTTATGTTGAAATACCATTTATTTTTCTTTTTCCAGTTCGTCTAGTTAAATGTACTTCATTTGGTTCTTCAATTGCCGCCTTACACTCATCATGTAACCATTGGTCATCTTTACTTCTTGTTTGTTTCAAGTATTGATTTTTTTATTTTTTTTTAATTACAATTAAGGCGCATCAACCTATGTGGTCATTAGCGCCGCTAGGAAATTACAATTTTTTTACGTTTTTGGATATCTAATATTTACTGATTTTGACATACATAAATCTGAGTTAAACTAAGTACATTGGTTAATAGAAGCATTAACTATTACACATTTATTTGTACACGCACTGATGTTTATATTTGGTTGTATATTCCTATTGATTTTAGAAAACTTAAAACTGACGAATAGACACAGTTTTCTTCTAGACGCTCACGTAACGTTGTCGGTAGGTTACACATTTTCCTCTCATTTGAATATGCATGGCATTTGATTAAGCAATATTGTTCTGAAGCTATTTTCTTGTGGCATTTTAAATTAATTTATATTTAAATGGGAATAAGCCACAATTAAAGGTTAAAATACGTTTATTGACGTTTCAATTTCCACTTCGGAAATCGTTCTCAAAATACAAACATTAGTAAATTAAACAAATTTTGTTTTTTTGTTACTTAGTGAAAAATTCTTCTAATAATTTAATTTTATCTGACTCATCTATATTGACAATTTAGACATACCTTATACATTTTAAAGTAGACGACTTTAAAATGATATTGCCAATATTGTTGAGTTGCGTTCCTGGGACGACTTTACTTATAAGATAGTTCATTCGATTACATGAAATCAACTTTAACTTGAGAATATCCGTCAGAAATGATCATAACATGTAATTCGTCTTTAAAAAGACAAATACATGCCATGATGACAGTAAAATTCTCCTGTTAGTGATTCCATAGTAAATTATGAGGGAAAAACCAGGAAAAAAAACCTCATAATACTATCCCGACATGGTAAGTATTTGATCGTGCATTTAGTTTACCTTCAATAAACACCAAATTCCGATTTTATATGTTTGTTATTTAAAAAACATAAATGATGTATTCTCTATATGTTACTGACTTACCAATACTGGTATTTTTCTTTTAATAACTTCCTCTTTCAATATGGGTAACCAGATCCTACTACATTCTGCCGAGGAATTCACGACACAATTGGTCTCATTTAGCATAATTAGAGCCGCTTCTTTGATTTTTCTCTTTTTACCATCCGTTTCTTTTAGGACTATATTTGAATCATTCCATTGAACCCTATGTTCATTATCCCATGCGTGTTTACAGATTTGAGATCTATCAAATTCTCTATTTTTAATATAGGATTGATGTTCACTTATTCTAACATTTAATGGTCTTGATGTTTCACCTAAATAAAACTGATCGTATTCACAAGGTATTTTATAAATGCAATTCTTTGTCCTTTCTTGTTCATTGTTAGGTTTATTTTTATTTATATTTATTCAAAGAATTGCATTTATAAAATACCTTGTGAATGCGATCAGTTTTATTTAGGTGAAACATCAAGACCATTAAATGTTAGAATAAGTGAACATCAATCCTATATTAAAAATAGAGAATTTGATAGATCACAACTCAACAATATTGGCAATATCATTTTAAAGTCGTCTACTTTAAAATGTATAAGGTATGTCTAAGTTGTCAATATAGATGAGTCAGATAAAATTAAATTATTAGAAGAATTATTCGCTAAGTAACAAAAAAACAAAATTTGTTTAATTTACTAATTTTTGTATTTTGAGAACGATTTCCGAAGTGGAAATTGAAACGTCAATAAACGTATTTTAACATTTAATTGTGGCTTATTCCCATTTAAATATAAATCGATTAAGCAATGTTGGACACTTAAACTGTTGAAACACTTACCGCACATTGGATGAACACTTTCAGTAATAAGTGTTAAGCGTGTATGTCCTAATCTCAGTCTGTTTATTATAGTTTGGTCCTTCCTGTTACTACACTTATTCTTCCATCTTGTAACTGTTGTTTTCATGTTTATTGAGATTGATTCCATTCTTAAAGCCACCTTTCTTTCAATGTCGAGTTAATCCAGTGATGAAAATCTTTCTTATAGGTAGGTTCTGTCAAGTCTTCGTTGTTAAGTGAAGACTTGGCGGCAGCATCTACTCTTTCATTACTATGTATACCTATATGTGACGGAATCCACATAAATTTAACAATCGCATTCTTTTGCTGAAGTTAGTACAATTGGTTCCTTATCAATCGCAACAATGAATGAGTTGGGTAAATGGTGCCTAAGCTACTCATGGAACTTAAGGAATCTGTCATTATTAGGCACCTGTCTAAGTTGGCGTTCAGTGTATATTCAAATGCTTTGAGGGCACATCCCACTC
This sequence comes from Diabrotica undecimpunctata, assembly GCF_040954645.1. Classification (NCBI taxonomy): domain Eukaryota; kingdom Metazoa; phylum Arthropoda; class Insecta; order Coleoptera; family Chrysomelidae; genus Diabrotica; species Diabrotica undecimpunctata. Next base: position 2,156,014 of record NC_092808.1, on the reverse strand, counting down.
CTAGTATTGATTTTGCTGTAGTTAATATGGATCTACTTATTAGTTCCCACTGGTCTTCTAGTGTTCTCTCTTCATTTCTTTTATAAGTCAACTTCCACTTTATTTTTCTTCTTCAAATTTTTATTCAAATAATTCAAAAAATAATGAAGCCTATGGACACAATCTTTGACATCCTGATGACTCTTATCTAGAAACTAAATCTTAAACATTTAGAGATTCCAATTTAAAGATTGTAGTCTAACGGCTTGACAAACCATAATAAGACGTAAAAGCGTTTATTTCTCAACACAACATTGATATCATGCTGATTTCTGAGGCATATATAACAAATAAAAGTTATTTTAAGGTTCAAAATTATGAAACCTACTCCACTGAACATACACAAGGCACAGCTCATGGCGAGACTACAATAATAGAAAAAAATAGTATTAGGCACCATGAAACAAGCAAAAGTGGAGAATTAAACATACAGCCACCTCGATATTAAGAGAAGACTGAAATGGACAACTAATCTTATCTGCTATTTGTTGCCCACCAAAAAAACCAATAAAGAAAAATGATTTTACTACCTACTATAAAACACTTGAAAGAAATTGCCACTGCCTGCCACTTAAATTCACAAAGGATGTTGTCGAGTAATTATTTAATATGTTTATTTAAAAAAATTGCCTAATCAGCGCATTGCCTCTTTAGCCGAGGGCTGGTGAAGGCAATTCAATTTTATGACTTTTTCTTCTGGGAATATAGGGAATATCATAATATTAATATTAGGGCTATGTAGATATAGTCAGTCGCTAGTCGTATTTGTACCACCAAAGCAAACTGTATTAAATAAAACTTTAATGTCACATTTGTGTATTTGAGTACCAAAGTAATTTTCTTGTTATAGAAATTTAATTGTGTATTTTTTCGAACCAGGAGTCTCCTGTGAAAATTAACCGTAGGATATTCCTAATGTAAGAGATGTCGACGATGCAATACAACACCTAAATACGCGAATCCAAAAAGCTGCCTGGGCTGCTACTCCAGAAAGGTTATATAAAAAAAAACCGGACTATATAAGCAATATGATTCATGAAAAAAGAAAACCAGCTTATTTGTATAGATAAAGGCTGCTCACCGGATCTAGCTCACACTGTGTGACTTTTTCTGTCTTTTAAACATACTGTTTATTGTTCTATTGATAACAGATTACAATAAATAAAGAAAGTTAAAAAAATTTTTTCATTTGAGTGTCCGGTCTTTTAAGTTTTCCCAGATCTAGAATTTCTTTTTTTGATTGATTTTTCGTTTCCTGCTGGCTGATCCTACATCTGAAGTGTACCTGAACTAGTAGGTGATCTGAAGCAGCATGTACCTCCTCTACTTTTTGCGTTTAAAATGCTTGTTGCTGGTCCTTTTTCTATCAATACGTAGTCTATTTGGTTCACAACGTCTTCTCCAGGGGATATCCAGGTGCCTTTGTATATATTTTGAACGAAAATACAGTAGAGCTGATACTAACTAGCTACAAAGTCAACAAGATATTGGCCGTTTTCATTCGTGTCTCTTTGAAGGCTCCGATGTCTTATTTTTCAATGTTTGTTTGTGTCACCTATGACTATTTTGATGTCGTTTTTTGGTGTTAGGTCATATGTTTGTTGTAGTAATTGGTAAAAAGCTAGTTTGGTGTCCTTGTCTTGTTTATTCTTTGAGCAGTGAACGTTTTATAGATGATAAACGTTCACAAAATGCGTACTTTCAGGTTTTTATGCTTTTTTCAATGATATCACTGATTTTTTTTTGGGTCTTTCTCTTCTCATTTTCTTGTATCGTTGTATCGTCTTCTTCACACATATTCCACACACTATTTCTCTGAAAACATCCTAAATCCTTTTTACTGCTTTTTATCAGTTTTCAATCATTGTTTTCTGAACCGTCATCTTTGTATTTTTAGACATATTTAAAGATTTTAACAGGGAGTTGCACACAAAATAGCAACTGTTGGCCATAAAAAATTTGCAGTTAATCTCTGCGGTAGCTTTAACGACAATGTTGAAAAGGTTCCCAGGTATACAAAGTCGTGAACTGCTTGAAATACAACGTCTTCTATAGGTCATTGTTACATTAGCATTTGCATCCTTATCTTTATGTATTTCATTTGGTTTATGTTTATTAATAGACGCATTGTGTTAACTGATTCTTTTAGTGCCTTATATCCTTTTAGTACATCGTTTTTCGATATTCCAATAATATCAATATTAATACAGTAGCCAAGAAATTGCCCAGACTTGTTATATATTGAGTTTTTGGCTATAATTTGTGACGTGTGTATTACTATCTCTAGGGGGTCAGTCTGAAACTGTAGCACGCACATAACATTTTAAAGGGTTATTTTTGTTAACATAACTAATTACATTTTTTAATGAATATTTTAACGAATTTTTTTTATCCTGCATATTCTTCGTTCTGATATAAATCAAGTTTAGGTATTAGTCTCTTCGTTAAGATTTTCATAAAGAGTTTGTTTATATGTATCATTGTAGCAAAGCGATGATGGATCTATAATTTTTAAGGATCACCTTTTTGTGTAACAGGAACCCTACAATCTTCTAAGCATTTATAAAACAGTTTGCTTAGTGATTTTGGTCAATAACAAGTCCATCATCACCAGGCAACTGATCGTTTATTTCGTTTAAAACTGCTCTTACTTCTGGCACTTTAATGGGTAAAAGTAATCCAGATCCCTGATTTATGATAGTGTTTACTCGTGTCGTGAAATTGTCTTGTGGTTTTTGGCTGGTATAGAGGTCTTAATAAAACTTTCCAATTATTTTCAGAATGTCCTGTTTATCTATTTTTGCCTTTTCGTCTTTGTCTCTCAGCCTCTATATTTCTTTTTTAAATTGTAAGTTTTCTTCTCAATATCTTTAAACAATTGTTCTCTTTTACTGATTGAGTAGGTAAATCATTATTATATTTTTTAGATTTTTTTGTTATTTCTGCTGAAATTCTTTTATTTGTATCTTTCTTGGTCTTCCTCTCTTTTTTTGCCCTCAGGTACTCTCTAATCAATATTTTTAACTTGTCTATTACCTTGCATTCTTTCTAGATGTCCGAGTCATTCTTGTCTACATTTTTCATCATTTTTGTTAGTGGAGGGTTAGCATACAATTGGTACACTTCTACATTAGTTCGTCTTCTCCATTCTTCCTCTACTACTTTTCCACCAAACATTCTGCGAAGTATCTTTCTTTTCAATGCTTCCAATCTGTTCTGTATGGTTTTGTTTATAGTCCATATCTCGGCAGCGTATATCATTAAGGGTCATTTTATAGTTTTGTATACTCTTATTTTTGTATTATGAGATATATCTTTGGCCTCAATTATTTTGTTTATGGCCCAAAAATATCTATTGCTCTTGGTTAGTCTCAGGTTGATTTCAGTTTCTTCCTTGCATGTCTGATCAATAAGAGTACTTAAGTACATATTTTCATCCGCCTTCTAGAATTCTACAACTGATCCATCCTCCACCTTTAATTTAAACGAGCCCCTGGTGTTTATCCTTGTTTGCTCGAGATTTGCATGTACTTGGATTTATTAATATTAATTTTAAGTCTTATTTTAGTTATTTTACTACCCGTTTTTTTAATTGGTACCTACAATTTTTTCTAGAACTATATTTAATAGCAAGGTAGACAACGGGTTTCATTGCCGAACACCTTTTTTTAATTCGTCTTCTTCTGAGACTGTACCATTGAATTTCACAGCACAAAGGGTGTTTTTAATTGTTATTTTTACCAGTCTTACTATTTTTCTGTCACTTGTGATTCTTTTAGCGTTCGCTAGTTATGTCCAAACTCATTTTTCTGTTCATTTTCTGTTTATTCTTTTATTTAGTTTTGTATATTTGTTTTTGACTCCCTTTCCTTTCTCGCTTACGTTTCTTCATATTTCTCTTATCCGTATCCGTTGTATCTTTCCTAATCTTTGATTTTAGTCTTTTTTCCAGAAAAATTTGAGGTGTACGTTTTTCTTTTTGTACTTTTAAAAAGGATTTACATATTAATAAATAAAAAAAGTCACCTGGCCACTTGTAGATATAATTATAAATTATATAGTACATACTAGGACTCAGACAAAAATAAAATACCGATTAAAATAAGCAAACAAATACCAGTAGGAGATAAAACAAGGAAAATAGGACCAAAGGATCAAGCTGAGATATTAGTAACAAATGGAACAAGACATCGCAATGTTAAAAATAGAAAACTTGAGAAGCAAAGAAATAGATCAGAACGGAGAACCCAGAAAATTTATTTTTATGTTTATCAGTGTCAGTTATATATTTGTACAATTATTATTCCTGTAAAAATAAAAGTTTGAGTGACACGCCATTGAGTTTCTCCATATAAGTGATATAAAAAAAGGACGTTAAAGCGTAAAGTGCTTGCCAACATGGTATCAATGTACATACTTTTATAGAAATGTACAATAAGAAAAACGACTGCTTTTATTATAGTACAACGACCGAACACTAATAGAAATGCATAAAGGAAAAGCTTCGTAATGTTTTTATGGAGTGTACGGACTGTTTGTACTTTTTTTATGGAGTGTAAAGCAACTATGTTCACTCTAGATCCTATGATCAATATACACTCAGATGCAAAAAAAAGCAACGGAAAAAATTTTGGTCAAATTTAAAGTATTTCAGATTTTTTTATTTTTAGGTCTATTTTGATAATTTTTTAGCACTCTGTGTAAAAATTTATAAATTTTAATTTAGTATAGTGAGTTTTTTATTTTAATTATATATTTGACTTATTATACGGGGAGAGTTAAATTTTGATCCTAACTTTGAAACATCCTGTGGAATAATTCCGTTTGCGGATTTTTGTAAACCTTGTTTTTCGACTGCAACCATGTCTTCTAAGTATTATGTTATTTGTTTCATGTAAAAATATGAATTGTTTCATTTTTAGGATCAAAATGAATTTGCCACCCACAATTTACGACTTTTCCTATTATTCTACAGTCTCGGAAGAATTTGAAGTGAAAAAAGAAATTCGCCGAAGAGACCCTTTGTCTACCTTGCTATTCAATATAGTTCTCGAAAAAATTGTAAGGATTAATGGGATAAATAGGTCCGTCACTCTTTTATATAAGGAGCACCAATGCTTACCGTACATTGATGATGTGGTTCCCACTGCAAGGAATGGAAAAGAACTGATAACTATAGCAAAAAGACTGAGTCGACTGAAAACTAAAATAATGGAACTAAAAGTTTATATTAATAAATCCAAGTACATGAAAATCTCAAGCAAAAAAGATATAAATACCAAGGGTTCCTTTAAATTAAAGGTGGAGGATAGATCAGTTGTAGAAATCAAAAAGGTGGATAAATATATGTACTTAAATACCCTTATTGATTTGACATGTAAGGAAGAAACTGCAATCAACCTGAAACTGACCAAGAGCAATAGGTGTGCTGGGGCCATGAACAAAATAATTAAGACCAAAAATATATCTTGTAAAACAAAAATAAGAGTATGCAAAACTATAATTAGAGTCACAATTCTATACGCTGCCGAGATATGGACTATGAGCAAAACCATACAGAACAGATTTGGAAGCATGAGAAAGAAAGATACTTCGCAGAATATTTGGTGGAAAAGTAGTAGATTAGGAATGGAAAATGGAGCTGCTGGTAAAATTCTACGAAATTACCAAGGGTTTCGGAATAACAAGGTTAATGAAATGTCTTCTTAGGAATAGACGCTTCTACGTAACGCTCCAGTCCAAGTACAGTGGGTGGAGGAATTAAAAAAATGGACTCCCACATACAAGTCTCCTCGCGCCGATGCTATACAATATATACACCAACGACAACCTAAAAACAAACAAACAAGACAGTTTATATTCGCGGATGATACAGCTGTGGCAGCTCAGGAAAGTACCTTTAATGAAGTCGAAGTAAAACTGCCAGATGCCCTAGAAGACTTAGCACTATACTATGACGAAAATCATCTGAAACCTAATCCTACAAAAACCCAGGTGTGTGCTTTCCACCTTAGAAACAAGCATGCCCGAAGTACACGGGAGGTGGAATGGTGTGGTCAGATGCTGGAACACAATGAGACGCCAAAATACCTCGGCGTACGTCTAAATAGAACTCTGTCTTATCGATATCACTGTCAAGACGTCAAGAAAAATGTAGGCGCCAGAATTAATATCATCCGCAAACTAACAAATACAAAATGAGGAGCACAACCACATACTCTCCGTACTTCTGCCTTAGCATTATGTTTTTCTGCCGCCGAGTTTAGAGCACCAGTACTGGAAAACTCTGCTCACGCTAAAAACTTCGATGTTGCGGTAAATGAAACGGTTCGTATAATATCTGGTTTCCTGAAACCGACACCTATCGAAGGGGTCTACCCTATAGTTGGAATCGCTCCAACTGCTATCAGAAGACAGGTCACGTTAGAGATATAATGAAAGAAGCAGGAGACGGATCGAAGACACACCTTGTCTGACCACCAAGGTCAGCCAAGTACACTAAGATCTCGGAAAAGCTTTCTGAAAAAATCACGATCCCTTCCCGAAGAGCCAAAGAAGCGCTGAATACACCTATGGCAAGCGTCAGCTACAACACATTTTGCCCCCTCAGAGGAAATGGCCGCTGGACACAATTTGCCATATCACACGTGGAAAGCGCTAAACAGACTAAGAACTGGCGTTTCACGTTTTGCTAGTCACCTGAAGAAATGGGGATACCAGGAGGACGATACCTGCGACTGTGGCACGTTCAGAATAGTCACCATCTACTATCATGCATAGAGATGAGAGAGACCTGCACAGAAGAAGACCTATTTTTAGCGACTGACAGGGCCATCTATGTGGCCAAGTATTGGAAATACAAAATTTAAAGCTGTTTGTGTTCCAAACACGGAAAGAAAATAAGTAAGTATTATTGGAGAAGACGAACTACTGTAGAAGTGTACCAATCTTATACTAACCCTACAATAACAAAAGTAGTGAAATACATGGTAATAACCAAAGAAGAATTTTTGGCCAATGAGATATGTATAAGCATAACCATTGTTCTTTGGCTTTGATCTTCGTCTTATCGGTGTACTATTTTAATATTTTTAAACGCTAGGGCGATAAAGTAACTAATTATGTGGTATACATACTATTTTTATATATTCCACAAACATTGACGTTGCGTCTGTAATTTTATTACGTGAGGTACGGCGATCGATAGTTGCACCTTTCCGGTATATTAAATACGCTATCAAATATTCAGGCAACCAAAATAACTTCAGTCTCTAATCCTCATCGCATATTCCGAATTCCTATTTTATAATAATTAAACCAGAAATAGCGATAGAACGGAAATTTAGGTTGCAGAAGCTTAGATTTATATTTTAGTTGGATTGGGGAGAAAGTTAAATAGATATTCCCTTGAGATTATTATTTTTATTATTGTTTATTAATTAATAGATTTGCAATAGGGGTGAATAGCCGTGGAATTAGGTGTTACTGATAATAAATCAATACTATACCTAACAGATATTGGAATAAAAAGAGAAATATAGAAAGAAATAGGAAACTAAAAATCTGTACCTTGGAGGGATACAACACTATCTCCATTTTTTTTTAATTTTGTTTTCCTTTACTAATAATTAAATTTTATTACTTTATTTAAAGGAATAGAGCACTATAAGTTCTGCGAATTCTTCTACTGCATTTACAGGTAAACTACCTTTTTTGCTCATTATTTTTAAATTATTAAAAAAAAAATCGGTTGCCTGTAAAGTCGGTTTTACGGGCGAAGATTTTACGTGACAACGTCTTTTTCTCGGTAGAATATTTATTGATATGAATATTATTAAATTGCACAATAGGAACAAGGAATTAAATGAAAATAAGAATTGCACAAATTTTAACTATAGAAATATGTTGTTTTGTTTACTAAAACATTGTACATGTAAACTTAAACTTAACTAATTTCTATTTGAGTGATTTTGTTGAGGATAGGACGATGATAGGAGAAATAGCATCGCACCAGCGGACCGATCATGTTTGAGTGGGAGAGAGACGCAAGGCATTCGCCGGTCCGGCGGGCCTCTCTCTCGTTCGGTGACTCATCGTAACAGACGTGAGCGGGCGTTACACTTTTTCATGAGTGACTCCGAGCCACAACCTAATTTAAGACGTTGTCACGTCAAAAACATAACCTCAAATGTAGTGATTTGATACCAACCTTAAAATAGCAATATTATTATATATTCTACTAATACTAACTAATATTATAAGCCTAGTTTTATCTCAGAATCAAATAATACACCAAGCAATGATGTTTTAAATGAAGAGCATATTATTAGAGATGTCTTGAGTTTTGATGAAGAAGATAAGTCTTATATAGACTCGTTATGAAATCTTAACTGAAAAGACAGTTAAGATTTGATTTCACATACAGTGCGTCTGTGTATCCGCTTATACGTATTTCGGCTTAATAGGGCTCTTTAGAGGCGCCTATTCACAGTCGCTCTGAACGTGAAAATAAATCTTTTCTGTCTTAAAAAGCAACTCTAACATGGCTTCGTATAGACGCAAATAGCGACATCTGATATTAAAATCCGTAAATAATTTTCGAAACTAACCTCAGATTAAAGCAAAAATCTGTGCCTTCTAAGAATTGCAAAGCAAAACAGACGTAGATAAAGATATTATTAGAGACATGGGGAATCTAAAAATTGCATTCCACAACATATCTCCTCAACTAAACAAAAATCCTTAGCGAATTGGTTTCTAGTACTAGAGTTATATATAGTTCTATACAGAGTATATCGGAATAAAAAGGAATAAAATTTATTGAATGATTTATTGGCATTACTGTCATCTGTTCCTAAATTTTGTCATGATTTTTATAAAAACTTAAAGCATACTAGTAATACTAATAAACTCCTTTTACCCTATGAAGGCCGATATGTAATTAAGATATGATCAGTGGGCCTCAAACAGTGGGACGTTAATATTTAATTCCGATCGCTTGAAAAGTAAAAATATTTAATTTCCTGTATTTTATGTTCAGTAATAATATTGGATTTTACAATATGTATAATATTGTAATATTATATACACAATATGTATATACAGGGCGGTTAAAAGAAGTGGGACGAAATATTTCGAATAATCGAAATTATTTGTCGACATCAAATGTTCATCAAGGTCTCTATAAGTCTCTATTTTGCGTAGAGTGAAAATTATACGAATGGTTTTGCATGCAGTTAAATTGGAAAATACTTGCCAAGTTGCTGGTATGTCTTTACTTTTTGCATACACTGTATTAAATATAACCTTGAAACAAATTGACACTAAATCACTTCCGAGTTTTCAGCAAAACAAAAGGTTTAAACATGTGTAGTCCAGTAATTAATACCAAAGCTATTGAGAGTATGAAGTCCAGTAATTAGACCAAAGGTACTTTATCGTTTAACTTAAACACGCCACAAAGTCCGAATTGAATTTTCGAAACACTTTTGTTTCTTCTTTTTAGCAAACGATTTGTCCTATTCACTGTCTGATATTTCACTAGCAGAGTCGTCACTATCTGAATTGTCTATCCGAATAATTAGAGGCCGGACCTCATCTATAACTCGTTCGGTTTGAAGAGACTGAACGATTATGTCTTCCGTATGTCTAATACAATTTTGCCATTGTTCTGCCTTTATTTGTTCTAGCGATTCTTTCCATAAACCAAGAACTCTAGCGTTATCTTTTGTTTTGGATGAATGTTTATCATACAAATTTTTGGCTATACCCCAAACTAACTCAATTGCATTATAGTGGCAATGGTAGGGCGGAAGTCGAAGAACTTCATGTCCATATTTAAGAGCCATTTGGTCAGTAACAAAATTTTTTTTAATTTTGTGCTCTCCACACCTTTGAAGTAAATCGACTTTTAAAAATATGTCACTGTGATAAATTTTCTTTTCTGTCAACCACAACTTTATTTCTTCTTTTGTCCAGCTGCTTGAAGGAAATCTCTCTTCTACTCTTGAGTGGTAGGATGGTATTCTTTGTGGACGAAAAAATTAAACTAGCGTCAGGAATAAAACCCTCATCATTTCCAGCATGAAGTATAATGTAGCGTTTACCATTACCGGAACGACTAGAAGAATAACATTTCGTGGTGCCATCTTGCCAAGATGATTTTGACATGTTTCCTTTAGCGAAAATCCAAGTTTCGTCTAAAAATACAACTTGCCTCGGACTATCAGACATTTTATTGTTCATGAATTTTCTTAAAAAATGCCACCGTTTTGAAACAACATTAGAGAGTTCACACAATACTTGTCTATTATTTGCCTTTTTATATCGAAAACCTAAATGTTTCAACACTCTCCACAAACTTGTTAAAGTAATATCACACAGTTCCTTGTCTTTTATTTTTTGCAACACAGCATTAACTGTTACATGTTCTTTGGCTTTATACATATTATATATAATATTTTTAATTGCAAGTTTAATTGACTGGTGCAAATCTAAAGTTTTTGGATGTTGGCGATTGCTCTTGCTTACTTTATTTATTTCATCTTCACTCATGTTATTAATTCTTCGGAATGTCCTCTCTGAGATACCGCAAGCATCGCATGTGCGTTTCTGAACTGCCATAACAGATGTCAATGGACATATATAATTTTTTTCCAAATTGAAATAACTTTCGACTTTTAGAACTAAACGCCGTTCTTCTGGAGATAACACTCTACGTTTCGACTGTATTTTATTTTCTTCCAAATTACTCATGTTGCTTTAAAGTACCGCTTCACTACACTACTATAAAAAATAGGTACTTATATACAACTACTACACCCTAAAAAGGACGAGGGTTGTACAACAGATGAAACAATCGAACACAAATTATTTAACAGCCAATGCTAAACAGGCATAAACACTGTATTGATTGTGATTGCAAAACCGTTCGCATGTTTTAAATAAGGTTTTTGCTGATTATGTATTTTGTTAAATTATTAAAACACAAAAATACAACCCACGACCATCAATTAATTTTTAACGATAAACAGAAGAGAAATATGATGACGTTTGAATTTGATCTACTTTGTCGATGACAGTGACGTTAACAGAAAGATATTTTAAACAGCATGAATCATTTTTCAATGATTGTGTGGATTTAAGAAATACATTACTAATAAATTTTTTAAGTGTGTATAAAATCTTAACTGTCTTTTTTCCTGAGATTACAATTATTATGCCACATGGTATTTACTCCTTATTTTTCAAATAATATGTTCTTGTAAATGCATAACTTTAATTATTGGGTAAACCTACATTATACGATACGTCAGAAGAAATTAAAAAAAATTAACATTGCAATAAAATTATAAACCAATAAACGATAACTTGTTGAGCAGTGCTGATTGAAACAACAGAGCAGTAAAATGTTATTCATAAAGGTAGTGTAAAATATATCGCCGCTTATCTGGTCCGCTAGTAATAAAGTTACCAGCATTTAATGGCAAAGCGGTCTTCTTAGGTGAAAAATCCTTTAGTGACTATCCAGAAGGAGACTTACTTGACGATGACTGAGTCGTTTGTACGTAAAATGCCATTTTGGTTAAATACATAGATGTATTATTTTGTATTTGTGAAGATGAATTGTATGGTTAAATAAATTTTGTACGTCAAATAGTATTGTAGTTGTTATTTAATACCCCAAACCAAGTCTTTGACTTTGACTTTGACCCCAAACACTAGAATAACTTTATTAGAGGGATACAACACCATGGCCATTAAAACAGTTAAAAAACGTGGCCCGTTTCTCTAATCTTTCTAATAATTATATCTTTATCTCCATAACCAATCATGATTAAAATCTCGATTCGAATTCTTTCTGTTATTTTCATTTTTTTTAATGCTGCTATTAATTAATTTGGCGTCTATTATTTGATAGATTCACAGATCATTGACAAATAAAGACGAGTCAATGACAATATTGATTTAAATATTTTTGAAAAATAACTTCGGATTAATTGATGGTCAGTTAATGGTCATTCAAAAATTAAAATTGGCGTGTAAAAAAAGGATTTTTTTTTAAGTCGTCTCTTTCTAAAATAATGAAGTGATTCCATAAATTTGCGTCATACTGTATATCACATAGATCCTAGTTCTTTAAAAAGATAAAAATAACTTCCTAGTATATAAACGCAGCTCCAGAATATTTAATACCACGTATAAAATTAAATTTGCAGCAGTTTAATTTCAAGAAAAATAATTCTCATAATTCCGGAAATACAGTGGAAAATAAGATCGGAAGAACGTCTGGTATTTTTCAAGTAAATGGAATTACCTAGTATTATATAAGGACATAATCTAATTGGAAAGCATCCAGTAGTTTTATACATTGGATGTTTGGATGGTAAATCTCATAGTGTATTTTTATTATTTGACATTTTCGTTTAAATCTTCATTTTTAGTAATAATAAACTGCTCTTATCACGTATAAATTTTAGCTTGCAACATTTTGCAACTAAACTAATGTTTATATATAAAAATTTTGTGTCACGTTGTTTGTCCAAGCTAATATTCAAAAACCACTGAACCGATTGCAATCAAATTTTTTCCAATTTATGAGATAGGATTTTTTTTATATCGATGAATGACCCTTAATTTTTTTAATTGTAAAATCAAAATGTTTTATACGAATTCGCCTCTACAGTTTTAGTTCATTTGATCCGTTTGTTAACCGTCGTTTTATATTTTATTACTACATGTAAAATATCATAAAGTGAGATTTAACAAACGTCATGTCTATTTACTGTTTTCTTTTCGCATAAACTCAAGAAAATATGTTGAAATTGTAAGAAAAATACTAAAAGCAGTTTTATTTTCCCATACTTCTTCTTCTTCTTCTAATGACGCTACAACCCTTTGTGAGTCTTGGCCTGCTTAACAATGTTCTTCAATTCTGCCTTGTCGGATACTTTCCTTCGCCACTGCCTGATGTTCATGGTTTTAAGATCCCTCTCTACGTCGTGTATCCATCTTTTGCGGGGCCTTCCTCTTGTTCTGCTTCCTTGGGGTTTCCATCTCTGGATTACTTTTACAGCTCGATTATCTGGCATTCTTTCTAGGTGACCAAGCCAGTTTAGTCTTTATGAAAAATCTAATAATATCTGCGCTCTGCACTAGTTCATCCAGCTTGTGGATGATTTATTCATCCACAAGCTGGATGAATAAATCATTACATTGAGCTTATTTTCCCATACAAACAGTTTTAATATACTGATCTATACCATATACATACCATCAGAAATCAACTTTTATTAGTTGTATATGAAGTGTTTTAAAAAAATTTTAAAGTTTAAGTGATTTTTACTCGAGAGTAAAATATTTTTATTTTTGACAGAATGATGTATGATTAGAATTAAAAATAATTTTAACCCTCCCCGTTAGAAACGTGGTCTACAATAGCAGATCACCTCTTTTCAAACACTTGTATATCTCTGTCATTTCCTCTTACATGAGCGTGCATCTCAGTAGCTGTTGCTAATGGGCGTCTTATTCTAATTTATGGTTTTATTTGTGTTCGGCACTTCAGTTGAGTATTTTGTCAAGCATAGAACAGTACTGGTCTACGATTGTAGACCACGTGCTCACTGACGTTACAACTTCTGGCTACATTTCAGATATTTGATTCCATTGTTTTCAAAATTCAAGGTAACTTTTATTTATTATCATTTGGTATACTTGTAGTTACTGTGATATATTTTAGATAATACTATGTCTGATAATAAAAGAAGACGGGTGGAACGAAGCAACGACCCGGAAGTTTGGTCTCGATGGTTTGAGGAGATCAAATGGGGAAGAAGAACACTATGATGATGAGTCCGAAGATGAACTTGATGTGAATGTGAATTTTGCTGATAGGAGTGATTACGGAACAGGCTCTGAATTATAAACATCAGAGCAAGAGGAATTGGCCCAAAATGAAGGAACGTCAGACGACTCTGATAAAGACGTCCTTCAAATTTTTACATAGGAAAAGACAGGGTGACTAAATGGAAAAAGAATAGATCGAATTTACAAGTTCGTATCCGTTCTCAGAATCTCATCAAACTTATGACTGGTGCAAAAGGAAACGCACGCACTGTTGAAACTGAAATTGATCGCCTGCAGTTATTTTTGGATGAAACAGTTATTAGCTGTTTATTACAGGAGCAATTACCAAAGAAATCAAGGATGTAGACAAACTAATGAAACTAAAATTCGTGCATGTATTGGGATATTGTTCTTGATTGGTATTCTTAGAAGTTCCAGAAAAAATTTACATAAAATATGGGATAATTCTCAAGGATTCGGAGTTGAGTCATGCTACCTGGCAATGAGCGAGAAAAGGTTTCGATTTCTCATAAGATGTCTACGGTACAAACTTGCACCCATTAGAGAACTTCTGGAAATATTTTTGGTGAATTTCCAAACTAACTTCATTTCTAGTGGGTATCTTAAAGTGGGTACACATATGCGAGCAGAACTGTTCGCGATCCGTTTGTGAACGCTATATTCGTATAATTTGTACGACGGGACGAACCGCTTGCGAGCTGGTCGTTCGTTGCTCATCAGGAACCACGGCCTGTCGGTTTTTGGGATGAACACAAAGAATGTTCGCAGTTAAATTTGGATGGTGTTTGTAGCGATATTGTCTGTTCGTGCCGTCGTCGAATCGAGATTGTATGACTTGTTCCTAGTTTGAATTTAGTGTGTATTTTTCGGCATGAACCCAAATTTTCCATGATTGCACGGTGGTCCGAGAATAAATGTATTTAACTTATTGGCTTATATCAGAATAAGAATGGAATGTTCATGAATAAAATAATTATATTCATTTCTACACAAACAAATCTGTTACTTCGCACAAGTTGGTTCGTCGCTTTCCATGGACCGCGATAAGTTCGCTGTAAATATATTTTCAACGAACTGTTCGCGAGCAGTTGGCGAACAGTTCGGCTCGCATATGTGTACCCATCTTTACAGTAGATGAACAAAGATTAGCATTTAGGGGACGTTGTGCGTTTAAGCAGTACATCCCAACGAAGCCAGCCAAATATGGCATTAGAATATTTGCTCTGGTAGACGCAAAAACGTTTTACATATTCAATTTAGAAACTTAAGTGGGAACTTAGCCAGAAGGTCCATACAAATTTGTAAATACCAGTAACGAAATAACTCTTCGGTTGGTAGAGCCCATCGCAGGTAAACTACTGGTTTAGTAGTTTATCATTGGTCAACATGTGTTTCATTGTACAATAAATAATAAGGTATTTGCTTATATTGCCTATATGTTAAGTTTTCTGCAATTTTTAATATAGTCCATTTCCATCATATTGATAGCACATTATGTATGCAAATCCCTAAACTATTGATACGGGTGACTCAATGAAAAATAGATATTTGTCAACAAATTTACAGAAGTATATAGGAAAATAATTTTAAATTGAGTATGACCACCAGGTATAAAGGTTGAAGCAGAATAGAATACAATAGTTTTGAGGGTTACTAATCCCTAAATAAAGTTGCCAGTGTCGGAGTGATGGAGATTAACAGGTACTAACGAATTTGCAAGAAATGTAAGATGTTTATTTTATTAGTTATATATAAAATAATTTGTGGTCGTAACGGGGGCCGATTTGTAAAAAAATGAATATTATTTTAATCAAATTTCATTTCAGATTCACTGCTTTCTTCAGAATCTAAGGAATCTTCAACTCCAATGTTAATTATTACCGGTTCCAGCATTGCATCAGTCATATTATCCAAATTCCACATTTTATCCTTGTGAGCATGACTAACAGCATTTTTCCAATTTTCTGGAGTTACTTTTGATAAGGAATGTTCTAATAATTGTTGTAAGTCTTCTAATTTAAAAGTTTTGTTGTTGCATCCGACTTCACCCTTTACTTGAGACCATATATTTTCTATCGGATTCAAATAATTACATCACGGTTTAATGCCATTTTATTAATTATATTATTTTTTATAAGCTGCTTTATGTTGCCTTACAATAGGTAATAATTCCTTTTTTGTCGAATTCTCCTTGTACTTAACTGCGTGTTTATCCAACCATTCGATTATCTCTCCATTTTTCTATGCCGTTGTTGGTAATTTTTCTGCTAGTTTTGAATGGTAACTAGCATTATCCATGACTATGACAGAATTTTTTGGAATTAAATCCAACATTTGCTGCTATGAAAATATTCTTCAAAAACGTCAGCAGTCATTTCCTCGTGGTAATCTTTGGTTGATTTTGAGGCAAAACTTAATAATCCACCATTGACAAAACCGTATTCGTTTCCAATATGGGTTATTATGAGTCTGCGTCCTTTTCCAACGGGAATATTGTTTATTCCAGTAGATACACCTTCGACGAATGCCTGACGGGAACTTTTCACATTTGTATCAACCCTTTCAACCTTTCAACAATTGTATATAGATATGGTACAGTATGACCTTCATTTTGCTTATGATTGGTAACTCTTCGTTTTCTCTAATTAATGTTTGGATTTTGTCCAATGTTGGAAATTCTTTGTTAAAAAAAATGAGTGGACGCTGCGTCTTATCATGTTTTTATGTATTTTTTCAATTTCCAAGGGTTTACTCCCTCCACTCTTCTTGGGAGATGAAACAGTTCCTCCTTTTCTTTCTTTTAGGAATCTATAAATTGTTGCTTGTCCAACCCCTGTCATATTTGAACACATGTTAACGATTTCACGAACATTACTTAAAGGGCATACAAGTGCGTCGTGTACATTTAATATTATATTTTTCTCTCTTAGACTAAAGGCACCTTTAAAACTACACTTAACCGGGATAAAACCTGTTGTCTACGTCATTTTTAAATGCAAATAACAAAATATCGACACCAAAAACGTAGGTAGGTAAGACATGAACAATGTACATCTACAGACTAAATGGAAGATGCAAACAATTTCTAATTTATATTATTGGCATAAGCTGTAATGTGGCATAAAAACTACTTAAACTATCATTAGTGAAGCCTTATCAGTAATTCCAGGTAATCGTTTAAAGGAGGTATTCTTTTTGTGTCAGGCGATAACTTGTATAGAAAACAATAATCACCTTTAAATTACTGTTTACATTAATTTATTTCGTGAAGCATTGAATTCTCTCGTTAATCACCCGTGTATAATTAACAATAATCGTGTGGCATATATACCGACGTTTTTTACGCACAAAAAAGGTATAGTGAGATTAGTGGACACTTATTTTACAGAAGATTTTTTAAAAGATAATGAATTGTTGACGACATCTAAAAATACTAATTTTTTTTATTTATTTCAAAACAAGTATAGGGTGACGCCTATGGTTTTTTGACCTGTTGAGGATTTGCATACATAATGTGCTATCAATACGATGGAAAAGGACTATAAAAAACTTTACCTTTATAAGCGCATTTTTCTTCTTCGTAATTTGTGTTGCCTATAAATCCGAGCTCTGGTTATTTGGAGTTTATATTTAAGTTTGATAGTCAATAAATTCAAATATATAATTGTAAATATTTTTCATGCAGTTGCAACAAAAGTATCCGCATCTTATAACACTTTGAAAACTGCGAATAACTGCAGTTGAAACAAAAATGCTGTAAATAAGTAAGAAGCGAGCGAAGTCGGCAGTCGCTATACATATTTTAACAACTTTAAAAACTTTATATCGTTTGTCACTTTAGAAATGTAAATAATGGAAACAGAAAAAGATATTCTTGTACTTACCTTAATGATATTTCTCTTGAAACCTGTGAATATCTGCGGATTTAAGCATGGCATTAACAAGAAAGGGTGTATGTGTATATGACATGTTATAAATAATTTTTAGTTTTATAAGTTTAAATACAGCTATTGAAGAGAAAATTGTTTCAGACAAATGTTTTTTTAATAATTTTAAAGTAATATTTTATATTAAGTACAGGTAATTAAAAATCCAAATGTTGTGTTGATAAAAACAATAATTAATACTCGTAGATACGTTTAAGGAAATTTTGTCTAAAATATTTAAATTCGGCTATAAAAAACAATAAGTTTTTTCGTAATATTTTAATTGTTTTTTTTTTGGTATATTTATTTTTATTAATTTACATACAAAATTAAATGCCAGTATTTTTAGTTAGCATAGTTTATTAAAAAGCTTTCTGTAAAAGTTTTTTCGAATAATTCAAGTCACCTGTTGTTGTAGTTTAGTTTCCAATTTTTTCAGTTTTCTCTGTCATCAACATTGAGATATTTTGTGATTTTTAACACCTAAATATGACACAAATTTTCAAAAATTATTGCTTTGGCTTTTATATTTTATTTTCTACTTAAATCATTTGCTTTACTGATTGATTCAGTTCAAATTCGACTTTGCTACATCTTCTCGATATCTTCGTTAGATGCCTTATCCACCTCAGACGTCATATGATGTTAGTTGATGATAACATCAACAGAAAATAATTCAAGGCAACCACAAGACAATGCAGAAGTCAGAATGGCGACCTACTAACAACAAGAAAAGATGTATTGAATAGATGGGTGAAATACTTTACCCAGGCACTTAATATAGAGGAAGAAGAAGAAAACCTGGAAGACGAAAGAGATGAGGTGAGAAAAACAGACGAGAGGGAAGAAGAACCACCAACGATTCTTGAAATTAAAGATGAAGTTAAAAAACTAGCCAAAAACAAACCAGATATCGTAAAACATATTAAGGTAGAACGTCTGAAGTGAATAGGGCATGTAATTAGGATGGAATAAAATGACACAGCTAGAAAAATGCTCCTTGATAGACCCATTGGTCAGAGAAGAAGAGGAAGACCCAGAACAAGGTTCCTTGATAACATCAATGAAGATATGAGAAATATGGAAATACGTGCTTGGTGAAGGAAGGCGATGGATAGGGACGACTAGAGAGAAAATTTTTGAGGAAGCAAGGACCCACGCAGAGTTGTAAAGTCAGAATGATGGTGATGATAATGATAACTGATTTGGTTGATGAGTATTTCATGATTTTCTTACTTTGCAAAGCATAATGACATGAAAATTACTGTCGAGAAAATCAAAAATAAAACAGTTATAGGAACTACAACATGTACTTTATATACATGGAATCTGACAAGAAAGCATAGAGAAAAACTTGAAGACGGGAATGGAAAATACTGGGTATAGTATAAGGACTTACAAGGGCTATACAAATCCAACAAATGCTCAATTGTAAACCGAAAGGAAAAATAAATCTAGAACGAACGAGGAAAAAAATAGATCTTAATAGAAGTCTAACAATAAAACACCGAAATCTTATGTTTCCAATACTTTCACAACATTTATTATAATTTACTAATACTATGGGTAGCTGTTTCAGCAAAGTGCCTTTCTCAAATGGGCTATTTTTATTATGCGTCTATACTTTATAGTATTTAACTGAATGAGTTGAGGAGGGGAGAGCTGTTTGTCTCAAATTGGTCATTTAGAATTAAGGATATTTGTATTTTTTACAAACAGAATTTCTTATTTTTTAACAAAACCGAATTCCTCAAGAATGGACATCGATCATCCTAATATCTCTCTTCAAAAAGGGAGACAAATCGGACCGGGGAAATTACAAAGCAAATAATTTATTAAACATAACACTAAAATTAACAACCAAAGTGATAACAAATAAACTGAATGAAATTATAACACTAGCAGAAGAACAACAAGGTTTTAGGTCGGGAAAATCATGCACCAACGCTATATTTATAATGACGAAAGTGCAAGAGAAATCATTACAATACAGCAAACTCGCATATCTATGTTTCGTGGATCTTAAGCAAGCATTTGACCGGGTTAAATTGAAGAACGTTATTTACTTATTGTACTTAAAAAGATACCTCTGGGAATAATCAAAACGATCGGAAATATCTACCAAAACAACACAATAAAAGTAAAAATAGAATTGAAGAAATGAGGCTATGAGTGCAATAACGGACTAACCCCAATATTAATAAGAGTTAGAATATGGGTTTGAAAAAAAAGTCAAAATTAGGAGATCCACTATAACCTTATTTAAGGATATTTTTTGGTTGGAATGGATGGATGTATGTTAGATATTACTTATTTGACAAATTTGATCAAAATTTTTGGATAAACACCTATATTCGATTTTTTAATGTGGGTTGGTCCACTTTGCATTTAAAATAATTTTAGTTAGTGAATGGGTTATCCCACAAAATAATACACTCGATATTGCATCACAGACTTTATTACCACAGAATGTGTATAAAAACATCAGAAGTTAGAATGTCTAATCCTCTTCGTCGTCAAATGGGCCAATTACTTCACCTACGGCTGCTTGAGCTTAAGATCTCAGGTTTTTATAAAATTCATGGTGTATACGAGGTATCTTAACTGTAGGTCTCTTTTTAGCTTCATTAATGGTATTACCATATGGATACGGAAGTGGCAATTCCATTGTATTCTTGGAAACAGATTTCCTTTTATTAAGCTCTACTGTTTCAAAATAAACATCCTCATTGTTTGAATACTTATATTAAAGAGTATTGGGAAAGTCTTTCCTAAATCTTAACCATTGAATTTTAAGCCACTCTACCTAGGTTTTTGATTCGGAAACTTTTCTGTTGGGAAAAAAATTGATTTGTCCATGTTTCTTACTGTGAACGGATTTTTTTTTCTAGCGTGCTTTATCACTGCATGCCAGTCTTTGGGTATAAATACATGTGGATGGAATTTCTTTTCTTTATCTATTATACCAAAATCTTGGTCAGATAGCAAGTACTTACCAGAAACTTGAAGTCTATTTCTTCCACTGTAAAATCTGGAGATGTAGTTATATAATTGCGTAATAATGACATTTTAATATTACGATTCTGGCCGCCACCTTGGTCAGAAAACAAGTTGTTTCGATTTTACGAAATTTTTTATGGAAAATAAAATGCAGGATCCTAGAGGTGACACATCCCACACAAATATAAATGGGTTAGTTCCATTTCAGGAATATTGAAGCAGTAGGTCCATAATTTCCGCTTGTAGTAACAAATTCCTGCGGTAAGCACAGGTGACCGATGCGTTTCTTTTTTTTTGCCATTTCGGTGTCTCTTTTTAAAGAATCTCGACCACTCTTCGCCTTCTTTTGAAATTCATTTTCAATTTTGAGTTGTTTAATTGATACACTATTGGCTGACAAATCACACTTCTTATAAGAGTCTGTTGAACGTTTCTCGAAAAAAAAAATAGGATAGGGAATAGAACAGAATAAATATATTTCACAATAATTAAAATTCACAATGACAATTTACAAAAAGATCCATAAATATCAAGCAAAAATGATAGACATCTAACTATCATCAGCACAGTGGACTAACCGCACATGGTCCACTTTGCTTCTCTAAGATCCTATCAAATATGGAGTTCCAAAACTACTTTAGTGCAGCCATCTAGTAACAAATAGAAAAATGTGGATTGGTCCACTATGCAGCTGATAAATTTCAACTAGACAGTTAATATTCTACAATAAAATAAATTTTTAATTTTTGTGGGTTGGTCCGGTATTGCACTCATAGCCTCAAATAGAGTCCTCTATTGTTTAACCTGATTATGGATGAAATAATAAAAAAAAAAGTGCCAGATACCAAATGGGAGAAAAACAACTAAAAATAATCTGCTAGGCAAACGAGGCAATACTACTCTCTCAAAGTGAAGACGATTTACAGCGTATGCTGCACCTATTTAATATAACCACCAGAAAATTTAACATGTTAATTTCCCCAAAAAAGACAAAATGCATGGTTACAAACAGCAAAATTACTAAGATGGAAAGTTGGAGCTGGAAGTTCAGATAATAAAACAAGTGATGGAGTTTAAATATCTAGGCATCACATTATCTAGCTACCAAAAGCTTGAAACTGAAGTGGAAGATCAAGTGAACAGAGCAAACAAAGCCACAGGCTGCGCAAATAAAACAATATGGAGAAATAAAAATATCGGTTCACAAAATCATCAGACCAATATTGACATACGTGGCAGAAACACGACCTGGCACAGAGAGGACAAATATGATGTTAGAAAGAGCAGAGATGAAAACATTTAGAAAAATTTATGGTAAGGCACTATGGGACAGAGCTAGCAGTACAGATATACGATGTCGATGCAAGGTGGAGAACATCAAGAACTGGGTAAGAAATAGAAGAGTGGAATAAATAGATCATATAAGCCGAATGACAACAAATAGAGTCGTAAAGACGGCAAGATACGGTTTCCTAATAGAAAGACGATCAGTAGAAAGATGGAACAACAACTTACTGGAGGCACATTAAAAAACAGACAGAGTCATGTCTACATAAAACGAAGAAGAAGAGTATTTTTCAAGTTGTTAATTTCCATAAATTCTAATTAAGATAACTAAAGGCTTTTATTTTGAATGTGAGGAATTTAGAATTTTTTGGATTCTGTTTTTCTATTATTGAAAGCAGTTTTGTGTTTATGTATACGTTTGTGAAAGGTTCTACCCGTTTGACCGATGTAAGTTTTTTGGTAGACGCGACGTTTAAGTTTGTATACACCAATGTGTAAGTGCTTTTTATTTTGGTTCTTGTTGTTCTTAATATATTTGATTAATTTGTTCTTTGTTCGGAAAGCTGACGTTATTCCTTTCTTTTTTATTTTTTTGGATATTTTTGTTGATATCTCGCCATTTTGTTAAATTTTTTTGTGATGGAAAGACTAATTTCAGGGCTTTCCTATGCAGTTTTTGGTTTAAAATCGTATTACATTGTTTATTCGTGATATCCATGGTGTACTTTTATTTGTCTAATAATTGTCAATTTTATCTCGAGTTAATTTTTGAGATGTAAATTTCTCTTATTTTATGTAACATGCTATGGTAGGCTGCCAATATATGTCATGTAGGATGGGATGAAGAATTGTGTATAGGTAGTCTTGACAGTATGAATAGGTTTACGGAATACCGAAAACTTATGTTTGCTTTAAGTCTGATAATAATAAACTTGTGATGTAAAGAGCCAATGGTAGTCAAATGAACTTCTGGAGAAAACACAAAAAATCACAGAAAACTTAAAGTATTCGAAAAAACTTTTAATGAAAAACCATTTTAACTTTTACCATATATTCATATACGATGAAATTGCACAATATTTTGTATACGTTGTAAATAGTTCATGAAATCGTAAATCAATTCAATAAAGTAAAAATTCCCTTGTGATTTTAAAATTAAACAAATATAAATTGAAAAATACCTCGAATGGTAAATTCCGATTAAACTTTTGATTGCGTGAAAATCACGATAAATTTTATTCGAAATATATTATTAAATCGTCCAGTTGAATAAATATTTATAAACGGATAATATAAACAAATATTCACTTACCTTTAGAAAACAACAACACCTAAATGGAATATTTATAAATATAACAAAATTTTAATAATTGCTGATGACCCCAAAAGTTGAATAAATAAAAAAAGTATTTCAGAACATTCTAAATTTGTTTAAACAGTTAATTTTACTGAAATTAAAATTAATTGTACGTAAAATCAAATAAGTGTATTTTTCTATGTAGCATCAGTATCAAAAATATATATTTTTTAAAAATTATCTGTAATAAAATTTAATGTATTTTCAATGCCTACTCTGTTAGGTTTATAGGTTTGTCTGAGGTATGAAATATTTAACAATATTTAAACGCTTTTTCAAGTAATTAGCTAGTTTAAGGGCAACATTACCTTTCAGTAAAGCTTTATACGATTTTAGTCACTACGAGTTCCGGAAGCGAAGATGTGTATCTAGAGAAAGTAATATTAGAGAATAGCAAAGTATTTAGGGATGAATCCATACAATATATTCGTATAGTGTATTGGATATTTGGAAATAATGTAAAATAATAGAAAAGGGATAAGGACAACCATGAAACCTGGTCTAGCTTGCAAAAGATAGTACATATGGCTATGTATTGGATTTAGTCATTTAGGACTATTTTAGGAATTATAAAAATCGTTTTAAACCTTATTTTTTATTTTGTTTTCTTGTCATTTTTGACGTTTTTGTATTGTCCTGCATAGAGTTAAAATTCGCGCCAAAATGTTCACAATGGGGGATCATCATCATTATCAGTTGACGCTACAGCTCTTCGTGAGCCTTGGCCTGCCTCAAAACATTCTTCCATCTTTTCTCGTCCCCATACTCCCTTAAATCTTCCTTCGTATCGTCGAGATATCTAAGTTTAGGTCGCCTTTCTTCTTGGTCTTCTGACCGGCCTATTTAGCCTGGTTATTTTAACAGGGTCACTTTAATTCATCAGTATAACTTGGTCCATCCCTCTTAGATGGTTATCTACATGCGTATCTGCATCACCAAAACATATATAGAGTTCGATATTAATCGCTTCATATTCATATATTATACTAGATATTACTTCTTCATTGACCAAATATAGACAATAAAAACAATTTGTCTAAAATGTTAATTGATAAGTAAAATAAATCTATTACGTTGAAATAAAAGGAAAAGAATTTACATGAAAATAGTTGTTTAAATATTAAAATATTAAAATATCTAGGGAAAGTTTTTAACCATCATCGGTTAGCATCACCATCATCATCTTTGGCTCTACAACCCTGTGTGGGTCTTGGCCTGTTCAAGAATTAGTATCCATTCCCCCTATCTTTCGACCTGGCTTTCCAATTTCTGACCCCTAGATTCCTCAAGTCATCTTCGACTTGAGTTTTAAATCTATATCTTGGCCTGCCTCCCTTCCTGGTTCTTGATATAATATCTGTCTTTGGGGGTCTCCAGTGTCCATTCTTTCAAAGTGTCCTAGCCACCTTAGTCTATTAATTTTAATAGACCGGACGATATTGCATTTTTCATAGCATTGATACAAGTCAAAATTGTAGCGCCTGCGCTATATCCCGCTTTCTTGTACTTCTCCGTATGTGCCTAAGTATTCTTCTTTCAAAGCGGCCTAACAGTTCTTCGTCGCTTTTTACCTTAGTTCATGTCTCTAACGCGTATCTCAGGACAGGTTTAATAAGAGTTTCATATATTAGTATCTTGGTTTTTCTGCTAATTATGTGTGATGTTAATAGCTGCTTTAGTCCAAAGTAAGCTCTATTCGCCAGGTATATTCTTCTCTTAATTTTTACGCTTACTAGGTTGCTGTTATTTAGTTGTGTTCCAAGATATATAAACACCGAGACCCCTTCGAATGTGTGTGCTTCTGTCACCAGATCTTGTGGTGCCGCTATTTGTGTGCTGTTCGTGACCTTCATGTATTTTGTTTTGGATACGTTGACCTGTAGTCCCATTGTCTTCGCGGCTTTTTCTAATATTTCAATTCCTGTATCAGGTCTCGTTTTGTCTGTGTTACTATGTCAATGTCATCTGCGTAGGCCAATATCTGTACACTTCTATTGATGATCGTACCTCTGGTTGTTATGCCCGATTTTTCTATGGCTCTTTTTAGCGCAATGTTAAACAATAAGTGGCAAGATAGACTGTCTTCCTGGCGTAATCCAGTATGTGTTTTAAAAAACCTTGACACTCTGTTTTGTACCTTGACTTTGCACTCAACTTTCAAAAGAGTTGCATTTACCAATGTTATTCGATGCGAAGGAATATCTAGTTATGCCATGGCATTATTAAGCGCACTTCTGTCTACACTGTCATAAGCGCTTTTAAAATCTATGAAGAGGTGGTGGGTATCAATTCCATATTCATATGTCTTTACTAAGGTTTGTCTGAGAAGCAAAATCTGATCAATTGTTAACCTTTCTTTTCGGAATCCACATTAGTATTTGCCTATTTTTTCCTCAGTATATACTAGTAAACGATCGTAAAGTATATAAGCCAGTACTTTTGCATCACCATTACCTCTAAATATGTTTATCCGATTAGTGACAGTAGCTTACTTAATTGTTTGAATAACCCATTTTTTTAGAGTGTGTATGTTATATTGAACGATATTTAAAGAACCAGCAGGTGTGACAGATATTTTAGTATGTTTCATTGTTATAAGTGGGGAAGCGTATTTTTTTCTTTTTCTTCTTCTTCTTCTTCTTTTTTATGTAGACATGGCTCTGTCTATTTTTCAATGTGCCTCCCATAAGTTGTCATTCCATCTTTTTCGTGGTCTTTCTTCTGATCGTCTTTCTATTGGGAAACCGTCTCTTGCCCTCTTTACTACTCTATTTGTTGTTATTCGGCTTATATGATTGTTCCATTCTACTCTTCTGTTTCTTAACCAGTTCTTGATGTTCTTCACCTTGCATCTACGTCGTATCTGTACTTCTAGCTCTGTCTCATAGTGTCTTATTATCAATGTTTTCAAGTGTTTTCATCGCTGGTGTTTCTAACATCATTTTTGTCCTGTTTATGTCAGTCGTGTTTTTTTCGCATGTCAATATTGGTCTTATGACTGTTTTGTAAGTTCTGCTTTTGAGTTTTTTTCCGATATTTTTATTTCTTTTACTTCAGTTTCGAGCTTTTTGTAGCTAGATAATGTGATGTCTAGATATTTAAACTCCATCACTTGTTCTATTATCTGACCTTCCAGCTCCAATTTACATCTTAGTAAATTTGTTGTTAAAACCATGCATTTTGTCGTTATTGAGGAAATCAACATTTTAAATTTTCTGGCAGTTATATTAAATTGGTGCATCATACGTTGTAAATCATCTTCACGTTGAAAGAGTAGTATTGCGTCGTCTACATTGCAGATTATGGTTGTTTTTCGCCCATTTGGTATCCTTTTTTTGTTCTTACTTCCTTTATTATTTCATCCATCATCAAGTTGACCAATAGAGGACTCAGGGACTCCCTGTCTTATTCCATTCCCAGCTTCAATAGGGTCACTAAGCTCTTTTTCTACTTTTTATTTTATTGTGTTGTTTTGGTAGATATTTTCTATAATGTTGATTATTCCTAGAGATTTTTGATGATTCCTATTATTCCGCTTGTATTGTATTGTAATGTATTGTAATGATTTCTCTTGCACTTTCGTCATTATAAATATAGCGTCGGTGCATGATCTTCCCGACCTAAAACCTTGTTGTTCTTCTGTTAGTATTATAATTTTATTCAGTTTATTCGTTATCACTTTGGTTGTTAATTTTAGTGTTATGTTTAATAAATTAATTCCTCTGTAATTTTCCAGGACCAATTTGTCTCCCTTGTTGAAGGGAGGTATTAAAATGCTTGATCTTAATTCTTGAGGAATTCTGATTTGTTCTAATATTTTTTGGATTAGTTTTATTAGTTGTTTGGTTAGATCTGGCTAACCGTACTTTAGGAGTTCGTTCGATATTCTGTCCCCTCCTCGTGATTTTTAATTTTTTAATTTTCTTAATGCTTCCTTTACCTCTTTCTTCTCAATACTTATTTCTTCGTTTGTCGTCACATCTAGTGTCGGTGGTTCATTATCGTCACCTGTGGCAAATAGGGATTGAAATTAGTCTACCCATGTTTCCTTCTAAATTTGTTTCGTTTTTATTAGTTCGCTCATCTCTTTTCTTTGTCCTCTGATCATTCTCCATATTTCTTTTTGTGTTCCGTAGAAGTTGTGGTCCATCTGTTTTGAGAAGCTCTGCCAGTGGTCCCTTTCTATTTGTCTAACTAAAGTATTCGTTTCATTTCTGATTTATTTATAGTGGTTATATGCCTCTTGTGTTTGCTGTGCTCTGTATTGTAAAAAGACCTTCTTCTTTTCTTCACTTTTTTCTCCACTTCCTCTCTAAACCATGGCGTCTTTTTCTAAGCTATATAAATGGGTATTTTGGGTATATGTATATATAATATATATAATATAAATGGGTACAGCTAGAGGAATTTAGTTTCCTTGTGGGTTTTATTTTATTATCTTTGGTACTTCTCACCCTCTTGTGCATTGCATTTCAGGTAAATTTATTTCCCAAATAGACTATTTCATGACCAGAAGAAAAGAAGATAAACGTTAATGTAAGCGCTGCAAGATATAAGTCAGTGATATTGTAACCCAACAAAACCTAAATTGTTAGTAAAGTAGTGAAATAAGAGGACAAAACATCACAGGTGGCAACAAAAAATAAAATTTTGGACATAGTGGGATAAGTGAGAAGTTGTTCAGGGCAAGAATAGTAAAAGAATTAACTGAATATGAAATGTACTTATAATAGAATTTGAAAAAATATGGCTACTACTATTCTAGACACTGCAATTTGAATACAAATCTAAATTGTTGTTTGTATTTATTTAAAATGTTCTCAAATAAATAAACAAAATTCTACTCACGTCCAGCTGCATGATAATTTTGTTGTAGGCCCATAACCACCTTTGCTGGGCAGTTATTTGAGGCCTCTGCTCTTTAAGTTCTTCTTCTTGGACTTCTGGAACCGCCAGAGTCGTTTCCACGGGTATCTAATAGAATAATCATAAAATAGTTAATGCGGGAATAAAGTGCAGTTGTAAAGTGAATTTAACATAAACTTTTTCGCGTTTTGACATCTTTGTCATCCTCAGCGAGAAATGTAAAAGAAGCTAATGGAGGAGTACAAATATAAATACAAAGACGGGAAGAAATAAAAAAACTCACTGAAGCAGAAAAAGCACAAAACAAGTTATAAATAATAAAGAGGAGCAATCCACTTCACCTAAGAATAAGATCTTTAAAACCCCTACCGTTAGTCATAATCCCCATAGATATTAACACTTTGATGACGATGACGGTATAAAAAAAATTCTGCTAATTCAGGTAAAATTCGATATTACTTACAATTGGTACATCCTCGGCAAGATGGTTTTCTTCAAGTACGTCTTCAGGTTCTTCTTGAGTAGTCGGGGATCGTCTAACGGATAGACGACGTCCAGGGATTCCAGCGTCAGATCCATTTTTACGTTGGAAATTTAAATAAGGATCGTCGTAACCCTTAAAATAAATTAAAAAATATTAGTAACAAGTCTAATTACCCTATTATATGGGGTTGTTAACTAAGCATTTGCTATTTTTAAAGTTAGATAACACAAAGTGGATTTATTCATTTAAAAGGCCTCTAGGTGTCATTATGTATGGAATATATCATCATTCAAATGTCCGCACGCAAACGAAATATCTTATTTTCTGGGTTTTAAAGGCTGCTGTGGTGCTTGGCTTATTCGCATAGATCTGTTATTTAAAAAAATCCCCATAAGAAAGAGTCTAACCGGGTAAAATCGCACGATCTCGGTAGCCTGTTCACATCGCCTCCACACGGATGACCATGTCCTTAAATCGCTCGTATCAATGTCCAAAAACAGACCAGTCATCCTTATATTGAATCCAAGAAATAACAGTAGTGAAATCACTCCAAAAATAAAACTCAACATACTAAGAAAATTGTCTTTTGACCGAGATATAAAGTGTAGAATGCCAACAGTTCCGGTTCAGTTCACATCACCTACATATGAGATGACAATACCCTTAAATTGCTCTTATTAGTTTGCAAAGTCCAAAAACAGATCAGCTATTCTGACGTTTAATGCAAAAAAGAACAGTAGTGGAATCTTTCCAAATATAAGACTCAACATACTAAGATTTGACCAACTTATAAAGTCTAGCATGCCAATAGTTCCCATTTGCAATAGAAATTTTCTTTAACAGACGACATAAGAACACACGACTCTTTGCTGCTACAAGGAAAATTAAAACAGTATCATTCCCAACAACTCTTAAACATTCTAGGGCCACATAATCTTTCTTCCTTGCACATTAAAACGTATGCAAACTCCAATGATCAGTTTTCATGAGTCTAGCCCGAATCCAGCGTGACATCTCAATACTCGATAGTTTAGAAAGATAACAAAACCTTTTACATAATGCTAAGATTGACTTAGTCCATCTTAGCTTCGGTGGCCGCCACCCCACGTGTCAATTTTTCTACAGGATCGATTATCCTAATATTTGTCCAATAAGAATGGACAGTTCCAATAATAATGGAATCTTATGGACACCTTGTCTATAATATTTCAACCTTTTTTTTGTCGTATTGCCAGATTCCAGTAAGAGCCTAAGAAAGTATCCATTAAATTCTGACAAGCAACGGTGGGAGAAATTTTTTTTGAACATCTACGTCACGGAACAAGACACCCTGTCTTCTTTCGGCTGAGTAGGATACTGTTCTCGTGCGCTCGCATTAACTGACCAAGCGGCGTACGGGAAACATCTCCAAACACGGGAAAAATTGTTCATTGGTTGGAATAGGGGTTATTCCAACTTTTGAGCAATTTAAAATTTCCCATTGGTCGATTTTACGGGAAGTTTACTTTCATACGTCATAATCCCTCGAAACAAAGAATTTTCGTGTATAAAAGAAGGTGGATTTTCTGTAGTCGGCCAGTTCGAGCTCACTCTCGTATTCCAAGACTCTAGGTTCGGTGCTAGTACCCACCTAGAATCTGCCTTTTTATTTACCATTTATTGCTATTGATTTATATTTATATTTATGTGCATTTGATATTTATATATTGATTTTGTGTTATTTTCTGTACTTTCTGCTGTGGCATTTCTTTGGATCACGCACAGAGAAAGTGCACATTTATTTGTGCTATTTTATTATTGCATTTTGTTTATTTGTCGGATACATTCGTTGCGATATTTCTACTCGTAGATCATACGCTCCGAATATATTCTCATTTCATGCTATTTCATTATTGCTGATATTTATTTGTTGAATACATTCGATGCGATATTTCTCCTAGAAGATCATACGCTTTTGGTATATAATTTACTTGCTATTTTATCATTGCATTTATTGTTAAATATATTCATTGCGATATCTCTCCGAGCGGAGACCATACGCTTTGAAATATTATTATTTTTTGTACTTGTGCTTTTCTTTCCGTAAGTTAAAGAAACACAAGATTTTCGAGGATTCCTTCCGTAAGTCAAGGAATCTCTCACATTGCCACTTTATCGTTGCATATCACTTCGTTTTATTTTTGTATACACAAAACATTTCGATTATATATACCTTATATATATTTATTCTTTATTGCGTGCAGATAACGTTATTGCGGAAACTCTATTTTATAGACTAAGCGCAAGAGACGTTTGCACTTACATTTTTCTTGAACTGCATCTTTCTTACTTACTCTCACATTTCAATATATACTTTGTACATTGTGTCTGAGGTTTATTGTGGTATTTTACCTTCGTAATCAAGCACTGCTAGCCTCAGACAAACGAAATTGTGACAGTTTCTCACAGAAACATACACGACTCCACCATATCTTTCCATATATAATCACCAGCGAATCAAATTGCTCGACGGAGAATGGTGGACACTCGTGGAACATCCAGGTCCAGTTCTACCGACCGAAAGAAGCCCGTAGAGCAGGAGACGAGCCAATCCGCCGCCATCCACGCCTCTCGGCAACAATACTAGGCCATAAGACCCCAGGGTAGTGCCGGATTAACCGTGTTCCGGCTAAAACCTTAACCACTGTTCCAGGGAGGTGGTCTTGCCACTCAATGAACAACTAAAATAAAAAGTAAAAATTCATAAATAACCATACCTATTACCGTAAATCAGAAAAGGTTTCAGACGTTAGGCCATAAACTAATAAATAATATTAACCATAAATTTCAGATTTCTAGCTCAATTTCCTCCTCTGTCCTCCTGCTCCTTTTTCTTCATCACCCCAGAAATCAGACAGTGTACTTCTCTTCATTTTTTCTCTCCTCTCAACATTATGTTTACAACGTTTCTTTCATCCAGCCCGAAACCCATTCCCCTCTCGAAATCTCCCCTCTCATTTGTTCATCTCTGGCAGTTAAAAATGTGGGCGGGAGCATCCTGTACCCCACAAACAGTACAGTCTGCCGAGGCAGATTTGCCTATTCTATTTGTGAAGGTGCCAAAACTACCATGTCCGGTCAGAAACTGCGTCAGGAAGAAGTTTAGTTTCCTGAACTTACATTCCCACCACAACCTCAGATCAGAATAAGCTCCTTCGTCCACCTTGTCTTTTCACTATCATTCGCCCATTCTCTCTGCCACTCTACTATTGTTTTTTCTCTCTCATTTTCATCTATATTTACATCCATCCTCCTCCCATACACCCTCGCTCGCTCTTTATACAACAAAACGATCGGTATCACCGTTCCAATGACATAAAGAGCCTCATTTGAAACTGTCCTATATGCGCTAGATACCCTGAGGAGCATTCGCCTTTTCGTAGTCTCCATCAGCTTAGCGTATTTCGCAGTGTTTAGTACGCTACACCACACGGGGGGAACCTAGGTTACCATCAACTCCAATGTTTGGCATCAGCCGTATCAACGCCTCCAGATTTCGGTTCGCCTTCTCTACCGTCTTTTGGATGTGTATTCCGAACCTTGTCCTTCCGACAACCAGACTCCCAGATACTTAATTGATTTAACCGGCTCAACCTTCGAACCTTTCACTATAAAGCGAAGAGAAGATTTTTGCCGGCTCCCTTTGAGAACTAACACCTCAGTTTTCTGAGGCGCTAGCTATAAACCGTTCTCTCTGATCCACCTACTAATGCGATTAATTGGTTCTAAGTTAATAAGATTCCAACCTAACAAAGTTTTAACTGCTACAAGACTACACTGTAACTGATATTTTCTCCCTGAAATATTTATTTCACAAATTTCCTCAACCCAAGGGCCGTCATAAATAGGAGAGATAGCTGCACAAAGTTTTGGTTGACCGAAGGCATCAAATAAACAAAAGGTAGCTCCTTCACTTCGAATTACCTCATACAATTTATGTAATTCTTGAGAAGTGCTTTTATCGCCAAATTATAACACTTTTTTGCGATCAGAGAACATTTTTTGTTCTCTGATCGCACAAAAAAAACATTATTTTATTAGTATTGTTGTTAAAAGTAGACTAATAATTGTTTATAAACTTGTCTGCAGGTGGAAGTTTTTAAAAAATATTTTGTTCTAAAACGTATTAAAAATAGCTTAATTCTTCAATACTCTTCCAGTTTAAATCATAATGTTTTTCTATCAATTTTCCAACATCAACTGTTTTTTCTTGTTTTACTTGTAAACTTTACTTTGTTATTATACCAGGACAAAACTGAAGAAAGAAGAAGTTTATTGATTCAAAAATAGGGAAAGCCCTAATACATACAAAATTAATCAATTTATAACATTCATATATGATAAAAATAACAATTACACTTAAAATATGGTATCTAGGTACACTTATTAAAAAATATAAAACAATAATATATAACATAAAACATGTCAACAAAACAACTACCTAACTATTGGTGCTTTTAATATGGTCCATTAATTTGCTTTTAAACATTTGTATAGATGAAAAACTTTTAACTGTTTGAGGAACCTTTTTGTTTTCACAATGTGTAAATTGCACTTACCTCGAGTAGGGTAATTGTGAATATCACAATTCCGTGTAATAAACTCACAAAAGTAAGCAGGGGCCAAATTATTTAGAATTTTATAAATGAACAACATTGTAAGGTAAAAGACCCTTTGTTGAACTAAAACCCACTGCAGCATGCTAAGCATTGTTGCTATAGGTGTATATCTGTTTCCACCAATAATGATTCTCATTCCACGATTTTGTAATTTTTGCAACTGGGCCGATTGATTTAAATTGAAGAGAAAAATAACTGACGAGCAAAAATCGAAATGAGGTTGAATAATCGCATTAAAAACTGTAATGTTAGTTGCAGTTGACAAATTTTTAGATATTCTTGAAAAAAAGTATAATTTTTTAGAAATCTTTTTTAATAGGTAATTAAAATGGTCATTAAAAGACAATAAATTATCCAATTTAAAACCAAGGTACTTAATTGTTGTAATGATTTCTATTTTGTCATTGTCAATTTGAAGATTAATAGTATTAATATCAATATTTCAGTATTTGTATTTCGTTGTTATCATCATAGCCTTTGTCTTTAACACATTTAACTTTAGTTTGTTGATCTTTAAATATTTGTTAACAGACTGCAATGCTGAGTTCATTTTAGATACAGCATTTTCTAAGTTTGAATCAAAACATGCAAGTAGGGTGTCATCTGCATACAAATTAAAGAAATCACATTTAACAAACAAGTTTATATCATTTAAATACAATATAAATAAAAGGGGTCCTAAGACACTACCTTGAGGTACACCAATATTAACACTAATTGCAGAAGAAGTAATATCATCAATCTTCACTTCTTGCTTTCTATTCAATAAGTAATCTTTAAACCATTCAAGAAACATTTCCTCCAATACCATAGCCTTCTAATTTAGTGAGAAGTATATTACGATCAATAGTTTCAAACGCTCTTTTTAAATCAAGGAATACTACTACTACATAATTATTATTGTCCAATTCAGACCTGAATTTACAAAGTGAAAGTTGCAGTGCAGTTTCACATGAATACTTTTTAAGAAAACCTGACTGAGTATTCATTAAGATTTCATTTTTATCAATGTGATCCATGACTTGTTCATATACTACCAATTCTAATAATTTCTCAATGGGAGGAAGTATATTTATAGCTCTAAATTCATCTGCCTTAATAGTATTATTAACTTTTGGTATGGGAACAACTGTACTGATTTTTAATAAATCGGGAATTTTTGATGATCTAAGAGAAGTATTTATAAAATTTAAGATAACGTGACCACAAGTTACAAAAAACTCTTTTAATATTTTGGAGTTTAGTATTTCATTAATGTTACTTCTATTATCTAACGACTTAACCATGACTGCCAAGTCGCTCAGTGACAGTAACCGAAATTCATGTAGGTATACAAGGATACAAATTCTGATTATCATAACTCCATAGTTCTTCAGAGTCGATAGTTTCAACAATTTGCTGAATACTAGAGACGAAATACTCACCAAACTGACGCACCATTTCAACTTTGTCACTCAGAATGCATAACTGATTCTGAACCATAAATTCAATGCGAATTTTTTGCGAATAAGGGAATTTTTGACAATTATTGTTAATTAGTGTTTTTAGCGTTTTTCGCGTAAGTCTAGAGTTATTTTTATACCTATCGATTTTATTAAAATAATATTGTTCCTTTTTTGCTTTTAACATATTAACTACTACATTTCTTGCTCTTTTAAAATCCTCCCATTTGGCATTTCTATCATTTATGTTAGCAGTTTTAAAAGCTTTGTATAATTTGTCCCTAATTTTAATTTTACTATTAACTTCGTTATCAAACCATGGTATGTTACTTTTGATCTGACATGTTTGAATAGGTGCTATTTTATTTATGACAGACTGACTGATAAAATTTCATTGTAAATGGTATTGACATCAGTACAAGCTAAATCCCAATCACAAGAAAGTAAATTCATTTGGATTTGATATATTTTTTCCTCGTTCAGACATCTGTAACGTTTACTAGATACATTAAAATTTTGAAAGCTATTACATATTATAGAATGATCACTCAACTTGGGAGTTGAATGAACAAAAGAACTAACCAGATCATTATTAACAAGAACATAATCAATTAAGGTTTCACTAAAATTCGTAATTCTAGTAGGTTCTGTTACTAACTGCTTAATGCCACATTGTAAAAACATTGCTTTAATTTTCTGAATAACTGATTCAGACTTCTATTCATTTTTCTGACTGTTTATATTTATTTATTGTCAATAAACAGGAAAACAGGTAAAAAACTCTCAATTTTATTAGTATTGTTACAAGATACATGGAAACATTTTAAGAAGTATGAAATAAAATAGAATCTAAAATTGACGACGAAAGTTTTATAAGTATTGATTGTTTATACCTGGTAAGATTGTTCCGCTGAAGATCTTCTGGAACCGCTACCGGCTTGTGCTCTCTGCATAGCAGCCACCGTTGCCGGATGATAGGGATCAGCAATGACGCTCGCTTGAGAAGGTTCTCTACTTCGCATTATTATTGGCTCACTACTGCCATTTTCTTCTCGGTTTTCTACGTGTATCACAGATAACGGGGAATCGTGTTTTATTGCTTGATTTACTGCGTTTTGACCTAAAACGTGACAATAAAAATTTAATTATTATCGGACTTAAGATTATGTAAAAAAATGTTCACCAATGCTTTTGGAGCTTGGTTCTAAATGTTTTACTGGCATACCTAAACACTGAAGTTTAGAAGCATTTACATTCGATTATGGTGTCGTTCTATGATAAACTTTCTATTTTTGTGAGATTCATAAACAGATAGGTATATGGGAATAATTTTCAAATTATTGTACAGTATACTTAACAATTTGACTTGTGTATATTGTGTATACAGAAGTCAAAGAGAAGACCAAATGAACTTGGAAGCCGCATCACGCAAAATCATTAACCAGGGTTCAGAGCTCATGAAAGAGATCACACTAAGCTAAATTTAAGACGCAATAAAAAAGATGAAAAACAACAAAGCACCAGGAGAAGATGGAGTCGTAATAGAGTCTATAATGATGGGCGGACTTGCCCTTCTCAACCAAATAAAAAATTTTTAACCTTTATCTAACAGATGGGTGCATACCGGAAACATGGAACAAAGCAGTTACAATTTTACTACACAAGAAAGGAGACATGGCGCACAAAACTATAGACCAATCAGCTTATTGAACCACATCTATAAAATGTTTACGCCTATAACTACAACAAGACCAGAAAAAACATTAGATTTATAAACGCCATAATGCGTGTAAAACTACATGATACTACCAGAGAAATTCATATTAAGCGACGTGTGAGACAGGGCGACATAATAAAATGCTAAAGTGGAAAAATAGAGGAATAGAAATAAACGGAAAATGCTTAATCATCTGTGTTTTGCCGACGATATAGTACTTATTACCGAAGATCTGCGTGAAGCACAACAAATGCTACAAGAAGTAGAAAACGTATCTTCAACAATAGGTCTAAAAATGAATATCAGTAAGACCAAATTTATGACAAATTTGGTTCCCAGCGAACACCTCACCATGCAAAATCAAGTGGTAGAATTTACAGAAAAGTACATATATCTCGGTCATGAAATCAAAATAAGCAAAGATAATCAGAACTGTGAACTTCAACGACGAATAACACTTGCTTGGGCGGCGTATGGTTCACTAAGAGACATCTTTAAGTGCAACATCCCGATAGCTATGAAACAGAAGAGATTTGACCAATGCGTTCTTTCTATTATAACATACGACGCAGAAACACTCACTTCCACAAAAGCAACAGCACTAAAAATGCGAATGACACAAAGGCGAATAGAAAAATCGATTCTCGGCGTGACAAAGAAAGACAAAATAAGGAACCAAGACCTAAGGAAAAGAACAGGTATCACCGATGTCGTCGAACGTATAGCCAAGCTGAAATGGAACTGGGCAGGTCACATAGCGAGACTAAAAGACTCAAGATGGACCAGAAAACTAATTGACTGGCGCCCAAGAGAAGATAAACGCAGCAGAGGACGACCACCAACATGCTGGATGGACGAGATTAAACGAATATCCAAGAAATGGCAACAAAACGCACAGAACCGTAAAGGGTGACAAAAAATGGGAGAGACCTATGTCCAGTAGTGGACAGAAGAGGTTGCATGATAATACTTAACAATAAAATATAAAAAAATAAACTCAAACATTTACTTTTATCATCAAAAATAACATTGATTCCGATGATGATACAATGATACTGATAATACCGATTATACTAATTTCAAGCAGTAATTCTGCTTCAATGAATATAGAAAGTGACGTAATTACAAAAAAAATAGCATTACCGCAGACATAAACAGCACAATTTGCACCACAAAAATGAGCTGTATTGGTATCAGTACCCTTTTAATCGGAGAATGCTTAAGATCCCGTGGACTGACCGTGACTGACGAGTCACAAATGAGAAGGTCTTCAGAAGAATGAATAAGAACCGTGAGGTACTGACCACCATCAAATCTCGAAAGTTACAATTCTTTGGACATATTATGCGAAATGATTCCAGATATGCTCTCCTTGAAGCCATTCTGCAAGGAAAAATATTTGGAAAACGAGGTCCAGGAAGAAGAAGAACATCTTGGTTAAAGAACCTCAGAATCTGGTTCAATACATTTGTGCAGCTTTTCCGCGCTGCTGCAGATAAAATAAAGATTGCCATGATGATCGCCAACACTCGTAACGGATAGGCACATCAAGAAGAAGAAAACCCTTTTTAAATCCTCAAATATATCAATAAATCCAAAAGTAAAACTACAAAACAATAGTCCAGTCCTAATCGTGCCTAAATTGGCGCTGTAGAGGAAGTACGTCAAGTGCCTAAGAGTTACTCTTCATCAGAGAAGGAGTTAGATTATCTGTGAAGTAGCGCAGAGAGAGGCTCCAGAGAAGAGGATAATGTCCAACACTGGTAGTTCTAAATTAGGAGGACAGCACTACATAACGTTGTGCAGTGTAGAGCGGGGCAGTAGAAATACTGACCTACGAGAGGCTCATGATGCGCGTGGATAGAATAAGTCTTCTGTGAGAATAAATCTTCATGCGAGATAACCAATTTGTACCATCGTAGAGTGTTAGACATTGATGAGGAGGAAATTAGAAGACACTGATAAGGATCGAGGTTTGCTGTGAGATCAACTGAGAGATAACTCTCGATCGACCAGTGACAGGAAGACAAGAATGAAGTTACTGATCCCAAACCTGCCAAGCTTGCTGGTGCATATGCGTCTCAACTACTTCCTGACACAGGTTCTCAGACGACATGCTTGCTTTCATAGCTATCATTTCAGGTTCAAGAAGGCACATTCCTACCAGTGTGTTTACTGTAGTCTAGCGGATATTGTATACAAATAATGTTGTAATGCGAGCGTTGGGCAAATAATAGGGAGAGGTTTGAAAGAATATATAATGCCTGTAGAATGTTTGGATTTGTAAGAGAAATGGTAGTGATAATTATGATGAATGAGTAGTGATAAGGAAGCTGCTTCTTCCAATGAATGTGAGCCGAAGAAATCTCCACGATTTTTTAGTAAGCAGCAGTTTGTTGAGGGCTGGAACCGTCTTTGGTTAAGGAATCACGACGAGAGAGACAGACACGAGTGGGAAACAGCAGTCTTGGTTAAAGACATAATTTCGAGAGACTAGATGAGTCCTCGTAGTCTTTTTCCGAGGAGTATGTGTGAGTATGAGAGAAAAATATGGGAATTAAGTGATATCAGGGCATTAAAAAAGACACTATGTCTTAATTGTCTCTTCCATCCTGATCCATGGAGTGACACAGGGGAGGTTTTAGTTAGACACTGACTATATCGAGGCAGCGGTAAGATAAAGTGTTCTGAAACATAAGGCTTTTTTGTTCTTTATCTCCAACTGTATTCAAAATCTATTTTTAAAAAGCATTAAATATCTGGAGAAAAAAATGCACAGTGATGGAAATAAAAATAAATAAAAATAAAAGAAAAAAACTAAAACACCTACCGTAACTAATGCTATCTTCAGTCTCTTCCTCAATGTATTCATCTATGACTTCCTCTGTTTCTAAAAACTGCTCCTCCTGCAAACCTTTGTCGCTCTCATGTTGATTCAACTGGTTTATCTGAGCCGTACCGTAGTACCCAGTGTCCACGCAGTTCTGCTGCTTTAACATGCCCTTTCCGTTGGTTGTGCCGTTACCCAGTCCGCTGTGATTGTGCACTTGAGCTGCTACGGTTAGACTAGGAAGCGCCGTCGTGGTTTCTATTGCTCGGAATGGTGTTTGGTGTTGCTGTTGAAGCTAAAAGACACAACCAGTTTAATATTTTGAAAACAAATGCAGCTGTGAATTATTAATAGGTACTGTCCTCGTATAATTTAATTTGAAATTTTAAATGGAAGCTTCTCTACTGGCGTTGTATTTTACATTTTTTTTTTCTATACTAAAATGTTAGTTACGAGCTAAAATGAATGTTAGTATAACCAAGTCAGTGATTACTCAAATTAACAGAAGGAAAATACGAAAGCTTGACACTGATAAGTGGAAAGAGAATATTAGAAAACTTCGCAGAGATGCTGGTGATTTATAGGTGCGTATTTGTAAATGTAAGCAGTCTGCTACGGGTTGTTCTGCTGAGTTATTAGTGGGCAATCACGCAAAACTATTCCGAATGTTTAGAGAACTGAGTTACAACAGCCAATCAAAATTTTTATCTCAGTCTCTTTCGCTGCAATAGTCAAAAAGAAGAAGATTTGGTTAAGCAACATCTCGTCGTCAGTGTACAGTGAAATATACAGTAGAAAACAATAACTGCTAGAAGACTCAAATACCTTGTTGATAAAATTAAAGCAGAAGTAAATCTAAATGATAAACGTGGCAACATACTAATCGTCTCAAAAAACTCATGATAACAGATGCAGTGAAAGTATGCAAACATATTAGGTTATATCCGCAGCAAGAAAATCATTATAGCAGAATTGCTTCTTCTAAAAAATACCTTCCAGCTGATTTAAGCATCTCAAAAATGTATAGATTATTTTTTAAAATGTACCCTGATAATGTAGCGTTTACGCTACTAATCATATTAATTTAGTTTAAAAATTGTTATAATAAAACCCCTAAATAAATTTCTTGTGACATGCCCGCAATCGATTTTAAAACGAAATTTTTCTGCACAAGCGCGAGGATCGCTTTGGAAAAGAGAAATCAAGTGTAACGATCTGAGGGATCAGTTTTGGTCAGAATTCGTATCAGCAGACACGCCGGTGAGTTTTTCTCACGTTTAAAGTGACGGAGTTGGAGGAAAAAACACAATCTAGGACAAGAATAAAGAATATATAACCCAGAGAATAATAATAATCAAGTATTTTTTTTTTAAAAAGAAATCAATATTCAATATAACAAGAGTTCCACATAAAAATAAAGGAAGATCTTTTTCGGCGTGCTGCTGCTCCACATTCCGTCAATTGAGAATAGTTACTTGAGAATATTCCCTTGAGAATATTCACATGGGAATATTCCTCTGTTTAGTTAGTCACTAATATATATATATATATATATATATATATATATATATATATATATATATATATATATATATATTATACCAATATACAGGGATGAGTGCCTTAAGAACCGGCAAAATAACGCAAAAGATAGAAAACATAATACGTTGTGAAATAAAAAGAGATGAAAGTAGTAGAGGTGAGAAATTACCGATATAAACCTATAATTTACTTTTGATTACATTAGAATATCGAAAATTTCCCACCTTTAGACGTTATCTTATGAGCTGGTTGACTTCAGTCATAGTAATACGTATCACGTAATGTAAGTAAAAATAGTTTAAGTAGGAGTATTTTTTTATCCAAAATTAAAGTATTGATCAATACTAAACAATGATTTGAGACGTCGCATACACTCTTCTCAATACAGAATTATCATAGCTTGTTATTCTGTATTCGTCAACACAGAATTAATTATCAAATTACTACTAATTAAAATATTTATTTACATTTGCTTTATTGCCTTCAATCAGTTTTTACTTTATGCGAAATTTAAAAAATGTTAATGTTCGACGTCATACTTGTAATATTATGACTGAAGTCAACTAGCTCATAAGC
This sequence comes from Diabrotica undecimpunctata, assembly GCF_040954645.1. Lineage (NCBI taxonomy): Eukaryota > Metazoa > Arthropoda > Insecta > Coleoptera > Chrysomelidae > Diabrotica > Diabrotica undecimpunctata. The sequence goes on along the minus strand of NC_092808.1, from coordinate 2,114,421 downwards.
TAACGTCTAAAGGTGGGAAACTATCGATATCCAGTTTCAATTTCAACCGCTATACTTCGGGAGTATTGGATTTTAGGAAGCGTATAGCTTACAAATTTCAGAAGCACTGAAAGAGAGGTGATGCAAAATACTAAAAATATGGCTAAGCTCAGAGGAACAAATTTAAATAGCCAAAGAGACACTTAATCTCAAGTGAGGATTCGGGCTAGCTTCAATGCACTGAATCGTGGCTTTAAAGATGGCAAATCCAATGCGGATAAGAGGGTGGTCAAATCAAACACAGGTCTATTGGTATATATATATTGGTATATTAGTGACTAACTAAACAGAGGAATATTCCCAAGTGAATATTCTCAAGGGAATATTCTCAAGTAACTATTCTCAAGTGACGGAATGTGGAGCAGCAGTACGCCGAAAAAGATCTTCCTTTATTTTTATGTGGAACTCTTGTTATATTGAATATTGATTTCTTTTAAAAAAAAAATACTTGATTATTATTATTCTCTGGGTTATATATTCTTTATTCTTGTCCTAGATTGTGTTTTTTCCTCCAACTCTGTCACTTTAAACGTGAGAAAACCTCTGCGTGTCTGCTGATACGAGTTCTGACCAAAACTGATCCCTCAGATCGTTGAACTTGATTTCTCTTTTCCAAAGCGATCCTCGCGCTTGTGCAGAAAAATTTCGTTTTAAAATCGATCGCGGGCGTGTCACAAGAAATTTATTTAGGGGTTTTATTAATACAATTTTTAAACTTAATTAATATGATTAGTAGCGTAAACACTACAATACAAAAATCTCGTTACGAACCTACCACGATATTTTTAAAAGTAAATTCAACTTGCGTTTTGGACTTTCGAGATCAGATACTTGTTCATATTCTGACAAGCTCTTGTTAAAGTTAGCGTTTAATGTAAGAGAAATAAAATAGAAATTAAAAGTAAAATTCATTATTATGCGAACGGAAGCAAGTTTCAAATTATTAAGAGAATGTTGCCTCTCCTGTTGCCGTCCAGAATGTAGCATTTTATGTCTATGACATTCTGCAATTATTGGATAGCCCAAAATTGACAAAATGCCCCTGAAGATGCTCTAGGAAGCAAAAGCATTTGGGCAAGATTTAATTAACAAACTGTGCTCGATATCTGCCTTTATTTTATCAAAGTTTATTACGAAATTATTAGTAAAAAGCAAATTCTGGGTGTAAAATAGACTTACCTGATGGTCCCCAAGATGCGGCAAACTATTAATAATATTCTTTTGTGCGATGTCCAAATTGTGTGTTAGCGAATTGGTAAGTGCGGTGTCCAAGATCGGTTCGGCGTAAATAGACTTGATGTGGTGCATCGAGTTGTTCATCGAAGAAAGTGCTGTGTCGAAGGAGTCTTTTAATTCGTCGTCGCGCGATTCTAAACTATCCGTGTTTTGTTGAATTAATTGGTTTGTGTTAACGTCACCTAAAACATATAAAAATATATAATTCTACTCCCAGTCTGTCTTTAATTGCGGTTATGTCTGATGAGTTCTTAACAACGACGAAACATATCATGCAGTGAGAACGAAGGCAGATATGTAAATAGAAAAGACAGACATTTATGCTTTGCAGTGCATAATGTTCAAATTCAAATATTTGTCCTCCCTGTATTCCTACGATCCCTATAAGTACCGCCATCGGGCTATCGCTAAATCACAAGAGCCTAAGTCGTTAAGAGGGAAAGGCGCAACCGACAGTGAACTCATACTAAATTCGTTTTATTCATTGTTTCATAAAGTAGTGTAAATCCTGGTAAATGGACCAAGCGTTAAGTTTTTACTTAGTTTTACCTGTACCTATAAATTGTTTTTGATTGTTTATTGCAACTATTTAAATTTTGATAATTATTTGCACCTATGAGTAAAAGTTCATTTAACATGCCAAAGCTATCGAAGGAATAGTTCCTGTTAATTTAATTACTATTAATTCGTAATAGTACATTATTGTAAGGGTACAATAATGTAATAAGAGTGACTATTTAGATTTTTTAAAAAAAGATTAGTGTTAATCCATGGCTAACAAATCTGTTCATGAGTTATAAAATACTTAATTGGGTCAGAATTATGGATCATACAAATATGAGCATAAGGAGTCCCAATATCAAATAGAGAAGAACTACTACACATAGTTGAAAACTTCTATCAAGAACTATACACAAGTCAAAGAGAAGAACAAACCAACTTGGAAGCAGCCGCATCACGCAAAATTATTAACCAGGGTTTAGAACTCATGCCAGAGCTCTGAACTAAGCAAAATCCAAGACGCAATGATAAAGATGAAAAACGACAAAGCACCAGGAGAAATTAAGTCGTCATAGAAGCTATAAAGATGTGCGAACGGGCCCTTCTCAACGAAATTTTGTTTAACCTTTGTCTAACAGAATGTTGCATTCCAGAAATATGGAACAATGCAGTAAAAATTTTACTACACAAGAAAGGAGACATGGCGCACTTAAAAAACTATAGACCAATCAGCTTATTGAACCATATCTATAAAATGTTTACGCCAATAATTACGACAAGACTAGAAAAAAAGTTGGATTTTTACCATCTCCGAAAACAAGCTGGCTTGAGCTCAAAATTCGGAACAAACGATCACCTACAAGCAGTAAAAACCTTAATAGAAAAATCGATAGAATATAACAGATCGCTGGTACTTATCTTTGTAGACTTTCACAAAGCCTTCGATACCGTGGAATTATACTGCATTATAACTGCTCTGAACAATAGTAGAATAGACTACCGCCTTACAAAGTTAGTACAAACGTTGTACCAAAACGCCACAATGCGTGTAAAACTACATGATACCACCAGAGAAATTCATATAAAGCGAGGTGTGAGATAGGGCGACACTCTCTCCTAAATTATTTGTAACGCCCCTCGAATACGACTTTAAAATGCTAAAGTGGGAAATAGAGAAATAAAAATAGATGGAGCAATGCTCAATCGTCTGAGTTTTGCCAACAATATAGTACTTATTACCGAAGATCTGCGTGAAGCACAACAAATGCTGCAAGAATTAGAAAACGTATTTTCAACAATAGGTCCAAAAATGAACATCAGTAAGACCAAATTTATGACAAATTTGGTTCCTAGCGAACACCTAACGAATAACACTTGCTTGGGCGGCGTATGGTTTACTAAGAGACATCTTTAAGAGCAACATCCCGATAGCTATGAAGCGGAATACATTTGACCAATACGTTCTTCCTATTATGACATACGGAGCAGAAACTCTAACTTTCACAAAAACAACAGCACTAAAAATGCGAGTAGCACAAAGGCTCATGTAAGGATCAATTCTCGGAGTGACAAAAAAGACAAAATAAGAAACCAAGACCTAAGGAAAAGAACATGTATCCCTGGTAACATATCAACAGGTATAAAATTTCGTATAATTTCTGGTATTTCTTTTCCTATATAGAACTTAATCTCAGCAATATCTATTTGGGTACAATATACTGTTTGTTGATTGAAATGTTCGGCCCAGTTATAGACTACGCTCACCGCTTCTTGCTCATTAAGCTATATGTAGGTAATTTAGTTCATATGAGTTGGCATCAGTCTATTAACCGGCAAAAACCGGTTGTGTATAACCCCACAAAATCAAAATAAGACAGTATAGGAAGACAAATGTGGCAAATGCGTATTACATATATACCCATGGCTCCAGAATGGAAGAAGGCTAAGACTGCGGGATATACTCCAGATCACTGAACCTAAGAATAAAGTGGGGTATGGGTAAAAATACCAGCGTAGTTCAGACAGAACTGGCTGGTATCTCCATACTCGCAAAAGAGATAACCCAAAAAGATATAACCATGAAAACTATAATAATCTGCACAGATAGCAGACAAGTGCTACTAACCTTGAATAGACCACGTGTCACATCAGGGTTAGTAATGGACTGTTACGAGTCACTAACTCAAGCCTCGGATACTCGTAGAGCATATCCTATGTGAATGCCTGGAGTTACCGTTACTCCACATAAGGAACACAGCTCCTTACACATTGGGAGGATACACAATCTTCTTCTTCTGGTTCCTATCCGTTTCGGATGTTGGAAATCATATTGGCAATCATGACCATGCTCGCTGCGGCTCGAAACAGCTCCGTTGAGGTTTTCTTAAATCATGTTCTTAAATTCCGCAGCCATGATATTCTCCTTCTACCGGGTCCTCGCTTACCTTTGACTTTACCTTGCAATATAGACTGCAGCAGGGAGTAACGGTGCTGATTTCTCATAACGTGTCCCAGATATTGCAATTTTATGCGTTTGATCGTAAACATAATCTCTGGTTCCTTCTTCATTTTTTCTAGAACTTCCTTGTTCGTGATCCTTGCTGTCCATGATATTCTCAGCATTCTTCTATAAAGCCACATCTCAAATAGGATACACAATAGGTCAATTTTATTGTGGCCTTACTGCTGTGGAACTGCCCTCCCTACTCTACAGATACAGAACATATAAAAATACTTACCTAAACCTTTTTTCCTATACATTTCGTCATTGTAATACGTTTGATTGTATTCGCAGTTTTGAGCACTTCTAGTGTAGTAATCGTTTTGGTAAGTTGTACTCGTCGGAACTTGTGGGTACGCGATGTTCTTCTCGTTAGCTACTACGTTAGGTACTGAATATACATCTACGTCCGGTACTACTGGCAAGTTATCCGTACTTTGATATGCATAATTGTAGTCTTCATTATAATTTTCTGTGGCACTGATAGCACCTAAAAACAGTGCATGAAATAATAGGTTAATAGTTAATAGGAAAATCTATAGAGAATGTTTACTGTACTCAATTTCGAACTTACAACGGTCTTTAAATAGAACTGTTTACAGCAGAAAATTTTTAAATATTCCGGAATATAGCGCGGTTGCTATTGCAGAGCTGACAGAGCATAAGAAAGCAAATAATTTGTTACTTACCAAATCGCATATAACCGTTATCTAACTGATTTTCCGCATAGTCGTCTGCGGAACTAGTTCTTTTCAATAGCCTATTTCTCTTTCCTTTAAGATTTGGATTGGGCGTGGGAAGTTTCCTTCCAGGAGTCATCGCTCTCGTCGGTTCCAACGTCTGCGCGAGTCTCGCGATGATCCTAGAATTCTTGGTAGGCGTAGGAGGAAGACTGGCCCCACGGTGGGACAAGGATTCTGGGGTTTTGTATCCGTCCTCCTGGCTCTGCTGAGAGAACTGTCTCCAGGAAGTCTTTCTGTTGGGTACCTGGGGCATTCTTCTGCGGCCAGTGGACATTGGTCTCAAGGGTTCGTCGTATAGGGAAAAGGAGTCTTAAAAATATAAAATAGTATTCACAATTAACCATTGAAATAAGTGAAATATAACTTTTACTTGTACATTTACACCAACACATAAAGAATTCTAATCTTGCAGCTTTTAACAATGATTTATGCAAATTATATAAAGAGGAAATTCCAAACTTCATTCTAAAATAATCTTTTCAAAATATAGTCTTATCTGTCGTAATTTGATAGAATTTTATATTTCTATGTGTGTGGGGAGAGTGGGCAGCTAAATTAAAACTGATAGTATAACTAGATATCCAAAATACCACACCGATGTATAATCGATCAATCTCAAGTTCATGGGGGGACATTATGTTATCCAAACAGGGTAAACTTCATATTAACATGGAATCCTACAGATCTATATCTCTTATACACATGCTAAGGAAGGTCCCTAAGTGTATTTTAAAAGAGAGATTTTCTTAAATCCCACAATATAATCTTAAACTGTCATTATTGGCATCCATTATAGGGATACCAAACTGGTAAATCTACCTCCCGTGCAATAATGGATCTCACAACACAGGTCACACAATCCACAAACGTCATCGTAATAGCTTTATTTTCTAGATGTACAAAAGATTTCTAATTAAGTCTGGCATGACAGACTGATCCACCAACAGGCTAAGGAATCAAAATGTAAATAAAGAGTGCCAGAGAGATACAGACTCCTACTGGACCAGAATAAAGGAAGATATTGAAGCATCAGCGAAAGAGGAAATAGGAACAGAAATTTGTGTCAGTAGAAATCATTGGTTTGACGATAAATGAAAGAATGCAACAAAAAAAAATTAAGCCTACAAAAAGATGCTTACCCGATGAACTAGAACAACTATAGATAAATACCAGACAAAGAGAAGAGAAGAAAAGAGAATACACAAAAGAAAAAAAAAACGAAATCACCTAAATAAGGAACTTAAATATATAGAAAACCTCAACAGAGAGAAAGAATTTAGAGCATTCTATAAGAAAATTAACATCAACAGAAAATAATTTAAGGCAACCACAAGACAATGCAAAAGTCAGAGTGGCGACCTATTAACAACAAGGAGTTTTTGTATTTGTAACACAAATACAATCGGGCAGTCTCACACACTGAAATAAAACTAAATATTTGTAGGTTAAAATACGTGACAGAATAATTGTGAAATACAGGTAATAAATAGGTATTTAATCCCTAAATGATGTTTAATGTTTGACGCAAAATCCAAAGAAGAAGAAGAAATAACTATTTATTTATTGTTTGTTATTTGCATATAGAAAAAAACTAACTTTTCGTGACAATCGTTTATATTTATATTGAATGGATCCACAAACTGGATCTTTACCTGAATTTTGTATATTCGGTACGGTAGGTAACTGCTTATTGGTAATATTTTGTAGAGCTGGTATGGAGGGTAGTTTCTTGGAAGATCTAGGTTTAGGGGGAAGGTACGGATCGTACCCTCCGCTATCCCATTGGCGATCCTCATCTTCCTGCCCAAAGCGTCCATCTTGCGAAGAATATGGCACCGTATCATAAAACTCGTCGACGCTTTTATTCTGCTGGAGAGATTGATACCTAAAAAAGTGTTACAGAAATTAAATTAAGAATATATATATATATATATATATATATATATATATATATATTTACATAAAAGAGAGCTAAGATTATTATACTATTACAAGAATTATTATTAAATTCAACTTTCCGTCTCTTTTATGTCTTCTTCAGGGCTTCCGAGGTCTCAGTCTACCGAATTCCCAGACACTATTACACTAATCGCTAACCAATGCATTATAGTAATGCATTTATCTTCTTTTCTGGTGAGTTTCTAGTTTCTCCAATGATTTTCTCCTTATCTATGTTATCCTAGTCTCATATTAAATCAACATCTTTTTTTTTGTTTTTTAAAACGTTTTGGCTTTCCTTTCCTCAGGTGGCGCAATTCTCCGTGGCTGTGATAGCTGTAGCTCTAGAACTGTAGAGTCTTCTGATAGTATTGCTGCAATTGGTAACATTACTCTTAAGTGAGTCTTTCCTCATGTATCTATAGCTTCCCCCTTGGCTTTGATGCAAAGCCACCAGGCTGGAATGCAGGGACTTCTGACAGTACTGCTACAATTATACTAGTCTTGTGTTAATCAACACTATTTTTTTGTTTAATATGTATATATATATATATATATATATATATATATATATATATAGCCCTATTATTGACTCCAACCCATCCAACACAGTTATATATATATATATATATATATATATATATATATATATATATATATATACATCTTAAAAACAGGTTTTTTAGTCTCTGTGTTTGAATTGGTAAACAACACCGCATTAAGATGTCATTTCGAACTTTTTTAAGTCTCATCAGATGCGGAGGCTCTACAAAATCAAATATGAAGGACCATCAAATGTCTCCTGAATTCTACGCTTACTTCTTCAGTGAAAAACATTCAGGTGGCAAGAATATATACATATAATAGCGAAAAGTGTGGGTGTTTTTTTGTTTCATTTTGTTATAGTGAAAGTACAAGTTAAATAATATTTTAATACCTAAATGATAAGTGAACTTACCCTGGTACAGTGGTTGCAGTATAGACTGAATAATCATAGTTTGGATCATCGTATAGGGTAGTTTGTCTCTCTAAACTGGGTCTTCGAGCTACAAAACAGTTGATAAATACAGTGGAATTTTAATTAACCCAACCTAACTTAACAACTAAAAACTGTAGATATAGAGGAGAGATTATTTTTTAAAATAGAAATGTGTATCTAGGAAGATAAATTTGCAAAAGGGAATAAAAGCGACAGAGTCTATCTATATGTGAATGTGAAAAGTGGCCAATAAAAAGGGCGAAGAAGAAAAACTAAAAGGTGAGAAAAAAAATAATTGTGTAAGAGCGCAAAGACTTCGATGGTTAAGGTACGTGCAAAAGATAGTTAGGGATAAAATACCATAACAATTCTTCAGCTGGAGGCCAATATAAAAAAAGAAGAAAGAGTGCCCAAGAAAAAGATGGTATATCGGTGTTTTTGGATCTAAGAGGTATTGGAGCACTTGACTGGAAAAAAAAATAGCAAACACCAGAGATTAATTAATACGAAGAGATAGACATTAAAAGGAATTTACGGAAGAAATAGGACTGAAAATCTAAGAAAGAAGGAATAATAATGAATTAGAATTATTAAATGAAGGGGACCACATTATAAATCTTGTAAGAGCACAAAGACTTCGATGGTTAAGTACGTGCAAAGGATAGATAGGGATAAAATACCACAAAAATTCTTTAGCTGGCGGCCAATATGAAAAAAGAAGAAAGGGTGCCCAAGAAAAAGATGGTATAACGGTGTTGTAGATGATGTAAGAGGTATTGGAGCACTTGACTGGAAAAAAATAGCAAACACCAGAGATTAATTAAAGAGAATAATAAACCGGAACCAGAAAATAAAAATTGTTTTTGTGGAAAAATGTAAGAATGTAATAATGTAAAAGACAATCATAAACTATACAAAAGGACTTAAAATACTATTTCCAAATTTAATTAAATTTCAAACCTAATAGTCATATAAATACTAATATTTATTATTTTGGACTTACCTTTGGAGTATTGTGAAACCAGAGCATCATTGGCATCTACATAATAGCCGGCGTCAAAACTATCACCGCTGGGATTGTAAACGGCGCTTTCACAACTCAACCAAGTTTCATTACTAAAATATAAAAACAAATTAATTTAACAGGCAAGAAGACAAATAAATATTTATTTATAAACCAAGATACGACAATTTTGGTGCCATTTCACTTGTCTCGGTTTTATCTTCACTGTTTTTTTAACTCTGCCTTTGACATCGTGGCTTCAGTTGCCTTTATCCCTACATATCCTTTCATAAAACAGTAAAGGCCTGTGTCGCTAATGGGATTAAATTGGAAATGGTAAAGTCATATAGAGAAGACGGAAAGCAATGGCCTGTTGAACTTTATCGCAAAGCATGGCAAATAGACAGATATCAGTAGAATGGAAAAACCATTTCATCACCCCAATAAATAAAGACTGATGTATTTTAGAAAACTATTAAAAAACGGTACAAAAATTACAAGAACAACGGCAGCAGTAGGAACAACAAGAACTGATGGAAGATGAAGAAGAAAATAAACTTAATAGACCTCTAATGCTAGAGAAGATTCAAATGACAATCCAAATACAAAAAATAATAATGCGCCGGGAATAGAAAAGATACCAGTAGAACTATACAAGTAAGAAGAAAAATTTGACAAACAGATTTACTAGCTACTACAAGAAATATGAAGAAAAGAAAAATTCTTTAAACAATCGAACAAAAGTATAATTTGCAAGGCTAAATGACTGAAAGGTTTATGATAACGCAATAACTAAAACCTTTGTGTTTAAAAAGTAACCAAACGGTTGATGGTAAGCATAAATAACATACAAACAAATCCAACTAGTTGGTTGCGTATCCAGAAGATACTGAGCTCAATCGGTGAAAATAACAAGTGTTGAATTAGATAAAATAGAAGAAACAGAAATATACAAACAACACTAGCAAAATAAACTAGGCTGCAGCATTTACGATAGATAGATCACGTGGTCCCGAGGTATGAAAACAGAATCCTCAGAAAATTACTAAACGCAAGAATTCAAAGAAACAAACTTGTTGGAAGACCAAAGAAGAGATAGAAGGACGAAGTAGATAAGGATATCAAAAACCTTCCAAAAACACGTTCATAAAAAAACAGCAGTAGATCAAGATGTTTGGAGAAGCTTATTAACGGAGACCAAGTCCAGACTTGAGCTGTAGGGATATTGGATGGGTGGATAAAGACTGACCAAACGAATGACAGTATACACATAATTAAAAACGCACGGATTAAATGATTACAAGGATAGTAGAACCAAAAGTAACAAAAAAAAGAAGAATATATAGAATGAAGATAATTATGCAAAAAAGAAAAAAAGACAGAATTGACAGACGAAAGATGTTTTAACGATGTGATGAATGACTTAAAAAGGATAAAGACGACGATAATAAAAAGGAAAATAGTCTGATAAGCTAACAAAAACATATAAAAAGGAACTATATATGAAGAAATAGATAGACTGATTGGATAAGGAAAAACCCATCTCAGAAAACATACGTATTCTTAACAGACAATTTTCCAATAAACTGACAAAAAAGTTAAGATTGTTGAGTAGTATCTACAACAGAGTTAATTCCAGAGGTCCCAAAGCGTTTTAAAAATACGTGCGATCAAAATTCTGTACAAAACCTGCTATACCGTTATAAGAAAATCATGGACAATATCACGGAGAACTCACAGCAAAGAAGACCAAAGCCATGATTCTAAAGTGTAAACGGAAAAGACAAGGGATGGAACTCATATTGCGGATGGGAGGAGCATATGCGGATGGTAGCTAAGAAGGCAGCGAAGAGTGCGGCTGCGATGGGAGGGGGTAATGCCAAACATTCTTCTTCTACGGCACTACAGCCCAAATTGATCCTTGGTCTCCTTTATTTTTTGCCTCCACCATTGCTTGGCTGTGGCTGATCTTTTTTATACAAGGACTTCCAAATGGGCTTGTGCGTCGCTGTTTATTGTGTCTTCCCAGCGCTCTCTTGGCTTTTCAACCGGCCTCTTTCCATTCAGTGTTTTTTTGGTAGTCTATTCTCTCCTATTGTTATCACATGTCCGGCCTAACATTGGAGAACCCAAATCAGAAATAAGGAGGGCCTTACACGGTGTTGTGCATTTAATCATCCTTTACGCTGTACCAGTCTGGAGTGAGTGAGTGCAGAACAAGTCTGTTACCAGTAGCATGCGCCTACAGGACTGTATCTGCGGCGGCCTTGTGGACTATCACGGGTTGTGTTCCTCTGTATGTGCTATCAGTAGAAAGGAAACAAGTCTATAAGAGAAAAGAATATTTGACAGCAGCCATAAAAAAAAGAAAAAGAAAGATCAATAGAAAGATGGCAAGGATGGCATGATTGTAACAACACGGAAGATGTTGCTCAATGGACTGGGTGGACTGTGGTCACAGGCGATTGGATTACTTCCTGATGCAAGTGCTCACAGGACATGTTTTAGGAGAGATCTTCATAGATTCAGAGAGACAGATACAGATAAATGCCTATACTGTGAATACTCTGACATTGTTGCTCGTACAATGCTGGAGTGTAGTAGATTGATAGTGGAGAGAAACAGAATGTACAGAGAAATAGGTATGAACCCTGTTACTGTTAGAGAGATGATTGTGAAGATGACGAGTAATAAGGAGGCATGGAATATTGTATATAATTACATTCGAACATTAATAAAAAAGAAAGAAAAAGAATAAAAAAAACACCAGCCGGACCAAAGACAGAGACAAGATACAGATAAGAGAAGATAGAGCTCCGAAAGTGTCATCAGCCTTACAGATTCCAGCCAAGTAAGAGAGGGTGGTTTTCGTTTTTAGGCAGGATAACGGCTCGCATGTAGGTACTCATCTACCCTGCACCCAACACACGTCAGCCATTCCTAGTGATGGGTTAACCTGGTACAGTTTTTAGAAATTCACCAGAAAGAAAAAAGTTTGATCACCTCATTTGCAAAAGGACGGTAATTTATTAGAAGGAGAACAATTAAGAGCTACTAAGTTACCTTTTAGTTATGGAAGAATAATCTATAAAACCCGACTAAGAAAGCTCCAGTTGTCTCCATTAACTCATAGACGAGAAAGAGAAGATACCATGCATACTTATAGAATTCCTAGGGTGGATTTTTGGGGAACATTAAACTTCTTCACTATCAACAAAGATGTTAGACTAAGAGGTCATAACTATAAATTGAAAAAGTTGTCTTTTAAAACTACTTGTAAGGCAAAACTTTTTGGTTAACCGAGTTTTTGATAAATGGAACAGTTTAAAGGACGACATAGTAGATGCCAATAGTTTAAATAGTTTCAAAAACAAGTTTGATAAACAGTAACTGGATATTCTACCTAATCTTATATTAACTTTGTATAATGTTTTTTTTTTTTTTGAAAACTTAAAAATTTATAAATGTAAGGATATATTTTATAAATGTTTTCTCCTCGTTAGAATTTTTCTACGAACTAATTCTTTTGGAGTTTATTTTTATATTATATTTTTACTTTGATTTATATTATATAACAATATTATTTATCTCCTCTCGTCTTCCCTTTCTCTCTCTCTCTCTCTTTATCTCGGTGAGGAGAGGATGGAATTGTAATAGAAGCTATCGTAAATTATAGTTTGCCTTTAAGATGGTTATTTGGGACAACAAAGGAGTAACAATGGACGGCAAAACGCTCAACCATGTCCGTTTCGCAAATGACATTGTCCTTATCACAGATAATTTAGAAGAAGCCACAGATATGTTAAATGAATTGGACTGGCAAGTTAGAAGGTAGGCCTCAGAATTAACTTGACCAAAACTAAGTTTATGACAAATATGGTTCTCAATAACCATTTACCTATTCGATAGAAAGTGGTAGAACTGCTGGAGAAATATACGTATTTGGGTCATGAAATAAGAATCAGCAGGGATAACTAAACATGCGAAATCCAAAGATTAATTACTTTAGCGTGAGCAGCCTTTGGAAAATTGCGAGACACACTTAGGGCCAACATACCAATTAGCTACAAAAAAAAAGTATTTGACCAATGCGTATTACCAGTCATTACCTATGAGGTGGAAACCATGACTCCAACCAAGACGTTGTGGAAATAAGAAACGAATATCTGCGAAGAAGGACGAGTATTACTGATGTTTTGGAACGAATGGCGGAACTGAAATGGAACTGAGCAGACCATGTAACGAGAATGCACGACTTACAATGGACGAGCAAATTAGAAATTGGAGGCCAAGAGCAGACAAACGTAGTAGAACAAGACCACCCACACGTTGGGCTGTGTATTTTGGGACACAAAGCTTATTCTTTGGCTAGATATCATTGTATAATAATAATAAAAAATACACATACCCACTTACAGTCATAAATCCAAAAGAAAAACATATGATAATTTAAATAGGAAATTTCTAACGCTAGAGTATCATTCTAGTATTTTTTATCAAGCAAAAATTAGCTGTATTTTTTAAGCCCACGTTTTTTCACTGAACATTATTGCTTCTGAGTTTAATGGTGACATTCTCGGAAAAAAGCTTACGAAATAGCGAGCAATGACCTGTTTTAAAACTCGCTGCTGATTATAGGAAATTGCGCTGAAACTTTTTAAATAATTACCGAAGTGTAATATTCATTTCACCGCAGGGTGATATTAGTGGTGAAAATTAACTCCAGCGCATAATTTAAGATCGCGATACACAACTTGGTAATTTAGTAGTCGTAGATTTTACTGTAAAATATTTTTGTGCACGAAGATACTTTTGAACTATTTTTATTTTAAGTGTATGCAAGAATATCCTTGATAATATATTTTAGCTATACACAAATTTGTTAGTAAGTAGAAAAAAATAACATAATACTAACTATGTACACTCATCAAAAATTTCTGAGAAACACTATTATTATTCCACTATTTTCAATAAAAACCTAATTTTTTGTTAATACATACTATTTTATTTGAAAACTTGTTCTCTACAAATTAAGATATATCAAAAATTAATCTGTTAATTGCACTGTTTTATTAACCTTTCAGTAGACGCAGTTGGTCTAACAAACAAATATACCACGGTTTGATGTCTCAAAGATAAAAGAAGAACCTATACGTCAGAGCTTAAAACAAGAAATAAATGATAACTTAAAGAAAATCAAACAAGACGTGATAAAAACAACAGATGTTAATGACAAATGGAACATGGTACAGGAAACTTTAATAAAGGCAGGATAAAAGCTACTGCAGACAAAAATAAAAAAAACAGAGATGGATGACTTCAGAAATCTTAGATCTAATGGAGGAAAGAAGGAAACATAAAGGCAGGAGTAAAGCAAAATACAAGGAACTACAGAGATTGATAGGAATGAAAATAAAAGAGGCCAAATCCACCTGGCTTGCTAATCAATGCAGTGAAATAGAGGCATATGCTAAACAGTATGATAGCTTTAACATGCATAAGAAAATAAAGGAAATGACAAATACACTGAGAAAAAAGAAAGATGCCCTTCTGAAAGACGCAAATGGAAAAATCATTATAGAAATTAAAGAAAAATTAAAAAAATGGAAGACATACATAACAGATCCGTTTGAGGATAATCGGCAAGAACCGGAAGAAATCGACAGCGAAACGGGGCCAGAGATCATAATAGAGGAAATCGAACAAGCAATACGAAACGCAAAAAACGGAAAAACTGTAGGTCCAGACGAAATACCTGCGGAACTACTGAAATGTCTAGACGATGAAACTCTACCTGTACTTCTGGACCTATTTAATGAAGTATATAAAACTGGAAAAATCCCACAGGAATGGTTGGTGTCCACCTTTGTAGCAATACCAAAAACAGTATATGCCAAAGATTGTTCAGACTATAGGACAATATCACTAATAAGCCATACCCTCAAAATATTTCTAAAGGTGATTCATGGAAGATTATATAGAAAACTAGAAGATGATATGGATGATACTCAGTTTGGGTTCCGCAAGGGACTGGGAACGAGAGAGGCATTGTTTGCTTTTAATGTCCTCTCTCAAAGATGCTTAGATATGAACCTAGATATTTATTCCTATTTCATCGACTTCAAGAAGGCATTCCAGGGTCCAGGGTCCGACATAAAAAACTAATAGAAATACTGAGAAACAAAGATATAGACAGACGAGACTTACGAATCATTATCAATCTGTATTGGAATCAAAAGGCCAATATAAAGATAGAAGAACAAAAGTCCGAAAATATAGATATAAAGAGAGGAGTAAGACAGGGCTGTGTTCTGTCACCATTACTGTTTAACGTGTACAGTGAAGCCATATTCCAGGAAGCGATAGCGGATCTGGGTGATGGAATCTCTGTAAACGGAAGAATAGTAAATAACATAAGATTCGCTGATGACACCGTTATAATGGCAGACACCCTGGAATCGCTACAAGAATTGGTAAATAGAATTAACGATTATTGCATTAGATACGGACCAAAAATAAATAAGAGAAAAACTAAATTTATGAATTTCTCAAAAACGCAACATGGAAATGAAAGATTAATGATAGAGCAAACCCAAATAGAAAAAGTAGAGACATATAAATATCTGGGAACCTGGGTTGATGACAAAAATGACCAAAGCAGAGACATCAAAGTCCGAATTGAAACTGCAAGGCAAGCATTTGTGAAAATGAAGACAATGCTTACCAACAGAGACCTTCAGTTGCATCTCAGATTGAGGGTTCTAAGATGTTACATATTTTCTATCTTACTATACGGAATGGAAGCTTGGACATTGAAGAAACAACACATAAGGAAAATAGAAGCGTTCGAAATGTGGTGTTACAGAAGAATATTAAAACTTCAGTGGGTTCAAAGGATTACCAATGCTATGGTACTACGACGTCTAAATAAGGAGTTAGAAATTATGAACAGCATAAAAAGAAGAAAACTTGAATATTTGGGTCACATAACCAGAGGAGAAAAATATGAGCTGCTGA
Organism: Diabrotica undecimpunctata; assembly: GCF_040954645.1. Taxonomy (NCBI): domain Eukaryota; kingdom Metazoa; phylum Arthropoda; class Insecta; order Coleoptera; family Chrysomelidae; genus Diabrotica; species Diabrotica undecimpunctata. The sequence continues at coordinate 2,098,465 of NC_092808.1, read as the reverse complement.
GAATTATTATGCAAGGAAGGATCCAAGGAAGAAGAAGCATAGGAAGAAGACGCATCTCCTGGCTGAATAACCTTAGAGAATGGTTTAAGTGTAGTTCACTACAACTTTTCAGAGCAGCAGCCAACAAAGTGACCATAGCCCTTATGATATCCAACCTCCGATAGGAGATGAAACTTTAAGAAGAAGAAGACGCAGTTGGCTAGGAGACCGGTGGCAGCGCTGCCAGGCCTAAAATAATATTTCCCCAAATTGTGTTTTAAAAGCCAGATTTTGAACAGAATTCCCCATATTTATATATTTCAGTTTTTTACAAATCTTCTCCTACATGTATGCAACCTGTGTTGCGCTATGGTTACCGATATCCAGCCATAGGAGTTTTCAACGCTTCTTGTTTGTTTCTAGCTTTTGTCGTCTGGCGTATATTAATATTATACACGGATTGTATGACTTATGACAGAAGCTCTAAACAAATGAGAAGTATTGTAAATTCCTATTGGTGATACTGACAGGCATGGTAATTGTTTTTGACATTATTAACAGTATGACAGTTATTATATATAATTACAGGAAATGACAAATACCAATGTCTCACGACTCTATTAAAAACACCATTAAAAATCAAAAAGCTACAATAATTAATTTAAGGGAGCACGAATAGCACAGTGTACAATACTCAGATATCTGGCATTGAAATTTAATTTTAAAAGTATACATGCCCCATGGGGAATTCACAGATGAAAATCGGGGAACCCCGGACCTACACAGGTGGTTCATAATAGATGAGAGTGTCATAGCATTACCTTGTGCCCTCCAATTATGAAAACTGGCAGGACCCTGGTCTACCTGGCCTTTCGGTATACGGCCGTTAGTGACTCCACTGCCCCTACGAGTCCAACACCAAAATGAAGGTGGCGCATTGCATACGCATCGCGGGCTTCACCCCCCCCCCCCCCCCCGTAGTACCTATGTTGCGATTACCTCACCTATCCATTATCCCCTCCCACGGGCGGACAGGTGACGCAGACAGAGGAATTTCCACCTCGCATCTAGACAGGTCGCCGCCAAGGATCTCTCCTCTACCACTCTTAAATCTCACGTGCCGAGATACCGACACCCCTATTGGTGGTGTAAGGCCAAAAGAGGTGTGTACGGGCCCAGCTTGTGCAACCTCGCCTGGTTCTCTTGGAATGAGAGTAGAGTAGTCCCACGAGAGTCTCGTCTCGGATACTAGGAGTGTAGACCGGTGACCGTGACGCCTAAGCGCCTCGAGTGCGTTTCTACAGACCCGAGACCTCAAGCGACGACGGCTCTCCACCTATCGATTCCTACCCATTAGTCGCCTAATGCCGAACGGAGAGATGTCAGGGAAACCCAGGGAATATCATTGTTCGCGGTAGCGCCAATTCACCAAACTCTATTGAGTGTGGCGTATATGTGGAATCAGTCATTGCGATCTTATCTTGTCCTTGTAGTACATTTAATATTCACATAATTACTGGACTTTCAAAAGTAACTATTTTTTACTAAATTTAATAACATATTTTAGCCAGTTTGATGTCCCCAAATATTAGACATTTTAAAAAAGTTTTTCCCCAATCCTCAAAGATTCTCAATTTTCCTCAGTTCTGAGGAAAAATCCCCAGAACTGGCATCCCTGCCGATGGGAGTCAATGAAGGTCAATCATTCTAAAGCCAATCGGAAGCTTTCGAGTTTCTCCGGCTTTGTACCTTCTTTTGATAGGTACATTTATCGACTGTAGTGTTGATGCTCGAACTGTAAGTTTGTAATTTGTAAAACCTAACTTTTTTCCGAAGTAAGCCGAAGAATTTTGTGACTTGTAAGTAATTGTTTAATAATTAAACTTTATTTTTCAGATATTATGGATTACGAAAAAGAGCAAAAAGATTGTAAGAACTTTTTGAAGTTTCGACGGGTGATGAAGAGAAGTAGGGAGAAGAGGATCATGTAGAAATAAATTTGGAGGAAAGCGATACGGAACAGGAAAATGAGAAATCAGATGATGAGACAGATTTTGCCATTGGTCTATATTTTTTGCGCAAAGATAACAAAACAAAATGCGCTAAGCATATTGCCCCTAAGAACGTCAGAACTCGAAGTGAAAATATTGTTCTGCAGTTTCGGCAAACCTTGATGAAATTCGTGCCCTTTTATGTCTCTTATATCTTGCAGGTGTAAGAAAAGTAAGTCCCCTTAATACAACAGACTTGTGGAAAATAAACGGCACTGGTATTCCGACTGATAATGAGCATCACGAGATTCAGAAATTTACTAAGGTAGATCTTTACCAAGTGAAACGGAAATCAGAAAAAATGTTTCTTTCATTCGCAATACGTAACCGTGGATAAAAAGTTGGAGGCTTTTAGAGGACGGGCTCGCTCCGCCAGTACGCCACACGTTGGCAAAAACCAAGTGGTTGGTCCATACTATCTAGACACTAGTACCAAGGCAGTGGCGGAACGGGCCTGTCACCATCTCTACGGATCTAAGAGAAATGTTACCACCGACAGCGCTGATCTTGGTATAAGCTTGAAGAAAAATGGTTTAACCCTCTTGGGAAGAATAAAAGTAAATAGAAGAGAACTTGCTGCATATTTTTCTAACAATCAAGGATGACCTATTGGCTCTAGTATATTTTGGTTTGGTTTAAAAGGAACATTAGTGTCATATAAACAAAAAAAAACAAAAACGTTCTGTTGTATTCCACTATGCACCATCGGGACGACGTTGATTCAGAAAAACGGATCTCATATTAGCATAAAACAGCACAAAAAGGGGTGTTGATACCGTTGTTAAATTATGCGCGCAATATGATGTGGCACGTTGTAGTAGAACACGGCCTATGGTCGTTTTGTACATCCTTTTAAATGTTACAGCAATAAATTTCTTTGGTATTTACAATTGTAACATTCCAAATTCCACAAAGACCCGACAAAAAGTTTTGACAAATTTAGCATTTCGCCTTATGTACAACCACCAGAAAAATCGAAGCCAAAATGTCTATATACCCAAGACAATAAGGATTCGACTAAAGGAGATCTGTCATTTGGATGAAGATGTACTGACTTTGGATTGAAAAAGAATCAAAAAACGAAATAGTTTTATTCGATTTGTAAAAAGTATCTTTGTTTGGAACATGTAAATCCAATTTGGAATGACTGTAACAATATTCCGGCTTAATTTTATTACGTTTTTTGTAATCTCTTATATTTTTATGTAAGTCTTAGTAAGTGAAATAATGTTATATTTTTGTTTAAGATAGTTCTTGAAGACTGATATGTTATACTCTAATTTTAAATTAATTATAATTTGTTTAGTAAAAAAGATGAAAATAAAATTTAGAATAAAATCAGGTAAAAAGTGTTTAGCTACTTTAGTTTGTGCTTACCTCGAATAATTAGATCTATTTAATTTTCTGTTGTGCGGTCTGCTATTGTAAAAGAGTGGTTCGGCGTCGGTACTGTTTTCCTGGAACTGGTTATTGGAATTTTGGCCATGTTGGTTACTTTTGTAGGTACCGTAGGGATCTGTAGTGGAAGGATGCTGCTAAAACAAAAATATGCAATATTTGAAGCTACATCAAGACTGCTTATACAGTTAATTAAAATTTAAATTATAGAATAAAAACCATTTAACTTTTTATGTGACAAATAAAAAAAATTACAACTGTATCTTTTGGAGGATATACAAAAAAGCTAAGTTTCCCTCTGCTCATTGTTGACTGAACTTTTTGGTGGAGGTACAACCGCTCGTTTAACCGTAACGTATAGGCCATATTGAAACCGTGTGACCAAAAGAAATTAAGAGACCAAAAAAATAACCAAGAAATAAAGAATATGCCGCTTGACATTCGCAGTTTGGCAAAAAGAACAAACACGCCTTATGTTGTCAGCCAAACGTTTAGGTGGTCTTCCTCTACTACGTTTGTCTGCTCTTAGCCTCCAATTTGTAATTTTGCTCGTCCATCTTAAGTCTTGAATTCTCGCTGCACGGTATGCTCAGTTCCATTTTAGTTTTAGTTCCGCTATGCATTCCACAACATCAACAATACTCGTCCTTCTTCGCAGATCTTCGTTTCTTATTCGGTCCTTCAACGTCACCCCCACCATAGACTGTTCTATTCGTCTCTGTACCACTCTAAATATTGAAAAAACTTAAAGAAATTATTAGGAAAAGATTAATGGAATATGAAAACAAAGTTATCGGAGAATACCAGTGAGGTTTTAGACCAGGAAGAATAACTACTGATCAAATAAGTACAGTGCACGTGCACAGATTCTAAATATGCCGATCGGAGATGGCTTCTATGCGTTGTATTATAGTTGGTGTATGAGAGAAAAAGTTTTCGAAGTAATGAAATAACAAATTTTATATTGTTATTTGTTATTTCATTATTTTGAAAACTTTCTCTCATACATCGACTATAATACAGCGCATAGAAGCCATCTCCCACCGGCACATTTAGAATCTGTGCAATGTATATTAATATTCATTTTATAAATGCTACATGCGAAACATAAAATTACATGCTTTTTATTGATTTTAAATAGGTATTTGAATGATAAACTAAAGGATGCTGTATGAGACTCTTAAAACACTAGAGAAAGAAATAGTCGATTTCGTTCCTTGTGTTCTTATCAGGACTTTCCCATGTACATCTTTTGTTGTTTTCTTTTTAAAAAAAGCTGTTAATTTGATAGCGAATGTTTGCTAACAGAAAAGTTAACAGTTGTTTGCCTCTATTGTTTATGCCTTCGCTTTCTAAAGTTTTCAATATTGATTCAAAGGGGTCTTCCTTAGTGCCAATTTTGGCGTTTTTCCTTGATTGCAGAGGTTATTTGATCGTAGAATATTTGGACTTCTTCGTCTAGATGTCCTATAGTAGGGGCGTACACTTGAACGATCTTTAGCATATATCTTGCGTTTATTTTGATGTTTAGGTAGATCACCTTTGTTGAGATTTGGTTTAATGACCAATTTTTTTTGTGAATAAAGAAACCGATGCCTTCGACTGTCAATTCTTCTTCTGTATTGGTACCATAAATAGCCTAATAAAAGTGTGATAAAACTCTCTCCCGTTATTCTTAAGAATAGTAAGAATTTGTATACTTGGAGTAACTATAACGAACATGGAAAAATAAGGAAAACCAAATTCAATACTAAAAGCAAAAAATGTGTCAAGAACAGCTAAGCTGCGAGTCTACGAGACAGTAATCAGACCCACAGTGAAACCAGACAGTGAAACGTGGATTATGAAACCGCAGGAAGAAAGAAAGTAGAGATCTGGCAAAGGAAGGTGCTCAGAAAAATCTTCGGAGGAATACAGAAGACAAAAAGTATTTGGAGAAGATGAACAAATAAAGAAATAATCAGGATGTATACAAAACGAACAGTTATTCAAAATACTCAAGGAGCAAGAAATGAGGAACAAAAGAAGACGACGTCCAAGGAAGAAATGGTTGAAAGCAGTAAATCAAGACTTATTAGAATTTTAGCTTAAGAATTTCTTTCTTTCTTCCCTTCCTTTTATTCTATTAGGGTGTCGGATAAAGCGTAAGAATTTGAAGAAAAAAAAGGAAACAGAAAAAATGGAGGGAAATAACCAAGATTTGGAAGCCAGTGGCCTAGCCTGAAGCGCTGTTGTATATATGTATATATATATATATATATATATATATATATATATATATATATATATATATATATATATATATATATATATATATATATATACAGTGTCAATTTTAAAATTTACAATGGGCTATATCTCACGAACAAAATGCTTAAATCCATTTTTAGGATAGTAAGGGGGAACTAAAATAACATAAAAGATAACTCACCCTCGTCAACCCCCTAGGCCCACCTACCACAACCAAAAAAGTTTAAATTGCATGATGTGGGCGAGTTCTCTTTCGTGTCATTTTAGTTCCCCCTTACTATCCTAGAAACGGTTTCAAGCATTTTTCAATATCAGCTTTTGTTTGTGAGATAGCCATTGTACGTTTTAAAATTGACACACTGTATATGTATATATACTATGTGAATATCTGTAAAATCCAAATGCTCGTCCAAAATTAAAATGGAGCTTAACATAATTTAAACCAGGTACGGAAATGTGAAAAGCAGCATCACAAATGAAACATTTTACATAAACCCTTGACTGACCACACTACATTCAGCTCGACTGTAAACCAGTGCTCTAATAAATGCGAATTTCCTGTTGACCACGGCAAGCGAATTGACTTTCTGAAAGCTCTAAAAATGTACTCGGCAGGTAGTTATTGGCGATTTGTAAATATCGCCTGGTTTTTCGCGTACACGAAATTTGTGACGATAAAGTTAACAAGCAGTGGAGAATAATATTAAATATTACTTTATGAAATGTCGCAATTTTATTCAGTAATTTTAGTCGCAAAATAAATAAAAGTGCTATTTTATGTTCAGGGTTTTGGAAATTTAAGAAAGTCTCTCTGTAGATTAAATAACAAATAAACTATTAAGATATAATAGGAAATTTGTTGATAAGAGTAAGTTGACACACAGTTATATTTTTATTGATTGGAAAAGAAAGTCTAATAAATGGTTTACCGCCACCACCAATGCTTGTTTATTTTATTATTTCGATATAAAAAATAATTCTCCTTTTTTAACACTTTTTTGTCAGTATATTCGTTATGTTCGAGACCGATATGTGCATCAACCCATACAAAATTGATGATTTTGTTAACTTTTTGCAGTTCTAAAATTCGTTTTTTAATTGCATGTATGATATAATTGTAGGAGTAACTTAAGTATTTAATCAAAACCAAGAAATTTAAAACAGACAGGGAGTCGGATATAATTATTGCCGAATCAATTGTAAACTGTGTTAAAAATGTCAAAGCCTCGTAGATTACAATAGCTTCAGCACTAAATATAGAAATTGTGTTATCCAGTTTGTAGGAATAACCCTCAACCAGGAACAGAAGAGAACAATTGGTGATAACGAGATTACGAATTGGACACACGAGACTTACTCATATTTACTGTCCAAAAGTGATCCACCTATTTGTAAAACATGTAATGTACGAGTAACCGTTAACCATTTATTAATTGAATGCCATAGATTTGCCAATTTTCGTCTTACATTTAACATACCTAACAGTTTAAGTAATTTATTAGACACTAATTTTTCAGTTATTCTTCTTCTTAAAGTGCCTATCCGTTCCGGATGTTGGCGATCATCACGGCTATCTTTACTTTATTTATTGCAGCGAGGAACAGTTCAGTGGTAGTCGTGTTATAGCACTTTCGTAAATTTTGAAGCCAGGAAATGCGTCTTCTTCCCGGTCCTCTCTTACCATTTACTTTCCCTTGGAGAATCAGCTGGAGAAGGCCGTAACGTTCTTGATTTCTCATTATATGTCCTAGATATTCCAACTTTTTAGTTTTGACGGTCATGAGAATTTCACATTCTTTCCCCATTCTACGCAGGACCTCCACATTAGTAACTCTGTCAACCCAGGATATACGTAAGATGCGCCTATAACACCACATTTCGAAAGCTTCGAGCCGATTCATAGATGCAACAGTCAGTGTCCATGCTTCCATTCCGTAGAGCAGAACTGTGAATATGTAGCAGTTCAATAGACGGCATTTTGTTTTTAATGATATGTCTCGACTGTTGAAAATGGTTCTCATTCTAACGAATGCTGCTTTTGCTTTTATTATTCGCTGTTTAATTTCTGTTGAGTGGTCCCATTGGCTATTTAAATTGGTGCCTAGATATGTATATTGCTCGACTCTTTCGATATTCTGTTGGTTGATTGTAAGATGAGCGTTTAGTGTTGGTTTTTTACTAATTGTCATAAATTTGGTTTTCTTTATGTTAAGAGCTAGTCCGTATCTGTTGCTGACTTCTGTTATGCGATTTGTTAATATCTGTAAGTCATTCAGATTATCGGCAAAAACTATAGTGTCATCTGCATATCTAATGTTATTCAACCACTCACCGTTTATTAGTATTCCTTTCGCACAACCGTCTAAAGCTTCCTTAAATACCCATTCAGAATAAATGTTGAACAACAATGGAGACAAAATACAGCCCTGTCGTACTCCACGTTCTATTACAATGATCTTTGTTGTCAATTCCAATTTCTTGCATTAGAGTCATTAATTTGTCATGTTGTACTCTGTCAAATGCCTTCTGGTAATCTATAAAGCATACGTATATGTCACAATTCACATCCCTGCATCTCTGAAATAGCACCTGTACAGCAAAAAGGGCCTCCCGTGTTCCCAGAGCATCACGAAATCCGAATTGTGTTCTTGTTAGTTGTTCCTCACATTTTGTATATATTCTTTTGTGAATGACCTTTAGAAATGTTTTAAGTAAATGGCTCATAAGGCTTATAATTCTATAGTCTTCGCACTTTCTCGAATTGGGTTTTTTTGGAAGATTTATAAAAGTTGACACTAACCACTCTTGGGGAACCACGCCCGTATCATATATACTGTTAAATATATTTGTCAACCATTTTATGCCATCATAGTCCATAAGTTTTAAGAATTCTGAGTGAAAATTATTAGGGCCTACTGCTTTACCATCTTTGGTGCTTTTGATGGCATATTTTACTTCTTCGACTGTAAATGGTGGTCCAGATTCGCAATTGGTGTTTGTTGTAATACCAGTGTTACTTCGTATATCTTCAAAAGTTTTTTCTACGTATTTAATCCAAATATCTCTTTTATGCTCTATTTCCAGTACTATGTTTCCCTGATTATCTGTCAGGAATCCAGTGTTCTTGTGTTTATATAAGCCTGCCGCTTCTTTAATCTTTTTATGGAGGTTAAATGAATCATGTTTTTGTTGTAATGACTCAATCTCTGTACACTTCGAGCTAAACCAATTTTCTTTTGCTATTTGAATAGCCCTTTTTATTTCGTTATTTATGTTGTTGTAGTAATTCTTATTATCTTTAGCGTTTCTTCTGTCTTCCATCATACATAGAATCTTCTCCGTCATCCATTCCTTTTTATTTGTTCTTTCAGGTTTTAAGTATTTCTCTGTTATTTCTTGACTTACTTTGTGCAAATTTTCTAGTTCTACATCTGTGTTATCTGTTTCTGTACGGGCCCATGGTTTTTCTGTACGAGCCCACGTTTTTTCTTTTAGGCGTTTTTGTACCTTTTCCTTTACTGTTTTATTTTTCAGTTGGTTAATATCGTACTTCATAATTTTTGGTCTTTGAACTTTCTTTAAACTAAGTTTCATTTTGGCGATAAGTGGATTGTGGTCCGAATTTATGTCGGATCCCGGGTACGCTTTAACAGATGTTATAGAGTTTCTAAATCGTTTGTTAATAAGAATATAGTCTATTTGATTTCGTACTGTGTGATCTGGAGTATCCTGGGGAGATTTCCACGTATATAGTCGTCTTGGAGGGAGATCATAAAAGGTGTTTGTCACTACGAGCTGTTCTTCAGTTGCAAATTCAATCAAACGGTCTCCGCGTTCATTTCGTTCCCCTAGACCAAAGGATCCCACTAAATTTCCACTTTGTCCTTTGCCAACTTTGGCATTAAAGTCTCCCATTATTAGTATTATTTCGTTTTTCCGAATCCTTTTGACAATATTAGTAAGGTCATTGTAAAATTCTTCTATGATTTCTTCTGGGGCGTCCGCTGTAGGAGCGTATACTTGAATAATGTTTGTTTTTATGGGAGTTGGGAGTTTCAGTTATTAATAATGTAAATTTCTTAAAATCTATAGGAATATTTTATAAACTCTAATTTTGTAATTCTGTAGCTGCCGCTAATAACCATTATGGTGGATGCGGCTGTAATTTCTAAATAAAAAAAAATAATTAATATTTTTGGAGAGAATATAAAAATCACATCCCACGCCATCTTTGGACTTCGAAACATCGGTATATATTGCCACAGATTCTTCTAAGCTTGCAAGTATTGAGTATAATATGTTAATATTGATGTGAAAATAATCGCTATATGAAGATTTTACAATCTTTATATTCAGAAACAATAAATTGCAATCATAAAGATTTTAAGTTGAATTGGGATAATATAAATGACAACTTTATCTGATCTTTATGATTACAATTCAATGTTCATATAATATATTTAACATAATTATTTACCATACTTACTTGGTGGTGGCGTCTATGGACATCAGGACTGAGATGCTGCTGGTTCTGCGACGGTCCTAGCACGTGCTGCTGGTTATAGGCGTTCGGCGTATCGGCCCTCTCCGACGAATTCTCTCTAGACGTTTCCAGAGAGCGTTGAGGCGTGTTGATCTGGTACGCAGCAGATCTAAACTGTGAAGCGGACGAATTGGGGTGTTGTCCCACGGGGTAGTTTAGGTCGGAGGTGTAATCGCTGTCCTCGCTGTACCCCGCTGAAATGTCATTTTCAAAGTGATTATCATGAGCTGGAAAAAATAAGGGGCACTATAAAGAAGCATGCTGGCAAGGTGAGTGAAAGGGGTTAGTTGTAGTGTGCTTTGGGTAGATTAATAATGAAGAATTTTAGTATTAAATTTATATTTGGTATAAAACAAATGAATAAGAATAAAATATTACATAAAAACAATATTAAATACACATATTGCTCATCAAATATAAGTTTACTTCAACGAATGGCAATAGCTTCCATAATTTTTTAGGTATCTTATTGAGGCGCAGGTCTTTTATGTTTGTTTTATGTTTATTTCAATAAAACAATAGAGTGTTATTCATGGGCGAACTGTAGATGCATGTAGGTGTAAGAGGTTATTTCTAGTGTCGTTCAACAACCTCCAGTAACAGGCTTTGAATTTGCTGTTCAGCTATTTCGCTATTGAAAGAGGTCTTTCAACTTCTTGTTACTTTGTATAGATGCCGCTGGTAGTCTACCAAGCTGTTATTTTAATTATAGCGGCCAAATACTAGACTGCCTTTCATTTAAGTTCGAACTCCACAAATTAGGAACTCCTTTGGAGTCCCTTGGATTCTATTAGATAGGAAAATTGAATCAACCCCTGTCCTCCGCAGATTCCAGAAGCTTTTTAACCCAGGAACCTAGCACCTGTTAAGGGTCCCTTGTTCATGGCTATGGATGAAGTCTAGAACGGTATCCAAGCCGTCAAAGAATATTTTCGGTACGGTGAACATGGCGGAGTTGGCAACCTCTGATTTTAGGGATAGTATAAGATCACAAACCTAGAAGCATCTGACCGGAGCGGGCGGCTTTAAACAGCGCCAATACTCACAATAAGCGGCTGAATTGAAAACTCACCAACCCGCCTTGCCAGGGTGGTGTTTTAAAGCAAATACCTCCCAACAAAATATCAGATTTTAAAACAAAAACGGATGTACCCCAAGTGAGTATAGCGAAAAATCGAAAGGCTCACACTGATTTATCAGGGACAAAAAACTGACGACGCGAAAGACGAAAAAACCTTTAACTCTCTTTATCTCTACCTACCATGCCAGAACATTATTATCTGAAGAAAAAGTCACCGAAATGGAAATCGAGATGTCAAAAGTTAAATGTGATATCATTGGAGTCGGTGAAGTAAGGCGACTTGGAGAAAACCTGACGACACTAAAATCAGATCATATATTTTACAGTCATCATCATCATCATCATTTAATCTTCGCTTATCCACTGCTGGACATAGATCTCCCTCATAATTTTCCATCTATTTCAATCTTGTGCCTCTTGCATCCAATTCCTACTTTACAGTATAGGTAGTGAAACCGAATCAACCGAGTCGGTTTCCTTATACGCAAAAGACTTGCAGATAACTTGGTAATTACAAGAAACATATCCACAAAAACAGCCTATTTAATAGTAAAGTTAAAGCGAAGGTATAAAATAAACATTATTCAAATATATGCTCCAACAACAGACCATCCTTCGATACGGTGGAATCAGACAGCATTATAACTGCTCTGAACAATGGTAGAATAGACTACAGGCTTCTAAAGTTAGTACAAACATTGTACGAAAACACCACATTGCGTGTAACACTACATGATACTACAAGAGAAATTCATATAAAGCGAGGTGTGAGACAGGGCTCTCTCGCCTAAATTATTTATAACGGTCCTCGAATACGCCTTTAAAATGCTAAAGTGAGAAACTAGAGGAATAAAAATAGACGGAGAAATGCTCAATCATCTGCGTTTTGCCGACGATATAGTACTTATTACCGAGGATCTGCGTGAAGGACAACAAATGCTACAAGAATTAGAAAACGTATCTTCAATAATAGGCCTAAAAATGAACATCAGTAAGATCAAATTTATGACAAATTTGGTTCACAGCGAACCCCTAACCATCCAAAATTAACTGGTATAATTGACAGAAAAGTACATATATCTCGGTCATGAAATCAGAATAATCAAAGGATAATCAGACCTGTGAATTTCAACGACGAATAACACTTGCTTGTACGACGTATGGTTCACTAAGAGACATCTTTAAGAGCAGCATCCCGATAGCTATGAAACAAAAGACATTTGACCAATGCGTTTTTCCTATTATTACATACGGAGCAGAAACTCTCACCCTCACAAAAACAACAGCACTAAAAATGCCTATGATCGTACCACTATTGCGTATATGCCCAATATAATTATCAGTCCCGATACAAGTATTCCGATATCCTGGTATTAACCAACTAAAGACACGTATATATGTTAATTTGGAACACAAATGTGTAGCAGTTGTGCATAATAATTACATACGCAAGCTGCATCCGTCAGGGTCCCGTAGCTCCTCCCCTATGTTGTTCAGTTTAATTGCCGTAATTTTAATTAAATTGAGAGAAGCGAGTGGATTGTTACTAACAATTGTAGATGTTTATTGAATTATATGATAATTGTATGTTGTTTGTTTTGCTGCTATTTAGAATAATAATCATAATTAATAATTATTATTTTTTTTCCTTAGTGCTTAGGAAAATTGAATTAAAAATTCGATTCATTGATTAAAATTGTTCAAATTGTTCAGAACGAACCTCTTGTTTACTGAAGATGGTCTTATTAGACCATCTTCAGTGAACTTTGAAGTACTTTTTAAATAATCTCATCACCAAGCAGTGGATGTGTTTAAATTACATCTTAGATACCTACTTAAAAGTATAAATTGTAACGACATATTGTCGATGATTTAAAAGTATTATCCATGGTACAATGAATACACAAGGTATGATATTGCGCATGACATTTGACAGCTGGCCCAGGAGTGTGACGTAGTTAAGATCGCCTGAACCACCTCGAACCCATTATTACAGCTTCACGTACACATTAATTTTGAAATTATGGTTAAAAAGTGATCTAATTTTTTTTTAATGTTTTGTTTTGGTTATAATTGAATAAAAAATATATTTTCAGTAGCGTAAAACCTTTACTTCTCCTAGAGATTCAGGCGAAATATTTATTTTTGTTTTCATACATATACTAATAATATAAGTACTCTTTTTGTATGCAAATCCCTTGAAATTTAAAAATTTTCTTCAGAGGAAATACTGTGAATAGGTAAATAGTAGTAGATTTGCTTATTCTCATTGTCACTCACTTCCAAGCAGTTTTACTGACATAAAAACAAAATAGAATACAATAGAGAAAAATCTGTTTTACAATTCAATATGGTATTTTAGATAAGTTATAATGAAATTTAGTAAAATAAAAAATATACACATTACTATAACCTACCGATTATTATATGCAAAATTTACTTATATGAAAATAAAACACAAATTAGTTCAAACGCAAAACACAATAAATATCGACTTCAGACGACTTTACACCGGCAAGACAGAAAGCTTGTATAAAAACAAAAGTTCAACAATAATATCGGTTATCAATGGTGACTATTGCAAATTGCAAGTTATGAGATAATAAATATATTTTAAAGTATCTCAATACTGACTGAGTCATCTATTTTATAATAGAAAAATAATTTAGATATATGCTTATATATGTGTCTTTATACAAATGGTGTTTAGTTACTAATTATTTATACTGTATAGTATTTTTTTGTAAAACTGAAAGTTTTTATTTGCCATTGTATATCTGGTTTTGTACCTTTTTCAAAGTACGCTGTGCAATTGCTTGTTGCAATAGTGACAATGAAGATAAAATCTTTAGGTTCCATACATTTCCTAAAGATAGCGTGACCAGAAAACTGTGGATTATATCTTGTTGTAGATAGGATAATTTTAATTGTAATACTGCAAGAATTTGTTACACACATTTTAAAATTGAAGATTACCAAAGAAATCTACAACAGGAACTTTTAAATTACGTTTCTAAAAAGGGTCTAAAACTCAAACCTGAGGCAGTACCTAGCCTTTATTTGCCTAAATCAACATCGGCTACCCTTTTAACCAACCAAAAGAAACGCGTACAAGGAGGCGAACACAGAGAGTCCAAAAAGTATGTTGAGCAGCTTCTTACTACTTCTAGGTCAACGACGTAAGTCTAAATCTTTGTTTTTATTAATTATTAGTCATGAAACCTTAAATGGTTTTTTCATATCGATTTGTTAAGTAAGAAACTAGCCTCAGCCTGCTATGCAATTTGCAATAAGAACTGTTTCGGAGGAAATCAATTTAGCATCTTCCAAAATAACATATTTTTCTTTGTTAAATCATGTTATCATTATTAAAATATACAATGTTATCATTATTATAAACAATACCAAGATAATTTTATGTGTGAATATTACAAAAATGTCATTTTAAATGTTGTGCAATATTGTGTGCCCTCACTACACTCATATTCGATGGCCAGCTAGCTCATTCGATATAAATAAAGTTGACTTTGTCATTATTTATTTTGATTTTGTGTTTAGTTCAGTAGGTATATATACGTACAAATTTGCATAATAATGCATAAAAATATATGCATTAGTAGACGCTAAGTTTCCTTATACCGCAAATCTGGAGGAGTACATTTGACAACAGCCACCTGATTAGTATAAATTTGATACGAGCAATATTTCCCTCGTTTCTTGCCTCTGCAGTCCTATATCTGATTTTTACAGAAATGTAACAATGGACAATTTTTTTACGAGCCTCAGCTAGGCCGATCTTCTTTTGAATGCACTCTGAGAAAAAACAAAAGAGAGCTTCCACTTCCAATTTACTGATCCTAAGAGACCATAAAAAACAAGTTTGTTTGTTTTAGAGAAAAATGTACAAATGTGTCGTATATATCCAGAAAAAAACAAATAACATGTTATTTTACTCTTAACGATGCACCACGACGATTTGCTAGACGAAGAATAAATCCAAATAAGGAGTAGATCTAGTTGATAAAATGTGGTGGCCTACAATTGCGCTCGAGCCACTCGCGGATGGCCTATGGTCGTTTTTTATTTTGCAATGAATGTAGCCGTTATCAATTTATTTGTAATAAACAAATATAAATCTAATGAGATAGATAAAATGCCTAGAAGACATTTTCTAGAAGCTCTTGGTATGAAACTAGTAAACGACCATCTGCAACGTCTATTTTTGAATAAACAAATTCCTAGATCAATTAGGTCAAGATTAAAAAAAATTTGCCGTACCAAAAAAGAAATTTTATAATACTCAAAATGTGAAAAATATATATCTCTTAACTTATATTTTCAAAGTATGAGTTTAAATACAAGTTACATAATAAATTTGTGTGCAAATGTTTTTTTTTGTCTATTTCAATAAATTATATATTTATCGACAAATTCTTCGACCGTTTTTCCGAAAATATTTGTTTTTTGGACCTTTTCTAGATTTGCATCCTCTTCTATAAATTCCACTGTATAAATTGGTCACATTCAATGTATCTAATAACAGTGTGCTCCAAACAGTATCATGGAACCTCTACAAAAGGAATGAGCAAAGGATTCCATAACCTACACAGAATAACTTTTCACCGACGTAGAAATTGCTAACCATGCATACACTCTTTACCGCTTTTGACTGCTTTTATTGCCTACAAGAAAGCCTTTGATTTAGTGCCGCATTAATGGATTATTAAGGCTGATTAACAATATATCAGAGAACATTAGATTAGATTATGTGAGGTCGTTAAGTCTATGCAGCCTCATCGCATTTCAACCTATAAAGACCTTTTGTAATACAAAACATACTCAACTTTTTATTGTATATAAGACAGATTTAAAGACTAAACTTCGCAACTAAATACCTAGTAAAAACAATATCAAAAATATTACGTTCAACTAGGGCCTATTCAACGGGGACTTGTTGAGTTCACTGTGGTTCAGCGATGAACTGCCTATCCCAGTTATTGAACTCCACATACTCAAAAAAAGAGCAATACTGTAGTCTTCTTCTTTAAGTTTCATCTTCTATCCAAGATTGGAAATAATCATCCCTGTTGGACTGCTGCTCTAAATAGTAATGTACTGCTGCATTTAAACCGTTCCCCTAAGTTCTTAATCTAAAGTATTCTTCGTCTTCTCACTTTTCGCTGTCCAATTTTGACTTGCATACAAAGTTCCAAAAATGAGTATTTTTTGCCTTTTTACCACATGTTCTAAGTACTTGAGTTTTCTTTTTTTTATAGTCAATATTATTTTCGCTTCTATTCCTATTCTTCGAGGTAAGTCTACGTTTAACATTCGTTTAGTCCTTGGTATTCGTAGGACTCTTGTGTAACACCAAAAATCAAAGAAATCAACTTATTCAGATGCACCTGTTTTAATGTCCATGTTTTAAATTAATGGCTTCCACTTTAAACCACCATCAGATGCTAAAAACTAGAACCCTTCTCGAATAATCTTATTATGCACTTTCAAGTAGACAGGGCAGGATATCTTGTAAGACCACTGCAGAATAACCCTTCCAGACGAATTCTTATTTCACAGCCGGTGGAAAGTAAATGTAGAGGTCGGCCAAAACTTAGATAAAAGGATGATGTACACGATGTTAGTAAAAATGAGCAGCAAACTGGCAAAAGTTGGCAATGGATATAGCTAGATCTATCTATCTAATTAGCCTTCTTCTGTCCATCTTTGGACACAGGCCTCCCAATCCTTTTCCATTTGGGTCCTCTGCTTCGTTTATATTGCCACGGTCTTCAACTTATAAGAATTTTGTTCCATCGGTCTTCTTTTTGTCTTATATTGTGTCCGGCAAATCTCCATTTCAATTTTGCAACTTCTTGTCTAGCATCCCTCACTTTTGTTTTCTCTCTTATCCACTCGTTTCTCTTTTTATCCATTAGTCTTATGTGTAACATTTGTCTTTCTATTGCTCTTTGTGTTTTTATGATTTTGTACATGTTTGCATTTGTAAATGTCTACGTTTGGGAACCATAATTGAGAACAGGAAGTACGCATTGATTGTATACTTTGGTCTTAAGATGCTGTGGATATCTCTTATTTTTAAGAATGTAGCTTAGTTTGCCAAATGCTGCCCATGCCAGTCTAACTAGTCTTTTTATCTCTGCTGTTTGCTGTAATTTTTTTCATCATTTAAAAAATAATTCTTCTATTTTATCGGTTATCAATGCGATGTCATCAGCGTACCTTAGATGGTTCAAGCGTTGTCCACAAATTTCTTTTAGACTTGAAAATAGCAGGATAGACAGGATAGACTTGAAAAATTCAAGGTTTTACTATAGGGCTCACCACTGATGATGATTACTTTGAACTAGACAAGTACCGTGTTCAGTCAGAAGAACTGTTCAGCCCGGTGTATTTGACATGCAATATGGCCAAAACATTGAGGACCTATCTACCAACATAAATATGGAAACTCCCAATCTAAAAACCTGTTTAAAAAGAGGAGATTTTCTGAGATTTTATTTGAAACTGAACAGTAATTGAACACAATATCATAGTGCCTATTTTATTTGCAGATCCAATTATTTCGTAATAAACTTTTACATTTTTCTTGTAAATGAACGTATGAGTCGTAAGTTACCGTCGTTATTTGCAAACAAAACTGAGTTGAATAAGAATATTTCATTTCTCTAAGCAATCATTAAAAAACCAGTAAATTAAACATTAATTTAAAAATAAGAAATTATAAATATACTCACAGTGTCCAAGGTATACCATCTGCCGCCGAAAATTATCCAGCCTACCTTCCTGGTCTATGCTCATGCTGTTGTTGAGCATTTCTAGTTTCCTTTGGAGATCCATTGCTTCTATATTTTCAGCGTCTGACAAAACAAAAACTTTGGTTTGTAACTAAACGATATATAATGCTCAACAATTGATAAGAATCAAAGTAATAGTTTACGCCAGAAATAGTCTGAGTTTTTAAAAATTTCTTCAGCAAAAATTGAATATCAAAGTTGTATATTTTCATACAGATCCATTTAAAAAGAAAAGCTTTTAACCAGTGCGTTCTACCAGTCCTCACATACGGAGCAGAAACCTTAACTCTCACAAAAACATCAGCCGAAAAATTGAGAAGGACACAACGAAAGATGAAGAGATCAATGCTTGGAATAAGCTTAAGAAATAGAATAAGAAACGATGAAGTTCGTAGACGAACCGGAGTGGAAGACATTATCGAACATATTACACAAGGCAAAAATGGAGATGGCAGGACATGTTGTAAGAATGAAAGACGACAGTTGGACAAAAAAATTGCTTGAGTGGAGACCACAAGCTGACAAGCAAAGCCGAGGAAGACCCCCAACGCGATGGACCGACGACCTCAAAAGAATCGTGACCAATTGGATAGCAGAGGCGCAGAACAGAAGCAGATGGAAAAGTCTAGAGGAGGCCTATGTTCAACAATGGACAACTCAGGGCTGATTGATGATGATGATAATACTTTTATTTGATATAACACAGTTTGGGATCAGTTGTTTTAAATAGTGGAGTATTTTTAATAAATAGTTATAAACTATGCCTCGAAGATGTTTAGATATTTTCTAACTGCAAGAGATTGTGAGGTGGATTAACGAAGGGTTAACGCGACGTGAAGTGGCTCATCGTTTGGGTATTGTCAAAAATTTTGTAGCACCATATGTTCATGGTAAAGCGCGACAAGGGAGTACCAATCCTGTTGATGACCGATAGATGCGAATTATTGCAAACGGAACCCAACATATACTGCTTCTCGCATCAACACAATATTCCGTAACGCCAAACCAAACCGTTATAAAAAGGTTGCATCTGACTGACTTAAGAACAAGAGGACGTTTATCTCATCCAGTAATAATCGGGGAACATCGCGGATTGAGAAGACTATGGGCTGAAGAACACTGCAACTGAACAATCAATAAATGGAGAAAGTGTTTTTTACAGATGAGTCTAGATTTCGTATAAACAATTCCAAGGGTCGTATTTTGGTTTGGAGCGAACGAGGATAGAGGTAAAATGAACATTAGAGTGTGCCTGTAACTGTTTTTGTGAGAGGCTTTATTTGCGTTTGGGATGGTATTTGTTTTGATGGCCGTTTTGTTTTGAATGCTACGATGACGGCTCAGAGATATAGAGATATGGTTGTAGAACCAATTATTGTATCATTTGTGGGTGCAATCGGAGAAAGTTTTGTCCTAATTTATGACAATGCCCGTCCCCACTGTGCAAGAATTGTGAACGAAAGATTACAACATCACGGTATTGACGGAATGAAGTGGCCACTCCGGTCACCAAATGTGAACAGCATTGAGCATGTCAAGGCTGCTATAACACGACAACTATATCTGTTACGATCATCCTGTCAATACGCTTTAACAGTTAAGTGAAGCTGTGAAGCAGACATGAACAACATGGATCAAAATGCATTAATGGAGTAAGAAGATGAATTCGTTCACGAGGAGGTCCAACAAAATATTAGAATTTTTATTGAAGTTCTGGAGGTCAATTATCTCGTTATTTTGGATTTTGTAGAACACACTTTTAAGTTACTTAATTTTAATAAATTGTTTTTTTTTTGTTAAAATATTTTATTTTTGCTTTTGAATATTTATATTTCAAAAAATATATATTTTCTAACTATAACCAACGAGAAAATATAAAAACAATAGTAAAAAAGAAGAAGTTACTTTATATTATTTTTAAAATATGTTATAGTTAACTCATTTTTTAATAATTTTGACGTTCAAATAAATGTTTAAACAATAATCTCGTAAAATAAAAGCGATAATTTCATGAAAGAACCGTTGTTTGATCTAAATTTTGATTTGTTAACGGTCTTATACTTTTTCCATCGTCAATTTGCCAATCGTCGGCTTTTGAGATTCTTTGATGCTAATGCCGACCATTGGCGTGGAAATTAAGAAAAGGGATCAGTTATCAAACGCATATTTCAAGAAAAATCATATAATTTTTATTAATTTTTACATAATTATATTCAGGAAAATTTCTCAATTTTTGGGCAGAAATTGTTTAAACAATTTTTTAAACAAATTCAAAATATCACCTTTTGTGCTCCAAAAAATATTTTTTAGGTTTTTGGGTGACTCTAAATAAGATCTGTGTCATTTTTCTCAAAAGTTAATAGTTTTGGAGATATAGGCGATTTAAAATCCGAAAAATGCGATACCTAATATGCATTTTCGAGGCTTGAAAAATATGTAAATGAGTATTTTTGAGATTCAAGAGTATCTAAACTAAAGTATCAACATTGATTTTGGTGAGAAATCGGAGCAATATTTTCCGTAGCAGAAAAAGGTGATCTTTTGAATTTGAATTGTTTCCGGCAAAAATGTCCGGCACCCTCCAACCTTCGATTTGTTTAAACGGGGCATTTTTGAATAGGACTCTTCAAAGGACAGAATCAGTTTTTTTTTTCAAATGGGAGCGGGCTCACAACATCGAATAAATAACAAATTAATTCTTTTAAATTAAAGCTTGTTAATTTTAGTGATTTATAAGAATATTGGACTTTTAGTTGGAATTGGAATTTTAGTTTTTACATAAACCATAATATTTTTTTACAATTATCTGTAAATAATGGCTCATTCTGTCAGAAAATTTTAAAAGATTGTCTATCCAGCAATTAAGATAGTCAACTGAAATTTAATTTTTAAACACGGCCTACTGTTAATGCACAAACAGGGTGAATCTTCAATATTTTGCTTCGAGTTAGAGATATCTGAAAAAGTTATTTGGAAAAGATGTTCCAAATATTATTATAACCCCACATAACAAAGTTTTATGTCAAAATTCGCACTTTTACTTTTTTCATTAATTGAAGAGCTTATTTCCAAAGTGTCTTAAATCCAAAATTTCGATTTTTTTAATTATCTTTTTTTAAACTTTATAGATTTCTTCAAGTCTAGAATAAAGTTATTACGCATTATCCATAACAATCACTGAATTCGGCGGAATATATAATTATATTCAGGGAAATCTCTTAATTTTTCACGAATCAGTTCTAAAGTAGGCACTCTATTTTCTTTGTAAAAATTGTAAACTGTTCGCTGAATAACGTCTTTTGCAGCAGTGTCAATCCTGCCCAATTTTTTATTTAGTCGCTTACGTTTTAAGGAATGATCTGTAACTGTGCCTAATTTAATAATTGTATATATCGTCTTATACCCGATTTTTTTAATACATGAATTCTCGAAACAATTGCATTATCAGCCATCCCAATATTTTCTTTTTTCAAACACTCATACATATTTAAAACTATTCTTTGGGATTGTACGTGCAAATCTTTATTTTTTAATTCGGAGCTGTCATTAACATAATTGTCATTATTTATTGATAACACAGAAGTTGATGCATCTTAAAAAATGCCATCCTAGAAAAATATAATATTACTTATTATACTAAGCCTGCGCCTCTGCAAAAGGAAATATTTTAGGGTGTCACATAGCGAGACAAACAGGTGTTCATTAGAATTTACGGCTTTGCGCTTCGCTGTTGCCATAATGCATGAGTTTAAAATTAGTGAATATAACCTTAATACCATATTAATATATCTGCAATTTTTCATGTTTCCAGGTAAGGTATAAAATCAATGAAATTTGGAAAAAAATAATACAATTCTTGAAACCGTTTTTGAGAACTTGGATTCTTAAAAGTTGTCTGATTTCTTAAAAGTCGATCATTATATCTATAAAAGTATTACCGCTAAATTCACCAACAGGGCAACGTCGAACGTTCAAATTCTCTCCAGACTACAATGTTGCCAATATTCGAAAATTACTTAGAATATAAGTAATATATACAAAGTTCACGGTTGCTTTAATTCATTAGTGAAGAGTCCATGGAAATATTAGTACCTAGTTAATTAATTTATATATATATTTTTTGAGAATATGTTCATATTATTTTTTAACAGTGTCGTTCGTTGACTAGCAATTGAATAATAACGAATAGAGAATAGAGAATATTTTTTAAATATAACCTTAGGAATTTTAGGAAATATGTCTGACAACCTTGATTTGAAAGGCGGTCTCTTTGATACCAGAATGAGGCATGTTTATGTTGGAAAATTATTAGTGGATGTACTATAATATGAAATGCTTTACGTGTATGAAAGTATCTTCCTCGAAAACCGACTTTTGATATATTATTTATGAAAATAATGATATTAACGAAAGTTTTAAAATTGTCTTGTCCTGTCTATACTCACCGAAAGGTAGTTCAAATCGGCAATCTAGTAGAAGAGAATGACCAGTTGGCATTTTTGTACCGATGACCTCACCATCTCTCATCACCAATTCTGCCTCCAAAGATCGCCATTGACCAATTCCTTCCTGTAAATCAAAAATTGTTTTTCTTTTTGAGAACCAATGGTTAAAATATCGCTAAATAATAAATAGTAGTATATTATTATAAATGGTAATAAAATTCTTGTGTCATTTCAGTTGGGAAGTAGGAATGTTAATGTGTTATATGTTTAAAGGAAACAGAATAAGTAATAGATTAAGGATTTAAATAAACAGGGGTGGCAAAAATCAGTTGGTCGAAAAACCAAAATAAGAGAATACGAAAAAATTTAATTGTAATGCAGAAAAGTCAAGCAAAAGATAAGAGATGGACAGGTCTGAAGATGATTCATAGAAGCAATTTTAGTGGCATGACACCAAGAGGCTTACATAAAGAAAGCATATGCTGACCAATAAAGCCTATTATCTACTCAATATGCCACATATTTAAATCGTGAGATATACACCAAAAAACAAAATTCCAGATCTATAAAAGAATAATCAGACCTGTAGTAAGTTACGTGTGTGACACACAGAAATCTTCCAACGAATTAAACGTTTCTAAAAGAAAAATATTACGGAGGATACTGGGCCCAATCAGTGAAAATATTAACTAAAAAAGCGATGGGACGACGAAGTAGATAAGGATAAGAGAACAAGGCCTTCTTCAGTAACCTTGTCCAAAGATCCATCTATCGAGATCAAACGCAAATATCTCACTCCCAATCAGTGAACTCAATCCTTCATTTAGAGGGACGGCACCAGAAACAGAGAAATGGAAAAAGATTAAACTTGGAAATCCACTTTCTGTCATTCATTTTTAATAAAAATCTTAAATAAGGTGATAAGGCGTGGGTTACCTCGTTTGAATACTGTATAGTTTGTAGTGGTATCCAATGGTATCCTATAGCTCGATCCCAGATCATTCCTTTACTCCACACCTCTATTAGTAGACCAGTGTCTAAGTTGTTGGTTTCACTGAAAAGAAAAAATTTATAATAAAAATATATAAATATTGTAGTTTGTATATTGCTGTATATCTTCCATATTTTTGTAAACATGTATTAATATAAAGTTTCTACATTTTTCTGGCATTTGTTCTACTTCCACTTCACTAGTTAATTATATTTCAAGATTTAAAAGTGTAAAAATTACCAGTAAAAGTAATAGAAAAGGAGAAAAGCTTGACTTTTGTTAGTATATTACTTATTGTAATTGTACTGTTACAAAAACTAGAAACATACAGACCCAACCTTCCATTACGCATTACACCCAATAAACTCTTGGTGAATCATAAAGTTGGGCATTTCTTATACTTTATGACAAATCATAAAATAAAAAGGAGGTTCTTAAGTCAATTCGTAATTAAACTTGTTACAAAAACTAGAAATATAAAGACCAAACCTTCCAAAACGTATTACACCCAATAAACTTTTGGTGAATCATAAAGTTGGGCATTTCTTACAGTTTGTGACAAATCATAAAATAAAGAGGAGGTTCTTAAGTCAATTAGTAAGTAAACTTTTTTATATTAACGAATTAAAATACTAGCACTGCTAGAATAAAACAAGCGATTAGTACCGCCCCCAGAATCGACGACTTACTATTACCGACTTTGCAATGTAGAACCAAAATAATTAAGAAAAAACTCTTAATTACTATATGAATTAGCGGTTTAACTGGTTGTGTAGGTATGTTGTTTTTATCTCATTATTAATTTGGTAATATGTTCAACGTATTCATCTAGCTTCTCGGCATTATTCAGCGGTACTACCAGATGGGTTAGATATCCTTCAAGAGAAAACTTGAAACTTTTATAATACGTTAATTTTTTTATTGTTATGTAATATAACTTAATTTATTTGTACACAATATAAGAAAACAGTGAGGGAAAAGCTAAACAAAGCATAATGTCAACGAAAAACCAAGAAATTGAACATTTAATATTTAATTTAATAAGTCCGGGAGAGACGGGTCATAATGTTTTCCCTTGGTTTGATTTGTTTTAGGTTTCCCTCTGGGTAATTTTCCTTTTCCTGTTGGAACTCTTCACCCGTCCCTCCACCTGAAACCTTTTTCTCTGTCTTTATTTTCCTATTTCTTTGAGTATTTTTTTTTTGTTTTCAGCATTCATAGGATTTCGGCTTGCATTAGATTGCATTGTTATGAACATCTGTTTCTTGGCTACAGATGCTGTCTGGCTTAGAGTGGTCCTTTGGGGGTAGTCGTGAAAGCAAAAATATCTCTTCTGGGCTGATGATACCCTTATATTTCTGCTTGGGATGGGCCTCCTAGAAGTGGATTTGCAGAGTCTGGGATGTGAATAGAGAAGTCCTGGTCACTAAAAATATGTTTTTTTACTGGGTATAAACCTGTCTTTTGAAACTGTTGATAGAGTTTTTCATTGTGGCAGATCTGTCGTAGGTAATTCTGAACAACTCTCCGACCTTTAAGTTTGTGACAACCTTTTACCGGGGTTTAACTGAAGTCAATCTTCAATAGCGTGTAAGTAAAATGTTTTTATTGGGAACAAAAATCCAACGTCCAGGGGCTGCATTGTGTGACTTAAGTGAGCGTGCACGCAGACGATGCTCAGATTGTTGTTTTGTGCTCGGTTTATAAGGTCCACGTTTCTCGTATAGCTGTTATTTGTCGAGGACAATGATGACCAGGTCATCTTTTGAGGACTTTGCGTACTTCAGAAAGTGCTCAAATCCCAAGTGAATATGTCGGTTTGAATCCATCTTGATGGGTGATAAGCAGGAATGAAACCAACCGTGTTACGTTTATTAACTCGTGCTTGGAATTTTTGCTTGGCCATACAATTAAAGGCGCTACATAAGATCCCGCAGTATGCATGCAGACGACTACAGTAATAAGATGCCTTCTTTTGGCAGATCTTACATTAGCAACATTTTTTTTAGGCTTCCCCGGCAAAACTTTTGCAGACTTATGCTGCACAATTGTTATCCCAATTTTGTCCACATTGAGCAGCCTGATCGGATAACTGTTTATTTTAAAAGTTCAGGCTCGTAAATCTGAAAAAACAATTTCACATACTCTAGGCTAAATCCCTTAACCCGAGTAACAGACGTTCCTTTGGGTTCTCTTGAGGAAAGTTGGGGATGGAGCTTGAAAAAACCTTTCAGCCACTTCTTACCCGCTATTTTAAAAATTTCTCATTGCCATTTAAAACACATTCTTGTTAAATATTTTTTTCTCAAGTCGTAAAACTTGGAGTCCATTTCTAAGCAATATTTGACTAATAGTTCTTTAATCTCCGCAGAAAAAAAAAGCAGTCTACCTAAACACACCTGACTAATGATTTAGTTTTTTTTGGTATTATTAACATAACTTTTTAATGTGTTCTTAGGGACTTTAAAATATTTTGAAGCTCGTTTGTAGCTTATTTCGCCATTTTTCACAGCTGTGACAGCTCACATCATCATACCTGTGTCCCAGGTTTTGCTTTTTTCAGCAGGCATTGTCATCTGAATTATAAGAAACGCTATAGACATGATGCTATACATAAAACATTATTCTTCTTGATGTGCCTATCCGTTACGACTGTTGGCGATCATCATGGGAATCTTTATCTTATCTGCAGCAGCGCGGAGAAGCTGTACAGATGTTGTATTAAACCAGATTCTGAGGTTCTTTAACCAACATGTTCTTCTTCTTCCTGGACCTCGTTTTCCAAATATTGTTTCTTGCAGGATGGCTTGAAGGAGAGCATATCTGGATTCATTTCGCATAATGTCCGAAGAACTGTTACTTTCGAGATTTGATGGGGGTCAGTAACTCTCGGTTCTTATTCATTCTTCTAAGGACCTCCTTATTTGTGACTCGGCCAGTCCACGGGATCTTAAGCATTCTCCGATATAGCCACATCTTAAGTGCTTCCAGTTTTCTGCACATATATTCGTTCAAGGTCCACGATTCAACACCATAAAAAAGGACAGAGAAGACGTAGCATCGCAGCATTCTTACTTTTGTATCAAGAGAGAGGTTGTGACTTTTGAAGAAGGACCCCATGCGAATGAAGGTGGATCTAGGTTTTCCGATGCGTGCTCTAATCTCCTGGTTGTTGGTCCCTTCTTCATTTATTATGGTGCCCAGGTAGTTGTAGTGCGTCATTCTTTCTACAGGGAATTGGTTGACGTAGAGTTGACCTGTTATTCTTTTCTTGCTAATTATCATAAGCTTTGTCTTCTTAACGTTTATATTGAGTTCATATTGTTGACTTTAATACGTAGTTTTGTTTATAAGAACTTGTAGGTCTTCTAAGTTGTCCACAAATACTACGGTGTAAAAACATTAGGTACTCTAATATAATATCTTCTATTAGACACACTTGAGTGTCTCATATTAGGAGCAACCACGAGGAAACTTTTTAGGCCAAATTTTGAGGTTAATATTGGCTTTTATGTCACCAAAGTTGCGTATGTTCACAATGAATTTAAGTAACTATCAACTAATTACTAAGGTGATTTTTTATCTATTGCCTTATAGATGAAAATCCAGTTTGAACTAAACCAATTACAAAGCTTTTGACTCAAAAAAACTTATAAACTTCACTGACAAGTAATACTAGATCACAGACACTCGATACCTTCACAGATTACTAAAAACACTACCCGAGCATAGCTTTCACATCACTCACCAGGCTGGAGTACACAAGACTTTAGAGACAGGTGTGTCATATTAGGAACGAGTGTTATAACATGCTCATAGTAGGATCCTTAACCCTAAATATTAATGTATTATAGAATAATTAATGTATTATAGAAATGAATTATTTTTCTGAATTTTAACAATTATTTAAACAACATTACAATTTTCTTTGAAACGCGATTAAAACTTTTAAATTCCATGTATAACAAAAAACAATTTTTTGTTCTTATAACAGAGAAGTAGGGCGAATTTTAAATTTACAATAAAATACTGAGTGTTTGACTTAAAAAAAAACATATTTTTGGTGCAATACAGTGTTATAGAAGACCCTGTAGATTTGTAACTAATTTTAAAATGTGAAGATTACAACTATCTCCTACTTTTATAAATACCTTTTTTGGTATCTCCAATAATAACAGATATCACAGACTTTTGCCACCAAAGTTAATCACCCTGTATATTAACGAAATTCTAGACATCCGGATTATTCCAAATCCCAAAACAATGCCTTTTTTTAATTATTTCATTGCACTAATTCGTTTTCAATTCATCTCATAAATGATTACTTTTTTGTAAAAACTTTCTATTTAGTTATTATCCGCCTACATATATTAGGGTTAATCCACATACTTAGGCAAATGTTTCCGTACACCTCATCCACTTTGTATTCTCAAGATGTCCGTTACAGAATCTTTAAACTTAAATCAAAAGCTGTATGTCAAATACGTGACCGAACTTTCAATATTATCTGCATGTGCTAGTTTTAAACTGATATCTGCTTAAACTACGTATAGGATAAAAGTGAGAGGAATTGATTTACACAATTAACACAGCTGGATATGTTATATAAATATTTATACATATAAAAACATTAGAGAATTTTCTGTATACAGGGACTGTTCAATAACCATACAACCTAGCAATATAACCGCATTCGTTCTGGATCAAACACGTTATTTTATTTGTTAGTATGATCTTCTGGAGGCTCCATATATTTATTCTAATGTGTAATGCTTTCATATTATGTCTGGTGAATCAAAGTTTTCGAAATTGCTATTTATAATAAAAATTAAATTAAATTCACGAAAATCTCTTAATCAGCAGATTATAATGTATTTGGAAGTGTTAAAAAGCATAATTTTTATGGCAGTAGACTGACTACAATGGCCTTTATAGGACTAGTCAGAGAAAAAAAATGAAGTACAGTGGTACCTCGACATACGCGTGTAATTCGTTTCGTAATCTTGGTCGTATGTTAAATTGCTCATATGTCAAATTGGTCATATGGCAAAGCAATTCTCCCCATTGAAATTAACTGAAATGTCATTAAAACGTTTCAGTCCCCAGAAAAACACGTTAGTTATTTTTGTGTTTTTAAATAAGAAAAATGTATTTAAAAGAAGAAACATTTATTTATAAGTAACAAAAAATACATACATATTCTGTAAAAACATAAGAAAAAGTGAATTGCTTACGGAAGCGCCTAATTTTCGTCAGTGCTCTTCGCTTTTTTCGTCACACTTTGCTCATTTTCATCTGCAGATCGTTTAAAAAAACTTTCCAAACAGATTTGTTTCTTCCTCCCTTTCAGAATATTGCAGAAATGTATTAGGCAAGTTTCGTTGAATAACACGATATTCTCCCACATTCCCAGGATCTCCTTTATATCTCTTGTAGAGACAACGTCTTCCAATAATTCTGGCTCCTCCTCAAAACTAATTTTTCGTTTAACCACCTTATGCTGCTGCGTATGTAGTTCGTCTAACTCTTCGGTTGTCAGCAACTGAGACTGTTCCTCGAGAAGTTCGTTCTCTAAAACTCTTGGAGTAAATCATTTTCGAGATTTGGTAGGTGAGAAGGGGCATTATCGAGGACAAGAAGGATTTGCATGGGTACGTTATTTTGCTGTAGATATTTTTTAACAGAAGGAACAAAATCCAGGTTTATCCACTCCACAAAGAATTTTGGATTTGCTCTCCACAGAACTGACAGTTTTTCTTCTCCTCTGCCGTTATCTAAGTCCTATTCGGCACCTTTTTCCAGAAAAGCCCTGGCTCGTCACAGTTGAAGACTTGCTGGGAGATGTATCCTTTGGCTTCTATCAGTTCGGAAAACGTTTTAATGTAAACCTCAGCAGCTTTCACATCCGAACTTGCTGCCTCGCCATGCCTGACGACGGAGTAAATGCCGCTATTTTTTCTAATGTTGACAAACCAGCCCCGACTAGCTTTAAACAAGTCTTCCGATTCATTATTTCTGGAAGTGTGTGAGATCTGCTTCAGCAAATCTTCGTAAATTGCTCGTGCCTTCTCACATAGGATGCTTTGTGTTATGGTTACTCCTTGAAGCTGCTTCTGTGTCACCCACACCATTAGTAGTTTCTCCATATTTTTATTGAGAGAAGTCCGGAGCTTAGAAATTATTGTAACGCCCTTAGCTGGCATTATACCATTTATCACCTCCTTTCGTTTAAGTACAGTACATATCATTGATGTGGTACGCCCGTACATCCTCACCAAGTCAGTTACTCGTACACCTTGCTCATGTTTTTCAATGACATAACGTTTTAGTTTAATAGACATCATCTTCTTCGAACCCATGGTTATAAAACTAAATGTAATATTGTAATGTACAAAAAGCACAAAACGCGAACCCAACTTATCAACAATACTTCGAAAATGAGGAAAACAAGCAAAGCAGACAGGCTGATGTCTATAGTAAAAATTTACACATTGTTAATTACACCGACATCGACAGTTTAATATGGTTAGTATTAGTATCCGAATTTTTGTCGAATTTAACTTACAATGACCATTTAATTTATCGGTCCAAGTAATAGTCACGTACAGATCCGTAAAATGATCTTTATGGCTGGGCCGTGAAGATCTATTACCAGTAAAACTACCTTTTATTTACGAAGTAAATTAGAAGTAGTCATTTAAGAGATATAAATTTGAATAAAAACCGACTCCTCGTATCTCAAATGTTGCTCTTATCTCAAAGCAAAATATCGCTCGCTCCGCGGCTCGTATCTCAAAACACTCATATATTAGGGCGCTCGAATATCGAGGTACCACTGTATTATGGTAAAATGAGGCAACTGTATAGTTCAGTGAAATAACTAAAAAGAAATCATAGAGACTTAAACCAACACACCAATTTAAATCAAAGTAAATACTTACAACAAAAAGTCCTGTTCCCAACATGGTGTCGCTCCTTTAACAGTTACTGTTGTCGATTTAACGTTCTGAAGTTTGAGAGTGACGTACGTGTTAAATTGTTGTGCTGTAAACAAAGACAAATGATTAATAAATATCTCTTTATAAGTCAACAATCTTAAATAGGTGTTCAAAGAATGTTGTTGGTGATTTAAAAAATAATAATTATGCCAATGAGGGCTTTAAAGCGGAATAAAAGTGCGCTAAGAGGCGTTCAAACAAGCTAAAATAGAGATGGACTACTCCAGATAATTCTAGTAAGTAACGACTTGTATATATAAGCCGCGCTGATATTAGTTTAGTTTTAGTTGATACGATATCGTAATGTAAGCTTATAAACAAATATATTTACATAAAATAGAACTGCTCATTTTGTAGTGATCTTTGTAAGAAAAAACATTTAAAAACCTAACCAAATATGCGGCTTGCAGAAATATTAGTAAAACAGTTACGTGAACAACTAGAAGAATGAGATGAAGACTGCAGCGGGTCTAAGATCCTTCAAGAACGATTGAAGTATCTTCTCAACAAGAATGGAAATTACTCAGAAGCATTCCATTTTCAATCAACAGAAGAAGCAGTCTTAAAGAAAAGCGAAGAAATTTCTAGAAAGAATCATGAACGATTCGAAAATGTTGCTAAAAGATTTAACGAGAAATTTAAAAATGTTTCTCTAATAATTGATTACAGATTCAAAAAAAATCTAGAAGATTCGACGAGAAATTTGAAAATATTTCTCAGATTATCGAAGAAACTTCTAGAAAGAACAATGAGAAATTTGAAGAAATTTCTAGAATAACCGATAAGGTAGAAGAGAAGAACAGTTAGAGAGCATGATAGCTAATACAAAAGTGCTACCACCAGTTAATGCAGTAGTTTAAAAAAATCCTGTATTGAAAGAAGAATCACCGAGAGATGAAACGTTATCATATGAGATTCAAATTGCCACCATTTCAAGAGAAGTCTTCTTGGTACATATACCTTAGACAATTTGAAGCTATGGCAACAGCCAATTAATGGACAGAACAAGAAAAGGCTGTTTCCTCGACTGCTGCTTTACGAGGCAATGCTGCGAATATCTTATCGATTCCTAAGGATAAAGAAAAATGTTACTAGACCTTGTTCATTCGACTAGACAAACGTTACGAAGATGCCCATTTACAATAAGTATAAATAAGAAATAGAATTCAATGAGCAAGTGAGAATTTGCAAGAATTTGAAGCAGATATTGCTGGTTTAGCGTGGCACCAGACAACATATTGAAAGAAATTGCTCCGTAGATACCTTCGTAAATGAATTGACAGACAAAGAACTACAAAAATCTTTACGACCAGCAAGGCAGAAAATTTTAGATGAAGCGCTTGCCATTTTCTTGGAACACGAAACAGCCAGTCAAGTTTCAGGAAGCTATCGAGTTCGAACCTCTAAAGAAGGCGAAGAACAAAACGATAAACGTCTGGAGAAAATCGTACGGAAAATAGTTCGTGAGACGATGCTGAAGAGACGCTATCCCAGATGTTGGAATGGTAGCAACGTAGGTCATATTCGCCACAAATTGCAAGAAAATAATTCAACAATCAGAAAGCCAGAACAGATCGAACACTGGGCTGAAAAAAGTATGCAATGCAAATTGTAATTACTGTCTTAAATTAAAGAAGCAACTTTGCCCCATGACATGAACCACTTTCTTAACAAGAAATTAGTCCATATAGTCCAAAAGTCCAGTATGTCTGGAGCCAATGGAATTTCTTAGTACTAAAAGATTTTCTGTATAGAACCTTTGCCAATGATGATGATACAGAATCTAAGCTTCAGCTGATTGTATCTAAAAGTATTGATAAAGATATAAACGGAAACATATATAATATAATAAATTCAACATTTCTCAGAAAAAGAGACATACCAAAGTCTTTAAAACAGTAGTAAGACCTACAATTATATACAGTCGCAAGACGTAGATACTAACAGGGAGACAAAAATTAAGAATCGATACCATGGAAATAAGGTTCCTGGAAAGAATAGAAAATAAGAAAAGAAAAGACAAAAAAACAAAAGAGAAAGACCAAGAGCTAGATGGATGAAAGGTGTCAGGAAGGAAGTTGAAGAGGGGTTTAACGAGGAAAGAAGAAGTTCAAATTCAAAGAAATTACAGGAAAACGTGGAGACAAATATGAAGAGCTTAATCAAACCTTCTTACACTGAAAGATAGAACGGCTTAGTATTAAGTTGGTTAGTTTATTAGTAGTATTTTGATCGTTAAGATCAAATTGAGATCAAATAACTTTTAATAAAATATTTGACCACAAAAAGTATCGTAGCACAATTATTAATTATTTTTAAAAGTTGAATGCAATGCCTTTAATTTCAAAGTTTTTGTTTGTCAAGAATATTGTTTCAGATTATTAAGTTCAGTTGATTTAAAATAAAGTAAGTTGCTTTTGTGAAAGGAGGAAGGTTGGCGCGATTGAGTCTGCATCCCACATAAAAACATTAGCAAGTAGAACAAAAAAGCCGTAAAGTGAACGTAATCTTCGTGAGAGAATTTACAGTGCCGATGCTGGTGGAATGAGCTCGACAGTGCGTAGGGGTAGCTTTTGCGTTTTCAAAGAAAAATAAACGAACTTAACATAAAAAAGTATTAAACCTTTAAAAGAATATGGCAAGTTTGGGTGTACAGTGGGCTAACAAATCTTAGGTAAACTTTAGAATTTTGAGTGAGTTTATCTTAACACGATTTTGAGATAAGCATAGACCAGGAAATAATAATTTA
Organism: Diabrotica undecimpunctata; assembly: GCF_040954645.1. NCBI lineage: Eukaryota > Metazoa > Arthropoda > Insecta > Coleoptera > Chrysomelidae > Diabrotica > Diabrotica undecimpunctata. The sequence goes on along the minus strand of NC_092808.1, from coordinate 2,065,165 downwards.
TTAAGTCGCTCTAAGTAAAATTGCCTCCATCTATCTAAGAAAACATAGAAACATAGTATGAAGCTCAGTGCTAGTCTACAGTACCCTACTGTCCAGTTTTTTTTTTGTTAACTTGCTTGGTATATTAGGTTCTATATAGGTAAAAAAACACAAATTATGCAAACTCATCAAAATTTGAAGACCAAAGAGATAACACCTTTGAGCTAGAAGAAGAGGTAAATGATCGACCAAGAATATTACAGCAGGAAGTTTATTCTGCAATAACACAACTGAAGGATGGCAAAGCGGCAGGCCCTGATAATATACAAGCAGAACTACACAAACTAATGGACAACGAATCAGTAGCAATAATCGCAAAGATATTCAACAACATATACAACTCTGGAGAAATACCAACAGAATAGCTGAAATATGAGTTTATTGCATATTGCAGATTACCGTACTATAAAATGTACTGTGGAAAAATCAAATTTCCCCCAACCAGTTCGGGTTCACAAATGCTGTTGGTACTAGAGAGGCTTTGTTCTCAGTACAAGTGTTATTCCAGAGATGCAGAGACGTCAACTGTGACGCATACACATATCTGGTTGATTACGAGGAAGCGTTTGATCGATACAGCACGCCAAGATGATGCAAATACTAAAAGAAACAGAAATTAACAACCAAGATCTGAAAATAATTAGAAATCTTTACTGGAATCAGACAGCAAATCTCAGAGTTGAAGGTGAACACACTGACTATGTGAAAATCATGAGTGGAGTGAGGCAAGGCTGTATTTTGTCTCCTTTAATCTTCAATCTGTACTCTGAAAGAATATTTATCGAAACTTTGCACGAAACTGAACAAGGTATTCTACTAAATGGTTACCGACTAAACAACATCAGATATGCATATGACACCATAGTATTTGCGGACAAGTTAGAAGACCTACAAGTTCTTATGAACAAAATTACGTATTAAAGTCAATAATATGGACTCAATATAACTGTTAAGAAGACAAAGCTTATTATAATTAGCAAGAAAAGAATAACAGAAGGTCAACTCTACGTCAACCAATCCCCTGTAGAAAGAGTGACGCACTACAACTACCTCGGCACCATAATAAATGAAGAATGGACCAACAACCAGGAGATTAGAGCACGCATCGGAAAAGCTAGATCCACCTTCAATCGGATGGGGGCCTTCTGCAAGAGTCACAGCCTCTCTCTTGATACAATAGTAAGAATGCTGCAATGCTACGTCTTTTCTGTCCTTTTTTATGGTATTGAATCGTGGACCTTGAACGAAGATATGTGCAGAAAACTGGAAGCATTTGAGATGTGGCTATATCGGTGAATGCTTAAGATCCCGTGGACTGACCGAGTCACAAATAAGGAGGTCCTCAATAGAATGAATAAGAACCGAGAGGTACTGACCACCACCATCAAATCATAAAAGTTACAGTTGTTCGGACATATTATATAAATCCAGATATGCTCTCCTTTAAAACGAGGTCCAGGAAGAAGAAGAACATCTTGGTTAAAGAACCTCAGAATCTGGTTCAATACAACATGTGTGCAGCTTTTCCGCGCTGCTGCAGATAAAATAAAGATTTCTATGATGATCGCCAACATTCGTAACGGACATAACGGATGGGCATATCAAGAAAAAGAATCAAATTTTTTTTTGTATATGTATATTTCAGTTCATTTGAAAAATTATCTTGTCAGCATACTTTTAAGTTTTTCATTTTGTGTATTTTTGTTTGTATTTCTTAAAATAGTTGAGGAAGGTCGCCTAATATTCGGATAGCGCCAAATATTAGATAGCTAAGTATTTAGAAAACACATGGAATGACAGGTGTCATCTATCCACGGAAGGCTAGATTATGGTTCAAAACTTAATGTAGAAGTTTTTGTAGAATCTAAAGATCAACCATCAAAAACTTGCAAATTTATTGAGCTGCAAACCCCTTAATTTTTTGTGTTTACTTATTTTTAGTGCTAAAAATATTTCAAATATTGTGAGGAATTTAAATCGGTAACGTAATGCATGTTAAAATTAATGATAAAGTGATATTTATGTAGTTTTAATAATGAAATCTTTGTTTGTTTATCTTGCAAAAAACTTGCAATTTAGAAATAATATGTGTCTAATATTGAACGTAGAAGTATTCTCAATATTGGATATGCAATATAAGAAACGTTTTTATGTATCTACACTAACGAAAGTTTTTGTTACAGAATGTCCCCTTTAAAAAAGAAAGCGATGGAATAAAGCAAACATAGCCTGTGCAGTTTCGGCTATACTGAATAAGGAGAGTGGATATTTTAAAGCGGCGAAAGCATACAATGTACTTAAAACTACATTTTGAATATTATTGTAAGAAAGAAAATCCACTGGGATACCTCGAAAAATCAACTCTAGGTCGTAAGCCAGTGCTTTACGAAGCATTAGAAAAAGAGTTGGTTTCATACTGCTTGGAATCTGAAAGAAGGTTTTATGAAACCATAAAACCTCCTTTCAAATTCCAAGCAGTATATCATAAAATTTCTTTAATTCATAAGATTTTCTTTAATTCTTTGATTCTATCTGCAGATACACCTTGTTATGTTCGAAAATAAATATTCTTGTTACGCTTTAAAAAAAATCGTTAGCTATTTTCTCCCTGCAGTAGCCTTAATGTTTTAGAAAACGGATGTGGCAAATTGTTTGCCAAAATTAACTGAAATGCTAAACGGCGAATATTTGTTGACGTTACACTTGGCATTGGCCAATAATTTGCCAAATCTGTTTTCTAAAGCGAAGGCTACTGCAGGAAAAAAATGGCTAAGTAATTTTTTAAAGCGTGACAAGAATATTTATTTTCAGACGTCACAAGGTGTATCTACATCTAGAATCAAAGGATTTACTAAAGAAAATCTCAAGAAATTTTATGATATTCTGGAACCAGAACTAAAAAATATCAAATTTAATCAAAGCAGAGTTTATAATGTTCACGAGTCCGGAATAATAGCAGTTCAACGCAAGCATACTAAAGTTATAGGTTTAAAAAAAAGGCAGATTAGAGCATTTGTCACAGTTGTAATATGTATAAACGCAAATGTTCATTACAAGCCTCCAATGATGATTTTCCCGAGAAAAATTTTTAAAGCCGAGCTGATGGATCCAGTACCACCTGGAGCAATTGTAGGATATCATTCTTCTGGGTGGATTCAATCCTACTTATTTATGTAGTAGATGGATTATTTTATTTCCTATAATAAGCCGTCCGCTGAAGATCCTGTCATTGATCCTATAATTTTAGACGGACACTATTCACACACAAAAACTTGGATATCTTTAATAAGACTCGAGAAAATAATATCAATGTAATATACCTACCTCCACACTTAACTCCTAAGATACAACCTTTGGAAGTAGCCTTTATGGGACCTTTAAAGATATATTATTGCCAACAAATCGAAAACTAGTTAAGAAATAATTCTGGAAGACCAATTGCCTCGTACCAGATTGCGGGTTTGTTTGGAAAAGCATATTCAAGGATAGCATCAATGAAAATGTCTTTGTAAGAAATTTTCATTGATGATTTCATTAATAAGAAAATTTCTGTAGAACCTGGTGGAATAACCACCACGGTTTATAAAATAAGCAACTTGTAAAACCAACTGACCTAAAGCCTTTGCCTGTTTTATCTAGTCCATCAGGAATTAAACGAAAGAACTCTGTGCAGCTGCTTTAATTACTGAATCGCCTTATAAAAAAGCTCTTGAAGAAGTACAATCGCCTAAAACTGCACGTGGGGTTAAGAAAGTGGTAAACTTTGTCTTCAATGCATGTAGAGAATTAAAAAAACGTAAAAAAACATAAATGCATTAATTTATGCAATGAATTCAAGCAAAAAATTAAATCCAAAAGCAAGAAATACCATATGTTGAATTTGAAGATAACGTGGATCAAGAAGAAGAGGAGTGTGTGCAATATATCTAGTGCTTTGAGTTTTTTTCTTTCAACAAAACTGGGCAACAATAAATCATCTTCTTCTTCAAGTGCCATCTTCGTTCCGAAGGTTGGCGATCAACAGGGCTATACGTATTTTCGAAACTGCTGACCGAAAAAATTCGTTGCTGCTACAGCTATACCATTCCCGTAGATTCGTTAGCAAGGAGTTTCGTCTTCTTCCTATGGACCTTTTTCCTGCTATTTTCCCTTGCATAATTATTCGAAGCAGTTCATATCTTTCGCCTCTTGTAATGTATCCCAAGTATTGCAGTTTTCGTTTTTTGATCGTAAATATGATTTCCTTTTCTTTATTTACTCTTCTCAAGACCTCGACATTTGTGACTCTCTCGGTCCATGATATTCTCAGGATTCTGCGATACATCCACAGTTCAAATGCCTCTAATTTTTTGGTATCAATCCTTTTCAACCTCCATAACTCCATTCCGTAGAACAGCACAGAAAGTACGTAACATCTCATCAGGCGAAGTTTCATTTCAAGGCTCAAATCTCTTCTGCAGAACACTCTCTTCATTTTAGTGAATATGGATCTGGCTTTTTCTATGCTTATTTTGATTTCTGCTGAGCTATCGTTTTTCTCATTTATAAAAGTGCCTAAATATTTGTATTTGCTAACTCGATCGATAATTTCATTGTGTAAATATAAATTTTGGACATTTTGTGTTGATTTCGATATTACCATAAATTCAGTTTTCTTTATGTTCAAAGATAGTCCATATTCTTCGCTGCAGTCTGCTATCTTATTCACCAATGTCTGTAGCTCTTCAAGTGTTTCAGCGATCATAACGGTGTCGTCGGTAAATCTCAGATTGTTTAATCTAACACCATTTATTTTAATACCTACGGATTGCTCAGAGAGTGTTCTATTCATTACGTCTTCGAGATAGAGATTAAACAGGGTTGGTGACAGTATACACCCTTGTCTCACACCTCGCTTTATTTCAATTTCTTCAGTGGTATTATTCTCTAGTCTCACTACTGCTTTCTGATTGTAGTACATATTTGCTATTAGTCGGATGTCTCGTTTATCTAAATTCTTTTCTGTCAGGAGTCTGATTAGGTGATCATGCCGCACTTTATCAAAGGCCTTGTTGTAATCTATGAAACACATGAATACATCTTGATTTATGTCAAGACATCTTTGAGACATAACGTTCAGTGCAAACAACGCCTCTCTTGTTCCAAGTCCTTGTAATCACTACATTGTTTGGCATTTATCTTTTTTGGTATAATAACAAAGGTGGATAAAAGCCATTCTTGTGGTATTTTTCCTGATGTATAAATGCTATTAAAAAGTTCAACTAAAATGTGAATCGAGTCTTTTTCTATTAGTTTAAGGATTTCCGTTGGTATTTCATCTGGACCTGGGGCTTTACCATTTTTCATTCTTTTTAGTGCGTACATTACTTCTTCTTTCGTTATTTCTGGACCTTCGTCTCATTGTATGTTACTTAGCTCAGATTGTTGTCTATCATCTGCAAAGAGTTCTTCAATATAGTTTTTCCATATCTTCAACTGTTCTTCTAGTTCTGTTATTATGTTTCCGTTGACATTGTACAGGGTATTTGGCTGCTTACGTTTTTGTGTACCTGCAAGTTCTTTCACTTTTTTATGTACATTAAAAATATCATGTTTTGCCTGCAAATTGCTCTATTTCTTCACATTTTCTTTTATAAAAATCTTCTTTTGCTATTCTGATTTCTATTTTAATTTCTTTCTGTATTTGTTTATACCTTTGTTCGTTTTTTCCTTTCATTATTCTCCGATTTTCCATGAGAAGAAGGATCTTATCAGTCATCCACCTTTGCTTTATTTTTGGTTTTTCTTTATCTATGTTGTTCGTTGGCTGAGATGTTTCTTTTTCATGAAGTATTTTCAAATTATTATTAATACATTTTTGCAGTTTCTCCTTTACCTCCAGGTTACATAAATGACTGACGTCTATCTGATTTGCTCTTCTTTTCTGCTCCAATCTTTTTAGTTTAATAGGTACTCATTTGCGCTATTAGAGGGTTATGGTCTGGAAAGACATCTGCGCCTGGGTAAGCTTTAACGGATTTTAAGGAGTTCCTGTATCGTTCGTTTATTAGTAAAAAATCAATCTGGTTTCGAATTATTCTTTCGCCATTGTTCTGGGGTGATTTCCACGTATAAAGTCTTCTCTTTGGTAAGTTGAAGAATGTATTAGATACAATCATGTTATTCTCCTGGCAGAATTGAAGTAGTCTGTCACCTCGTTCATTTCTTTTACCGAGTCCGTATGTTTGCCACTTTTTCCTTTACCAATTTTTAAGTTAAAATCACCTATAATTACCTAGAATCACCAACAATAAATACGCTGCTGCAAATGCTACAGATGGTGTCATTTTCTGTAAGTATCCTATTCGGTATCCTCTTCCTTTATTGACATCCCTAACAAAGTCAGCGTCGTAGCACAAGACCGTGAAATCAGTGAAAATCAACACATATCTCAATAGTAGCAATCAACACAACAAACACAGCAGCAGCAAGAAAGACAAGATGATATTGAAACGTTTCATGGTAATTATAGACTTAGAAAAAAATTTTTTGTTGGCGCATTTATTGATCTATATAAATCTGGACAAACTTAGTTAAGTAGTAAGAAGTTTTTTAACGACACCGGATTATAGATCAAATTACAAAAAGTATAAAGCTTACAGAGTTTTCTTATATAGTATCATATTTAGGGTAACGATATTTTAAGAGAGGTCCTATTTGAGCGATCTCAGTTCACTAATAACACAAAATCTCAATTATGGTATCTCATTTCAAGGACAGCTTAATATCGGAAAAAATCTCAGGGTTGTCTGGATGATGGACACTTTACAAATGTTGGAATTTTCGATAGAATGGTGGCTTTTTGATTTTTATTAACAATGTTTTACAGTTTTTTAGGACAGTTTACTTTTTTTACTTTTTTTTTAAGAATTGTTATAGTTTCTGATTTTAACACAGATTGTATAGTATTTTTAGTATTTATGTTAGGTATTTTCCAAAACCAAAAAACGGTTGTGTAAACGTAAATAAGGAAGTTACGAAGAATAACTTACAAAATGTATCACAAAGTTAAAAGAGCTGTCATGTTCTAGTTTTTTATGTAGGGTAAATCGAGGAGAGACGGCGCAGGAGGTGAGATGGCGCGGTACGCGTAAAACGAGATGTACTGTAACGACAAACGTAGTTTACCTTGCTCGGGCATTGGAAAATGATTACGTGCTTAAAGCGTGTTTAAATGATCGAAAAAGGTTTACTATTTCTCCGAAAAACTTGTTTATTGTTTGTGAAGGGTACAACAATTGTTATCAAAGATTTTGCATCCAAGATTTGAGGTATTTTTTTTCATATTTTTGGTTATATTAAGTATATAAATATGTGAGGAAACCTTAAATTATAATTCTAACCTAAAAATTCCTAGACATGTGTAAATTGAGAGTAGTTATTCAATGCGCCATCTCCCCTCATATAAATAGGATAGATGGCTCACGTAATAATAGTTTTTTGTATAAAAATTCAGTAATGTTTTATTATTTTATTCATAGAAATCTTTTATTTCAGAAATGTCTACAAAATATATAAGAAAGGGTAATTCTTGTCGAGGTCAATGGACTGAGCAACAATTAACAGAGGCAGTTAATGCAGTAAATACTAAACAAATGGGAGTGAATAAAGCTGCACGTGAATATTATATTCCAGCTTCTACATTACGTAGAAGAATATCAAACAATGATTGTAAAAAGCGTACTTTGGGACCATCTTTAACACTGAGATTGGTAGAACGCAAAATTGTAACTCATGTTAAGAAGCTGCAACAACGAGGCTTTGCTCCGACTAGAGAAGATGTACATGGGGTTCAAGTCAGCTGAACGCATGGGAATCCCACATAAGTTTAACAAGAATACTGAAAAAGCTGCATATCCTTGGTTAACATTATTTCTTTCACGAAATCTAGATTTGTCCGTAAGAAAAGCCGAAGGGGTGTCTCTTGCTCGTTCTAATGGAATGTGCCGTAAAGATGTTGAACAATACTTCATACTTTTGGAGTATATTCTCATTGAAATTGATCTATTAGATAAACCTGGCCATATTTATAACATGGATGAGACTGGACTACAGCTAAATAATAAACCAGGATATGTTTTAGCCATAAAGGGTTCAAAAAACGTGGCAGCCATCACATCTGGTGAGAAAGGCGAAACAATAACATTAATAGCATGCTGCAATGCAGAAGGTACATTTATACCTCCTGCATGTATTTTTAAGGGAAAAAATAAAAAGAAAGGGTTTGAAGACGGAATGCCTCCAGGGTCAGTGGTTTACATGTCTGAAAAATCGGCATAAATAAACAGTTCTATTTTCTTGGCCTGGTTACGAGACCAATTTACTCCACGAAAACCACAGGGCAATGTTTTGCTGATTGTGGATGGTCATTCTTCGCATTGCAGCGATCCTGACATTCTTGAATATGCGGAACAAAATGGTATAACCCTATGTTGCCTACCTAGCCACACGACACAGTTTTTGCAACCTCTTGACAGAGCGCTTTTTAAATCATTAAAATTAAATTACCAATTTGCTTGCAATTCGTTCATAAACAATAACCCAGAAAGAAAAATAACTCGGCTTCAATTTGGGAACTTACTGAAATTTGCTTGGGGAAAGTCTGCTACGGTTAGTAACGCAGTATCCGCTTTTGAATCAACTGGAATTGTACCTTTGGATTCTTCTGTAATTCCCGACGATGCTTTTTTGTCGATGGAGGACAATGTACCGAAGGAAAAGGAAATTAACCCTCACCTTTCAAGGCCTGAATTAAAACCTAAAGCTGGTTATAGTGGAGTGGTTATCAGCTTGACAAAAGGGGGAACTAGATTTGTTACAGAGTACAGAAACTACAAGCAAAAATCACTCTGAAGTTGATATGTCGATTAGAACTGTAACCTCTGAAATTACTCCAGGAAAATTGCTTGATGAAATCTCACCTCTACCAAATAAACGTAGAGTAGCTGTGGTCAGAAAGAAAAGCAAACAGCTAGCAGAGATTCTTACTTCCAAAGAAATCATTGCTAGAAAGAAAGAAAAGAGAGAAAAGAAAGAAGAGAAAGAAAAGCAAGTTAAGGCTTTGAAAAAAGTGAAAGTTTTAAAAACAAATGAAAAGATTATTTCTAAAGGCAAAGAAAACAAAACCAAACAAAACAAAATAAACACAAACAAAATCAAACTAGTTTCAGAATCTTCTGATAATGAGTCAATAACAATAAGTCTCAAAGATGATTCAGATATGGATGATGATTCCGATGCAGAATGTTGTGCAGAATGTTTAGAAATATATTCACAAACTTCCAAATCGGACGACTGGCTTCAATGTATGCATTGCAAGAAAAATGAGTTATCTTAATTTTTTTTATAATACGCCATCTCACCTTCTTCATAGAGCCAACTCTCCTCCGTTATGTGGGTGAGATGTTTTTTTTCATACTTATATTTTTTAACATAAACAAATATATTTAAGTTTTATTTGTATTTCATAACTGAAATTAGTATCAATAAACTATAATCATTATATCAAGTTTTATTTTACTTCCAAATTTCAAAAACTTTTGAAAATACATATATTCTAAAAAAAGTAGGCCATCTCTCCTCGAATTACCCTAAAGAAAATTTGTTGTGTCTTGTAATAGAGTTAAAATAATTATTATAATTTATAAAATTGTGTCCTGATATTATCTTATTTTGTTTTTCTTTACTAGACATATTTTTAATGCGTACTAAACTGATTTATGTAGGCGTCACCTACAGTTCATTAAAAGATCCACCTATTTAATTTACATAAATCAACTGACTGGAGGTGGTTGGTTATTTACTTAACCAATTACTTACATACATCTCCTATAATGCTTTCTATTTGTTTTATTGTCAACTAATGAAATCCAAGCATGTGATTCATTCCAACTATTTCGTTCAAAGAATGCTTTGAAGGTTGGACGTCTAAAATTACTGCTTTTTGTGATTAGTAGATAACGAGTATATCGTTAAAATGTAAACTATTATAGGTAAAAAAAGATAGAAACAGTTGTTTTATAATTTGTAGGTATGAGTATTAAAATATTTGTATTGTTTTGTTTTGTATTCCAATCTGATATGCGTTTCATTAATAATAATTTATGTTCTATTATAAAATATTTATATCCGTTAGAATGTGGTCGGTGTTATATAGAGGAGAGTTGCCAATATTGTACCATTTAACATATTTCGAATTTTATTTTTCATAATAAACATCATATTTAACTGAACTATGTATTAGGATAAATAATAATAAACATTTACACACGCATAATAATTTTTGTAATTTGATATCATTGATTTTACTGTCAAAAAAGTCTGTTTCCCTGTTAGGTTGCAACTGGTACAATTTAGAAAACTACTCGCTTTTATTGTAACATGGTTTTCTTATTTGTACTCGTAGTAACCTATGTAGAGGTATCAGTGTATAGTAAAATAAATTTTAGTGTGAATACCATTAATCATTTTTGAAGTTATACTTCTATAAGCTTCTATATATTTTGTATATATTTAATATTATATATATATATATATATATATATATATATATATATATATATATATAATATTATATATATATATATATATAATATTATATATATATATATATATATATATATATATATATATATATATAATATATATATATATATATATATAATAATGAGCGCAAATTATTAGAACAACGTATAACTAAGACATCGTCGAATAATAATAAGAACATAAAATAACATTGAAATAAGGGAGGCTGCACCGTAATTGGAAACGGTTGATAAAGCTGCACATGATGATGATGATGATATATATATATATATATATATATATATATATATATATATATATATATATATATATATATATATATATATATATATATATATATATATATATATATATATATATATATATATATATATATTATATAGGAGCGGTCTGAATTTCACAAAAGCTTGTCTTGCCATTTGTATTCGGGTTTTTATCTCTTGTTGTGGATCCGATTGGACATTGATTGTGATGCCAAGGTATTTAAAAGTTTTCACGCGTTTTATGCGATCGTCACCTATTCATCAGACCGTCAGACCGCTCCTATGTAATCAAAACCTAAATTTCGAAATACGATACCGAATGGTCAAGTGCTACATATGGTCCATCTTGCTTTATGGTATGGTAACGTGGACTTAAAAAAAAACATCTATCAACAAACTTGAAGCATTTGAAATGTGGTCATTAAGAAGAATGATGAGCATACCTTGGGTGGATAGAGTTCGAAACGATGACGTCCTTAAGAGAGCCGGCGTGGAAAGAGAACTCTTTTGAATTAATTAAAAAACGCAAGATTGGTTACCTTGGGCACATATTGAGAGGAGCAAAATATGAAATACCACAGTTAATCCTACAAGGGAAGATCGAAGGTAGGAGAGGAGCCGGCCGCAAACAATTATCCTGGTTAAGGAATATTAAAGAATGGACAGGAATACACAATACAGGCGAGCTGTGTCACACCGCCAAGAACAGAATTCTAGTAATGAGATAGTCGCCTACGCACTTTGGTGTATGGCATGTTAAGAAGAAGAAGATATATTATATATATATATATATATATATATACATTTAATATTGTATATATAATAAAATATTTATTAATATTATTATTTATGTGATATGTTTTGTATTATTTATTAAATGTTCATAATTATATTAGTCTTTTGTATTTCAAAATAATAATCTCAATAAATCACTGTATGACCCAGAACTGTCAATTTTGAAGTACGTTTGTGTCATGTCCTCGGTAGTATAGTAGTCAGTATCCTAACCTGTCACGCAGGAGACCGGGGTTCGATTCCCAGTCGGGGAGGACTTTTTTATTAATATTATTACATGGTAAATTAAACATATGCGTAAGTAGAAAAGTTATGTATATTATTGTCATTTTTAAATACTTATGAATATTGCATTTCAATTTGTATTGTATTATTATATTGAATTATGTTGCACTGTATTCTAGTGTATTTTTTTTATGTATATTATTGTCATTTTTAAATATATACTTATGAATATTGCATTTTAATTTGTATTGTATTAATATATTGAATTATGTTGCAGTGTATTGTATTGTATTTTTATATTAATAACAAAATAAACAATGAATTTTTCTGCAGAGTATGTGTTAAAAAAATTTTGCATTCAACTCCTTTCATACATATATGAAAATAAAAATATGCTTTCAGATGCTGAACATAGGCCTCTTCCTCATGTTTCCAACCCCGTCTGTCTTGCGCCGCTCTTATCCAGTTTTTATTGAGTCTTCTTAAATCGTCAGTCCATCTTGTAGGTGGTCGACCGACGCTTCTCTTGTCTTCCTTTGGCCTCCATTCCAATAACCTCTTTGTCCATCGCCCATCTGTCATTCTGGCTATGTGTCCTGCCCATCTCCATTTTAGCCTGGCTATCTTCTCGATGATGTCAGTCACTCCGGTTCTTCTCCTGATGTCTTCGTTGGTTATTCTGTCTCGCAGAGTTATTCCTAACATTCGCTCCATACGCTCCATTCTTCTCTGCGTGACTCTCAGTTTGGTAGCTGCTGCTTTTGTTAAGGTAAGTGTTTCTGCTCCGTACGTCAAGACTGGGAGGACGCACTGATCAAATACCTGTCTCTTTAGGCATGTGGGCAGCTCACTTTTAAAAGTTTCTCTCAGTTTTCCAAATGCTGCCCACCCAAGGCCGATTCTTCTCTTCAGTTCATGAGTCTGGTTATCCCTGCCAATCATAATTTCATGTCCCAGGTATTTATATCTGTCTACGAGTTCTATTTCTTTCCCACCAATACTGATGTTCTGGTTGGGTACCAAATTGGTCATGATTTTTGTTTTCGAGATATCTATATTTAAACCCACACTTTCTGTAGCCACAACGAGTTCCTGTACCATCTCTCTTGCCATACCTAGATCTTCAGCTATTATAAGTATATTATCGGCGAAACGTAAGTTGTTTAGATATTCTCCATCTATTTTTATTCCCTTTGTCATCCAATCCAAATTCTTAAAAGCATGTTCTAGCACCGTATTAAAAAGTTTAGGTGACATTGGGTCTCCTTGTCTGACCCCCGTTTATAAGCATAAGTGAAGCATAATATAAGCATAGGTGAAATGTAAATTCCTGAAGCACCCGCACAGCAAACAACTGTCGTGTTGATTCCACGTTCTCCACTCTTTTGGCATTTTTTTGCATAGTGCTGACACCCGTTTCGTCAACGCTAAATATGCGAGTTGCATCAATATTATTCTCATCAACATTACCTTCTAAATCCTTATGCCGTTGGCCAAATTTTGGTTCATCTGCCTTGGAGGCCTATTTCTCAACCTCAGAACAAAAGAGTGGTCGACCACTTAACAACTCATCCGCCCGAAAAAATGTATTTTTGAAAATTGGTCTTTGTTTGGCCGATCTGACAGTACATATTTAGTAATATCAGTAATATTTTTTTACCATTTTATTTTCTACACTGGAGTATGTGACTTACAGAAAATATTTTTAATTAAAAAGTAATAAAAAGTTACTTACCTTGTATTCCAACGTAACGAGCTTTCTTTACTGCAACAAAAAAAAAATTAGTATTATAAACATATCTTTAAATATAGTAGAGACAGTGAAAATATTTTTCCACAACTTTTTGTTTAAAAAAGTACCTTAAATTCTGCTATATAGCACAATTTCAATAAACTGTAAGACCTTTTGGCAAAAATAATTATGTAATTTCCAAGTAAATGCGAGAAAAATCAGATCTTTTTCAGATCTCTAACAGGTGGCGCCAGATTAACCCCTAACTTGGCAACGTATGTTATAATATACATAATATTTCAAATTTTTTATTTGACAATCAATAGTATTTGAAACCCAGTTCTTGGCACTATATATACACTGTAGTTAGTATACACTACTGTATGTAGCCGACTGGAAGTCGGCCCGAAAATTCTTAATTTCGCGCATTTAGTTCTGATGGTATGGATATAGTCTCGACAAAATGGTTGAGCAAGAGTGTTGTTCCAACCAACAAGTGGTAAATTTGTACATCAGTTACTGTTTTTTATTATACCGTGCTAATTTTTTGGGAACTTAATTTGAAAGCATTATACTGTTTATCTATAAACAAATTTTTGGTATACTGTAAATATTTTTTCAGCAAATCGAATCAAAACTTTTTGTATTGTATAGTATACACCGCCCGATATGGCTTATTTGGCAATTATTTTTTTTTTCAGACTAAAAAAATTGATAAAATATTGGCCCTTTTGCCTCCAGTTGGTGCTAAAAGCGACCCAGAAAGTAGTAGTGATGACGAACAAGAGGTATTATCTCGTAATTTTTAAAAATAATTCACAGAAGACACAGATGATGTTGAAGAAAATATAACTTTTAAAGAAGATATAGAAAAAGCTGTAAAAATATTATCTGTTTCAGTCAGTAAAATAAAGACAAGCAGTAGCTACTCCCTCAGTAGTGCCACAATTTTCTCCAGTTGTCCAAAAACAAGCAAGTTCTTTAATAAAACGAAAGGAGAAAAAATGAGCCTTCATTTAACTGGATGACTGATAATTTGGAATATGAAGTAACAACAGAACAAAGTAATGATTTTACAAAAGCCCAAAATATAAAAACACCTTTGCAATATTTTAAAACCTTTTTAGTGCAGATATTGTTGAATTAATTGAAGAACAAACTAACCTGTTCGATACAAACATTTCACAAATATGTAGACACAAGTATAGGTGAGATGCACGATTTCTTAGCTTTTGAAATTTTATTGGGGATTGGTGACATACCGGCGTACATGAAATATTGGTCTCAAGAGATGTGATATGAACTTCCAAATATATTCCAAATATAATGTCACTAAAGAAGTATCAAGCAATACGACGCAGCCTACATTTTGTCAATATTGAGGAGCTGAATAATGACAGTTACTTCAAAATAAGGCCTATTAGATCGTGTACGAAGAAACTGTCTCACAATTGAATCAGAGTCTAGATGTTTAGTGGATAAAATAATGGTCCCATACAAGGGAAAAAAGGCAGGCTCGAGAAGACAATATGTGAAGAACAAACCAAAAAAATGGGGTTTCAAAATGTTTGTTCGCTGTGGCGTAATTGTTGCCTTTTACATTAACAACAACAACAATAAACAGAGCTGTATAGATGTGTTTATTAGGTTGTTAAGAAGTGATATTTCTTGACACTATCCATCCAATATTACTACAGCTCAAGTCAAGCCTCGGCCTATTTCAGTAAGCTTTTTCAAAGATCTCGATCTGCTGCTGTTCTTTTTCATGAGCCATGGTGTTTTTTGCAGTAAGAACATTTTCTTCTTTTGGTGCCTATCCTCTATGGATGTTGACAATCACGTTGATCCATACAACTTTGTTGACAGCTGCTCTAAATAGATGTATGGTAGTCATTCCTGCTCACTGTCTAATGTTCTTCAACCACGATGTCTTTCTGCGCCCTTGACATCTTTTGCCTTCTATCTTAGTTGAATTAGTTGATACTTTTTATTGCACATCACATGCCTTAAGTATGTCATCTTTCTGATTTTCACGATACGCCCAATTTCCAAATCTTTATTCATACGTTGGATCACGGTGTTGTTTGTAATATGATGGATATAGGAAATTCTAAGCATGCGGCGGTACCACCACATTTAGAAGGCTTCTAATCGTTTGGATGTTGCCTCCGTCAAGGTCCAGGCTTCGACTTCATATAAAATGGTAGAAAATACATAGCATCTCAAGACTCGTGTTCTTATATCAATGTTCAGGTGCATATTACATAAAATCTTCCTGAGGCGATTGAAGGCAGCTCTCGCCTTTTCTATACGACATCTTATTTCCTGTGAGTGGTCTCATTACTTATTTAGGCTGCATCCAAGGTATGTAATTTTGTCGATTATTTTCAAGGGTTCATTATTAGCTGTGAATTGGTGCTATATTACGTCGTTTTTACTTACTATAAGAATTTTAATCTTCTTACAGTTTAATTTCATGCCGTATCTGTCATAGGCTTACACTACACAGTCTATTAATGTTTACAGATCTTCAGCATTATCAGCAATCAAAACCGTATCGTCCGCATATCTTAATTGTTTATGATTTCACCATTGATTTTTATACCTTCTCTTAAACCATCAATAGCTTTCCTGAACAGCATTTTCGAGTAAGTATTGAACAACGTCGGTGATAAAATGCAGCCCTGACGTACTCCCCTGTTTATCGTGAATTCTTGTGAGGTTTCGTTGTCTACTCGTACAGTTTCCCTTTGCTGTAAGTATAAATTTTTAATTAGGCGTAAATTTTTGTCAACAATACTATATTCTTGCAGCATCTGAAATAATGTTTGATGTTGCACTTTGTCAAATGCTTTTTCAAAGTCTATAAAGCATGCATAAACTTCGCAATTTACGTCTCGAGCTCTTTGTATCAATACTTGTATGGAAAATAGGGACTCTCGCGTTCCCAGTCCGCTTCTAAGCCCAAACTGAACACTGCTAATGTTTTCTTTAAGTTTTCTATATATGCGAGAGTGAATATCAGAAAGAAGAATTTTACGCTTATAATTCTGTAATCAGAGCATCTTGTGGCATTTGCCTTTTTGGGGAGAGGGATGAAGGTGGAAACTAGCCAATCTGTAGGAAATTCTACAGTTTCATAGATTTTGTTCAGCAAACTCGTTAGAAGTTTGAGTTGGTTGTTTTCAAATAGTTTCTGTCTATATATTCTTTGATGTATGATTTTTTAAAATACCTTTAAAATGTGGAAATCATTGCAGGATAGATTGCTTTGGTAGAGCAATAAACGTTGACTTCAGCCATGATCTTGGTATTCATCATCATCAGTAGCTCGACAACACTTTCTGAGTCCTGGCTTGTTCTAGGATTTTCCGCCATTCTGTTTCGTTCCTTGCTTTGTTTTTCCAGTTGGTAATCTTAAGTGTTTTCAGATCTTGTTCCACTTGTTCCATATATCTAAGTTTGGGTCTTTCCTTTGACCTTCTCCCTACTGGTGTGTGCCTCATATATTTTGGTGTTTTGATGATCCTGGTATTACTCCGTTTAAATATATATCATTGAATATTTTTGTTAGTCGTTGAGTACCGTCAGTGTTAAATAATTTTATGAATTCAGCATATGCATTGTCAGGTTCAGAAGTTTTGCCATGTTTTAGTTGTGATATTGCTTTTCCACTTGCTTAACCGATACCATTATTTTATCGAGGACCTGAAGATGGGCTGAAGTCCATGATATAATAAAACCAAATGCTCGGTAGTACATTAGAGTTCGTGGTGGGCATTTTACGCATCTCTTACATTGACATAAAAGTTTCTTGAATAAAGATAATACCCACATTATTTAAAACATTTTTTTGGTATATGTAATAAATACAAAGACTGCTGCTTTTCTAGAAAAGAATTTGTATACCTAAAATGCCCAGCGATTCTTTTCATACCTTTTCTAATCCACAATCTATAGAATATTTGACCTTGCTCGGTATTATATAAACGGATTAGGTATATTTAAATGACTCTCGAAATAGCCAAAATAAAATTAACCTGCTCGTATTGATCGCACCTCTCGCTGTTTACTCTTTTAAAAGAAATGTTTTATTTATTGCGGTTATTAGAAAAATGGATTTTTAACGAATCGATATGTTTGAGTTTAGAACTTTGTTTGAACTTGATGGTAATTCATTGTACACAACGAGAAAAGTTTATTACTGTAGCCTCATCCTTTAAGCGCTGTCAAATTTTGGTAAAATGTCATATCGATATTTGGCAATATGCTCATCTTTTAATCACATCAAACTATTAAGGAGAAGGAATCGTGGGAAACTAAATGAAATAATAATATAAATACATATATTGGAGGACGATAAAGTTGGAAAATAATAAAATCAATGCAAAGTCGTAAAATAGTAATAATCTCGCCAATAACACAACACAAATGGGAAAGTTATTTACGACACTACATACTAAAAAAAGACCATGAGTCAAGTACGAGACAGCAATTATTTTTTCAAAAAATACTTTTTTTTTGTCCCTATAGATTTAAACATTGTTCTCCAGCAGATTGTGCGACTTTTCCAGTTTTTGTTCCAAATGCCTTTCATCTACATCTACCTCCTACATATACATGCAATAAGCACCACGAAATTAAAGGACATTATCCACTTATTGTGCGCAAAAGAGATACCTCTAAGAGTAATCGAAACGATTAAAAATATCTAAAGAAACAACATAATAAAAGTAAAAGTAGAAGAAGAACTAAATGACCCTATTAAATCCAATGGGATAAGACAGGGAGACAGCCCCCAATGGGATAAGACAGGGAGATTCCCTGAGTCCTATATTTTATTTCACCTTATTATGGATAAAATAATAAAAAAGTAAGAACTAAAAAATGATACCAAATGGGAGAAAAACAACTTAAAATAATCTGCTATGCAGACAACGCCATACTACTCTCTCAAAATGAAGTTGATTTACAACGTATGCTGCACCTATTTAATATAACCACCAGAAAATTTAACAAGTTAATTTCCTCAAAAACAAAACAATACAGAGTTCAGAAACACTTAGAATAAAAGCGCCATATAGGGAAGAGCCGCAAACAATGATAAAAGAATAAAGGCATAAACTTCTTCTTCTTCTCGTATCACTACAACCCGGGGTAGGCTTTGGCTGACTGCACAACTTGCTTCCATCTTGAACAGTCGTCCATAATAGTTGGGTCAGTTGGTAGCCCCATTGTTCTTAGATCTGACCATATACTGTCTCTCCATCGCAATCGTGGACGTCCTAAGGGCCTTCTTCCTGTGGGGGCTTCCTCTCATATTAACTTGGCAACGCGGTTATTAGGGAGTCTATGAACATGGCCAGCCCATCTTAGACGTTGGGATTTAATCTCTTGGACTATATCGCTCGCTCTATATATCTCCTTGACCTCGGCATTTGTTGTCATTCGGTATTGGTTGCTACTAATGTCGTGATAAGGACCAAAGATTCTTCTGAGAATTTTCCTCTCAAAACATCTAAGTTTTCTTTCAGTCTTTTTGGTCAAAGTCCACGTTTCACACCCATACATCAACACCGTTCTAATCATCGTTTTATATATTCTAATCTTTGATGTTCGTATTAGGCTTTTAGATTTAATAGTATTGTATAGTATTGTGGACGCTGTACATACATCTGTTTGCTGCCTGAATTCTTTCTTTAATCTCTTCCGCAATATCGTTATCTGCAGTGATTGTTGCTCCGAGATATTTAAAACTTTCCACTCTTTCAAAGTTATATGGGTCTATTGTAACATGTTGCCCTATTCTAGCTCGTCCCTTTTGTCTGTTGATGCACATGAATTTTGTTTTCTCTTCGTTTACCCTTAAACCAGTTTTCTTTGCCTCTACCTGCAATTAAAAGTCTCCTTCACATTGGTGACTGTGTTTCCCACAATATCAATGTCATCTGCGTATGCTAGTAGTAATTTTGGTTCATTTACTGTCAGTAACTCCGTTTTAAGTTGTGCTGCTCTTACGACTTTCTCCAGGAGGAGAAGTGACAACGCATCTCCTTGTTTCAGGCCACTACTTATTTTGAACGATTCTGAGAGTATATTACGTATCCGTACTCTGGATCTACAGCTATTCACACATAACTTAACAAGCTGGATAAGTTTTTTTCAAACTGAAAGTTCTGCCATTACATTCCACATCTGATCCCTTTTAATGCTGTCGTACGCTTGCCGGAAATCTATTAAGAGATTATGGATAATTCTATTGAATTCCCATCCTTTTTCAAGCAGCTATCTTAGAGTAAAGATCTGATCTATGGTCGATCTATGTTTTCTGAAGCCGGCTTGGTATTCCCCCTGGAGATAGTAGGTGTGCTATCTCCTCTGTCAGTCGTAAGAAGAAAAGGAGCCAGTAGAGAATTTTTGGAAATAAAAGGTTAGTTTGCCGTATAATCAACAAAGACTTTCAACCACGATCATAATTAATTTGGTTTTTAATATTTTATTTAGTGATTTAAAGTGATAAAGTGATTTAGTAATAATAAAAACGGTACGAGCTGATCTAGCGGTTGCCATTCCTGCCTTTATAGGACAATAAACATTTACCAAACACAACATATCGTGAAAATCAGTCGATCAAACACCATCAATTGCATCCAGCATCCTATATACATACAAAATATCGTTTTGTTTATTAACACCCCGTAAATTATCACCATCTGTCAGTTCTAAATAGGAAAATCGTATAATACGAAACAACACCGTTTATCGATTGGCAGTTCATTGTTCATTCTGATTTATTGCAAAAGTTTGTGGGTCTGCCATGGCCCGTTGTTTGTATATGTCCCCGCCGCATCGTATCGCGAAATTTGAGACATCCACCACGTTATATTCTTATCTAATAATCAATCTTCATTATCCTGTGCATTGTTTTATTTACGGATTTCTTACCGAGGGTCTACCATTAATACAATGTGAAACCACCGCAAGACTTTTTGAGCGGTTTTTGAATGGACAGCCGGTAGCGGAAGATTTTAAAAAGTAATAAGTTACAAACGTTTTTAGAATGCGGATCTGAACAAAGCGATTGATTTTTTTACATTGTTGTGTGTCCTTGTATCCTTAGAAAGGAGATGGGATATAGACGTCCCATTGGTGTTAAATGGTGGGATAAATAAATCCCATCAGTAAAGAAACAAACTTATATTCAAAATAAAAAAAAAACATTACTTCTTATGAATGTTGTAGGTAGTGAAAAACAATTTTTGCATAGAAGCACATTGCACGCTGTACAAAAAGTCGTAGTTCGAGTTTCTGATTTATTTTGTGAACATCTAAAACACCTTCTCCTGGTAAGTATTTATTGTGGCAAATGGTCTCCAACGTAAATTATATGTTTCTCTCGTTTAGATATTCTTCCAGAACGGCCACTTATCTTTTTATATTTGATTTTGATCTTCCTAGTTCAATTAGCTGTTCTGGTAGTGGCGTAAGAAAATTCAAATTTGAAAATTTTGTATTATATTGTTGTACACTTCTTTTATACAAATCCTTGTAGATAATCCAAGAATTTACAATAGCGTTCATAACAACTATTCTGTAAAAAACTTTCCTCCACCAATTCGCAGATTTTCGGTCAAGACAAGAATTCAGCTTTTTCTCCAGTTTTCAGCTTTCTGTTGATAATTTCAACAGTACTTTGACAATTGGACATCACCATTACTTCTTTCTTATCTTTTCATTTAGTGACTAAAATTCCTTCAGATGAAACTAAAAACTCTATACCTACTACCCCTTAACATTTTGTTATTTTCAAATTTGGCTACTTTTAAACGATTGGCCATATAGGTTCCTAAACATGTAAAATTTGGGGTGTTCACACACCTGGCGGCTGTATGGTGTTGGCTAAAGTTTCAACAACTCGTTCTCCTAGAGTTGCAGTAGGTGATGTGAATTCTTTTCTCGAGTAAATATTGAAATCGAATACATATCTTCTTCTTTTTATATAGACATCAATCTGTCTGTTTTTCAATGTGCCTCCAGTAAGTTGTCATTCCATCGTTTGCGTGTTCTTCCTACTGATTCTTCCTATTGGGGAACCGTCTCTTGTCGTCTTTACTACTCTATTTATTGTCATTCGGCTTATATGATCGTTTCATTCTACTCTTTTATTTCTTACCCAGTTTTTGATGTTCTCCAGCATGCATCTATGTCGTATATCTGTACTTCTAGCTCTGTCCCATAGTGTCTTACCATCAATTTTTCTAAGTGTTTTCATCTCTGCTGTTTCTAACATCCTTTTTGTTCTCTCTGTGTCAGGTCTTGTTTCTGCCGCGTATGTCATTATTGGTCTGATGACTGTTTTGTAAATTCTGCCTTTCGTTTCTTTCCCGATATTTTTATTTCTCCATATTGTTTCGTTTAGGCAGCCTGCTGCTCTGTTTGCTCTATTCACTTGATCTTCCACTTCTGTTTCGAGCTTTCCGTAGCTAGATAATGTGATGCCTAGATATTTAAACTCCACTTTTCACTTCATTTCTTTTCATCACTTTTTCTATTATCTGACCTTCCAGCTCCAATTTACATCTTAGTAAATTTGCTGTTATAACCATGCATTTTGTCTTTGTTAGGGAAATTAACATGTTAAATTTTCTGGCGGTTATATAAAATTGGTTCAGCATACGTTGTAAATCATCTTCACTTTGAGAGAGTAGTACTTTGTTTTTCTCCCGTTTGCTATCCTTTTTTAGTTATTACTTTTTTAATTATTTTATCCATATTCAGGTTGAACAATAAAGGACTCAATGAATCTCCCTGTCTTACCCCATTGCCAGCTTTAATAGGGTCGGTTAGTTCTTCTTCTACTTTTACTTTTATTCGAATACATATCATGTGAAAGAATTACTTCGTTGCCACATTTTTATACCTCTTTTTACTGGCTCTATAAGCAGATCTTCCTTTGAAGGATGTTCAGATCCTTCTTTCTAAAAATAGGGTCAGTTAGTTTACAAATTCTTGTGGTCATTTGTTTCACTAGATTCACTTTTATGCTTGACTTGTGGTAAGAATGGCAGTTGAGGTATCTCCCAGAGTTACACTTTTTTCTATACGAATCAATTGTAATGATGTTATCCAGTTTTCTAGTGAACATTGTGTCAAGAAAAGGATTGGTTTTGATCCTTTTTTTCAAAAGTAAATTAAATGTGAGGGTCATAGCTATTGAAAATGTCTAAGAGCTCAGTCTCTAAACCTAGTGGACAGGACATAATAATGTCATCAACATACTTTTTAATAAAAGGAACGACCTGGAGAACAATATTCAACAGATCGTCAATTACATATTATTGTGATATTATTATGTAGCCAGAATTGGAGAGATACTGGCTCCCATAGGAGTGCCAAAAATGTGTTTATAATATTTGTTCTTAAAAGAAAAACAAGTGGAATTAAACAAGAACTCTATCATTTCAATAAACCGTGTTTATAAATAGACCGTAGAACGGCATTTAATTAAACATTACTAAAGAGGAAGACTATATCTAGACTGACGAGAACATAATTATGTGGTAAGACAGTTCTCTTAAACAACTCGATAACTTGGAAAAAAAATCTCTGATGTAGTAATCATTATTCGAATTATAAGCTTCAGTTAAAATGTTAGTGATAAAGCCTTATAGTGATATAGGTCTCATAGTTAAGGTAGGTTTATGGATTTTAGGGAGGCTGTAGAATTTAGCAACAACAGTTTTATCGCATGAGAGTTTCTTTTTAGTATTTGAATCAATTTGTTTCTTTTGCCAAAGGTGTTTTATTAAGACATTAGATTTATTTTGAATATTACTAGTTATACCACTAGGGACGGTTACGTAGGATGAACCTAATCAAGAATCTCTTGATAAAGTTTAAAGTAATCATCTTTCAACATTACTACGGTAACATTACCTTTGTCAGATTTAGTCACTACTAACTCAGAGTAGGATTTGAGGAAATGTTTAGTTTTTTTCAAAGAGACTTTGGAGGAGAGAAGAGGAACTCCTACATTTGAACGAGTTATTGGTTAAATGTTAATCCTACAATCAGAATCCAGAAAGTTCATTAATATATAGACTTGGGCAAATATGCAAATAAAAAAGTATGAAATATGCGCATAAATATGCAGTATTTTATGCAAAAATATGCAGTATTTTATGCAAAAATATGCAGTATTTTATGCAAAATATGCATATTTATCTAGAAAATGTGCATGGAATAAAAAATATTTACAATATTTTTTTGAATACAATATCTGAATACATATATTTGTAAATAGAAGAACTTCTTTCGACATCAACTGATGTAACTAGGGCATTTTTCAAATTTACTGTAATAGGTGGTTCTAAATTAAGTGGTTCGGAAAATGTCCCAGCTAGTAGTTGAACCACTTCAGAAAGAACCTGGTAACCACTATTTTTTCCATGGTTACTTTAAATTTTTGAAAAACTTCCTTTCCAATAGTACCTTTAACGTTTTGACACAATGACTCAAATTATTTTATTTAAACTGTACTTTCTAACAATGATAATTTGGAGGATTCTAATTGAGTTATAGTTTTCTGGACAAAACTATAATTTGATTTTATGAATGACAGTTACTGTTGAAGGATGTTATTTTGGAAGGCTTGCTTAGCTTCCAATAAAGTATGGCAACTATCATCCGTTAAAAGGTTAATTATTTTTTATTAAATCAACAAAATGATCAGCATAGAAATTAGCTGCTTCCAACCATGTTTCTCAACATGTTAAAATGGGTTGTGATGGCAGTGGAACAACAGGAAGCATATCTCTGTAACATTGTATTCTTACAGATGATTTCAGGAATACCTTTACCGAGGAATACCTTTATCAGGAATACGCTCGTGATTAAACTGTTAACTAGTGGAATTTTTTTTTCTTACTTCCTTCGCAACTCTGTTTATTCCATACGCTAAACAAGTGACATGTATTAAGTTTGGATAAAATATTTTAAAATTTTGTCCTGCTTTTACCATATATGGTGCGGCATCAGATAAAATAAACAATAATTTATCATTAGCCACAGCAGCAGGAAGAAAAAAGTTGGCTAATGCTTCTTGTAGAAACCGTGATTGTGAGAACGTTGGTTTTTTCCACTTGCTTGCACAGGAAATTAAATACGATTTTGGAAGGTTTCGTCGCTAAGTACACCAATCAAAAAGTGCACAATGTATCTTCCTGACGAGTCAGTGGTCTGGTCCATACATATGTAAAAGTAATTATTACCTATTTCGGCTTTTATGTTGTGGATGACTGAGGAGTATAACAAATTGACATTATTTCTCTTTAGAGTTCGTTCACTGGGAATGTTTTGTTTGCAATATTTTTTAAAAAGAACTAAAGTTTTCATTAGATAATTTTGAAAGCGGTATATTAGAAGATACTAATGCACGACACAAGTCTTCTTTAAAAGTTTCTTGTTCGGTTTGTTTTTTGGAACTTGACTGAAAGCACTTGGACACTGAAGGTTGATATTTTTTACCAGATGTGGTTTATACTTTTTTAGCTAAATGTTTCGCAGTTCTGACATGCTGATCTATTTGAAATTTTTTTCAGATGAAATCTAAAAAAGAATATAAATATCCTATAGTTATACATTTTTAAAATCTAATATTGTAGAAATAAACTTACAATGAACCGTTTTTGCATAACAATTAAAATATTTAAATTAAATCAAATAAAAATCGGTGTAATAGTCTTGAAAATGTCAAGAAATGACTGTGCAAGAAGGAAGAACCCCCAAATATTCACCAGAGGCTCTTGGTTTTTTCTGTTTACATTTAAAGAAAAAATACTGTGAGCATAAATTAAAAGCACTTAATTAATTAAGTCCAATATATATGTTTTTGTTTTTAGCAAAATTAAGGCAAACTATGCTATTGTTAGAAAAAAAAATGTTAGCGACCTTTCAGTAGACTATTGAATAATTTGAATCTTCAATGGCATCTTCAATGAGCTCTAGCTCCCTTAGGAAGCATTTTCGGACTAGGTGAATTGGGTTAAATCGTCTTAAAATTATCTGAGGAATAACCGGTTTTTGTTTTTCAGGGGAGTTTCTGGACACCCTGTTAATAATGTGTATACTTCGAATATTATCTCAATCTAATTTAACCATTCACCGCACAACAATCCGAATCCCCCTCGTAGCAGCTGGAAACACGGTCGAATCACGCGTTGACGTTTTGTTTTAATTTAACTATTCATTCACATGGCGTGCTTTCGGTTTGATAGGAGCAGCTTTTATTGTTTGGGAGGTACAAGCTCGAACAAAGAAAACACTTGAATAAAACAGTTGCTTTCTCATATGCTACTTTGTGAAAGGGGAGACACACGAGTCGAATGTTTGAATATTTAGAATATGCCTTTTGAAGTTCAGCTCTTATGTGGACGCCGTCATTAGGAAAATGTAGAAAAATATTTAAGACTCCAGCTTTTTTTCTCGGCTTTCTTTCGTTTTTATGAAAGTGTCTACAGATGGTACAAAAGCATTTGTAATAAAATATTATAATATATAGAAAGCGCTGAACAGAGCACATAAAAAAAGTGCCAATTGACTGACGCCTTTTGAATTTTTTAAAGAGTTCAGCATAGAATAAAGGCTTTGTAATTTTTTAGTTTTACAATTATTTCTCTAATTTTTTTGACGGTGGGAAATCTTGTACGTTTTCATTTGTGTTTTATTGCCGCTAAATAGTTCTTACAATGATTAGGCTATCTGTTTAACCTTTGAGTAGTCGGGTGAGGAATGTGAGACCAGCGACAATTTATTTCTAATGCCTCACTGCTTATTTTATGTCGGAGTGCAAATTGGTCTATTATACCTAGCTGGGGTTTTCAAAGCAAGCCGAAGAAATTACACAGAATTTTGGGCTACTGATGGAACAAGCGAAGAGGTACTTCGAGCTACTATGGCTCATAGGCGATTTGTATTCTTGCTACGTAGCTTGCGTTTTGATGACGTAAATACTAGAGAAGAAAGAAGAACCATAGACAAACTTGCACCAATAAGAAACGTTTTTGGCCAATTTAATAAAAAAATGAAAACTTAATTACGTTCCTGGATCTTACTTAACATTAGACGAAATGCTTTTTGCACGTTGCGGATTCCCCATGTAGGTATATCCCGAATAAGTCAGCTAAATATGGCATTAAAGTATTTTCCTTAGTGAACGCCAAATGTTTTTACACGGTAAATATGGAAGTCTACGTTGGAGCTCAGCATCCAGGGATATATCGCGTTAGTACTAAAGCCACCGATATAGTGGAAAGAATATGTGAGCCTGTATTTGAATCGTCTAGAATACAAGTTACGACATTGCAAACGCATGCTAAAGCAGCACAAAATTACAATTTTTCGAAACAATTCGAAAAAAATAAAAGAGATTCCAAAGGAACTTCTTGATCCTAGCAGACCACAGTACTTGTCTATGTTTTGCATTTTCCAAATCCACTACTTTGGGGTCGTATATCCCAAAGAAAAAAAGTCGTGACACTGTTATCATCTTTTTACTATTATGACTGAGGATTCTGGAGAAGCCTGTAAGCCCAATATTATTACTTTTTATAACATTACAAAATCGGGCGCTGACTCAGTCGATCAGAAATGTGCGGCTTATAACGTAGGCAGAAATACCCGAAGATGACCAATGGTCATTTTTTATAATTTACTCAATATTCCAGGCATAAACTCTTACGTCATATATAAATGTAATGCAAATGAAAATGACCTAATTTTGGAACGAAGATTACAAGAGAGAACATGCGAATCAAAGCAATAGACCCTTATTTACAAAAGAATATCAGAAATATCGCCCAAAAATTAAGCGGAGTACATGCAGATTTAGCGCCTCCGCGTCCAAATATACGAGGTCGTTGCGACTATTGTAAAAATCGTAAAACATGATATTTTTTTGTCAAATGCCAAAAATTGCTATGCTTAGAGCATGATAAACCATTTTGCGAAGGCTGCAATAAAAATTGAAATTAGGATTAGTATTTCGTTTATTAAATGTAGGAGAAGTACATTTTTGTTAATTTTTTTGCATTTTCTTAAAGATTTTGTTTATTTTATCCTTTGGTTTAAAATAGTTAAGATGTATTAAAAATGAAATAAAAAAAGATTGTACATATATGAAATAGTTTTATTTTAATTTTTTCAAATGTATTGTGTCAAATAAAAACTGAGCCACATAGACCTCACCCGACTGTTCATGTAATTTGCATGTATACGATTACTCAAGAGTTAATATCTGCTATTTGTCAATAATAATTATAGATCCATGCTTATTTTTACAATTATTATTCTGATTGGCAATTATTCTGAGTTTGAACTTCTTTCTAAAACTATTTAATTGTTTTTTGTTGTTCGTTCTGGCGTTTTTTAAATTACTCTTTTTTCTTCTTTCTGAAAATTATATGGAATTATATGGCACTAGCGGACCAACTCGACATCGAGTTTTTTAAATGAAATTTTTATTTTGCGAGAAAAATTAAGAGATCAATACAAACAATATAAGCAAGAATATACATAACATTCATCAATAATAATGCAAGGAAAAAAAAGTGATTATGGAAGTCGACCTCAAAACCGTAATGCAATTTTTAGTTCATCAAATGTCGACATGGATATCATTTAGCAGTTAATTTTGCATGAAGATCACGAATCCGGTGTCAGATTTGCTCTATCTTGACGTTTTATGCGCGATTCGGGTCACTTCTGGTGTCGGATCGCAACCGGAAGTACATATTTAGATTCGTCTCGACGAGACCTTTCGATCCATATATACATTGTGGGGTCTAAAACTTAAAGTAAATTTTAACTGCCGGTCATCTCAAAACCGGAAGTGAATTTTTGTACCAAAAGTATATCTTGACAATCTCATACGTAATAATATTCCGAAAAAATATTTTAATTATCTAATATGGTTTTTGAGTAAAGTGGTAAACAAGAAAAGGGCTTAGCGTTTTAGTACATAAGATTATATGGAAGTAGACGAGATCAAACAGGAATATAAACAGCCATTTCAAAGAAGATCATGAATCAAGGTTCCGAATAAATGCCAGAGGTAAAGGTAGATGTGATTCGACAAGCATAAAGAAAAATGAAAAATAACAAACCCCAGAAGGATGGAATTGTAATGGAAGCTATCGTAAATAGAGTAAATATGCTATTAAATACATTAAGGAAACTCTCTAATCTATGTTTGAAGCAAAAGAGGTGCCCAAAGAATAGAACAATGCAATAACCATCCTTTTGCATAAAAAAGGAGATAGAACAGACCTAGAAAATTATAGACCTATTAGCCTGTTGGACCAAATATACTAGCTCTTCACTAGGTTAGTGACAATAAGATTGGAAAGAAAATTTCTACCAAACGAGAGAGCAGATAGGATAACGTTCAAATTATAGTACCAATGATCACCTTCCTCCATACAGTAAAGACACTCATTGAAAAATCTATAGAATACAACAAACCTCTTGTCCTCACTTTCATAGATTTTCATAAAACGTTCGACACGATCGATATAGATAGAAGCAATGAATGACAGCAATATTGACCATAGGTATAGTGAACTTATTTACAATATTTACAAAAATGCCACTACGACTGTTAAGATACACGACAAAACCCGACCAGTAAAAACAAAACGTGGGATAAGGCAAGGAGATGTATTGTCACAGAGAATGGAGAACTTGACCAAAACCAAGTTTATGACAAATATGGTCCCCAGTAACCATTTAACTTTTCTAGACAAAGTGGTAAAACTGGTGGAGAAATATACGGATTTGGGTCATGAAATAAGAATCAGCAGGGATAACCAAATATTCGAAATCCAAAAACCAATTACTTTTGCAGAAATGAATGGAACGCTCTATGCTGGGAGTGAGGGACCGAATAACAAAAAAAAAATCTACGAAGAAGGACTAGTATTGCTGATGTTGTGGAATGCATAGCAGAACTGAAATGGAACTGGGCACATGTAGCGAAAATGCACGACTCACGATGAACAAACAAAATTAAAAATTCAAGGCCAAGAGTAGACAAACGTAGTAGAGGAATACAACCTACAGGTTGGACTGACGACATCAGGCGTATCACCAAAAATTGGCTACAAAGAGCACAAAATCGTAAAGAATGTATCGCAATTGGCGGTGACGATCCAATCGCAAATTATCGTCAGTCACGCTCAAACATCGTTCAGTTTCACACTCGAGAAGGTTACTCACACTTACGATACATAGTGATATTATTTTTTCAATTCAAGTCTCATTATTTCTCTATACGATGGTTTCGTCATGATCAGAAATAACGTGTGAACAAAGGTATTTCTAACATTATCTTGTAGCTTTTACCAAGCTCTGATTTTGCAGTTTTCACAAACCGCCAAAGTCGTTAACAAAATATATTAAAGAGAACTAAAATCATTTTGAAAGGGACTCAATTTCTTTATTTTTATCTTTCGACCCTCATAAACTGGGACACGTCGAGGTAAAAATAGCAATACTCTATACTTTAAAATGACTTGGGAAATGTAGCTTAGAACAATATTCATCGTTTATTATTTGTCATCTCGGGACCTAATAAATCTTGATTAGGTCGGCTGTCTGGAGCAACCAGAAAATATCGTATTTATTTCCCGCTGGATATCAATCATGAAAACATTTAATAAAGTTGTCTGGTCCAATTATTAGATGTACTTGTCGGGCTATACTTCGAAGTTGGTTCTACAAAACACGAAGAAAAATTGTTCGACAGGAAATAAGAGATAGGATTGAGTGAATAACAAACAAACTACACTATTTTTGGATCCACAGTAATAAAATAGAAATAAAGACGGTGTTTAATATCAAAACTATATGTTTATAAATGGCCGCGTCTATCTATTAGTAACTAACTTTGAACGTATTGTAATTACGTAGGCAACATACCTGTGGCTGGAGTTACACAAAGATTTAACGAAGAAACACTCAACGACAACGGAGAAACACTTCTAGAACTTTATTTAATGAATAACCTCCAAATTAACAACACATACTTTGACCACCCAATACAACATAAGATCAACTGGTCAGATACAAGAGGACGTAACAGATACAAGAGCACAGAAATAACAAAAACGATAAAAATTCGAAAGTTACAATATTTCGGTCATGTAATGAGACATACAGAGAGGTCATCATTCAATCTTCGCTTATCCACTGCTGGACATAGAGCTCCCTCATAATTTTCCATCTATTTTGATCTTGTGCCTCTTGCATCCAATTCCTATGACAACGTTTTAGATCGTCAGTCCAACGTGTTGGTGGACGACCTCTGCTTCGGTAGGCATCATCTCTTGGTCTCCATTCCAGTATCCGTTTTGTCCATCTATTATCTGTCATTCGAGCCACGTGACCTGCCTAGTTCCATTTCAGTATTGCTACTCTCTCTACTGCATCAGCCACTCCTGTTCTTTGTCGTAGCTGGCGATTTGGGATCTTGTCTCGTAGTGAAACGCCTAACATAGCACGCTCCATCGCCCTTTGACACACACGGATCTTTTGAACTGTTCTCCTTGTCATGGTCAACGTTTCCGCATCGTAAGTTAACACTGGCAAAACACACTGATTAAACGTTTTTCTTTTAAGGCATATTGGTATATCAGACGATTTGAAAATATGGTTCAGCTTGCCGAAGGCTGCCCAAGTCAGTCTTATACGACGGAAAATCTCAACGGTTTGGTTATCTTTTTCTATGCAAATCTCATGACCTAGGTATTTATAGGCCATTACCTGGTCTATGGATCTTGTTCCTACGCATATATCTTCGCTGACTACAAGATTTGTCATCATCTGGGTTTTAGATATATTTATTTTCAATCCCCCTTCTAGCGAGGAAAGGTAGAGCTGATTTAAAAGTTCTTTGGCCTCATCTATCCTATCAGCTATTAGTACAATATCATCTGCAAACCTTAGATGGCTAAGCTTTTCTCCATTTATGTTTATGCCCTTGTCAGTCAGTTTTGCCCTTTTACATATATATTCCAAAAGCGTAGTGAACAGTTTCGGCGATATGGTGTCCCCCTGGCGTACTCCACGTTGTATCGGGAATTTCTGGGTTTGACGATCACCCACTCTAACACTGGCTGTTGCGTTTTGGTATATGTGTTTAATTATATTTATATACCGATAGTCAATTCGGAATTCTGTCAAGGCTTCCAACATTTTTTGTTGATTTACGGTGTCGAATGCCTTTTCATAGTCGACAAATATTATACAGAGAGGTATAACCTTCTAAACCTCATAATACAGGTTAAGATCGCCGGAAGGAGAGGCCCAGGATGTTCTGGCTCCATCCTTAAGAACATCCTGGCTCCGAAATATCCGAGAATGGTATTAAGAGACCACCGCTAATTTATTTAGAGCCGCCGTAAACAAAGTTATTATTGCCAATATGATCGCCAACGTTTGATAATCGGACAGAGTACTGAAAGAAGAAGAAGAAGAAAGCTTAGAGGAAGTAGGAACACAAAACTTGTATAGAAACAGACTAACAGAGAAGCTAAAAAGCCATAACCTAGAGAGTAAAAATAATATAGAAGAAACCTGGAAAATTATTAAGAAATGTATCCTACAAGCAGCGGAAGAAGCTTTAGGTAAAAGAAAAGTTAACAGAAATAAACGGGAATACAAAACTCCATGTTACGACGAAAGGGTGAAAGCACTAGCAAATGAAAAGAAACAAGCTTTCCCAACATACAAAGAAGTGAAGACACTGGAGGCACGAGAAGACTACGTGAGAATCAGGAATGGAGTAAACCAAGAAATAGATAACATCAAAAAAGAACATTGGGAGAAATTTACCAAAAATATGGAATACGACCTCTATGGATCCCAGAAAAAGGTGAGGAAGATGATATGGAGACAAAAAACAGAAATTAATGAATTTGTACACATAGATAACATTACGGAGGAACAATGGACTGAGCATTTCACGAAATTATATGGAGAAGGAGAAGAAGACAATAGAGAAAGAATCATTAACGAAACTCACGATAAAGTACTAAGATCAGAAGATGAGCTACAAGAACGAATAAAAAAATTAAAAAACAGAAAAGCACCTGGTCCTGATAAGATAAACAATAAACTGCTAAAATATGGAGGAACAACACTACGCAAATGGCTCCTAAAATTATTCGTCGATATAATAAATACCGGAGTAGTACCAGCGGAATGGAAGGAAAGTCTCCTGCTACCGATACTTAAAAAGTGAGACTCGAGAAATACTGAAAATTATAGAGGCATTAATCTAATGAATAGTACATTAAAAGTGTTAACGGCAGTCATAAAAGATAAAATTGAGGAAAAAGCGAACATGGCAGATGAACAACAAGGCTTCCTGAAGAACCACAGCACAATAGACGCAATTTTTATTATCAGACAAATAATAGAGAAGTCTATTGAATATGGAAAACCAGCATAAATGTGCTTTGTAGATTTAAAAAGTGCGTTTGACAGGGTGAAGCGAAATGATATCTTAAATTTATTTCAAGCTGAACAAATAGACTATCAGATAATAAGGACAATTAATGAAATTAACAAGAACAACAAGATCAGAGTTACAATGCCAACAGGGGAAACCGAATGCATAGACTCGCTCAGCCCATTGTTATTCAATATGGTGAAGAATCAAATAATTCACGAAGTAAGAAAACGGCACAGATACCACATGGGACCGCATAAAATCACGATACTATGCTATGCCGATGATGCAGTACTAATTGCTGATAACGAAGATGGCCTACAAAGGCTCCACACCTTCAATATCATAGCAAACAAACTTAATATGAAAATATCAGTAGAAAAAACTAAATGTATAGTGATCACTAAGGAGCCGCGTATATGCAAACTAGAAATAGACGGCAAAATTGTAGAACAAGTAATGAAATTCAATTACCTAGGAGTAGAGATCACTAATGACAAAAATTTAAGAACAGAGACCACAAGAGTAAGTGGTTGCCTCCGAGAAACCATATGGAGAAACAAATATCTGACCACGGAAAGCAAAATGAAACTATACAAGGCAACAGTAAGACCACATAATACTCTATTATTATACTATTCTGTGGTAAGACCAATCCTGACATATGCAGCGGAGACAAGGACCGATACAAGTAAGACGAAACAACAAATCAACAATATCGAAATGAAAGTATTAAGATCAATAGCAGGCATATCATTCAGAGGCAGAAAAACCAGCAGAAGTATACGAGAAGAATGCAAAATTCAAAATATTAACAGGTGAATAAAAACAAGAAAAAAAACAGGAACGAACATGTAAACCGAATGGGACCAGATAGATTAGCGAACATCTGTAAAAACAACAAGCCGTATAGCAGAAGACCCGTTGGAAGGCCGCCAAAAAGGTGGAAAGATAATGTACAATCAACAACGACTGAAACAGAATAAGAGGCAGACAAACAGGAGTAATCCTAGTCGCAAGAAGAAGAAGAAAATTTCTTTATTTGCAGATTATCTAGTTTTTAAAGATTTGTCGAAGAATATCTTTAGGCTGATAAAAATGGATCACGACTTATTATTTGAACTTAAAAAACACAAGGCGATACAGTATCAAAGATTGATACAAAAGTTCTTTTCTATTCATTATAAATGTCTGTATATTAATTATTAACTACTACACAACTAAATGCGACTTTATTAGAACATCACAGCGATATTTTATCGTCAGTAAAAGATATTTTATTCGCGCATTATTTTATACCTGATGCTCATTAATAATTAGTCACGGTAATATGCGTTGCATAAAAACTTTCTGACCTTTTTCAATCGATCAATCAATCACCAAGTCAATCAATATATGCAAATAAAAAGAATATTGTTTGTCTATGATGAGCTGAGAATTCGAAATTCGGAAAGTGAGCTACAAATCGTCATTTACGCAATATATTGAGTGTGTCAAATTTTTAGTATACATATATCGGCAATCATTACTTATAAGATAGACAAATTCGCTATGAACTATGTTTTTGAAGGCACTCATCCATGGTTAGCAATAAAAAAGAAATTTAGGACGCACGTTGAAAAAAATTAGTAAAGTTTAATTTCGAAACAAACAACAGTTATTATAGTTAAAGTTAATAATTTATCTACACCCTGGACGAAAAAGTTTATCATTGTCTAGAAAATATCAACCAGCAATGATATTTTCTTAGCTACTTTTGCCGATGACGCGAAAATCTTGGCAGTGGATATCGACCCTAATGTAGCATCAAATCATTTAGAGCAATTACAAAACTGACTTGTAGCGATGGAAGATCAATGTTAATGCCAGCAAATCAGTAAAAATTACTTTTGCAACAACAAAATCTACATGTCCACAAGTTTCTATTAATAATACTCCTATTCCCATTAAACCAAATACTTGGGATTGCATCTGGATGAAAAACTTACATGGAAAACGCACAATAAAACTAAACGTAAACAACTAGATCTTAAACTAAAAAATATGAACTCGCTATTTAAAAAAGGTCTCACTTATCTCTTAAAAATAAACTGCTTTTGTACAAAACTATACTTATACCAGTTTGAGCATATGAAATAGAACTATGGGGCTGTAATAAATCTTCAAATACGAAGATACTTTAAACATTTCAATCCAAAATACTCCGCATGACAAATAAAGCTCCCTAGTATGTATCTAGTAAAATCATCATGGTTTTAGAAACTAATAACGGCGTTACTGATCATGGCCCTCGGAAGCCAAGATCCGGCAGGGGAGAAGAAGACAAGGACTCTCAGGTCGTTAATCAGCGAATTCCTTGTCAAAAGAACGCAGATGAAAAAATACGACTGTCCAACACTAGAATAGGAACATGGAATGTTCAGAGCATGTTTCAGCCTGGTAAAATGCACAATGTTATTCAAGAAATGAACAGGTTGAATATCGATGTACTGGGTATCAGTGAAGCTAGGTGACCCAACTCACGGCGTGGCAGTAATAGTTAATAAAATAGAGCGGTGGAATGCTATTTCCCTATCTCAGAAAGAGTAATGGTACTGAAGTTAGTGACATCTCATGCCAAACTGAATTTGATACAAGTTTATGCTCCTACGGCGAATGCCGACGAAGAAGAAGTAGAATTATTTTATCGAGATATCGAAGAGGCACTTAGAATAAAGAAAACAAGAGAAATCACGATAGTCCTAGGTGATCTCAATGCAAAGATTGGAAAGGGACAAAGCGGAAAGTGTATAGGAAACTATGGTCTGAGAAATCGAAACGAGAGAGGAGACCGTCTGTTACAATTCTGTCAAGAGCAGAACTTTATTATTACAAACACATTTTTTATGTTACCAAACATACGACGACTGTATACATGGCGATCGCCCGCAGATACATCGGAGAAAGTAGTCAGGAACTAGATAGACTACATTATGATCAATGAAAGATACCGTAATGCTGTTAAAGCCGTGAAAGCATATCCTGGATCAGACGTGGCCTCAGATCACAATCCACTTATAGCCAAAATTACACTCACCCTTAAAAATATTAAAAGACATCAAAGAATCCCTCCAACATGAACTGCATGTGAACTGCAACAAATTGAACACAAACACCAACGATATTGACGAGTACTGGAATCGACTAAAAGATTGTCTACTGGAAACCTGTAAAGAAATATTAAAGACTTCCTCAAGGAGAAAAGAGGAATGGATGAATGACGAGATACTCAATATGATGGAACAACGGAGACAATTTAAAAACAAGGATAACAATAAATACAGAGAAATAAACCACGAGATTAGAAAGACGATAAAGCAGGCAAAAGAAAAATACTTTGAAGGGCAATGCAAAGAGATCGAAGACCTTCAAAATAAATATGATCTGTTTAACCTACACAAGAAAGTCAAAGAACTGGCAGGACTAAGAAAACAAAATCCCACTTGTGCAATTCTGGATAGACACGGTACTGCTATAACACATACGGACGAGAAAATACAAAGATGGGCAGAATATATCGATGAATTGTTCGATGATGAAAGAGGAGATCTGGAGCACATAGAACTTACGTCAGAAGAAATAGGTCCATATATTACAAAAGAAGAAATATTGCACGCATTAAAATCAATGAAGAGCAGGAAAAGCCCTGGACCTGATATGCTTCCTATAGAAATCATAAAAATTCTAGATGAGAAGCACATTGATGTTCTAGTGACACTTTTGAACCAAATTTATAGTTCAGGCGTATTACCCAAAGAGTGGTTGACATCTATTTTTATTTGTCTCCCTAAAAAGAAAAACGCAAGAGAATGCAGCGATTACCGCACCATTAGCTTAATGTCTCATACGCTAAAGTTACTACTTAAAGTCATCCATAACCGAATATATCACAAACTGGACATAGACGTTAATAATACACAATTTGGTTTCCGCAAAGGCCTAGGAACACGTGAAGCTCTTTTTTCACTTAATATACTAATACAAAGATGCCTGGACGTCAATCAAGATATATACGCATGTTTTATTGACTATAATAAAGCATTCGATAAAGTACGACATGAACATTTAATGAATGTCCTGAAATCAAAGAAGATTGACTACAACGACCTCAGGATCATATCAAATTTATACTATAAACAGCGAGCAAAAGTACGTGATAACGAACAGCTGTCAGAAGAAATTGAAATTAGATGTGGAGTAAGACAGGGATGCGTATTGTCGCCAATTCTTTTCAACGCCTACTCCGAAGAGGTCCTGAAAAAAGCTCTTGAGGGTGAAACAGCTGGAATAAAGGTAAATGGAGTTCCCATTAACAACATTAGATATGCGGACGACACTGTGATTTTAGCCGAAAACATTGAAGATCTTCAGAGACTGGTGACCAGAATAGCAGAGTATGAAAAAGAGTATGGTCTAACAATGAATGTCAAGAAGACGAAATTTATGAGAATATCGAAAACTCAAAGAAATAACGAGAGTCTTCTAATAAACGAAACCAACGTCGAACAAGTGGACAAATATGCATACCTGGGAACAATGATTAACTCCACAAATGATTACAATCAGGAGATAAAAATAAGAATAGAAAAGGCTAGAGCAAATTTCAACAAAATGAGAAGAGTTCTATGTACCAGGGATTTAAAAATGGAACTAAGAGTTAGGTTGGCGAGGTGCTATGTTTTTTCGACCTTATTTTATGGAATGGAATCTTGGACCTTGAATGCTACATCAATGAAAAAACTGGAATCATTTGAGCTGTGGGTGTACAGAAGAATTCTGAAAATATCATGGACAGAACACGTCACAAACAAAGAGGTTCTGAGAAGGATGAACAAAGAAATGGAAATTTTAAATTCAATAAAAACAAGAAAATTGGAATATCTCGGACATATTACACGTGGAGAAAAATACACCTTGCTCCAACTGATCATGCAGGGAAAGATCCAAGGAAAGAGAAGCATAGGGAGGCGTAGAATGTCATGGCTGCGCAACCTGAGAGAGTGGTACGGATGTACATCAAATGAACTTTTCAGAGCAGCCGTCTCAAAAGTTCGAATAGCTATGATGATTGCCGACCTCCGCCGCGGAGATGGCACTTGAAGAAGAAGAAGAAGTATGTATCTAACCAAACACTTCACAATGATCTAGACATCCCGCTACTTAAGGACATAAAATCACTAAATAAAATATAAAAATCGCACAGCAACGAACTGATAAATAATTTATTCACCCAACCACTTGCCGAAAGAAGATTGAAGAGAGTAGCCAGAAGACCTACCGCAATAATACTTAGAGAACCGTCTCTTGAAGGTATTACTCTGTGTATAGAGTAGATTGTAAACATGCAATGTAACAATAAAAAAAAGTATCTAGAAAATATCATTGATGACGTGAAAAGTTGACAAAGAAAATATCATATGCCTCCATTTTCTATTACATAAAGAAACTACTTAGGAT
This sequence comes from Diabrotica undecimpunctata, assembly GCF_040954645.1. NCBI lineage: Eukaryota > Metazoa > Arthropoda > Insecta > Coleoptera > Chrysomelidae > Diabrotica > Diabrotica undecimpunctata. The sequence goes on along the minus strand of NC_092808.1, from coordinate 2,026,524 downwards.
AAATACTTTTACATTTCGTCGTTAATAGGTTTCCATAAATACGATTAAGGAATTACCACTCAGCATTCAAATGTATCCTTGTTTTCTAAAGTCGACTACAAACGATTATAAGAAAATGTTTGTCAGAGAATGATTTCTTAATAAAATATATTTTACAAGATCGACAGAAAGTATGTTGGAAATTTAAACACCGAAGATTAATGTTAGTATTTTAGAGTAGAGTATTTGTAATATTATTTATTAGAAGAATTATTATTAAACTCAACAAGCTTCCGGGTTAAACCACGTCGATTATCACCGCGCGGATCTCTTAACATCCTCTCTTATGTCTTATTCGGAGCTTTAGAGCGCTCAGTCTCCTGATTCTTCAAACACTACTACGCTGATAACTAATCAAACTAGTCAATCAGCAGTAGTGCATTGATTAGTGATCAGGGCAGTAGTGTCTGGAAGCTCAAGAGACTGAGACCTTGGAAGCCCTGAAGAAGACATCAGAGAGGATGTCGAAAACTCGGCACAGTGATAATGAACGCGGTTTAACCTGGAAGCCCGTGGAATTTAATATTAATCTTGTAATAGTATTAATCTTAGCTTTAGGTTTGATATATATGCTTTCTGTGGTTTTTCGGTCTTCACTCCGCGTTGAATAATTATCGTTTTAAGTCTAAGTTTTAAGTCGCACTTGCCATTGTTAAGTCAGGTGGTTCCACTTATAGCTGGTGCTTGAAGTAAACTGACTGTCTTGGTGAAGCGATTACTTATATAGTCGATCTTGGCGCGCTTGTGTTGAATGGTTTTTGGCAGAGCTTCTTGTGATTGGCCCTGTGTGAGTATAAGTAGTAGGGGTCGTACTTTTTGGTCTTGTTATTTGATTGATTTTTCTCTTGTTAATACCATTTTCCATGTTGTTGGAGCCTTTGAGCATCATCTTTTTGGTTTAGACTGTTGGTTTTTTTATTTCTATTGATTTTTTGATCTCGCATTTTCTTTTCATCTCAATGTTGGCTAGCATTGTCGCTTAATTTACTTTCACTCGAGGCTTTTCTATTGTCTTCCATTTTATTCCAACGTAAACCCAATTTGTTTGAAAACTCTCCAGAGATTTACCCTAAAAATTTTTAATATATTTCTGTCTTATCTCTACAGAAACACGTTTTAAAAAGCGTAAAAAAATACTTTTTACGCTTTTTATATTTATTTGCAACCGGTTTGGTTGCAAACCGCTTACTAAAGTAAGATATCAGTTTCTCCAAATGGTCAAAACCCAAAGTACGTGCTATGAGGGATTCGGTAAATATCTACGCGTATGTTAATCTCTCAGAGCTCACTGAGTAGAACGACATTATATTCTTTTATTCTTATTCTAATAAGTAAGCTGAAGATATTTAATATTACAGAAGACATTTGACCAAAAAAGGCGAGAGATGACATATAACAAGTGACGTATGACAAGTGTCGAAAGACAATTGACTAATTTGTATATGCATAGTGATATAATGCTTCTACAATTTCTAATTAAGCAAATAGGGTGAATGAAAGAGATGATAGAGAATGCGCCGACCACCCCATCATAAGCCTCACACACTTAAAATGTTTATGAAGATCATCCATAAACGCATTTACCAAATACTTGATATGGATATTGAAGAAACCCAATTTGGATTCCGTAGAGGCGTAGGTACACGTGAAGCTTTCTTTGCATTCAACGTACTAATCCAGAGATAAAAGCCAAACCCACAACACTGCAATGAGTTCCGTCTGATAAGCCTTATGAGTCATGCAGTAAAAGTCCTACTAAAAATCGTACATAATCGTATCTACAGAAAGTGCGAAACATTCATCGGAGACGATCAGTTTGGATTCAGAGCCGGCATGGGAACGAGAGAAACCCTGTGCAGTTTACTAGTTCTCGCCCAAAAATGCTACGACCAACAGAAAGATATGTTTATATGCTTTATAGACTTCGAAAAAGCATTTGATAGAGTAAGACACGACCTACTATTAGAACGTTTGCAAGAAGTCGGTTTAGATGGAAAAGACATCAAATTCTTAAAAAACTTGTACTGGAACCAAAACGCCAGAGTTAGGATCGAAGGTTCCACATCCGCAGAAGTAGAAATTAGGAGGGGAGTTAGACAAGGATGTGTTCTGTCGTCTCTGCTGTTTAATCTTTACTCCGAGTTTCTATTTAAAGAAGCATTGGAGGATTCCAAGGATGGAGTCAAGGTGAATGGCGTAAATATCAACAGTATCAGATACGCCGATGATACAGTGTTAATTGCGGATTCCGACTTAGGTCTACAACGACTCATCGACAAGACCAACTCGACCTGTGAGCAATTTGGTATGAAAATAAACATTAAAAAAACCAAAGTGATGTCAATCCGAAAAAACCAAAACGTACCTCAACCTTGCGAAATAAATGGGCAGATTTTAGAACAGGTTAATAGATTTAAGTGCCTGGGATGTTGGATCGATAGCAGCCTAAATCCTGATCTAGAAATAAGATCGAGAATACAACAGGCCAGAAAATCTTTTGAAAAAATAAAAAACTGCTTTGTAATTCTCGAATAAAACTCGAAATTCGACTACGTTTATCAAAATGCTACCTCTGGTCGACTCTTCTATATGCAGTTGAAACGTGGACCCTTAAAACATCAACCGTAAATAAATTGGAGGCCTTTGAAATGTGGATCTACCGGAGAATACTCAAAATATCATGGACATCGCATACCTCAAACGAAGAAGTGCTGCATAGAATAGGCAAGGAAAGAAAACTTTTTAACACAGTAACAGTTAGAAAAACATCATACATAGGCCACATACTGAGAAATAATAAATACCAACTTATAATGAAAGGAAAAATCGAGGGAAAGAGAGGCCTAGGAAGGAAAAGACTATCGTGGCTCAGAAACATCCGACAATGGACAGGGCTAAATTTTGAACAGCTAATAAGAACGGCTGAAGATAGAGAAGAGTTTAAAATTGTAGTAGCCAACCTCCATTGAGGAGAGGGCACTTTAAGAAGAAGAATCCAGAGATGCTTGGATGTGATCCAAGATATGTACGTCTGTTTCATAGATTAAAATCAGGCTTTCGATAAAGTCCGTCACAAAGAGCTAATGGGCGTCCTTAAAGCAAAACAATTACAATACAATGACCTTCGAATTATAACAAATCTATATTTGTGCGACAGGGGTGTGTATTGTCACCACTAATATCCAATGCATACTCTGAAGAAATTAGAAAAAGAGCTCTTGAGAGAGAAACAGCAGGAATAAAGGTCAACGGAACACCAATTAACAACATTAGATATGCGGACGATACTATCATAATAGCAGACAGCCTCCAAGACCTCCAAAAGCTAATGAACAAGATAGTTAAGTATGTAGAAAAATATGGATTATCAATAAACATCAAGAAAACTAAATTTATGAGGACAACATACTTCAATTAATTATACAAGGGAAATCCAGGGCAAGAGAAGTGTAGGAAGGAAAAGAATCTCATGATTGCGTAACTTGAGGGAATGGTACGGATGTACATCAATCGAACTATCCACAGGGGCAGCATCTAAGATCAGAGTAGCCATGATGATTGCCAACCTCCGTCGTGGAGATGGTATGTAAAGAAGAAGAACTCTAACATACCGCATTGCAAAATTAAATAAGCAAATGAATGAGGAGGTAAGACATAATTCGAATAAATTTAAGGACGATTTACCTTACAAAACAGATTAAAAATCATAGATGATCAAATATAATTTTGTATTCCCTATTTTGATTGCATTCACCCATCTTTTAATTATTGATCAGTCTAGATACCGTTTCAAGTGACCTCTGCTTCTCGACCTGCAGCTGTAGTATTTAATGCTCGCCTTTATACATATAAGCATTCAGAGAAGTTATAACACATCAGACAGAAGCTTATTGTATATTAATATTGATAAGAATATGACTACTTAGAGAATAAGAAAACAATATGGTTTACTTGATTAATTATACAAGAAATGAGTAATAAATCATTTCAGTAAGTTCTGTTTCTCTTAGAAATCCTTAGTCAACTTTTTTTAACGTATTTACTTAGGTTTCAACGCAGAGTACATAACAAGGTGTTGCAAATGTGAAATATAATTTAAATTTTTTAAAAACACTTTTCTTATCCCGGTATCTGGCAACACCAAAAATAGATGTCGCAAAATTATTTTATTGTGTATATAATCTTATATAACTCTCAAAAACACACTGTGGTACAAAAAAACCGGAAGGAGATAGGGGAAAGTGGTTTTTGAATCCGTTGCCTACAAGCAACATTGCCAGTCAAGAAACACTATTTGATACTGATAACTTCACTAATGAAGATCTCAAAATTTTGTTAATCATAAATAAAAAGTTTAACTAAAGGACATTTTATTGATTTAATAAAAAAATTAAAAGTACCTAAGACTAAAAAATTATAAATATAGGCCTAATTCTAACGGTGGAATGATAAAAAGCAATTTTTGTTCGGTGTAAAACAAAGCCGCATGTTACATTTTTCACACTGCACAGTTGTATAGCCAGTTTTACAAAATCTACATCTTCCTTTAGCGGTATAAAGTGGCCAGTGACCTAACGCATCTGTTCTGGTAGCATCATCAGGTCTTACAACAAGAGGGTGGCGAATAATGTTATCTGTATTTTCTATACTTGATGGACGGCCTCGCTTTACTTTGTTCTTTCCAGTGTTGGACAAAGACCTAGCTAGTTCCATTCTAAACTTCTTGAGAGGCATAAAATTTATATTATTGGCTTTACTGTTATTTTGATATAATATCCAAGCATTTATAATACAGACATCTAAAAGCCAGGTAACTATTGGAAAGTACCATCTTTTACTACGACTTGGACTTCTGTAAAGACCCAATAAAGAGTTAGCTTTATCCACTCCACCCATGTGTTTATTGTATTGAGTGATTAGATTTTGGCATGGCACGTTTATTTTTCTTTTATGTTCTTTAGAATACCTTTGTACATGATTGACTGGCTCAATCCCACAACCAGTGCTAGCAAGAAGTACACATTTGTTATCTGCCCATTTGACAACTATAATATTCTTTTGTTCATCGGATTTATAAACATAGGAACCCCTGCCCCTTGAACAAGTAATCAAATAGTCTCAAACTGGAAAACCAATTGTCACAAAAAATCATTGAATTCTGGGGGTCATCCAATGTTTTACATAGTGCAATCACTGAAGATGCACCGACACCCAAAGATTGTTCTTCTTCAGAAATCTGATTGATAGTTCCCTGTAGTTGTGAAAATGTCGAAGCTCCTTGGTAAGGAATGAAATCGGCAATATATCCTGAAACACCTGCCCTAAGTTATCATTGAAATAGACCAGTGTTCTTAGTTTTTGAAATCTTTTTAGGGACATAACATCAGCAACAAGAGGAATTCTTGAAGAAGTAGCCCAATAATCTTCTATTGCTGGCAGCTGTATTATCCCCATAAAAATCAAAATGGAGAAAAAGTCTGTTATTTCGGAAGTATTTGTGTTGACACTTAACCCAGTTTTTTGAGTACTGTATAAATTCGTCTGGTATACAATATTCTCTATTAGATTTAGTGAAAAAAACCTCGTAAAATACTCAAGAGGCAAGGCTACCTCTACTGCATTATTGCCTATAGTTGGATTTTCGAACGGAATGGTTTCTATGTCACTTTCAGACCAGTTATAATTTACTGACTCCACTACTTTTTTATGTTTTCTTGGTAGTTCTTCATGATCGCCTTCTTCATTTGTTTGATTAGCCTCCTCGTCAGTTAGCAGTTGATGATTATGAGGTGCATCATTTTCATCTGATTCTGCGGCAATTTCATTTATATTGATGTTTTCAATTTCTTCATCATACTCCTCCATATCAGACAAATAAAAGAGATCAGGGTTAACAGGAACAATACACGACATTTTGGTCTTTTTTCCATAAAAGGAGGTAGTTGATATTTCATTTAAATTTTCCATATTGAAATCTTATACTGAAAAAAAAGTCAATTACTAAACTGACAATGTTGCTTCAGAGCCACATGATGTTTGTTCAACAAAATAATATCATTACTTACCGTAGGTATACAGCAAAAAAAGCAGAGAATTACACTAAAACAACCTTTGTTTATATACCAAATAAAAATTCAACCTCATAGTACTCCTAACAAACGGTTGATAATAAAAATTATGACACACCCACCTACACGTAGGTCTCTACTGGTATCCTCTCTAGTAAAATTATTTTTTTCAAATATCTCTATTGAATGTTAGATGTCGCCACCAGTTTTATATAACTAACACGACTTGTTGCTTACAATTATCATTGTCACATAACAGCTATATAAAGTAGAAATTGATTTAAGAGCTTATAACCACGATGTTGCCTGAGAGCATCAAAACCAGATACCGGGTTAAATAAAATTTGTGGTCCTCTGCACTTTGCAGATATGTAGGTGCACTCATTGTAATCAAAAGTTCTCATTGTCCCAAGACTCAGAAAACAATTGCTTCTGAGTTGCAGAGCTTAATTTAAGTCTTTTATAATTGATATATCTATCTAATTAGCTAAGAATATCCATCATTGGACATATGCCTTTCTTCATTGTCCACATTTCTCTACCTTATGCGATTTTTATCCATCGAGATACTTAACTAATCGCCTACATTATTTCGTTTAAACACCAAAAATAAAAACGTACAGGCCAAACCCTCGAAATGCTCACATTAAATTTTTAATAATCATAGAGTGGGATATTTCTTACAAATTGTGACAAATCGAGTAAAATAAAAAAGTACTTAAAAATCAATTAGTGAGAAATAGGTACCACCTTATTTACGCCTCACAAATTAGGTTAGTACAGTACGGTGGGATGACATTTTTAAATCCTAGCATTATTTGATCGAATGGATAGTGAAATTTTATTTTGCTCTGTAAAAAGTAAAAAAATGCATGACATTTAGAAGTTTCCAAAATGCATGAGAATTTAATGCCAAAGTAGTGTATACTGTAAGTTCAAATATTAATAGGTTATTATATCTATATGTAGCCCAGTTAAAAAAAAGGTCGAAAAATGTTTCGCATATATCTAAAGCTTTTAAGACATAGATGGGGGATAGTAGATGACGAGTAGATGAAAAAGTACTCGTATTTTTACCTTGCGTTTTTTTTAAACAATAATTTATGGTCACAATTTGATTTTTTGTCTATAAATTGTTCCCTTATATTTTACATAAACAATAATTATATCATTTTTTTATATCAAGAATAACTTTATTTTCCCATTTTTTAAATTAAAATTGATAAATAATTTACGGAGATATTTTCAAAAAAGCAGTTTTTTGCACTAATTTATAAATTTTATTAATTTTTTGATTAACAAAATAAAATGTTATTAATACATTTGAAGATCGAGAAATTACCGTCTTTTAAATTTGTGCGAAATTTCCCCCCGATCGGTCAAATAGTTTAAAAGTTATTTAATTTATTTATCCCTGAGGCTAAATATTGAAACTATTGAACTTGCCCTATGAATGATGCTAGACACATTAAGCAAATTTCATAGGATTCTTTAAGACTTAAACTATCTCAGAAGATAAATGATTATTGCGTTTTTATTGAAATTATTTACAAAATAAACGTTTGAAAAAGGGGTTTGTTTTTTACTTATAAACAATTGTAATAACTTCTATATTTTTCAAGTTACAGACTTGTACGTACAACCATTGGATAGCTCGTAAAAAAACTCACATTTAAAAACCTATGACCAATAAGAACGAAGTTAGGGACTATTTTTAAAAAAATCATATCTGTATTGTTTATAAACATTAAATCTGTTTATAAACATTAAAAAAAATCTAAACTTTATATTGAAACTTTAAATTTATATTATCTCGGCAGCTAGAAGCCTCTTTTTTATTCTGGGGTAGCTCGTCGAAATATGAATAACTGCATAGTTTTCACTGGCCGGGAAATATGGGAAACCTCGGAAAAATTGAGTACATTTGAAATTCACCGTAAAATGGCTAAAAAAAAAGATTTCCGACTAACAAGGTTAATGAAATGTCTTCTCCAGAATAGACGCTTCTACGTAACGTTCCAGTCCAAGAACAGTCGGTGAAGGGATCAAAAAAATGGACTACCACAGGGAAGTGTCCTCGCGCCATTGCTATACAACACCAACGACCAGTCCAAAAACCAACAAACAAGAAAGTTTATTTACGCGGATGATACAACTGTGGCAGCACAGGGAAGTATCTTCAATGAAATCGAAGTAAAACTGATAGATGCCCTAGAAGACTTAGCACTATATTATGACCATCTGAAAACCATCTGAAACCCAATCCTACAAAAATCCAGGTGTGTGCTTTCCACCTTAGAAACAAGCATGCCGGAAGGACACTGGAGGTCGAATGGCGTGGTCAGATGCTAAAACACAATGGAACGCCAAAATACCTCGGCGTACGTTTGAATAGAACTCTGTTTTATCGATATCACTGTCAAGATATCAAGAAAAAAGTAAGCGCTAAAAATAATATCATCCGCAAACTAACAAACACAAAATGGGTAGCACAAACACTCTGGGAAAACTCTGCTCACGCTGCTAAAAACGTCAATGTTGCGTTAAATGAAATGGTTCATATAATATCTGGTTGCCTGAAACCAATTCCTATCGAAGAGGTCTACCCAAAAGTTGGAATCGCTCCACCTGCTATAAGAAGACAGATCACGTCAGAGATAGAACGAAAGAAGCAGGAGACGGATCGAAGACACCCCTTATATGACCACCAAGTTCAGCCAGTAGATTAAGATCTCGGAAAAGCTTTCTGAAAAAATCACGATCCCTTCCCGAAGAGCCAAAGACGGGCCGAATACACCTATGGCAAGCGTCAGCTACAACACATTTTGCTCTCTCAGAGGAAATGGCCGCTGGACACAATTTGCCGTATCCTACATGGAAAGAGCTAAACATACTAAGAACTGGCGTTTAATGTTGTACTAGTAACATGAAGAAATGGGGATACCAGGAGGACGATACCTACGACTGTGGCACGGTTCAGAATAATCACCATCTACTATCATGCACAGAAATGAGAGAGTCCTGGACAGAAGAAGACCTATTTTTAGCGAATGACAGGGCCATCTATGTAGCGAACCATTGGAAACACAAAATTTAAAGCTGTTGGTGTTCCAGACACGAAAAGTAAGTAAGTAAGCATTGTCTGTTTTGCCTTGCAAATTTATAGAAGTGTAATGTAAACGTAACAAGGAAATAAAGAAGAAAAAATAAGGGGTCGTTAGCCTAGAAAAGAGTAATAATTATTTAAATAATTATTATATATATTCCAAATTGAATAAAGAACAAATAATTCGACATAGTTTATGTATACATTTCACATTAAATAAAGATTGAAAACTCGACCTAGTTTAAGTGTATTACACGAGTCTCAAATATCAGGTCGCCACGGTTGTTTAAAAGAAAAAAAATCACGTTTAAAAACATAGACCTTCGCTAGAAAATAACACCACCGCATGACCCGGTTTAATCACGGGGATTCAGTCAACAAAAAAATAAAAAACTCGACCTTGGTACTACGATCGGAAATTGAGAATACGGGCTCATAAAAAACGAACGAAGCGGGCCAGACGGGAGCAGTAAAAGCGAGGCACCTGAGAGTGCTCCACGTGAGAAGCACAATACGCAGCCAGTGAGCGCGCTATTGTAACTCGACGGGGTAGTGTACCGTATAAGTGCCGGTATCTGGAGTTTCAAAAGTTCGTGATAGCGCGCGGTACTTCAACAGACTGATCTTGAATTCCTGTAGGACTGCAGGCGTATTCATTAGCTAGAGCCTAAATACGCGAAGGTAACTAAGATCTATATACTAACTCAAGGAATATATAATAAGACGGATTGTCCACCCTTTAATTTTTTGCTTTGTCTCTTCTCGTCTCCCTTCGCGCCTGATCGAATCATTATTGGTCATAACTGATATCTTGTTATCGTAGTTGTAGTATACAGTCTATTTAATACATTGTAAACTCGAAATTTGGTTTTATTGTTCTTCCCGGCCGTTACAGGCAGAGACTAGAAGAGATACACATTCTTCGCTTATACAGTTCTCCGGCTTCTAAAGCAAGCCCATAGACTCACCTCTTTACAGAACCTGAGACCTAGAAGTCCTCGATCCGCTTTCTCCCAAATCTCCCTACCCTCTTGTAAATCTGCGAGGGTGAAACCAGTCAGCTCAGACTAGTGGGACCAGTAAGCCTTGCCCCGCTCGCAGGGATAAGTACCCCTAAAAATTGTAGACGCATCCAAGGATTTTGAGACAGGCGTCTTTTACAATGATGACAGCAGCATTTATTAGAATGGTGAAAATAGGGTTCCCGCGAATATTATAATCGGTTCTCCAATTATTTACAGTGGATCCCCCAATTGTAACAGTGGTGACAGCGATTTATTAGAGAAGGCACAGATTAAAGCAAATATCAGAATTTTGGTTTGGTCAATGGAAATATTCGGATTTCTACTTTCGAGATTTATACTAAAAGTATTAACTGTCAATAAATTCTTATTAAAACCGTAAACAAGATTGTTAAAGGTTTTTTGGATCTTGATTTTCTTTCATACTATAGATATGAAAACATTTTACATTTTTTGTTTTATTTCTCAATAGGATAATTAATAAAAAATATTGGAAAATAAATGAAAATAAATCAATAATACTATTTGCATTTGAAAAAGATGTAGCTATGCCCTAGAAAAGAAGAAAGAAAAATGAATAGGAAAAATACCGCAGTAAAACGTATTTTATATTCCTATAAAAATAACGAATGTGATATTGCCGTATTCTTGCTATGATACAGAGAAAGAACAGAGTACACAGAATAACAACAAGAAAAATGGCTTTCATTCATCAGAAAAATGTTAACAAGCAGAGATTACTTACAGAGAACTGTAAAGCTGAATTTAATATTTCAAAAGAAATTAAAGCCATTATTTTGTGACAAATGGTAGTAAGCATATTGCATGGAATGTTAAACAGGGAAATTTTTGTTCGCATGTAACACAATAAAGTTAACGCTTTCTGTTGTGTGTAAAATTGCTGTTTCTTTGTTGTATACCGGACGATTTGTTTATAATGAACAGACAAATATGCAGAGTATACTTTGCATATTTTATGCAACTAGTAAACTTTTTGCATATTTTTATATAAATCGAAGTAAAATCCATAAAAACACTAAAGTAATGCCCGCATTTGGATGTCACCTCGAGGGAACAAATAAGGGTCTAACCACCTTCTGGTATCCCCAGGTGCTCTGTAGAGGGCTTCGAATATACTGTCGAGAGCTCCTCCACTTAAGTCCATTTTCGGGTTATGGACTTGGAAAATATTTATCTTCGGTGTCTTGCCTTGAAAAAGGCAAGATATTTCTTACATGACAATTTCTTCGTCGAAAATAAAAACACCAAGTTAAGTTGAAACAATTCTCAGCCACAGAGTATGGAAAATAAATGCAGGAAGCAGAGCCCCGAGAGCACTAAGCTCTCGGAGAGCCCGTGAGGGACTGACTTGGCTGACCTGAAAATCGCCAATATTTATATGCGCTGTTCGAGCGATAAATAGGGATTTCCAGATCAAGAGCCAATGGGAAAATTCGAGGCGGGGCGATGCGCATCGAAATGCGTACTAGTCCACAGACTATGGCATTCGATGACATCCCCCTCCTCTGGAGACTCTGCGGCTGGGAAAAAATATTTATTGTTTAAAAAATACAAATGTGAAAATACACAAGAAAATATGTATAAAATGCAAGTAAAATGTTCAAAAAGAAATTCACACAACACTGCACTACTTACAAGGGGAGATCGGTGGTGATAACGGCATCTCAAGCTCCTATAGGTCCATCCTCGGTCGGTGTGCCAACTTCTCCAACGGGCTCGTCTTCTCCTCGGTCGTCCCGATCCCATCTGTCATATCCAACGGGGTTTCGTAGAGTACCAGTGTGCCGAAGCCTACGTGGTCGTCCAACCACTTTCAATAGGGGGGCGATGACTGGGTCTACTCCGGGACGTCCATCGGCATCTGGGGCTTCTAACTTCAAATAAGCCTGGCTCGTCAAAGGTGTCTGCACGTCGAAGGCGTCAGGTCTGCAGAAGGCCTCGATGTCGGAGTGTTAGAGTATTGCTTTCTAACACTACGTGGTTCTCCCCATTCTGCTCTTGACTTCAACCTATGTTGAAGTCAATGGTGTGTTGCCTTCTGTGAATTCGAACTGGGTCGTGGGTTCTGATTTTAACCACGTTGTCGGGCGCCATGTCACCTCGGGGGAACAAATAAGGGTCTAACCACCTTCTGGTATCCCCGGGTGCTCTGTAGAGGGCTTCGAATATACTGTCGAGAGCTCCTCTACTTAAGTCCATTTTCGGGTTATGGACTTGGAAAATATTTATCTTCGGTGTCTTGCCTTGAAAAAGGCAAGATATTTCTTACATGACAATTTCTTAGAGATAGAGAAAATAAAGTACATTTTAAAAGTCATGACTTACAACAATATAGTATAATGTACATGTAACAAAAATCTTAGGTATCTTGAATATCGCTTTGACTGAGGTGTACTCTGGACATTCTATTATTATATGGTTGACTGTGAAAGATGTTTGGCATCTTTGGCACATTGGTACTGTTTCTTTTGAGATTATGTAGCCATGTGTAAGTCGTGTATGCCCAAGCCGGAGTCTGCTGATAATTACCTGCTCTTTTCGTTTTGGTGGTATAGGAAGATTTTTTGAAGATACGTCTGGTTTGATGCTTTTAAGATTTGTGTTTGTTTGATCCCATATTTCTTGCCAGATTTTATTTGCATGAGTCTTGAATAAAGTTTTAGTATCTGATATTGTTATACCTGTTGTAGTCGGAATGTTCACATTGTTTATTGCTTCAAACGCTGTTTTGTCTACTAACTCATTACCAATTATTCCGACATGTGATGGGACCCACATAAATGATATGGTTTTCCCAGAAAATTGGAGCTGTTGCAACGCGTCTTTAATTAGTAATAGATTGATGTGAGTAGGATAAACATGTTTAATGGCCTGTAAAGAACTTAATGAATCTGATACTATTAGTATTTGTTTTTCATTTGTTGTTTTAAAATGATTTAGTACGTCAAGTATTGCTTGGAGCTCTGCGGTATAAATACTACAGCCGTCAATTAATCTAGTGGCAGAAATTACGTTTTCTGATACAGTAGCAACTGCTACTCCATTGCAATCTTTGGAAGCTTTAGTGAAGAACAATTTGTAAGTGGAATATTTGAGTAAATTTGCATGATGCTGAAGCCTGACCTCAGCAGAAATGTGTGAATGCTTATCATGATTAAGTAAGGAGAGGTCTACTATTGGTAAAGAAACTGTCTAGAGAGGTGTTTGGTATATTTTTATGGTTGCCAAGGTGATTTGATTGATATAATACGGTAGTCTTTTAACTCGTTCGTAAAATGGTACTGTCTTGGCGGTGTAATTTGTGTATTGTTCTAGTGATTCTTCCGATACTAAACTTGAGAGAAAGGTATGATCCTTTGCGCTTAGAATTTTTGAAGCGTAGTATAGTGATATATATTGTCTTCTGAGGCCTAGTGGCATTTCTCCAGCTAGCTTCTTCTTCTTCTTCTTCTTTTGGCATCATAACCCTGGATGGGTCTTTGCCTGTCTGGCTATGTCCTTCCATTCAGATCTCTCTTGTGCCCTTCTTCTCCATTGTCTTATGTTCATTGTTTTCAGGTCGTCTTCCACGTCATCCAACCATCTCGTTCTGGGCCTTCCTTTTTTTCGCCTTCCTATGGGCTTCCATTATAACATTTTCTTTGTTGTTTTTGCATCGTTTTCTCTCTGCACATGTCCCAGCCATGACAGTCTTTGACTTTTCACAAATCTTACAATGTCATAACCTTCATTTAACTCATTAACCTCGTCGTTTCTCCTGATTCTCCATGTGCCATCTTCCTCTTGTACCGGGCCATATACTTTCCTCAGTATTTTTCTCTCGAATGTCCTGAGTTGGGCTTCATCTTTTTTCATCATTACCCAAGTTTCACATCCATAGGTTACTACGGGTCTAATCAGTGTTCTGTAGATAGTCATTTCGATGTCATCAATCTTTTATTAGCATAGTATGTACGATTCCCGCTGGAAATACGTGCATTAATTTCGCTACTTACGGAGTTATTCTGATTGATTTCTGTGCCGAGATATGTAAAGGCATCCACTTGTTCGATAGTATAGTTGTCTATTGTGATATTATTTTCATTGTCAGTTATTCTTTTGACTGTCATATACTTCGTTTTTGCTTCGTTTATTTTGAGACCTCTTTTTCTTGCTTCAGGATCAATTTGTTTAAACACTTCCATTAGTCGTGGCTTATTCCTACTAATGATGGCTACATCGTCTGCATATGCAGTAATTTGTACTGATTTGGTGTTTATATGGCCGGTTATATTGGTTTTTCTGATGACTGCCTCAAGAACTAGGTTGAATAGCATGGTTAATAGGGCATCTCCCCGTCTTACTCCCATGTTGATGTTAAACAAGGGAGTCAGTTCTCCTGCTAGCTGCTAGCTGTAATTATAAAATGGCGTTTAACAGACGGATCAAATCCGTAGAGGTGAAGTCGTATAAAACATTTTAAATTTACAATTAAAAAAAAATAAGGGTGATTCATCGAGATAAAAAATATCCTATCTCCTAAGTTGGACCAACAAATACACTTTCACAAAATTTTATTGCAATCTGTTCAGTGGTTTTTGAATATTAGCTTGGACAGACATCGTGACACGAGATTTTTATATATAAAGATATATGTTACACTTGATACTTCCGCGGGAGCTATTTGTGCGTTCTGTGCTTTAACTGGGCGTTGAATAATTTTGGTTTTGACCAAAAGCATTATTTTGATGACGTTTCGGTAAGCACTTGCCATTGTCAAGTCAGCCAGCAACGATTCTGGCTGGGGCTTGATGTAAACTGTTTACGTCACTAAGAAATTTATTTACGTAATCAGATCGAAAGTTTTAACTTGTGGCATACATTTTAGAACTGAATTAAACACTTTTGCCATAGGTCGCTTCTGACAAAAAATTTCAAATAAACCAACACGTCATAGTCTAGAAGCTATTGGAGTTGAGTATTCAGTTTTATGTCCTTTATGAATTTTTTTAAGCTGAAACCATCATCTTTAATATGAGAGGGTTTTGAAAGGTAATCGCTCGTACGAAAGCTGAGTTATACTTGGAAAAGTTCCATCGAATGCCCATTTTTGCAAGAAATTTGTTTTCACTCCAGTTCTAACAATCGGATAAAAGTTTACTAAACGCCTTGTTGTTCATTATTTAAAAAAAAACAAATTTTTTCATTCAAACGTCAAATAATGATGACATTACTTATCTAACTTGATCCTGTCAAAGTTTGATGTCTCCGCCGGCAGCAGTTTTGTTTCCCATTTCTTTACGGCGGAGGGAAAAATGTTGTCATGGCAACAATATGAAACATGTCACAAAGCAACAATACAAATGTCATTAACAACAATTAAACATCATTTTTATTTATAGTAATATTAAAAGTACAATTAGTTAATGAGGCATTTTTAAAATTGAAACCGTGCAAAAATGTTCCCGACTCTTGATACGCATTGGTAATTGTTGATGATACTGATGGTCGAGAACAACTTTCAGCAATCATTCCCCATGTTGGCGAATCATGAGGGTTTAAAATTTTTTGAGCATTATCGTTCTTATTTCTTATTGAATCCTCTACATATCCTTCGGCAACCGTGCTTGATTTCCAGCCCCCATGTCGTTTGAGGCATTCTAGATTTCCGCCTCCATCAATTAAAAGTGTTGCTGAAGTTCGTCGTAAAGAGTGACCCGTGTATGCGCTTGCATCGTTTAAATTTAAATAACTAGCTACTTTTTGGGCTACTGCGCTGATCGAATGTATTCCCATGACGCTTCGCTAACACTTTCCATTTCGGTACTTGATAAAAAATCGGTTTTCTGTGAAATTTTCAGGCGGCAGTGATGCATACTTTTTATACAGTTTATTGTAGTTTTGACCAATTATCGTAAAAGATCTAATTTGTCGTGTTTTACTGTCTGGGATTTTGATAATTATTACATTTTCTTTATCCTCAATGTCCACAGTCTTCATTTTTACCATTTCATCGCATCGACAGGCGCCGGTAACCCCAATTAACAAAACAATCTGAAATATTTTTATAACTTAGTAGAGTATACTACATGCTTTGCAATATATTTTTTTTTACCTTTGATCCTAAATACAACTTATCTGGCGCTTCAAACAAAAATTTATCAAACTCGTCTTTAGTGAAAACTTTAGACTTCTTTGCAGTATATCCTTCGCTTGTTTTTTTTTTCAGAAAGGCGCGTAACTTTAAAAATTTGCTTATATCCACATTTTTTATAATAACTAACTCGGATTTTATCATAGAGTATCGTGACCACATTGTAGAAGATTTCCATTTATTTTCATTTTCCATTATATTAAAATATGCCAGTAAAACGTCTTCGGTAACTTGCCGTACTCCTCTTGTATCGCACCACTCTTGGAAGTGCTTGTACGCTAACCGATACTTTATTCCGGACTTGGAGGGCCCCAAAAGTGCTACTGCATCATTAGCCGCGGACTCAATTTCGTTTAGGTTTTCCATTTTCGCACTAAATTTGCGCTTGCGGTTGCAACAACAATAAGCTCTCTTTAATAATTGCAAACAACTGTCAAACAACTGTAACCAGGGAGACGCAAATCTCACCGACGACTTAATTATTTTAATTTCTAACATCTAGACGACTTTGATAGTTGTCACAGTTAATTTCGAGTAAAAATAGCGTATGAATTGTACTATTTATGGTTGAAAATTGCAACGTTTGAAGAAAAAAATAGTATACTTTATTCGGCAAAGAAGCGACTTTTCTTGACTTGCCCTCTATTACGCGCCTCACTTCGTTCGGCGCTTAATATCGGGCGCGTCAAGAAAAGTCATGCTTCTCCGCCTCATAAAGTAATATACTATCATTTTGGTAAAATTAATTATGTCTAAGGGCAATAATAAAAACTAAGCGCAAAATAAAATATAATAAAATTTGAAGCTTCAGATAATAAAGATGTCATACTACTCACTAAAAGGTAATCATCCTGTACACTTTTTTCTTTCGTAATTTAATTTGAGATAGAACGAATTATCCTCATCAAAATAGTATTTACTGCAGACAAAATTAAATTTTCTGCGATTTTTCTCCACTTTTCTATCATCTTCTTTTCAATCGCCGAGATGGAAAATTGAGTTTCTTTTTAAATGGCTTCTAATAAGTCTCAATAATACGGTGTAAATTAAAAGGGTACGAGAAATTACCAGGAACATGTAAAAACGTGAATTTGACATAAAACATTTTGTCGAGTGATTTTAATCAACAATTTCCTGTTTCGTCTTTTGGGAGTTGATGTTGTTATATATTTTGACGTTTTTATAATTTAACTAAAATTATTGATGATTTAATTAAGGAAATGTAACGGATGGATAAAATCGGTTGCCTGTAAAGTCGGTTTTACGGGCGAAGATTTTACGTGACAACGTCTTTTTCTCGGTAGAATATTTATTGATATGAATATTATTAAATTGCACAATAGGAACAAGGAATTGAATGAAAATAAGAATTGCACAAATTTTAACTATAGATATATATTTTGTTTACTAAAACATTGTACATGTAAACTTAAACTTAACTAATTTCCAACGCGCCTAATTCTCTAGTGCTGCGCGCGCAGCGGACCGATCATGTTTGAGTGGGAGAGAGACGCAAGGCATTCGCCGGTCCGGCGGGCCTCTCTCTCGTTCGGTGACTCATCGTAACAGACGTGAGCGGGCGTTACACTTTTGACGTGACAACGTCTTAAATTAGGTTGTGGCTCGGAGTCATTCATGAAAAAGTGTAACGCCCGCTCACGTCTGTTACAGTGAGTCACCGAACGAGAGAGAGGCCCGCCGGACCGGCGAATGCCTTGCGTCTCTCTCCCACTCAAACATGATCGGTCCGCTGCGCGCGCAGCACTAGAGAATTAGGCGCGTTGAATCGGTGCGTGCTTCCGTGCTTGTGTCTCTGTCTTTCTCGAGCGTTCTTGGCGTTCACGACACATTACAGCAGAAACACTTCCTTTCATTTCATATTTCTCCTATCATCGTCCTATCCTCAACAAAATCACTCAAATAGAAATTAGTTAAGTTTAAGTTTACATGTACAATGTTTTAGTAAACAAAATATATTTTTATAGTTAAAATTTGTGCAATTCTTATTTTCATTCAATTCCTTGTTCCTATTGTGCAATTTAATAATATTCATATCAATAAATATTCTACCGAGAAAAAGACGTTGTCACGTAAAATCTTCGCCCGTAAAACCGACTTTACAGGCAACCGATTTTTTCATGAGTGACTCCGAGCCACAACCTAATTTAAGACGTTGTCACGTCAAAAATAAATGCTACAATCAACAATTTTGTGCCATAGTCGGTTTTTTAATACTGGTAAATAACTACAAGAAAGAAAGTTACTCGGAACTATTAAATTAAATAATTAAGTAAGAAAAATTAATGTTTTTTTTAATTTTTACTTGCCATTAAAAACATATTTAAAATAAAGTTTTAAAATTTTCTATTTTAAAACAATAAAAAAGTTTAAAAAAAATGCGTATTCTAAAATTTAAGTTAATTTGTTGCCCTAAAAAGTGCATAGTAAAGCAAAATCCTTTGGGAATGTTATCATACACTCCCATTAACCCGACTCATAAAGCACAGAGGCATCTTCTCTGTCGCTCATATCAGTAAATTCTGTCTGGCGTGTCGAATTTTCGGGGATGGGCATGTCTTGCTTTAGTAAGACAATAAATAATCTAACGCTTCAGGCAGTAATTAAAGAGAGGAGAAGAGGCATGTGTTTATACAACATAATATCTATCGATCTTAGAAAAGCCTCCGATACGGATTCTTAACGTTTAATTGAACAAGCATTGACTCGCTTTGGGTAGATAGTACATTCCAGCGGTGAGTGTTAAACTAGTACAAGCACTGCGTTACGAGCGTCGCCGCCGGAAGCAAGTCAACGAACAACATAAGAATGAGTTGAGGTGTAAAACAGGGTGATCCCTTGTCTCCCTACTTATTCAATATGGTGGTCGACGAGTTGATATGCAAGCTTGAGGAAGACAGGCTTGGCCTGCTGATTGCAGATGCCACGAACATCTCAGTTTTAGGATACGCTGATGATTTAATCCTGATGTCCAAATCTGCTAAAGATGAGACCAACCAGCTCCGGAAATCTGTCGATTTCTTTAAGGAATTGAGATAAACGCTGGTAAGAGTGCGGCTATCACAGTTAATGTTAATCTTGGTAGTAAGCACTCTTATTCTGTTACGTTTTCCCTCTTCTCTGTCGGCAACGACAGAATTATACAGATTATGCCGAATGGGCTGTGCGGTTACCTAGGCAGAAGGTATAATGCACTCGGTCAGACCAGGTTAGCCTTCAACGAGCTGCAGACCCAACTCGATCGTATTTGTTGAGCAGGACTAAAGCCATAGCAAAAGATGGTTATCGTCAAGACCTACCTGCTTCCGAGATACATGGATAAGCTACCAAGTCCTACTATTATTATAAAAGTCTTAAAGGGCTTTGAGAGGACCGTCCGCATAGCTATTCGGAAGATTATTTCTCTCAACCATCAAGGTTTTGTACAGAAGTGAAGGAAAATGTAAAGAAAAGAAAAAAGCTTACCTGAAAAACATGTCAACCAAAACACAAGAGGCATACCATAATTACAAGATAATTAGAAATGAAACACATGCATAAATAATGATCACTGGGAACGCTTTTCGAAAGAAATGAAACATGATTTTTACGGTCTGCAAAAGGAAATATGGCGCTTGATAAAAGGTCAAAGAACAAAGGTAAAGGAACTAATAGAACCAAAACACAGAAAAGAATACGTGGATTGACTACCTAGAAAAGCTCTATGCAAAGGAAAAACAAACGACGCTAGAACCGGAAACACCAGATATTACCACAAATGAAGAAAATAATATAAATGTATAGGTAAAGACGGGATACCAAACGAAGTACTGAAAAATTGTGGAGCAGCAATGACAGAACAATTAACAACATTAATTAATATGATTATAAAACACAATAACATACCGGAAGAATGGAGAACAATCGAACTATTTCTACTATTCAAAAAAGGAGATCAAAACAGCCAGAAAACTACAGAGGTATAAACCTGTTAAATACTACGCTATTTACGCAAATTTACGCTATTTACGCAAATTACTAAGAAATCACTAGAGTATAATAGACCAGCATTTACGTGTCTAATGTACCTAAAGAAAGAGTTTAATAGAGTAAAACTCAAAGATGTAATCCATTTTCTGTATAATAGAAAAGTTCGGCTAAATATTATAAAAACTATTGAAAACATCTATCAAAATAACAAAATGGAAGTCAGAATAGATGGACAACTTACAGAACCTGTAGAAATAGTCAGTGGAATAAGACAAGGGGCATTGAGCACCATGCCCTTCAATTTAATCATGGATAAAATCATCAAAAGCGTTAACAAAGGAAGATGATACAAAATGTAGAACAAAGAAATAAAAATACTCTGTTACGCAGACGACGCAATATTGATAGCCCAAGATGAAGATAGTCTGCAAAGACTGGTCCACAGATTTAACATAAGGGCAAAAGAATTTAATATGACAATCTCAATTTAGAAAACTAAAACAATAGTAGTCAGCAATGAAATAACTAGATGTCAAATCGAAATTAATGGCATTAATATTGAACAAGTAATGGAAATAAAATATCTGGGAATTACACTACCCAGCTATAGAGACCTGGACAAAGAAGTGAGAGATTAAGTACAAAAAGCAGGATAGACTGGCAGGATGCCTTAATGATACCACACAATGGGGATTAGGTTGTTCAAATGTAGCTGATGTTTTTGTAGATTTTCGACACCTTTACCCCAAAGAGAGCTATCGAAGTTGGCAACACAGAGAGGGCGACCACACTTCTTGCTAGAATTAAATGCCGGTCTTCGGTATTAGGAATAACTTTAATAACTATAACTACTACACAAAAATATAGCACTAAACTAGTTAAACAAATTAACAGAGCGATATGGAGCAACACAAAATCTGAGAGCCATTTTCTGGTCTCGGTTTTTTCATACCATTGACACATCATTCGTTGTGTGTCGGGTGGGAGCTGTCTTAAAAAAAACACTTATGTCGCCTCCACTAAGTGCGAAAGAAAGAGAGAGAAAAGTGTCACAACTGACCGAGTGCTATCCTCGTCCGATCACTTGAAAGAACAAAACAAAGAAAAGAAAGGAAAAACTAAGAAATTAATGATAGTATATGGCGAAACAGACACATTAACACTAAGATTAAGTCCAAAGAAGGAATATATACAATAAAGAGGAAGAAAAAGAAGAATGTTAATAGAAAAAGGTGATACACAGTTAATAAATAACTAATTTATTTACTGAAAATGTCAAAAATGACAGCTTTAGCATTGTAGCTCGATTAGCTAGTGATTTAAGAGCAACATAAGGGACATGAGATGAAGAACAATAATTATTTCAAAAACATCAAGATTTTTTCTTTCTTAAACGTTCCAAGAATTTATTATACCAAAAATAATCATATTTTGATACGCCTCTGCAATCAACTCACGTAATTGATTTATTCCTCCGCGTAATTTTTACAGATTTTACACGGCAATTTTGTTGTTTTTAAATTTACAGGAAATACCGGGGCGACCGGTACAGGAACCAAAGATAAGCTAGAACACCTGTAACCCAAATATTGATTAAAAAATAATCTTATTTTTTAAAATAGAATCAATGTAAACAGTAAATAATTTTTTTATAAAGCTACGACTGAAACAGCAATAAAATTGTTTTCAATAGTTATAAACGATGCTAACGAGAAATACAGGCTATGAAGCAGAAAAATCACCTGATCAACTTCGGATAATGGTTGCTGTGCATTTCTCGTTGTAACTATTTCTAATTTTTGCCAATTATAATCGGTTGTAATGAATATAATGAATATGAAGCGAAGTAGAAATAGAAAATGCAATTAAAGAATTGAAAAGACATAAAGCACCGGGTAGTGACGGAATTCTGGCAGAAATGTTGAAAGAAGGTGGAGAAGAAGTCATCAGGTACCTAAAAATACTTTTTAATAAATGCCTATTTGAAGGAAACATACCAAAGGAATGGAATACTGCTAACACAATATTAATACACAAAAAAGGGGACAATACAGATCTGAAAAATTATCGTCCAATATCACTACTATCACAACTTTATAAAACATTCACAAAAATAATTACAAATAGATTGACAACAAAGTTCGATGTATATCAACCAGTAGAGCAAGCCGGATTTAGAAAAGGGTTCAGTACATGTGACCATCTTCACACACTAAAGGTCCTAATAGAAAAAGTTAACGAATACAATTTACCAATCTGTTTAGCATTTATAGACTACGAGAAAGCTTTTGACAGCATAGAATTATGGGCTATTGAGGAAGCACTGGTCAACAGCAGAATAGATTCTAGATATAGGATATTAATACATAATATATATCAACACGCTGTAATGGTAGTCACTATGGATAACGGAATGAAAACGAGGCCAATAAAAATCAACCGAGGAGTAAGACAGGGAGACACCATATCTCCAAAACTATTTACTGCCGCACTTGAAGACATATTTAAATCACTAAATTGGGAAACGAAGGGACTATCGATAAACGGAAAGTATTTAAACCATCTAAGATATGCAGATGACGTAGTACTAATAGCCGACAGCTGGAAAGAACTGAAGACGATGATCGATGAGCTTCATACGGAATCCATAAAAAACGGACTGAAAATGAATCTGAGTAAAACTAAGCTAATGTTGAATAAAGATGATCAACCGAAGATAACCATCCAAGGAACAAAAGTGGAACATGCAGAAGAATACATATCTGGGTCAGAATATCAAGGTAAACAAATAAAACCAAACTACCGAAATAAGCAGACGAGTAAGAATGGGATGGGCCGCATTTGGAAAACTCTCATATATACTGAATGGACAAGATTCGAAAAACTCAGCGAGCCATGGAACGACAGATGCTTGGTATCTCACTAATAGATCGGCAAACGAACGAAGCAATCCGGAACAAAACAAAAATAAAGGACGCCGCGAAACAAGCATCTAAATTAAAATGGAAATGGGCTGGACACAACGAACGTCTCGAAGATGGTAGATGGAACAAAGAAGTCGGAAACTGGCGACCGTACGATGCGAAGAGGCCAAGAGGAAGACCTAAAATGCACTGGAGCGACGACATCAAAAGAGTCGCAGGACCAATGTGGAAACGCCTATCAAACAACAGGGATGAATGGCGAGAAATGGGAGAGGCCTTTATTCGACAATTTGGATAGAAAAAGGGCTATAAAAAAAATAATTAGTATTAGCTAAAACGATTAGCGGTGTTGCTTTATTCCTTAGAAAAAACCTCGCATATCGTTTTATCCTACGTTAAAAATCCGTACTTGCTGAGCATATACCAGGTTTTTACTACGAAGCGTTAAATGCCAGGTTTATACTAAGCATAATAGTCATTTTTGGCGTTTACGGGGAAACTATTTTCTTTCATAAAATATTTAGAAATGTAAAATACGGGTTTTTCTTTATGTGAATATGTTATATAAATCATAATTATTCATATGGTACAAATATCCCAATTTTTCAAATTCTGGAGATACGGGGTTCTTTCTTAGTAGGGCAGTATATTTATATTATGTCTTACCTGGGTGCTCGCCACTGGGCAGCTTCCCACTATGTTATTGTACATAAATTATACATATTGCTTATTGTTTGTAATGAGACAGATTGCAATAAACATTGGATGTTAAATAAAAAAAAATGTCCAACTTGTTTATTTTTGACTTTTCTAATTCGTTGATATTTTAATCCATCAGGATTTTTAGTACTGTATAATATATTATTGTATAATTAAATTTTATCTAATTTTTTTATTTCTCCATCTGTTTAATTTTTTATTTTTAACATAGCGACTTCAGACGATTCTGTTATTCTCGAATTACTCAAAACATATTAATTTTCAACAGAAATACGTCCCGAGGGAAATATAAAAGGCACTTCCAAGAAGTTAAATTGTATTACTTAAGAAAAAGGTACAAAATCCATTGCACGAGCTCCCGTACATAAAACTTTTTAAGTAAATCATCAACATTATCATATTTCATACGTTTTTTTTTTGGTATTTGCGAAATAAAACTCCCTGCTGGCACGTGTTGGTTTCAAAGATGTTATTTGAACTTCCAATTCGTGTTTGTTTTGTAAGTTGAAATGCTCAGAGCGTATTATCTTCGCCAATCAGATAAGAACTTTTTATCTTATTTATTTTACGTACACCAACAGTAGAAAAAAGCTTTGTTATATCAATATTTAATTTTTCATTTTAGTGGATATTATTTATTCTAAATCTATGTAAGTTTTACAACACAAATGAAAAGAAATTACGAAATATTAAAATTAAAATAAGTATTACAAGTATGGCCAAATAAGACAGAGAAAAACACAACAGAACAAAAAGAAATATATAGGGAAGCATGAAACAAAGCAAAAATTATATCAACGCAAAGATCTCAGCAATCGTGAGAAAAATTAATTAAGTATTTAAATTGAAAATGAATTACTTAGAAGTCATCAACGAACAAGAGTAAACAAAATACTATGAGAATCTGTAATAAAACCATATTAGTTTTATATATTTATAAGTATAAATGGTCACCGCACTACAAAGAGTAGGATTGGATGAGAAGGACATTCGGATCATCATGAATTTATACTGGAACCAGCGTGCTCAAGTCAAGGTTGAAGACCAGCTGACCGACCAAGTGAAGATCATGCGAGGAGTGAGGCAAGGATGTGTGCTATCGCCGACTCTTTTCAATATATACTCTGAGGAGATTTTTAATGAAGCCCTCACAGACCTACACATGGGAATCCGAGTGAACGGTGAATACATCAATAATATCCGCTACGCCGATGACACTGTGTTACTAGCAACCAGCTTAGACAATCTGCAGGCCTTAATAGACCGAGTGCGAACTGTGAGCGTAACATACGGACTGAACCTTAATATTAAGAAAACTAAATTCATGGTTGTCATCCGTACAAATTTAGATCCCGGGACACTAATGGCAGGTAGCGAAGAGATCCAGAGAGTCGACAGATTCACTTACCTCGGAACTACCCTCAACGTACAATGGGACTACGCTCAAGAGATTAGATCCAGAATTGAAATGGCACGGTCTACATTTATTAAGTTGAGATCCTTGCTATGCTGCAGTAATCTCAGTTTGGGAACCAAGATGCGGATAGTGAGGTGCTACGTTCTTCCAGTGTTACTATATGTAGTTGAAGTCTGGACACTGACGCAAGCCACTGAAAAACGAATCGAAGCCTTTGAGATGTGGATATACAGAAGGATACTAAAAATATCTTATGTGGACCATGTCACCAACGTTGAGGTCCTACAGCGCATGACAATAGAAAAAGAAGTGCTTAATTTAATTAAACAACGTAAGCTTGAGTACCTCGGCCACGTGATGCGGAACGAAGAAAAATATCGAATTCTTCAACTCGTTATGCAGGGTAAAGTATTTGGCAGAAGAGGACCGGGACGCCGTCGTATCTCGTGGTTGAAAAATCTCCGACAATGGTTTGGGATGACCTCAGCGGAGCTGTTTCGCAGAGCAGTCAACAAAACCATGATAGCCTTGATGATCGCCAACATCCGGACCGGATAAGGCACTGAAGAAGAAGATAAGTATAAACCTTGTTGCCGTACAATTCAGTACTAATTATTTGATGTATGCTGGCAACACGTTTATAGTCGAAAAATTTTCAATTCTTCTTCTTTGGATGCCGTGTCCGTATTAAGACGTTGGCCGTCATCATGTTTACAATTTCCTGAAACCTTTCTCTGTCGGCTGCTGCGCGAAATAATTCTTCTACTGTGGAACCACACCATTGTCTAATATTACGCAGCCATGAAAGTTTCTTTCGACCAATCCGTCTCTTTCCTTCCACTTTTCCTTATATTATAAGGCGAAGTGGATGGTATTTAGGTCCTCTAATTATATGGCCGAAGTATTCTGTTTTTCTCCTCTTTATGATGTTTATGAGCAGACGTTCTGAATTGATCATTTGAAGAACATCATTGGAAGTGTGCGAAACCCACGATATCTTTAGGATTCGTCTATAGCACCACAATTCGAATGCTTCTAACTTGTTTAGCATTGTGGTTTTTAACCATTTTTTCCATGTCTCACAACCATACAACAGGATGGAACACACATAACATTTCAGGACCTTCTTACGAATATTCATCGACAGGTTTCTGTTGCATAAAACTGGTTTCCAGGTCATAAAAGCCTTACGTGATATTTCGATCCTGGTTATTATCTCTTCATCAGAGTCACAATTTACATTTAACCAGCTGCCAAGGTATTTGAAATGATTTACCCTTTCGATCTCCTCTCCATTAAGAGAAATCAGACCTTGATCTATATTGATCTTTCCAACTGCCATCCACTTTGTCTTTGAAATGTTGATTTTTAGGCCTCTCCGATAACTTGCTTCACTGACTAGATTTAGTAATGTTTGGAGATCTTGTAAATTTTCTGCAAGAATGGCTGTATCGTCAGCGTATCTAATATTGGTGATTACTTCTCCACCTAGTCTTACTCCTTCTTGTCTGTCATCCAAAGCCTCTCTAAAGATTTCTTCAGAGTACAGATTAAATAGAGTGGGTGACAAAACACAACCCTGCCGTATTCCACGTTTGATGGATATTTTTCAGTCGGACTGCCTTCAAATTGGATAGAGGCTACTTGATTGTAATATAAGTATTTCAGCAGTCTTATATCATAGTGGTCAAGTCCTGCTGCCCGTAGGCAATCGAAAAGTGTATCGTGTTGTACTCTGTCGAACGCCTTCTCGAAGTCGATGAAACAAACATAAACATTCTTTCGGAATTCACAACTTTTTTGTAATAGAACGCGATAGAAATTTTCAATTAAGGGTGACTAATCTACAAATTGAACTAAACGGTAGCGGCAACCATGTAAAATGTCAGCAGTAAATTCTTACCGGGGTCATTTTTATTGTGTATGCTTCGCCCATGTAAATAAGTAAAAAAGTAAGATATTCTCATAAAATTTGCCCCCGTAACAATTTAAATTGGTGCGATTCACGATTGTATAGTGAGACAAGTTCATTGAATAGTTTGAATCGGTAAACTTATCAATATTTTGCTGTTCTGTATATATTTATGTTCCTATAGAAAGAATGGGAATGAGAGAAATTTGATATTTTAGTTTACTCGTTATACATTAAATATGTGCATAGGCATAGTGTGCTCTATTTCTTGGGAATATATTTATTAAATAGACTTTATTATCAACTTTAAAATAATTTTGAGGTAAGTAAAGTAAATTTGAGGCAAGTTAATTCTTTATAATATAGTATTAACCCATTAATGGCCGCTCAATATACAAAGAGAAATTTGACAATTAATTTATTAGATTGGAATAAAAACGCATAAATTAAGACTAATTTACAACCAAAAAGATTTTTTTTCTCATTTTCAAAGAAAACAGTACAAATTTTAATTAAGGAACATATTGTATCTTAAATGTAAATTAAATTTTAAAGGTGAAAATTTTCGAAAGTATTATTATTAGTAGTATTATTCGCGACTAATATGATTTCGTTGAAAACTTATCGTTACGGACTTCGTTAAGTGCGATGTTGCCAAGTAATCACCTTCAAATAAAAATTGTTTTAGTATAATTTGTATTGATGTCTGATGACTTACTTGTCACTTGTCGCCGTCTCTGTACACCTTACACTTGTACTTGTAAAACAATAAATCTTATTTCTTTCCTAATTAAAAATAATAACAGTATTATTATTATTAACCTGCGTAAACAAACTTTTTATGGATATAACTATATAAAAATTTATAGAGGCAATCACAATAGAAAAGCAAAAGGAAAAAATTATTAGAAGCGTCATGAGAAAATATAATAAAAATGTACTACCAAAATACTAAAAGAGAGTAAAAGTTTAAAATCCATAGACAAAAAAGGTTACATCGTAGAAAGAACGTCGGCAACATAATAAACGCAATACTTAAGTCAGTAACGAATAAGAAATCTACGAACTACTGAAAAATTTTTGCAAATCATTATCACCATCTTCAGCTTTCATGGATAAGGCCCTCTGGCTTTACTCCACCTTTTTTTGAATCTTCCAACGTTTCTTTTTCCTTTCGGTTTGTAGTTATACCGAAGGCGTCATTAATTCTGTCCAGATGGTCTTTCCAGTTGTTTGGATCTTCAACTATTTCCTCATTTAGGGCGAATAGATTCAACTCTTGTCTAGTCTATTTATTTGTTCGACCTTGGTATAACCTTTAACTTCTTCTTCTTTAGATGTCGTCTCTAATACAGGCTGCCAATATCTTCTGCAAATTTATCTCTATCCTGTGCCTTTTTTTAAGTTTGGAGATTTAATTCTGTCCAATCCTTGATGTTAAGAAATAGATGAAGATGAAGATAAGATGTTTTTTACTATTTCCTACGAGTACACAATCTTTACACATTCGTTTTAAAACTTCTCCATTTCTAACATGGTCATCATCATCATCATAAGTGGCTCGACAATCCGTTGTGCATTTTGGCCTGCTCACAAAGAAGTCGCCACTCTTGTCGATTTCTGACAACTTCCCTCCATCTTCTGACTTTTAGAATCTGTAGGTCTTCTTCCACATCATCAATCCATCTTCTTCCTGGTCGTCCTCTGCTTCTTGTGCCCTTTCACCAAGAGTGATGTCCCCCCATAGCATTATACTGCTGCCTTGCTGTCTATGAACCTCCTGCACGGTGACCAATCGTTCAGCATTGCCAGATCGTCTCAAAATTCCTGTCCGTCTTGTATCTGGCGCAAATCCAAATCAGGACTTATCTGTGAACAAAGTAGAGGCCACTCACGTCTAACCCAATCTGGATAACATAGGTACTCTCAGAAGCATTTAGCCTTACTTCATGCAGTCTATTTCTATTGGTTTGGCCACTTACAAGCACCTAATGGGTCTCTTGCAGCCTCATTGTATTTATGATGCAGTTACAGTGCGATCTGCAACCTAATAAAACGGTCTTTAATCTGGTGGGTTATCCTTGTACGGCCTGTATGACGTTCAACCACATCACCAGTTTGTTGACACCTTAACCACAAATTATTAGCGACACTTCTGTTTGTATGGCGGACCTCAGCAACGTCTTTTTGACTTTTGCAAGCTTGAAATTATTAGAAATTGTCAAACTAAATAAAAATCCACAATTATTTTTGTATTTGCAGCTAACATTGATGTAAAGCTATTAATATAGGTGTTCCCTAGATTGTTTTGATATGTGTACTAAAGTTTCTATTTTTATGATGAATATTCAACAAACTGCTCATAACTTTTTATTTAACCTGCCATTTCTTTCTGTTTTTATTTATTTTTAGAAACATCCCAAATAAAGTGTATTTTACAAACGTTTTCCCGTGTCAGTTTTAGTATCGATCAAATCATTTGGGACCTACGACCATTTAACAGTTCGTGATATCGCGTTTGAGCTAAATTATGGTTAAATCTAGCTGTCAGCATGGCTATTATTAAGATTAGGGCTCTATTCGCTCGTAAATACGTTTGAAAGTAAACATCAGAGTTTTTTTGGTGTAAGGTATTTTTAGAAGTTTCGGAGGAATGTCCCTTTAAATAGTATTTGGTATTATTAGTTTATCTATCATATTAATACTTGTTTTTATTAAGTTTTCGGCATAGGTCTCCTACTTAGTACTGCTATCCATTGACCTTATTTTATTATGTTTCCTCACTCCACCAATAAAAAAGGTCATCCTCTTCTTTCAACACCACCCTCTTTCGAAGGTTATTGCACACGATTCTATGTATTTTGTTTACTGTTGTTCCAAAAAGCAGATTTGACGAGTAACTGAACCATCTTCTTAACCAGTGAGAGTCATATTTTTCGTATATAATATCGTAAGAGAGAAGTGGAGATAAGGAGAGGGGTCAGGCAAGGTTGCATACTGTCGTCGTTATTGTTTATTGCTTATTCTGAAGAAATCATACAAGAAGCTTTGGTAAACGACACAGTCGGCATAAAAGTGAACGGAAGTTTAATTAACAACATTAGGTATGCCGATGATACAGTCATAATAGCCGACAACTTGGAAGACTTAAAAAAAATAATGAACAAAATATTAAGATATAGTGGAGAATACGGACTCTCTCTTAACATTAAAAAAACCAAATTCATGAAAATTAGCAAGAACAACAGTACAAACGAAATATTAACGGTAGGCGGCCAGCAGATTGAGAGAGTAAAAAGATATACTTACTTGGGAACGATAATCACAGAAAATAACGATTATACTGCAGAAATAAGAGTCAGAATTGAAAAAGCACGTGCCAACTTCGTGAAAATGAAAAAGATTTTATGCAGCAAAGATCTGACACTGGCCGTCAGAATCAGGCTAATTAAATGCTATGTACACAGTGTACTCTACTATGGACCTGAATCATGGACATTAAACCGGAATACAATAAATCGACTTAACGCGTTTAAAATGTGGACATTTAGAAGATTGTTAAGGATTCCATGGATAGATAGAGTCACGAATAAAGAAGTGTTAAGGAGAATAGGCAGAGAGAGGGAAATGGAAAATACAATAAAAGAAAGGAAATTGCAATATTTCGGACATATGATGAGGGGCGAAAGATACAACATCTTGAGACTCATAATTCAAGGAAAAGTAGAGGTTAGGAGAAGCGTAGGAAGAAGACGCGTTTCCTGGTTGAAGAACCTGAGAGAGTGGTTTGGTTGCAGCTTAAGGCAATTGTTCAGAGCAGCTGCTTCGAAGGTCGAAATTGCCATGATGATCGCCAACCTTCGTCGCGGACATGGCACTTAAAGAAGAAGAAGTAGGAACTCCAAAAATTGGGTCCAAATAGAGCTTCTGGATCTCTCCGTGTTCAATGGGACATTTTTCGAAACCAATTTTTTGATTTCTTCACCTGACTGCGAAATATTCTGGAACTTCATACTTTTGTCAGTATGAAACGTGACGTTGCTATGACGTTCTATCAGTTAAAAATAGTCTAGGGAAATAGTCACCTAGTGAAGTTATGACTTGAGTCGCTCAGAAGCAGAGTGGCCTAAGTGTAAAATTGATGTTTTGAGATATCGGCAAATAAAGAATTGAGCTAAAAATGAAACCAGTTTTTTTTATTAACCAGTATTATTTTATTCACTTACACAAACATTTCTGGAACCTAATACATTATATGAGTCGAATGCGCAAAAAATTAACAAAAAAAAATCTTTTTTTCTACAAAAAAAAGTTAGTTGGGCCACTATGTCAAATATTAAGCTTTTACGAAAAAACATATAACTTTCACTTGGGTCACCTATTCATCTGTTTCCGATCCAATATCATTATCTACTGCCTCCACGTTTGTCTTCAGGTTTATGTAAAATTCATGATAGACCGGCGGAATGTAAGGAAGAAGACTCTGAAGGTCTTTATACTTTAGTTGCTCTATGGGTCTTCCAGCAGGATAGAGGATGTCCAAGTAGAAGTCTTCTCTTTTTATCTGAAAGACGTCTGTTCTTTTTTTTGTGACGTCAACACAATTAAATAATACACTCTCGTTATTAGAATACTTAAAATAAATTTTGAATGGCTCTTCTAATTTGAACATTAGCCACTGTATTTTAAGCCATTCTACTTTTATATCTTGCTCTCCTTTTTTTCGGTTTGTAAGTAACTTCTCTAGTTTTTCAGTACACTTAAAATTTTCAGAGGTCATTTTAAATACCTGAAATTTGTTCTTCTTTTTGGAACTGGAAATAACTTTCACCCAATCGTCTGGCAAAAAAATTTCTTTAAAATATCGTTTTTGTTTTTCGATCACTCCAAAGTCTCTGTCACATGGCAAATACGAGTGACCGGAAACTAGAAACTTGTGATGTATGACTGTGGGACTGAAAGTATTGGAGACGCTCATGTATGTACAAATAGATGCCAGTTTAATATTTCGATTCTGACCTCCGCATTGGTCGCTGTACAAGATCAAAACTGGTGTGTTAACATATGTTTTTACGTAGTGTAAAATGCAAGAACCAATTTCTTGTGGGCCACGTGAGGCTATGCCTTCATGCCATACATACATGTGTATCTGTCCTGTCGTTAAATTGTGGATGCCAAAACAATACGTCCACAACTGTCTTTTGTAATAAGCCACTCCCGTAGAAATACTAGGAGTAGCTAAAGTTTTCATCAAATCAAATGTAATTACTGTTGTGGTATGTTTATTCTTGGCTGCATCTTCCTTCATTCCACTTCGAGCTGCTTCTGCCTTCCGCAGGTGTAACTCTTTCTCTGTTTCCATTCTGCTTTTTTCTACACCTACACAGCTTTTTATTTTCATGTTATAAGAGTCACATCGTTTGCAAGTGTCAGTGAGAGGATGACGGAAATGAAGATTAAAATCTTCATTAAATATTTTCGAAAAGATGAATTTGGATACCTTCACTTCTGGTTCTTTACCTTGCACATACAAATCATAAAGTTTTGAGATATTTAAATCAGGTGACAGATACTCTCGATTAGGATTTTTGTTGCGGCTATAGTGTGATGTATATTTGGCAAATTTGTTAATGAAATCTTTTATATTTTGAATATCGGTTTCCCTTGTCTTATTCTTAGGGGGGTGCTCGCCTCTTTTATCTAGTGGCGGAGTGATTAATTCGCCACCTATTGATTTGTTTATTAAAGCTCTGGTGAGCCTTCCATCTGAAACTTGTAGAGCTTTTTTGAAAAATGATTTACAAACAGTTACCATATCACCTGATTCTTTCGGTAATGTATAAATTCGTGTCTTAGAACGTTTATTATGGTTTTGAGCTGCTGTATGTCGACCTTTATTGACAACATTTACTTGTATATTAATGTAAGCAGTCTGTAAATTAAAATCAGATAAGTTGTAGAAACTTTGGAAAATATTTTTTCTTTCCTCAAGAGATAACAACAAATGACACTTTCGTGGACAACTGCAAACTCCATGAAAAAATTGTTTCTTAGACACAATTCTACCACGAGAATTCAAATATGATTTTCCTGAATTTCTTTCCAACTTAGACTTAGATCTTTTCCAAACTGAATTATTTTTCTTACGTTTTTTACCCCTACTTGATCCAGGTTCCACAAGTCCATCTTCTGTGAAGCTTTCCCTAGTTGTAGAAGACTCAGCATCAGAAGGTGGATGGAAGTCAGAGCCAGAATCTGTTTCAAATTCACTGGGTTCACGAGTACTGGATATATCCGACAACGGCATTTCCAAACTATAACAAAAATATTCTCTATTAATTATTAATTCAAGTGATCAAATGTCTTTAAAAAAAACTTTTGAATAAAATCCTTTACAAATGTCTTTAAGTTAAAGACTAACCTATACTTTTGGCAACATCGCTTAGAAAACCATAAACATACCATAGATATTATAAAAATATGTCTAAGTAGAAAACTAGCCTGCTTTCTTCATTTTAAGGTTATAATTTTAAGGTTATAATCTTAAAAAATTTAGAATCCTAATTTAAATTTTGAGCCGAAATATTTACAATCACTATTAATTTATACTAAAATACAATAATTTACTCACCTTGCTCAAGATTGCACAAACATAAACCGTATAAAAGGCTGATAGTACTTTAAAGAACGAATTAACGCTAGAGAAGACTGATACAAACACACAAGGCAAGAGTGACAATGTCTAAAATATCATACTGCACACTGGCCCAACTGTCACTTGGGCCACGTTTCCATAACTAGATCATGTGAAATGTTTACGTAGCCTAACTGTACAAGTCGCGCCATCTCTTGGTATACAACGAAATGTTAGTTGAGCCACTCTGAAATGAAAGATATGATAAAATGCCACCTATTGTACTACCTACCTGAATTATACAAAAAAATCAGTTGGGCCACTCTGCTTCTGAGCGACTCACTTTTACATTCTGGTTAGCAGGTAGATCAATTGTTGTTATTAGGTTTTTATTTCTTTGTTTTTGTTAAATATAAAGTCAGGGTATACATTACAGTACACATCAGTGTAATGGCGGATACAATGAACCAACAAAATTAATTATACACAGAAAGAAAAACAATTTGAATACTGATTTAAAGAATAAAAACAAATATTTTAATATCACTCAAACCTCTAATATACAGAGATCTGTTAGTGTACTTAAAAATGCTATATCTAATAATATAATTACATTTATTAACCCGAACACGACTGTCATTGTTTTAGCTTTCAAATATTTATATTCTACATCTTGTGCACATATTTAATATTAGAATGAAATTTAAAAGGAAATAATTCCAATATCTATCTACCTTCCCCAATAGAAAATTCCGAACACCTAAATCTTTATTTTACTATAAATTTTAAAGCTACCGTGAAACCTTTGGATATTTGCCAAGAGGTTTTAAGAAATTGCACGATGGTGCTGCGAGGCATATAAATATACAGTGAATTATTATATAAAATATACTTTAAGCTTCGAAAGTTAACGTTAAATGATTAAAGCGTAGAAAGTAGCAGCTTGAAGATAACCGATTAAGGATGATACGGAAGCTAAATAATTTGCACCGGGCTGCTGCTAAGATTTATGATATATAGATTTATGACATTCAAATAACGGTAAAAGTTATACGATTATTCTTAATGTCTCAGTTCGACTGATGTTAGTTTGTATAATTTTTGCCACACGAAGTAAAAAGTCTTCACTTGTTATCGTTTAAGCTTAAAATCAAATCACACTTTTTAAAACATTGTCTCTCTTCAAAAACGGAGTACCTAAGTACAGCTTTTACACAATAGTACTAGTTTGGTCAGCGTAGTTGCCTATTACAATTATATTTCATGTTTTTTATAATTCCATTAAGTGTGTTTGTCGTTTTTTTTTAATTGTTAATATTAAATATATACATGTTTGTAATGTTTAAATTCGCCAAAAATTTTATATGTATTGTCACTATTCCGTTGACTTGTCAAAAACAAAACTTTTTTTGTATATTGATTAAATAAATTCTATTCTATTCTATTCAGTACAGTTCCACCTTTTATCAACGTGGCTTTGTTTTTGTTATGATTAATTTGACAACACACTTCTCACGAATTGGTTTGTTTAGTTATTAGTTACTGTTACTCTTTCGTTAATATACAGATTAAAATTTTGTTAGTCATGAGCCCTAGAAAGTATAAATGTTTGACGATTGTTGAAAAAAAGAAGTTAATCCAAAAAGTAGAGAAAGGTGAGAAGAAAAGTGACGTTGCAAAAGAATTTAAGATTCCTCTGAGTACTCTCTCAACCATCATAAAACACAAGGAGA
Source organism: Diabrotica undecimpunctata (assembly GCF_040954645.1). Lineage (NCBI taxonomy): Eukaryota > Metazoa > Arthropoda > Insecta > Coleoptera > Chrysomelidae > Diabrotica > Diabrotica undecimpunctata. The sequence continues at coordinate 1,990,808 of NC_092808.1, read as the reverse complement.
AAATTCTTCTTCTTCTTAAAGTGCCCTCTCCTCAATGGAGGTTGGCTACTACAATTTTAAACTCTTCTTTATCTTCAGCTGTCCTTATTAGCTGTTCAAAATTTAGCCCTGTCCATTGTCGGATGTTTCTGAGCCACGATAGTCTTTTCCTTCCTAGGCCTCTCTTTCCCTTGATTTTTCCTTTCACTATAAGTTGGGCATATTGGTACTTATTATTTCTCAGTATCTGGCCTAGGTATGATGTTTTTCTAACTTTTACTGTGTTAAAAAGTTCTCTTTCCTTGCCTATTCTATGCAGCACTTCTTCGTTTGAGGTATGGGATGTCCATGAAATTTTGAGTATTCTTCGGTAGATCCACATTTCAAAGGCCTCCAATTTATTTACGGTATATGTTTTAAGGGTCCACCTTTCAACTGCATATAGAAGAGTCGACCAAACGTAGCATTTTGATAAACGTAGTCGAATTTCGAGTTTTATTCGAGAATCACAAAGCAGTTTTTTTATTTTTCGAAAGATTTTCTGGCCTGTTCTATTCTCGATCTTATTTCTAGATCAGGATTTAGGCTGCTATCGATCCAACATCCCAGGTACTTAAATCTATTGACCTGTTCTAAAATGTGCCCATTTATTGTGCAAGGTTGAGGTACGTTTTGGTTTTTTCGGATTGACATCACTTTGGTTTTTTTAATGTTTATTTTCATACCAAATTGCTCAAACTGCTGGAGTACGGAAAAGAACTACTATAGGTGAATTTTCTCGTCTAGAAGAAAGTCTGGTTATTTGGCTAAGACACTGTAGAGGACAAAAAGTGTATATTAGCGGAAACTTGTTGAAGGAAAAAGGAAAAGAGTTTGCGTCTACTCTAAGCATCAAAAATTTTGCGGCAAGTGAAGGGTGGCTTACAAATTTCAAAAAGAAAAATGGACTTGTGTTTAAAAAAGTTTGTGGGGAAAGTTTAAGTGTTGATGATGTAGTTTGCTTAGATTGGCATTGTAAATTGAAGACCTTGACTGAAACCTATGATGCCCGAGGCATTTTTAATACTGATGAAACTGGGCTATTTTACAAATATTTACCGAACAAGACTTACTTACTTTTAAAGATGAAAAATGTCATGACGGAAAACATAATAAAGAGAGTTTGACAGTTTTACTTGCAGGAAATATGGACGGATGGGAATAACTTAAACCCTTAGTGATAGGAAGAGAAATTAAACCGGGATGTTTTAAAGATATGAAATCGTTTCCTACGGATTATCGTGCTAACAAAAAAGCTTGGATGACGACAGAACTTTTTAACAATTGGCTTTTAACAGTTAATGGGGACATGAAACGGCAAAAGCGGAAAATTTTACTATTTTTAGACAATTGAGCTGTCCACAACAGTCCTCCTACATTGTCCAACTTGGAAATCTACTTCTTTTTGCCAAATACAACTTCCAAATTGCAACCATTGGACCAAGGGATCGTCCATAATTTTAAGACGTTCTATCGCAAAGAAATTGTTAAGCTCGTTTTAGAATCTCTCGACAAGCAGCTAACTGCAAATATCACGGTTCTGACAGCTATTTTACTGATTGAGGCATGGAGATGTGTAAGACCCCTAACAATTCTCAACTGCTTCAAAAAATCCGATTTCTTAAAAGAAGATCAGGAAAATCTGCCAATACTTATGGATGATGAAGAACCAGTAATAGAACCATTAGTTGATATCAGCGGTGTGAGTTTTCCTGACTTTGTTCAAGTGGATGAAAATGTTGCTGTCTTAGATTCACTAACCGATGGCGAAATTTTATCTGCGATAGATACAAATGAAAAACTAACGATGAAGATGAGTACGATACATTAGAACCTTTGGCAGAGGTGTCAGTTAAGGAAGCAAGATCCTCATTCGATACCTTAGAAACCTTAGTGACTTGTATATGTACACGAATGTACCTCTACACTTTTGTCATTGTTAAAGAATAGCAGTTAATAAATAATAGTTGATCAGCACTTAATAATTCGAAGTTTTATGTATTTTCTCTCACAAATTTCGAACCATTTGATATTTTAAACACTCAATAATTCATATTTTATTATTTTAAGAGTACCTCAAGTTTTGAATTAACGAGAGTCGACTATATTTACGGTTGCCTTCCATCTTATATACATTTTTTTTCCTTGTGAGATATGCCAATACTTTTTACCTTTAAGTACCAGTGATATATAACCCTGAGATAGCTAAGAGATTCGAGGAAAGTCTCGAAAGCAAGTTGGAAGGCTGCACGGATGTTATAGTTGAAGATATTAACAACTATTAAAGGCAGTGTAGAGCCATATTGGAAGAAGTGGCAACTGAAGCTATCTCAAAGCAAAAACGTAAAAAATTAAGGTCAGACTGGTACGATGAGGAATGCGCACAAGCAACGCAAAGAAAAAATCAGGCATAAAGAAGACTACAAGGGTGAAGAACGAGATAAACAGAGGAAGAGAGAGAGAGAAAGAGAGAAAGATAACATCTCAACAGAGGTAGAAGTCATCCAAGCTATACAAAAATTAAAAGAAAACAAAGCTCCTGGGGCAGATGGCATTCCTTCATAACTTTTAAAGCATGGCAAAAAAACCTGATATACTGTATATGCAGACTGGTAGAACTGATCTGGAAGCAAATAAAGTTGCCAGAAGACTGGAATATAGGTATAATTGTACCTATTCACAAGAAAGGAGATCAAACAATATGTAACAACTACAGAGGAATACCCTTCTAAACGTAACATACAAAATATGGGCATATATTCTTTACGACCGACTATCGGGATATTGTGAAGACAAAATAGGTAAATATCAGTATGGGTTTCGTAAAGAAAGATCAACGACCGATCAAATATTCCTTCTAAGGAAAGCTCTGGAAAAAACATGAGTACGGCATTGATACTCATCGCCTGTTTGTCGATTTTAGATATGCCTATGATAGTGTTGAAAGAAACGCACTGTACAAGGCCATGATCTTCTTCTTAAAGTTCCATCTCCTATCGGAGGTTGGATATCATAACGGCTATGGTCACTTTGTTGGTTGCTGCTCTGAAAAGTTGTAGTAAACTACAGTTAAACCATTCAAGACCATTCAAGGCCATGATAGAATTTAGCATACCAGTACACATAGTAAAATTGGTGAAAGCGATCCTCTTAAGAGTCGAGTGTAAGGTTAGAGTGCAGAACGGAGTTTCCAGAACGTTTCAGTCTCAGATAGGACTTAGACAAGAAGACAGGCTATCATGCCTTCTGTTCAATATTGCAGATAAAATAAAGCGATAAGAGAATCTGGAATAACAACCAGAGGACCTATTATAAATCGCAACGTATAATTACTAGCGCACGCCGATGATATCGACATTATTGCAAGAAGAAAGGGGGACATGGTCGAATCATTCAAGACGCTTGAAGCAGCAACAAAAAGAATTTGACTAGAGGTTAAGACTAGTAAGACGAAGTATATGAAAGTATCAAATTATATACAAGCAGTACAACCCGAAGAGCTAACTATCGGAACATATACTTTCGAAGGAATAAGAGAGTTTATATACCTAGGCTCACAAATTAATCAGAATAATGCAGTAAGTGCAGAAATTAACAGACGGATATATCTGGCAAATAGAGCCTATTATGGAATAAAAAAATTTTTAACAACAAGCCTAGCTACAAAAAGAACAACACTAGTGATATACAGAACTCTTATCAAGCCCATCATCACCTACGCATCGGAAACATGGACGATGACAAAGAGCGATGAAGAACGTTTAAGATGCTTTGAACGTAAAATCCTCCGGCATATCTATGGAGGAGTACAGGAGGGTGGATTAGGGCGTAGACGCTATAATTTCGAACTTTACTGCCTGTATGACAACCCTGATTATTAGGACCATCAAAATAAACCGGCTGCTGTGGTAAGATCACATAGAGAGAATTAATGAGATGGAGCCGCCACAACATATTTATAACCAAAGAATAGATGTAGTGACAAGGAGAGGCAGACCCAGAGCATGATTTAAGGATTAGGTGGAGGAAGACTTGAGAATGTTGGGAGTACGAAACTGGAAAGCCAAGGCGAAGAATAGGAGAGAATGGAGACTTATCCTTGAGCAGGCCAAGACCCACCATGGGTTGTTGAGCCAATGATGATAATAACCAGTGATATATTGTACTTTAAACACATTTCAATTGATAATTTTATGATCCGCAAATTGTCTTTTGTACCATATCCTGCTCTGAAGCAGGATATGGTACAAATAACAGTGTTTTTTGGACTGATAGAAATCGATATGATTTCTCATATGATCAATATGGATAGTAATAGAAATATTTTGTCTATCAGAAACTGGCACAAATCAAGTTTAGGTGTTAGTATCTTCGTTAAGACTTACATCAACAGTTTGTACCTTAATAGATAAATGAAAAGGAAATAACTGGTTTTCTAGACGACCGTTTACAGGATCTACAATTTTAGATCATCTTCAGGTCCCCGATAAAAGGTTAGTTAACCTATAAAGCCGGTATGTTTAATGAACGAGCTTTATTTGCTCAATTCTGCCATGGGGGTGCTGGTGAAGGAACCAAATTACTGCACATAGATATGTATCACAATCTTAAGGAAATAAGTAGATAGTGGAAAATAGCAGTTAAATATTTTTGTATTGCGTATATTTTCTTAATTTTTTGTATTTAAAAAACAAAAAAATACACAAAATAGGAAGAAAATATCACCAATCCAGAGAAATAAAAAACGCACACTAAAAACATCAATAATAGAGTCTGAAAGAGTCATTTTTTTCGTGTTCATATTTTAAAAAGTGTTTTTGTATTTTCTTAAGACCGGTCGTTGAGATTTCTTTTACCTATAGAAAATGGGCTCAGTGGCAAATATTTGATCATTTGAATGGTACCATATTCAAATTATAATAAAGCATACTGTTTTCTTTTGCTAATTGTTATACTGTATAGAATTTCTATAAATTTGTGTTAGACAATAAAAAAAAAGGTTTTTGTTCCGTCATTATCTATTCGGCATACAAAAAATGGAAAATCAACCCTACCGATCTAGGTAATCAGGTGTTGTTCTATAAATAACATTGGCAAAAGTGAGGTCGCTAACCCAGACCATTCTGAAAATTGACAGTAGCTGTCATATACCCCAACAAATACGCAAAAATTACCCTTAAATTATTATTATTGTAGAAAAATTCATCAAAATCATATTGTAAATAAGTATTTTGTTTTGGCGATATGCAAAATGCGAAAAATCTTAAATGCCAACTTTAAATATTGATCCAGCATCAAGAAAAAAACTCTCGTGGCAAAACCCGATCAAAAGGTCACCAGTGCAAGTAAATACGGTCATAATAGTAGCCGAAAAAGTGTTGTATTGACATGTACCGTGATTGTCATTAAGGAAATCTTAACAAAAATACCTGTAACGCTTAGTAGCGACATCATGCGGTGCTAAATCCTCAAAGGATGTGGTTTTTACCCCTTTCCACTATCACTCGTCGCACAAACTACAAAATTCCTGCAATTCGGGCACTTTTAAACATTTTTCACGGGTAAGTTATCACGAAAATCGGTATGTCTGATAAGGGTTCATTTCGGGACGAAGTTTTACTAGAGACTACTTGGGCATTTTTGGACCCGGTGTTGACGCCATAACTTTGATAACGTTATCCTGCGGACGTGCGCAGGACTTCCTATGTTGCCGGTCGACTCACCGCCAACTGTACGATCCGGCGGCGAACTGCGGCGTTGCCGGCAGGAATATCGGGAAAAGCTTTCCCGCTTGGAAAATTCAATTCATCAAAAGGTCCCGCAACTTTTAATAATGCGTATTTATGATTTTAAATCAACTGCTGAGGTCCTCGGAGTAGAAAGGATGTAAAGCATTTTATTATAATTATAGTATCCACATATACATATATATATATATATATATATATATATATATATATATATATATATATATATATATATATATATACGTTCGAAATGAAAATCTTTCTTTTTTCTGAGATACTCAATATTTCGCCATTTATTTAATAGCTTCCTCAGGAGTAAACTAAAACAATTTGAACATTACAAAAAATGGCGTACAAATACATTTTAAAACACTCACAGAATTTAAAAGATTTCGCAAATAAAAACTGACATTGAAGTATTTGAAATATTGAATGTCAAGATTAAATTGTCTTAAGCACGTTCGTTACAGCTATACGATAAAAAATTAAAAGTATTTCAAATGTAAAAATAAAAATAACAATAAAAGAAAAGTTAGAAGAATAATATTGTTTTGATGAATTATTAATGTTAGTTGTTATTAAGATGAATGTTGGCTATTTTGAATATTTAAAATTTTGTTCAATATGTTACAATATATGTTACTTAACTGTCCAGTGTCCGTTTTATAATTTAATATTTTTGTTAATGTAATACATCTCAAGATATAATCTACTTTTGTAGTTATCAGTCTGTGCCAAAATGTGAGCTTTGTTATATTCTAGTATATGACCAGTGTTTTCATAGTGCTCAACCACTGCGCAAGTATTTTTTCGCAAGCGGCAATCA